>NC_140603.1:20011895-20697312 GCF_057381915.1 Diplotaxodon limnothrissa
TGGGATCCACTGGGAGCGATCTGCAACTCTCGGGACAAACATAAAGCTCGGCTACGGTGATGAGTTCAGCTGTAATACAAAGTAAAATAGGACAAACATGTCTTCCAATACTCTGCTGAAAATTCAGTGTGCAGAATTTGAATGCCTAGAAGTTTTCCCTCTGTTTTTCCCCCAAACACAAATAAATATAATAATAATATAAAGAATAATAAATGGAAAAGTGAAGGGAAAACATATGTGATCTGTTTCAGCGACAATTAAAACGTGAAGCTGTTCTTTTGCAACTTAATGACAAGATCTCAACACAACTCACTCACTGAATTAAACTCCATTAATTACACGACCTACATATACTAACAGGTCGGTCTTCTACGCAGATAGATACAGGAAGAGATCACATATCTGCTAATAATAAACAAAAGCACCAGAGCCTTAAGAGATCTTACAAAATAAAATTAAAAAAAATCCTGCTCTCCAGACGCTTTTCTGAGGGCATGCACTTTAGTCTGTTGACTCCAAATACTGTTGTTTTATTAGGTCGAGCAAACAAGGAAAAAAAACTATTTTCCATTAGAGGCAGAAAACTTTTGATTATCCTAGAGGCAAGGATGAGCTGTAAATACTATTCTCCTGCCAATTAGTCATATGAATAGGTTTACACCAGGTTCAGAAGAACTTCACTATAACAAGACTCTGAGGGTTAGCCGCAATAAGCCGCACTGTATTTTGTACTGAATTTGCCACATGTAGCTAAAATCAGAGAGACGATTGCAGTCACACATTAAGGCATCTTGTGAAGGCACGGCTCAAAAAAAAAAAAGGAAGTAAGAGTCTTGTTAAGAGCGTGGCAGTATTAACCTGTGAGCTAGTGCATCATCTACGCCCAGGCTGATAGGCTGATCTCTAAATCAGTGTCCAGAGAGTGCGCGAGTCTGAAGGCTGAAGCTCTGTCCATCCTGCCTGCCCGTCGCTACCGCCAGTCCCAGCCATGAATATGGAGCTGTTCTGTGGCTGGGAGCTTGCTTATGTTTTCTGTCTGATATCTAGGCCCCATTCCCATTTCAAAGGGAGGTCCACCCGGGGCCTTGACTTTTTGATCTGCCTGGCGACTGAGTCGACCACCTGCATGTGGGATCAGCTGCCAGCTAGAGCAGACAACCCCTCTGCTTCAAAATATACACACGCACCCCCTTCGCCCTCCCTTCATTGCTTCATTGCCCTTCGCTGTGCCCCCTCCTTCCGTGAAGCTGCCAGGAGCCCCCAGTGGTCCTAACTGGGTCTGGAGCTGCATCCCATTCCCCCACCCCCACCCCCGCCATTTCTTCTGACCAGGGCGAGTGAGATGTTTGAGATGCTCAGTATAGCAACAGGACGCATCTTCATGCAGTGATGGGAACATTTTGTATTAATGAAAGGCCACAGTGTCAATGCAGCATGGAAACAACAAAGGCTTTATCAAAAGGTCTGTGGCCTTTGTAATCAGGGACAGAGAGGCGCACTGTGAGCTGTGAACCTCTCAAACCTGTAGGTGCCGAGCCCACATGTATACAACTCATCTAAAGCTTAGAGTAACTAAGCATGAGTAGATGACACAAGACTGCGTTTTCACTTGTGACACTTGTTATAAGCCCGTGACACAACCAATTAACAGCACCTATGTTCCTGCCACCGAGGGTAATTAGTTAGAGTTTCACAGTCAGAAAATGTAACAATTTATTTTCAAACAAAGCCACAGCTATTTGAGATGTGTGTCTTTCTGAATGTTTCCTACAATAAGTGATATTCACACAGTCTTTAAGTTAATTGGCTTTCTTGAACCATGACAGCTAGCTTAATGAGTGTCTAATTGTTTCTCAGCTGGGGTGATAGCACACCAGACCAGAAAGACACTTCAAGAAGAGGTGCGACTCTAAAAAGGACACCCTTCATCTCGTAGATCACAATAAATCCCTCCGTTGTTGCACCTACACACTCGGCTCTATCGGGGCCAAAGTTTTTTCGATGCTTATAATCAACTTAAAACTGCTGCTGTGTTTATATATCTGGAAAAAAAATGTATTCGTGCATCCAATTACCGTAATTGTCGGGCTATAAGCCGCTACTTTTTGCACAAGCTTTGAACCCTGCGGCTTTTAGTCAGGTGCGGCTTTTCTATGGATTGTCCATGATTTTTGTCATATCGTAAGACGATTTGTTTTGTTTGTTCCGCTGTTGTACGGCACTACGTTGCCTGGCGGAAGGGCATGTGATCAGACACACAGTATCGGGGTTCAAGAGTGGTGTGTTGGTCACGTGTCCATCCGCCAGACAACATAGTGCCGTACAAGTAGCGCGAAAAACAATGCGAAAAGCAAGTTATGCTCAACTCCACCGGTGGAATCTGACAGCGTGGAAAAGTGTGAAAACATCAATGATCACCAACGGATTTCGAAGGGCTGAATGCTGCATGATGGAGAGGAGGACACCGCCACGGCCCTTCTGAGGGTGTTCGACTCTGACACTGACAACGAGGATTTCTTTGGTTTTGAAAGTGACAACGAAGGAAAGAAGCTGAGAGTGGATGACGAAGCCATCCTGAGCCTGTTTGTATCCGACACTGGAGAAGAGGACTTTGGTGGTTTTAGTGGGCAGGAAGATGGTGGTGAATGACTGACTTTTCTTCTTGTTAAAGCCGTGTCGCTGCACCTGAGCCTAAAAGGTAGTCCGAATCTATTTTTCTGGTGTGCTGTAGGTTATTGTTATGTACTACATTTGTTACTCATTTATGAAGCAAAGTACATGTTTCCTACTTGTAATTACCGCTACTTGTACATATACCTAAAAGGTTATGCAAATATGTACCCATAACTTGTTTTTCAAAATATTAATAAAAGGGGTGTGTCTCCAAACAGCCATCTCTTTCCTGACAATTCCCTTTGTGCATATTCTCTTACATATGATAAGTCAACATTGAAACACCTGCGGCCTTTAGTCAGGTGCGGCTAATGTATGTACAAAACAGGATTTTCCCCTGATTTTAGCTTGTGCGGCTAATATTCGGGTGCGCTTTGTAGTCCGGGAAATACGGTAATCAAACATCTGCATTCAAACAGAAGAAAACAAAAAATATATATACTTAACTAAACAAACAAAAGCTGGAATATTCATCAACCTGCATGAGTATTTGTGTCCACCTCTGGTTTGTGTCACAAGTGATCCAGGTTCCTAACATGTACCAGAAACGGTTTCACTACACTCATCTGTGTAAGCCTTTACACGCCACACTACTTCTTCTGCTGCCTCAAACAAGTGGAGTATGACAAAGCAACCGGCATCAAAAACAAATACACTATTAATCAAAAAGCAAGAAAGGGGGTGGGTGAGGGTGGAGGTAATGAAATGAGTGAGGAAATTAGGAACAATTTCCAGAAAGGAGGGCATTTAACTAACCTTAACTGAATTTTTGGTCTGATTATAAATATATTATAAGCTTTTAAACTAAAAAAAAAAAAACCCCAAAACAAATTATTTTATCAAATAGTGACAAAAAATAAAATAAAACTGTGTACGTTGTGGTGCTCCCGTCAAGCATAAAGGCAGGCAGTAGTCGAATAGGTTTGCAGCCGGGCCCCACTTTGGAAAGCCCTCATAAATCCTGATTTGAGACGGGCACTAACCAGAGGAGCTAAGGCATCAAGAGAGGAGGGAGGGGGGGCTGAAGAGTAAGTGGGTGGCAGCATGCCTCTTAAAATGCTACGTCTGATTAAGTCTTCCCATTAGGTGACAGCTGAACTTTAACATTAATATGATAATATTGAAATAAGTGCATGTTATTTACTTCAGCACCAGCAGGGGTGGAGGGAAGAAGAGGAGGAGGAGGGAATGATGAATGATTTCTGGACAGCTCTGGGTGACATGCCAGGCGAAGTGACCCCCCCCCCCACCCGGCCCTCCTCTTGCCATAATCAGGCTTGACAAAATGGAGACATATGCAGAAATATTGGTTACAGTCGGCGTCACAGCCCTTCTCAGGCCTTTCCTCTCCAGTATCTGCCGCCCGCCCTGCGAGCCACCCTCCAAATTGTCTATGGGCACTGAAGCATCTATTTCAATTGGCACTTCCTTCCTGCCCCCAGGATTTTACATTTAGTCTGTGTCATTTACATATTACTCTTAATCAAAATCCACAGCGGGTGACAAGGAGGGGGAAAAAAAAAACAACAAGAGAGAGCAAGAAACAAAACCGTGGCGTCACGGTTCAGGGGTAAGCACACAGACACTTTATGAAATGGAGATGTGACAAGACATTACGGTGTGTGTGTGTGTGTGTGTGTGTGTGTGTGTGTGTGTGTGTGTGTGTGTGTGTGTTAGGAAGCGGAGGCACCAGATAATGCAAGGCCTATTGAAATATTTGCGTTTGAATGCCTGTGCCTGTGTGACTGCCTTGTGAGTGAACTAGCACGCCAGGGAGACAAAGAGTGCAAGATGGATATGGGTGGTAAGTGCATTTTGTGGGAAAAAAATGAAAAGAGAAAATAAACAAAGGCAAAGAGAAGAAAAGAATGGAGACATGTACAGTGTGCACTTGTCTCTTCCAGCAGGATGCTGTACTGGGCTACTTGTTTCTCAGGCACACAGCACCACATTTAACCAAACAGCCACTCACACGATTTGTTTACTTAGTTTTCTCAGCTATATAGTTCTGACTAATAAGAATTTGACTAAAAGATCACAGATCCTTTACAAATGAGCTTAACCTGCTTGAAACATGAACAAAAGCACTTGCTAATAGCCACAGGTGACTGACTGCAGCAAGTTATAAACTATAATATTCACTTTTAAATCTTATGAAAGTCTTTATTTACAACCTCACAGCACTGTTAAAGCACTTTGCATACAAAGAGGTGCAGAAACAGTGTTCCTACCTGCCTCTTACCTTCTCAGCATGCCGGTAAGGATGCGGGAACTCTTGCCCAGGTTGGCGTCTGTTTCTCTCAGCTGGAGTTGTAGGGGAGACAGAACCAGTGAAGGACAGCTTTTAGTTTTAATTCTGAACAAACACTTGAGCAATTTCAGTTTAACACACTCTGTCAACAAACTAAAGCTGTTTTTAAAAAAAAATCCCTCTGGTGAAGCACACACCAGGAAATAGTCCTTCTGATGTGTTTGCACAACTGGAAATATGTAAATGGGTTTAGGCAATGGTGGGTGGTGGCAGCGCACATAATGACCACTCGCTACTGTTAAATGCGCTGCAGTATTAGCTGCACATGTTGTGAAATCTGACATCGAGGTGGACTTTGTCCTAGGAATTTGTTGCAAGTTTGCAAGTTAAAGGCTTCTGTATCATAAGAACTGACGTTGCTTTCACACACGACGCTGTCGGCTGGAGCTTAACATATAATATGTGGATACTATTTCATCCACACTTGAAAACAAAAAAGAAGCATGTAACGAGTATAAATAAGTACCACGGCAATAATGTCATTTGATTATTACAGTATTGTTGTGCAAGGTACTATTGCACTGTACTACTGGCCTTAGGGCAGAAAGACATCTCTACAGTTTGACACACTTTTCACTAAAGTTTCTTGCGACCCAGAGAGATGAATGGGAGATCCTTTGATTAGAGCTTGCCTTCTTACCTTAAAGGTACTGGCTTACCTGTCAAGAGACCACCCTCGGCAAAACCCCCCACTTTTAGACAAAACCAGTGGGGGGAAAAAAATACACGACAATTTTAGAGCTGCTTTAAAAGCAACTTATTTACCAAAGCATGAACAGCTAGGCTACACATAAGATCAATGTTTACTTCATTTGATGCATCTCTATGTCTATAAACTAGCAGCATTGTGAGCTGTTCAATGACAGAAAACTTTTGAAAAAACCTCCATAACCTTAGTAGGACATGCCACTTGATGGTCTTATATTCATCTTACTACAGAGCTAGATGAATATAAGGAAATGGAGTGAAAGATGCCTTTACTTTTAAAGTAGGTACCAAGCAGTGGGAGTCCTTGAAGGCACCCTTGAAATGATGATCATGGCTATTGAGGACTAATTGCCTGGATATTTCCCTTTTCTTGCTCCATTTCTTTCCCTTTTTCTTCCTCTCTGCCTTTTTTCCCTTCAGGGGTCATAGGAATGTTTTCAAGCTACTCTCTTGTCAGGCGTAGGGACTTTTCACAGGGAGGAGGATTTGGCAAAGATGTTGCCAGCAAAGTGTGAGTGTGAAAGTGAAAAAAAATGCTGACACTGCACTGAGTGAGCTGCCACTAACATCTACCTGTAGTCGCATTTCTCGAGGATGACAGGGGAGCACGGGGAATAGTGATTGCAGAGTTTTTCTCTAAACAGTCAGCAGGGAGTGATTTATCTTCGTCTTTCTCTGAAATAATACTGCTTTCCCAATAAAGTCACCCCTTCTCTGTATGTTTTCATCAGTGAATCACACTATATTCTATTTGTTTTTAATTCTTCAGTTTCACATCTTTTCTACCAAAACTCCCCTTTCCTCTACAACGATCGGAGCCACGCTCTCTTTTTTTCATGTTTGTTCTGGCTCATCCTGCAGTCATCGCTCTTCCCTGCAATTCATCCTCCCTTCCCAGCCCTGCTTTACTGCTCCTTTCTTCCTCTTCTTCCATCTTTCCTTCTTACCCTCTGGCAGCCTGGGCTGGTGTGATGCAGGCTGCCAGAGCCAAAGATACATGTGGTACAGGGTGGGAGGTGGGGGACCTGGGGTTTGGGCCCTCTGGCAAAGACAACAAGTCCAGCAGTTGCCTGATGTCTGCTTCTACCCACAGATCTGTCCCCTAGACACTTTGCACTTTCTCCCAAAATACATCTCTCTCTCTGAATCATTCCTTCTTTCCTTTTCCACCTCTCTCCCTCTCCCTCCACAGCCTCTCACCAAATCGTAAGCCTTCCTCCATAACCTGAAATGGAAACCCACTGAAGTTTTAGGGTAGTCGAGTGTCTAAAATTAATCGTGGCTGCCTATAAAGAGAGAGTGAGAAGACCTTGTTCCTTGAAACTCATATTTTTTTCCAGCACTAAAGTAGAACAATTTCTAAAGACATCTTTAGCCAGCTTCGAGGATTAAAATGCATACACGTGTTGTTACTATTAACACAAATGAAAGCTAATTTGCATACAAAATTCTAAACAAACTCTGATCCATATCATTTAAAGTGCAAATAAAGGGGCATTAAGGGAAATAAAAGGTAAGGTTTCAGCTTCAAGGATGAAAAGTCCAAACTGAACATTTAATTCCTTTTAGAGCATTAAAGTTTGTTAGCTCACTGAGTACGACCATTCATTTGTCTGCATAATTAATCCTCCTCAGGTTAAATAAACTGTGCTTACAAATGACTGAGGCGATACTGTCAAAGTGCATGAGTTTATTTCATTTATTTTCAGTTAATTAATAAATAACTGTTGAAACTGAAGTTACAGCTTGCTGTGATAACTCTGCACAGTCGTAATCAAAGTGTTAAAAGAAGCAGGTTTTACTTTTAAGGCTGTCTAATACTTTTACTTTATTTCCTCAAATTCTTACACTCATTCCCGCTCTTGTATTATATGCATTTAAAAGACACGAATTACCACATTTAGGCAACAACCATTAAAAAAAATGCCCCCCTGCTACGTTTCACACCCTGAGGTAGCCTTGAGATCGGTTAAAAGAAATTCTTCAACCCGTTCAGGTGGTTCTGAGTCGGCAGTGTACTGCTCTGACCCTGTGTTGAAGTGTTCTATTGACTCCTATTTGTACCATAAAAGCAAAACAAAAGGCCACACCTCCTGCCGAGCGCTGGGGCTTGTGTAAATTTTGTGTTTGTATGTTTGTGGGTTTATTCATTGCCGAAACAATTTTAAATTCCATCTCTTTAATGCAAAAAGAGCTGCTAACCGACCCTTCTATCCTCGTGTCTTTACATCTCGGTTTCTTTTTACTTAACTTTTGCCCCACAAACTGCCTTTAAAGGCTCAGTGTGTGTGTGTGTGTGTGTGTGTGTGTGTGTGTGTGTGCGTGCGTGTGCATTTGTGTACATATGGTGAGGTGGTTCAGCAGAGGAGACTCATGGGAAGAAGGGAGAGACAGAGAGCAAAAGAAAGAGAGAGCAGGTACTCTCAGTAGACGCTGTGGACCGTTTTGAAAGGAGATGTTTGATTTCCTTTGAAATCTGCTGTGCGAGGCCCAATGCCATGTTGTGATCTTTAAGCATTCTGCGTTGAGGGGGCCAACAGGGCTGGGCCCCCTTCCTGTGTTTGGTCTTTTCTGTCTCTGCCTACCTGTCTGTTTGGCTGACTGTACGTAAGGAGGGGAAGCACTAAGGATTGGGAGGGCTCTCTGAGGAAAAGTTGGAAGGATGGAGCGAAACGGCAGAGGGGTGCAGGAAAAGTGCAGGAGGGTGGGCGAGGAAGGACGGCAGGTGGCAAAGTTAACCCCTTTTAAATGAAAGGAAGCAAAGGGGGGAAGAAAGCCATATTTCAACATTTTATCCAATCCAATTTTAGTTATAAAACACTTTTGAAAAACACAAGTTTGACAAAGTGCTGTACAATTCATCTTGAGGGGAACATATGGAGCTAGTAGCTCAGATATGTATTGCGGTGCTGATCAATTAAGGCTTTTAAAAGCACATAATGAAATCTTAAAATACATCTTAAAAGGAGCAAAAATGTGCAAGGGGAAATGTGCTCACGTTTATGGGTTCTGGTTAAAAGATGAGCTGCAGCATTTTAGGTGCTTTGTTAAAAACACCAATGTTAGTCACTGCTCATTTAACATGTGGCTGCAGGGGCCCAGGTCCAAGAGAAGAGCAGCACACACACTACTGAGTCTGAACGCAATTACCTCAATCTTACTTTCACTGAAATTTAAAACATTTGCATGCTTTGATATCTTTCAGACAGTTGTGTTTAAAGGAGCTGACGTCACTAATAAAGCAAAAAACAAAAAAATGTGAGCTGACAGCAACACCTACTCAAATGCCAAACACAGCCATCCATAAACGGGCACACTGAGCTGCTTCTCGTTATATAAATCTGCTGACTTAGTGCGTGCCGAGGAGGGTGTATCTCACAGTTGTGTGAGGCAGCTTTCGTTTGTGTGTTTACGTGAGAAGCCGTACAAAAGTGGCAAATGTTGGCCGTAACGGCTTACCGTTTCACGAACACTTGTTAGAACAGATGCGCGAGTGTGCGCAGGTGTCAGGTGTGCACTCACCCTTTCTCTAGCTCTCTGGATCTTCTCACGGTCACTGTGCAGGTTGGCAAGAATCTCCTGCCCCACTTGTTCTGCAAGAAAAGAGCATCCAGCATAAGATGGCAGGTCCAAAAAGTTCCGCCATGTGATGAAATGAATAAAATAAAATAAAACAAATGAACGATTAGGTGATTGCGAAAGCCTGGCTTGCACTCACTTTAGCTGTAATCTCTTATTTGTCAATCATTCTCACCATCATGATTAATGTAGAAATAATTTGTTTTTTGTTTTTTCCACATCTGGACCTACTTGGGTATGTGTAATATTTGTGCAGTGTGTACACAGACATTGCTGTCTAGGAGTGTCAGACAGACAGACAGAAGAATACTGCATCTGAGGGAAGTGTTGAACTTTCTTAAGATGCTGGAGTAAATAGACATGAAGTTCTAGACAACAACATCCCAGCATCCAGCCTGCCAGTGGGGTCCACTCTGCCGATGCAATATTCATTACTCCTTTCTTTTTTTTCTTCCCTTTTTTTAAACGGCTCTCGTCAGTTGTAGTTGTAAACACATTAACGCACAGTTATAAAACATCCCCGACAAGGCACCTGACAAGCTTGTCAGTGGTCACTGTCATTTTCCTGTCCCTTGGGAATGAGAAAAGAAAGGCGGGGGGAAAGAAAAAAAAGATAAACCAAATAAGATGCCCCCCACCACCACCAGAAAAACCCACCGGTGCCATCAATGTAACCATACTGCTAGAGCATTAGTGTTTAAAAATAAGAGAGGCAGAGGATGAATCAGGAGAAAAAGGGGAGAAAAAAAAGAGTGAAGAATCTTTGCATGGATCAAAGACAGGCTTTCAAGCGCACCAAACAAATCCGGAATAAACAACACAGTTGCTGACTGTATTACACTACACAGGTGCCGCACACCAAAGGGCCCACGTGCTGAGCGCCTGTTTGGGGGGAGCAGTGCAAAAATGGGCTACATCTGGCAGCTAAACAAGAGGGGAGAGAAAGAGAGAGAGAGCGGCATAGAACGGGGATCAGGGAGACGCAGGGAAAAAAAAGAGAAAGCATTGTCAAATGAACGACATTCGTCTCCCATTCATCCCATCCCTTTTACCCCCTTCGCACTGTAACTGACTCAAATGTGTCTCTTCCTGCCTTCATTAATTTCTAATCTGGGACGAGACAGATTGAAGGATACCCAGATTAAACAGTGCAGTCAGACAGTCACATGTGACAAATAGGGCAGATTAAAAGACTGAGCGCAGGTATTAATAACCATAAAAATACAAGCCCTCCCCCGTCCCGAACGGAGAAGAACAAGGGATAAACAGGGAAGGAGTTGAAGCGGAAATCTTCTGTTAAAGAGACAAATAAGCACATCTATCCATCTCTGTCAGGGCTGTGGCTCTTTTTTTTTTTTAAATAAATGAGTGTGACAAGCACTGCAGCAGCAGAGGGTTTCTTTTTTGATGGCAAGTGCATTATTGGAGAGGTTTGCAGTGTGTAAAAAGATGGATGAGGTAGAGGAAGAAAAGACCTCCTAAGACATTGTGCTCCAGGTACTTAAGCAATCGTTACAGACACTGTGCACGAAGGCGTGTTTTGCGATTATGGTTTGGACCTACAACCGAGTCTGTTGTGGATGCATTTTCCATGCTGACTGTATACACTACCCACAAGTGAATGACCGTCCTTGACAAATCTAACAGCTGCCCGAAAAAAAAAAAAGGAAATCACAATACAAGTCTTGTTTAAGTTGTGTCCATTTTTGTAACCTTACTGTGAGGGAGCAAGAACGCACAACCTTGCCTTTCTATTTTTCTGTCATTACCCAAGATGTTCCTCTATTAAAAGAAATCAATATGTTATTACAAGAAAATGACATTGAAGACACTGCATAAGCTCAATCATGGCATCTTTGATGGATAGCCATGAGCACAGCTGCATCAAATCATTTGCAGTCACCAGAATAGTATTTTGAGTTGGCTTGTTATGATTAACATTTTGTTCACTGTCAGGTCTCTCTCCAGTCCTCCAAAAAAAATTTCCCATCATTCCTTTATGACTTTCTTCCCCTACACTGACTTCAGAGGTATACACATCATCTCCCCAAAGGACGTATTGTGTTGATTGGATCTCAAGCATCCACCCTTTCCTTACTCATTCTCTGGCATGCATCTACACTTGCATTCATCTAATTTCATTCCTGCTGACTAGTTCTGTGTAAATCTTCATTAGTTACTGGGAAAAAAACAACTTTAGGAAAAAAAAAATAAGACTCCCATTTTGTGACCTGTACTGCATCTTAATCATATACTTTCACCCAAAGCTATCGCCACTCGTGGAAAGAAATACAGCAAACTAGTCCCTATTATCCAAGCTATAAACTCATGATGAAATTACCTTAAATTGCTTGGTAGTTTTTTCTGCCCTTTGCAATGCTGACATATTACATATTCAAGTTTGCATAGGATGTTTAACTGCATAAAATCTAAATAAACACACAATTTATGACCACGACAAATATGGAGGCTATGTAAAAAAAAACAAAACTGAAAAAAGTACAGTTGATAAAAACAAAACCGAGAGGCAAAATAATTCACTGTTAATGCTCCTGACTTAATGCTCGTTAGTGTATAAAATATTCCCCTCCTGTTTAAACAGCTATTAACAATTTAAATAACCCTGGCCCAGAGGCCTTGCTCTGACTCTCTTGTTAAAGATCTCCGTCCCCCAAAGGTCCATTTAACAAGCCCATTATTCCATTACATTGCATTTACATCAGCACCAGAGAGCCTTAATTTAACTTGCTCCTGTAATGTAACTGTAGAAAATAATTAGTATAGAAAAGTTGAAGGCACAAATTAGATTGAGGGGAAAATAATGTCTGTGTTACGATTTTTTTCTCTCCCTTAAATACATGGAAAGACTATTGACATAGCAGAGCCCTGCTGTATTTTATCACAACCTTTTGTTAAGAATTACATGGCAGTGGGAGGGGTGGGGGGGGTGGAAGGCTATTTTACTGGGTAATTAGCTTTACTAGAGTATGAGGTGCAATGTAATGTAATCTATAAAGCTTGAACAAGCCGAACATAGCTGGAGTAGGATATTTTGTCAGCTCCAAATGTATTAAAAAAACCTCAACCAACCCGCATATATTGTTTCCACTACACTTTACCACCAAGAAACAAAACCATTACAACACCATGAAAAACAACTCTGAAAGGACTGCAATTGGAAACACGTCATTCTATACAATTATCTATTATAAAAAGCAATGCTTTTAGAATGGTGTGGTTAAATTATTATAGATAACGATTAATATATTCATATAAGAAGGGACTGAGTACTGGATAGGCACATTTATTTATAGCATATATGTATATATTAGGCAACCATTCGCAAGTTCACAGGCACAATTACTGTCAGCTTTATGAAACGTGCAGGTTTGTCTGCAACAAAACAAATGACAAAGATCAAATGAAGAAAATGAAATAATAAGTGTCCAAGGAGGAAGCCAGGGAAGTCAACACTGAGGAAGGAGGTGGTTTGGGGTGAAATAATGGCAGTGTGGAATATTTAATTTGATAAGTAAAGAAAGACTCATAGATTATAAGCAAAGAAGTAAATGCCCATAGTCTCCAGCATCAGTGGGATAGTACCAACTGTAAGTGATGGCATCCAGTAAGGATGGAAGACAGTTTTAATTACTGACATCATAAGAGAATCCTTTTTAGAATATGTTTATAAATATATTTAAAAAAAATTCTGTTAGTATTTAATACCTTGTTTTATATATTTAGCTGTAACTATGAGCATTTTTGTCTTGTAGCGTTTATCATTTTAATATTAGTAGTAATAGTAATAATATTCAGTTTAAATTTGTGTGTTCAGACTGGCTGAGACACTGAATTTTTGTAGAGTGTGAGCACCTTGCCTAAAGTCATATGCAATATTAAACTTTATATCTCTGAATGTTGGAAAGTTGGACCGATAACCAATTAAGCATTTTGATGACATCTTAGGCTTTAGGGAATTAGGTCAAACATTTTTGGCATTTCACAACAAACCGAAATAAAGAAGAATTGTCAGTTACTTGATGACAACAGAAAAGGTCTGCTTTACCATCTCACCATCTCGTGTTATGAAGAAAAAAAACATGTCTATGTAAATAAAAATCATAACCTGCCCTTATCTGCACACATTGCTTAGGACAACACGGCTCAAACAACTAACAATTTGGATAAAGTCCAAACCTCTATAGCCTTCAACTTTTTACTCCAGTCCATGGACACATTTAATTGGAGCCATCATCTATTTCACACAATGTGCTTCATAGCGTATACACTGTGTGAGGGCCCCTGTCTCTTTTTCTGTGGTGCATTTTTTTATTTTATTTTATTTTTTTGCTTGCTCTCCTTCTCCCCTGAGCCAAAAGGGGACAAGACCGGACAGTGGTGTGCTCTGAGGCTCTGAGGCTCAGCACAGCTCCTTTTCATTAAGCAGTTGAGACCACTTTTTGAAGGTTACCACACACACTTATATCCAGACACAATCCATACACTCCAACAAACCCATGGAAACCTATGGGAGGGCTGAGGGGGAAGTAAGGAGGGGCCTAAAAAATGTAAGACCATGCATTTTCTCTCTCTCAAACTCCATCAGTCACACAAACACACTTTCACACACACAGTGCGGCAGTCAACGTGTATGCCTGTGACTCCCAGGTGAATAAAGTTACCTGTCTTTGTACACTTTCAGAGGAGCTTTTTTTAAGGACTTTTCAAGTCTACAGCTGCCGGGTGACACACTTTCATCACCCCCATCAAAGTTGTACCCACAATGGGATGTATTTGTAATGCTGAGCCCACAGGCCATGAGGCTAGCGCCTTCGCACTAAGCGATAGCTCAAAATAAAGAGGTGCCAACTGCTAGGTCACAGGAGGGGCATGTAGCATCTGGGGGCTCAGTGATGTTATGACAGATTACTTATAATAATAATAAACTCTACCGAATGTTAATGAGGAACTTTCTTTATCGCAATGACAGCAATTTATGATTTAACAAGAGTCAAAGACAGCTGTGGTGGTTCATTAGAAGAAGGAGGTCATCTAAGTGACATTTTTTGGGTTTTAACGTCAATATCTTTTAACAGCTTTGGGATAGTGAACTTATAGAGCATTAGATACTTAAAAGTCTAAAACAAGGAATATTCTGTGTAGGGTGAAGCTGGACCATCCCAGTCTATCTTGACTTGCCCATGCATCGGCCCTTCCCCTTGCATGTGTTTGAGTGGTGGTGGGCAGTCAGGGTGGATTTCTGGGGCCTTTCTTCACTCCGCCAGGCTCTGTTTTATTCATCGCCTGCGCCCTGACCCCGCAGAGCTCCTGTTCTGACAAATCACTTCTGATTAAGACAGATCTCTGTTAGTCAGCCACTCAACTTGGCTTATTCATCATTCTACAGAAAATATTCCTCTCTACTCCCCCGTCCCCCCCTCCTCCCAGCTCGTTTGCCTGTCCGTCAGACCGAAGCAAGGCACAAAAGAAATTTCCGCTGCTGTTTTAAATGGCTGATTATAGACAATTGGTGGATGGAGAGACGCAAGACCGTCTTATGGGTGATAAGACGCAAGTTTAATGGGTATAAATGACCGGGCCTGTAGGAGAGCAGCTGGTAATAGAACCATTTGTTTAAGGCTGAACTGGGGTGGAGAGGACTGAAAGCTACATTTTCTTTCCATTTGAGCTTCCCCCTCCTCTTTTCCCTTCACCTCAGCCTCAAAGTCAAATTCTCAGATCGCCAGATTTACATTTAAAAAAAACAAAAAAGGAAAAACAGCAAAAGTCCCCTTCACCCTCATTCAATGAAAATTGATGAGTCTTGGAAAAGAACAGCTTGTTTTACATTTATGAAATTACCCATACCTACACGTCCCTGTGGACGCAGCTGCACAAACTTTGACCAGTCACGTATTACGTTTCTTACCATGGGTTAGTAACAATAGAATCTGAATATTTACTGTAAGTGTAATTAACAATACAGTTAGAGCATTCATATGCAAAGTTCTACAATAATAAACAACAGCAAACTGCTGCGCCAAGGCATCTAGACAGCCACAAAGCTATTGTGTTTTAAATGTATAACAAACCAGATTAAATTAACCTGAACGACAACCCTGCTGGTGGCAAAGGGCTGAGAAGCGGGAGGAGTGAGTGGAGATTGAGGGTTGAAACAAGCAATTTGCCTGGACTTAATCAACCAGTCTCACTGAACCATCCAAATGAAAACTAATGGACTTGGGTGCTTGCTGTGATTGCCCCACATGCAACAATGTGTAGGCAGGAGCAGCGCTTTCTGAGGTCTTCAATTAAAAAACTGGGAATTTCTACAGACGGCTGGTCAGCCTGTACACCTATTCCACCACAACTCATATCCTGATTGGTCAATTGTGAAGCTCAAACACAGCTGACTTATTAATTCTGTTTCCATCACTGAGAAAGGGTTTTTTTTATGTGTTGATTAAACTTGGTCGAAATTGTAAAAAATGTATGAAGTATAGAATTAAAAACTCATACCCGAACAAGCTAATTTGTGTATGCATTATTCATAGCACTGACATTTGTGTCACACAATTGTGGTGGCCGCACTGCAACTATGATTTAAAAAAAAAAATAGTACATGGAAAAACAAACAAACACTACTATATTAAACTTTATTCAGCAACAGCCGAGCTAAATAATAAATACAGAGTTTAAGTGCTACTATTTAAATAATTAGATTTTATAATGAGCGAAGTAGCTCTATACATGAAGGCACAGCAGCATATAAGCACTATAATACCATTATGACCATATCTAGTCGGGGCTAAAGTAAATAAAGACGGTAGTGCAGGACAAAATCAATAGAAGCGCATTCTGTTGGATTTGGAAGACAAATACACAGAGTTCATCTGAGCTCTACAGTTATGCCAAAACCGCATGAAGGGGGAACACGACTTGTCAGTTGGTCCTAATCAAATACAACATCTTATTTAACAACCTCTACTGGAGTGAAAAGTTTGCCAGTTTCTCGGAAATGGACTCGGGGAAAGATATATGGAGGCAGGGGAAGAATAAAGGGAAAACTTGACGTTCCTCTGGTTCGTTTTCAACAGTTTAGGAGCGTTAATCATCGCATTACTGTTGATTAAAGGCTTTAACGTCTCTAATCAGAAAGTTGACAGGCAGATCAAAGAGCGCAACACAAATTTCTTGCCTTTTAATTATCTGTACAACACCGCACCTCGAGCAGCTCGTGCCTGCCTATCTCCTCAAACTCAGTGAAAGACTGCGAAAGGAGATCTAACACTCTACAACAGTTCATTATCCAATAAAATGGGAGATTGGGAGGGGGGGGGGTGAGGGAAAATACAACACACAAACTCATACACACACATGCGTGTGCAAACAAAAGCTTTAAGGCTTTATGATTAGTGAAGACCTGGGGGAGGCCTACAGTCTTCTTTATTAACATGTCCTGAATTGGAGCAACTTAATTATGCTTGTCAAAGACGGACGTGGCGTCAGGCTCATTTGCATGTTTTGACAAGGTCTGTTGGGAGCCTCCATCTATTTTTCTACAGCATGCTATGAGTATTTAACACTTTTCAACACCTACTGATTATAGGTTTTTGTTCCTGAATGAACGAAATAACTTGTTAAAGATGCTTTACTGGATTGGCATCATCGTGCAACCGATGTAAACACCGAGTGAAGTACAGACAAAAGGAGCCTCTAGACTGTTTTGATCACAACTCCTGTTCAAACTGATGACGATTGGATGCCTTCTGCGGCTCGACTGCCCAGCTGTTCCCTGTCAAGTGATTTAGCCGTGAAAAAGCTGCAGTACCTTTAGAAAAGATTTGCCATCGCTTTGGATGATCTCGATAATGCTGCTCGTTGCTGAACAGATTAGTCTCTGACAGACTGCTACCTGACTCGTGATCGCTTTCTCTTTGTGAATATAACAAAGCCAATAGACCACACCCTCCCATCTCGACTTGATCACTTTACGTAATGAATACTCATTACATTAATGCTAAGTAAAACAAACACAGCTGAAAGTAAACAATCTGTAGAGAGATGGGACTGTCGGAGGCATCAAACATTAGCCTGAATGGAAAGCACAGCCCATTAGAAGTGGATGCACTGATGGGATCTGACAGTTAGAAGCACCAAGATTATTTTGTACAAATGTTGAATTCATTAGTACTCATGAGCGGATGAAGGACGTCCGCAAGAGCAGAAAAAAACAAACCAAAACTGATGCCTGAGCTGTGGAGGTTACACTAAAGAATTTTATACACGCTAAAAGCTGGTGATTTTCAAGATAATAGAAATTGAACTGACATTTTGATCTTACATCATAACATTACAAACATTACATTATAATTCTAACATTTGCATATATAAGATTTTATCCTCATATCAGTTACACTGAATGGGGCACTTTTAATGAAATAGTAAACGCAATGCTGAAGCACTTGGCAAACAACTATTGGAGAGATATCGTTTAACCGTGCCGGCTGCTTCTAAAAACACCTTCTAGAAAAAAAGTCCTACAACTCTTTTTCAAATATTTGCCTGAAGAAGGTTTGACTTTCTTGGTGCCAAAAGCATTAAAATGAAATACTCTTCTTCAGTAGGATGTGTATCAGAAGACCGGATTTATTTAGCTGTAAAATTTTCTGTCCAATCTGATAGAAGTAATCTGCTTAAATTACATAATGCCACGGGAATAGTTGCTCTTTTATGTGCGCATGATACATAGACTTGTCTTTAGCAAATCGAACATGCTCTGAAAATCTCATTTGAGGCAGCAACACTGGAGCCTGTTATCAGAGCAGGACGTCATAGTGGCTGCTCTGACCGACAGCACAACAGAAGTTTGTGTTTTACTTTGGGGTAATACCATCACACTTCCTTGCTCTGGTAAAAGGAAAATAATACTGCTATTATAGGGGAATGAGGCACAGAGGGGACTTACAAAAGAGACACACATCATGCGCCTCATTTAACAATGACCGAGGCCACAGAGTTGAAGACAGATTATTGTCAGCTGCCGCTGTGAATACATGGCATGTGATGGCGTGTCAAGGTTCTTGAGCACAGGGTACATTGTTCATTCAAACTTACTTTGCTACCTTTAGACTTTTCCACTAGTGTTGAAGAATCAAATCCTCTCCCAATGAAAGCTCGTGAAAATTCTCCAGTGTTTACTTTAAATGTGAGTGTCGCACAATAGATATGCTTTTAGTAATTGCAAGGATCTCGTGAGGTAATACAAACCTGTTTCGAACGAAGCACAAGACATTCATGGACATTGCTTAACAGGTTCAATCTGGTTGGTAAGTAGTTTATGTATAAATATAGTGGAAAGGTTGATTTTTCAGGAAAGACTTGATTTTTAACCAGTGTCAACCATGAATTCATGTTTCGCTAAGAAATGGCATAAAGTGTTATAAAATTATGTTACAAATAGTTCAAAAGTAAAAGTTCAGTGGCTTGGCTGTAAAAAATGCTTACAGTAGCGAAACAGACGAGCACTACCAGCCAACAAGTGCTCAACATAAAAGAGCCATTTAAACACATCTACATGTGAATTATATTTCCCATGGGGGTTGAGCCCTTGAGTCTATTTGTACAGGCCTCTGGACAATTAATACTTACTGGTCCCCAGATGTTAGGGCCATAGACAGTATGAAAGATGGATGTCGCTACCGTGACGTCACCCACTCGTTTCCGAAGTCCTTTTTTAAAGTGTTATCGTGTTTTGAAACTGTATGTGACGTGAAAGGGTAGATCCGAGTATGAAACTGCAGACTCACTGGTTAACAACTTGTAACTGACAATCAAGTGTAATTGAGTGTAGCCCAGACTCCTCCTAATTTATAAAACAACAGCACAAAAAAAGTTATAAAATGGAATTCATTTTTTTTGTATTCAATATGAGCGGGATGTGCAACTGAGCCTATGGGGTCTTCAGGAAAGTGTTTCCAAAGGTCAAGAAGACAGAAAGTCGTTTTCTCATCGACAACACTGAAGTCTTTTTTGCAACCACACAGATCGCCCCCTGGTGGGAATTTAAAAAAACAAAACAAAAACGTGGCAGCCATCTTTTTTATATTCTCTATAGTGAGGGGACCACAGTGGTGTAGCTGTAAGCGGTCTTGGTTAAAATCTGTTGGTCATCTGACACATTTGAAGAGGCATTTCACTTTTAAATCAACTTTAGGAGCAAAGTATTGTTGTTTCCTAAATCTAATCAAATTGTATTGTTGCAAGGATGTCTGGTAACGTTTCAACATTGTTTTTTGATAAGTGAAAAACAAAGCATATGAAAGCAGAACTTAGTAGTTTTCAAACCTTTTAAACTCTATATTTAATTAAAAATAGCACAGAGGCCAAAAATTTGAATTAAACTGAGAAATGCTGTAATTAAACTGTAGCAGCATTTTATAGCCAATACAATTTCTGTTAAATACCTCATTTGAATTGGAGATGAGAATACACAGTTGAATCACATATCAACTGCTTTCATTTTAAATTCACCGTTGTTTGCAAAATCAGGAAAATTGTGTCAGTACAAACACAACAAGCAGAAATTGATGGAAAAACATGCTCCTAAACCAAACCACTGTAACGTAACCAAAACAAATGTAATCGATGACTATGTGCATCAGCGCTAGGGTGACAAGTGTCTCCTGCTCCACATCATTAACTAAAACAGCCTAAGTGAAAACCCAACATGCCTGCCACCATTTTCCACACTAATGAAGCATATCTAAGTTTTAAGACATGGCAGAACGAATTTAATCTACCTTCTGAGGGGCCTTAGTGCCATCAAATTAATTATTCATAAAGGACATGATATTATAACTCAATTGTCAAACTCTGCAGCTCTTTTTTTTAAATCCTCCCCAGCCTGTCACTCTCTTTTGTCTCAGACTCTTTCTTTTAAAGAAAGTCCTTCGCTTTTAATCTATAACAGAGTAATACACATTGTAATCGTATCTGCTGAGCAAAATAATTTGCTTTCTTCTTTTAAAAGGTTGCTGATGAATAGGGTAGACAAAGAGATTGAGGAGAATTTCTACAATTGTGGCAGCTCCCTGTGGGTTTTACAGTATAAGGGTGAGATTTACTGAGGAGAAAAAAGAAAGACCCACTGAAAAGTCATCAAGTCTGTAATAATACAACCTTAGATACCTTTCATTTTCCCCTTATGAATAATGTATGCCATCTGACAAAGCTAATCTTGCCATAATGTTGTTTAGACAGGTTGGTCACCAGGAGGTGGGACAAAAATTACTTTTACACACTGTGGTTCTTTTAGCCAAGTGTCGTTTCTCTTCAGGGGAACGATGATGGCATGCAACCCTCCATGATTGACAGGAACAGCCGCAGCTTGGTATGACCACTGCACTCTATAGTAAGAATCTAATACGAATATGCTGAATTCTTATACAAGTGTGGTGATCCTGTGTGGAGATCAGCATGTGGTAGAAAAAGGAGAAAATAACCAAGAACCCAAATACTTTCATTGCATTTACTGAGACAGAGCAATTCAGCACAAGCAAAAAATGGCACTGGTGATGCAGCAGACACTTGTAATACCTGCGATTTTACTCATGAGTATATTTATCAGACCAGAAGAGCTGGAAGTATTTCAACTAACTAGCGTCACAAACACAGCTTTACAGTGCATTTTAGAAGTTTACATTGTCTTTATTCCCGTCTTCCTCCCCCTCACCCTCGCCCCTCCTGTTAAAAGTGGTTTCTTCCTGTTAAAAGGGAGTTTTTTTCCTTCCCACTGTCGCCAAGTGCTTGCTCAGGTGGAGTTGTGTGATTGTTGGTGTTTTCTCTGTATTTGTATTGCAACGTCTTCGCCTTACAATACAAAGCGCTATGAGGCTACAGTTGTTGTGATTTGGCAATATATAAATAAAACTGAATTGAATTAGCAGACCTCATTAGCGGCTAATAGATGCTGCTGTGATATTTATATTTACCTAAGCGTAAACATTTACAGCATCTGACTAACATACATCAATCCTCAAGTTTGCAAAGATGGACGTAAACAATATAAATATTAAAATATGAAATGGGGGGGAGGGGTAAAATGGTCAGATTGTTTTATTTTTATGTGAACTGTTTTTACCCTAACATGTGTTCTTTGTTGTGTGCATGGGTATATTTTTTTCAATACAGTTTTTAAATATATAAATAATGATTCTCAGGAACAAAAATACACTTAACATTTCTATCAGCCATGAAATATACACACAATGCATTTTGGTGACAAACACTGATTATAAATGTAACTTTTGCTTTGTCACATGAAAACGGCAAAGGACACGCTTCACTTGATAAGTTAAATGTATAAAATCAGAATAACTAATCGTTTCTTTTTGAAAGTGCACCTACAGCTATACCACATGAGCCCACTATTTTTCTTTTTTAGTTTGAATAGTTTTAGGTACACACAGGAAAAATACCACACTATGCTCAACACCTTGAAGGTTATATCTCAAGGTTTTATGTGAAACACAATAGATTCATAAAGGCAAACCCAAGCGATTTGATAACTTTCTCTGACAACTTTAACAAAACCAAGAAAAAATGCACTGAAAATGGAAGTAAAATTCAAGATCACTAAATGTGTAAGAAGAAGAAAACTATCCCAAGATGCTTGTGGGTTTTTTTTTTTTTAAATGTGTAAGATTTTATGTTAGAGTGCTGTCAGTGCTGTCAAAGGCTAAGTATGTTTTTAATGTAGGTCTTGCTAAAAAGATTAGTAACAGTTTAAGCAAAAAACTGAACGTGAATTGAAATATTGGTAGATTTCTTTAGGGTTATGCAGATTTGGTTAAGAAAGAAAATCTATGGCCACTAAATCTCTTGCAAGCATCCTTACGTTGGCGATACTTTATGATACATTACAGCCATTACACCTGCTGTATGAGCCGTGACAATGGGCCTTATTCCTATGCTTCATCCTGTGATTGTAATTGAGGCCGACGCGTGACAGCCCCCCACGTGCCCTCTCCGAAGTGGCCTGGGGCATAGGGCATGCTGACAGCGGAGGCACTGGAGACAGTGGCACAGGGTCCTGGCCTGGCACGGCCATGGCATGGTACCCTTAGGGGCACTGACCCTCCCACTCTCAACCTACCGCAACTTTTGCTGCCTCACCTCTGTCACCAGGCATCTCGGAGGCTAACGAGAGGGCAGCCGAGACTGCTTAACAATTCCACCACATCCGTTGGCTGGGTATGCAAGCAGCTCTCTTTTTTTTCATCCCTACTGTCAGTGTTCCTCTCCCCCTGCTCTGAGACCTTTGGTGAAATAAGTGTCAGCCTGAGGAGACAGGCACTCATCAACACTTTATACCTGGGAGGTATATTAATGCTGTGATGGTTGCCTGGGAAGAGGGAAGAAAAAAAAAACCTTTGTCCTCGTAGCGAGATAAAGGACAAAGCCTTGGACAACTTTTGAGGATGTTAACTTTGGCAGTGTTTATGTGGATATAATGTGAAAGTTGTACAAGCGTGAGGAATCTCAATGATCACATGTACAACAGAATCTGTAAAAACAGTACACTTACAATGGAAATACCAATACTTGATCGTGTGTTTTTCCAAAAGAAGCAATATATATTTAAGTTTCTCTTGATCAATAACTAAGTCAGACAGATAGGAATTACATAAGGTTGGAGGGAGACAGAGATTCGGGGAGAGAACAAGCATGAGAGAACGAGTTAGTTTCTCTACACAGATCTTCCCCACCAGGAGCTTAGTTACAAATGAAACTCCACTTCTACAACAAGTGGAGCTGGAATCCTACAGGGGCCTTCTGGTATCCAGTTGGAGATACATAATTAAAGGAACACGGAGAGGGAGCATGTTATTACCAGTGTTTTCATTAAGCCAAGTTAACACATCGGTCTCCCCCAAGACCGACAAACAAAAGTCAAGGAAGTGGATGGAATAGGATACCGTCTACTGAGGTCTGAAACTCTGCTCAAGAACAGCTCATATTAGTGCTGCTTCTGCATCTTCCTGTTCTGGCCACACTAATACTATAAAAACATTTAATTTTGATATCAGATATATGAAAAGCATGCACACGGTTGCTTTTTTCATGATATTTTCACTCTTTTCCCCAACATCCAGGCTTAAATTAGCCAGGATTTTTAAGATCAGGGACTGTTTTTTAGGCTATGAAAAATGGATTAAATGAAGAGGAAGTCTGGCCTAATGAGCTCCCTGGGCTACGGAGCAGCAGGGACCATGAGGGGAAAGAAGGGAGACGAGGCAAGCCTTTGAGGAAGAAGGGGCTGCAGCCATGCCCAAAGTGTGCCAGCTTCTCCTCGCTTTAGCGCCAATGGCACAGACGGCACCTGGGCAAAGCTTGGCCGCCCTTGTCCTGTGCCAAAGGAGAAAAGAGGCAGAGCTGCAAGTATGTGTTGAACCTGAAAACTTCTATTGGCCATCTTGTTTTTCTCTGAACCACTTTTATATTTTTTTATTTTGACTTTTTTTTTTGCTGAATGGGAAATGAGGAAAAAGTTTAATTTATTGTGTCAATATATGCCTTTCCAAGATGCGATATGTCCCTTTTTTATTACTAAAACCAAAAAAGGGGAAAAAAAGCATTTGTTAAAATTCTTAACATATTTACTGGTATTTTGGGGGCTTTACAAGACTACATGACAACTTTGGAACAGTGTGTAGCGTACATAAGTTATTTGCATAAACAAATAGGCAGTTGAGATAAAAGTTAAGATAAAAAAAAATACGTGCAGGACATATGGGCCTGTTTTATCTGGCAAAGACAATAAACTGACAAGCTTGCCAGTGACCATGAGACTCGCGCTATACAAGGTTGGTCTGGTTATTTAAGCCCACGGAATTACAGCAGTGGAAAAGAGAAGGTGAGGTCTGTGGACAAGGAATGGGGAGGAGGAAGGAGGAGGAAGGGATTACTCTGTCAGGTAGTGGCATCTGGATGGCAGCCAAAATAAAGAAAGAGGAGAAGCGAAAACAAAATAGTTGGAGACAACTATCTTTCACTCACCTTTAAAAGACACAGGCCAAAAGAAACAGAGAGAAAGCCAAGGAGTCAGAGAGACAACAAAACAGCAGCTATATGAGAGGACAAGAAGAGAGACTGGGGGGGGGATATCTGGCACATTCTTCAGCTACTTTTCCTGACAGCGATTAGAACCTGTCAGAGCCTCTCAACCTGCCACTCCTCTTCCCTCGTAGGAGGCCTGTCATTACAAATAGCCCAGATTAAAATACCACACTGCTGGGGCACAGGCCTTGACCCCCATCTACCCCACATTGCCAAATATCTACCCGCATAGTCACCTACCCTGTCAAATGGGAAAATGCAAGGCTGGTAATCTAAGAGGGCAAGGGGACCGTTAGGGAAAGTGGGACAAAGCAATGTGAACGCTGGTCAGAAATAGGCTCAAAAAGGAATACAGGGAAAGAACTAAATGCCTAAATAAGTAAATACAGATGTGATACTGAAATTAACATGCGGTTATCCCACTAATAAGATTTCTGATTTGTGTGATGAGCTGGATATTTGTCCTACGTCTGAGATGCCCAGCAAAGCACTTGCATTTGGCTAATGGAAACAAAGCAGCAAAAAGTTCTATGAGTTTTCAGCTCAAGTCTCCTGTACGTGTCACCTTGCATTTCTGTACAACACAGACATATGCAAACAGAGAATAATGAGTCCAATGTGTCCCGGATCTATCTGGTGCCAATGCGAATCGTCTGTCCTGACACTGAAAAATGACCTATCTCAGCAAGATTTGGAGAGGAGGGGGTGCTGTGTGTGACAGTCCCCAGCACCGTGCTGACAGCCCAATAGAGTAGCAGAGGAAGGCATCATTAGAATTGTGCACACACACACACACACACACACACACACACACACACACACACACACACACACACACACATATATACAAATATACACATCAACGTGCAAATATTCATGTACGGAATACTTGCATACACTCCATCAGACATGAAAAACTGTGCACACGCTTGCCTGCACAGAAAAAAAAAAAAGAAAGCATCTCTTGACTGATATTTTCTACCTCAAACAGAGCATGACGCTGTGGCCGCTGTCATGTCGCACTATGGCTGAGCGAGTCAAGGCTAAACGCCACCAAAACAGACAGGGAAAACCGATTATATGACATGCGACATCGTAGTAATACGTACCCTTAATAGCGTCGACACATGACTGAGCATAAGTCCACAGGCCGTAACATAATATAATACACACATCACTGCCATAAAACTTTATTGAAATAGATTAGCCTGAAATTACCTGACAGTCTTGTAAGTTATAAATAAATGTCCATATGGCGCAATAAAACGAAGCACCTGCTGTGGGATAGAAACCAATTGAAATCAGAGCGGATACCTTTGGTGGCTCTTGCAAAAGAGAGAAATGAAAAATTAACCCAGAGAGACTGCTACCATGTACATCAAATCAAATCTTGACTTACACTTCTCTTTTTTTATTTTTGATAATTCAAAATAGCAGTTAATTCATCTTTGATCCACGGGCAAGTAGCAAGAAGACGGCACTGGCTCACCGTGATGAATTTAAATGAGCAAACCTGAGCTGACAATTCTGCTCATGAGCCTGTCCCCGGAGAGGAGATGACAACTGAATGATGTGTAATTAGGCACATCGCTTGTTTAATTGCACAAACAAAGGCTGGAGGACACAAACACTGGGAATAAAAGTGAATTTGCAAGTAATTTTAGCATAAATGCTTCTGCAAAATCAGTGCTAAGACGAGCGTGATGCTCGAAAAAACAGTAAAACCACTGTACTTCTGCTCGACCTAACCCCTTCTGAGGCACTGTGACTTAACTAATGCCTGATTTGCAAGAACTGTAATAAATCCATTCTGTTCTTGTAAGCAGTAGGGAGGAACTTTTGAGAGAGAACCTGTTGGTTTGTTCTCCATTCCTCATTATAGAAGAAAAAGTAAGGGGCAAACACAAGGAAGGACAGTGGTGACAGAAAAAGACAGGGATCTCGGGTGACATGTTGAGACATAAACAGCTGATAGTTATCTGTGCACCAAGCCCAGTTTATGTTGCTGTGAGTTAGGCTTACAGCAGTGATATCTGGGAAATTTTATGACAGACAACTGCCACACTGCCGCAGAGCTGTCAAGAGTCTACAGCTAAATAACGGGTCATTTTGACTGCTGACTTTTAGCTATACTAAGAAAACTTGCAGCATACTTTATTCTATAGTTATGTCACATAGTGAGTACCCAGTCTTGTCTATGACTTGGCAAGAAAGCCGAAATTGCTAAAAGCATTTGCCGAAAGTTGTTTTAGCACCGTGAAACTGACAATGTTCCAGAAAAGCCCCCAATAGTGGAGTTACTGCTCTCCAAAAAAAAAAAAAAAAAAAAAATGTATGAAAAAGGCCCCTTGCCTAATTACAATAACAAACAAAAACTCTGCTTGGCAGATGTGCAGAATTCATACAGTATATCATACCTAGACGGCACAAGCATATAATGTATAATATATAGCCCAATCGCTCACCACATGTGAAAAATATGTACATATTCCAAAACAATGAGGTGGTACACAAGAGCAAGTGGCAAAAGGGAGAGGGAAGTAGAGCGCGTGTGTGTCTACGTGTGCAGACGAACTCCTAATAGTGACCCCATACCTCATCTCCAGGGCATAAATAAACATGTGTGTGTGAGCGCGCCTGTGGATTATAATCAGAGAGAAAAGGGAATCAAATTTATTCTGCAGCTGTCATTAATATTTCAGGGCTGTTACTGTAGCCCGTGTGAAAGAGCATGAATCATTAATTTAGACATCACCTCTGTCACAATCCCTTACCAGGACTGGTCCGTGATCCACCTTTGAGAGCGGTAAACAAAAGGTGGGTTGTGCCTCGTTTTTGCAGTGGTCTAGTTTGGGTTGTTCCTGTCTGGCAAGTAGGAGGAAGAGGAGGTGGAGGAGAGGTAAGGTGGTGTGCTGTGTTGTTGGACAAGTTGGCTGCCTTTGCGGTTTACCTGTGACGTTCGGGTGTTAAGCGAACAAGAGCTGGAAGGTGTGAGAACCACACCGGAGGCGGATGTTACTGCAGGATCAGAGTGAAGGTGTTGGTGCTGGAGCGTGGCTGTGCTTAGTTGTTTAATAAGTCTGCTAACGTGCTGATTCACTGAGGTTTTGCAACACCCCACATTGACCAGAGCACAGAACAGCAGCCGCTCCGAAACGACCGTGTTGGTTTCTCGCTGTCAACTTGCGATAAGAGCTCCAACGGCACAAACCAAACACTACTACTCAAACCATTAGTTTGCAAACCGGGTACATCAATAGCCCAAACAATGTGACAGGCTCACATTAACACCCTTATTCCAAGTCGATGGATGAACATCTTAGCTGTTGATGGACGGGGAGGTAACAGCAAGGTCTTATCAAACTGTCATGTGCCCCATACCTGCGTTTTTGATTTGTGTTTGGGCTTTGTGTGACGCTTGTCTGACAAGTGGAGATCACAAGGAGACAGGATCCATCTATCAGACCGCTGATGCCACTGCTGCCGTCTCCAGAGCCTGAGGGCGTGGTGCGTACGTAACGTGAGAGTGTGTGTGTGTTTTTGTTTGTTTTCTTGTATGTGTATGAGTGTGTGTGTGTGTGAGTGTATGTGAGAGTGAGAGAGAGAGAGAGAGATGGGGGGGAGTCGTGGAATCTATGCTTTATATTTGTCTATCAGAAAACTATTGAGTATTTTTGCAGGTTTGTGCAAAAAAGCAATTTCATATGTTTATGTATGCTTTAGAATAAAATATACCAAATGTTAATATGTGTGTTTGTGGCTACCTGCAGAGTAGTAAGCCCACAGGGGCAAAGCGAGAAAGGATGACACTGATGCGATGTGTTGGCATGTGCCCTCGGGTGGTTTTGGTGTGGTTGTCATCTTGTTGTTTTCACACAGCTCCCCCCTTCGTCATACCCCGCATTATTCAAATAACGCGCCCCAAAGTTCCATAAATTGATAATGAATTCACAACTGGATGGATTGATGAACAGTGATGGAGAAGTATGTGTTTTTTAGTTGTTGTGTTTTTTTTTTGGCACTGATTTCTTGTTGTTTGGACAAAGTCTTTGACAGGCACTTTTCTCTGGGGAGATTGAGCTTATCAGAAAAAGAAGTGCCGGGTCGGAAGAATGCTGTCTCGCTGAGCTGTGTGTGTGTACGTGTGAGCTGGTGTGTCTGTTCGAGTGCATCTATTCTAATTCAAACCATCGCTTGGCTTTTTAAAAATAAAGAAGTTCCACTCTCTAAAATAGTTATCTGGATAAACTGGCTGTGTTGGTCAATAACTTGAAAGACACCAACAAGTGTGTCAAGAGGTCAAACTCAACAAGAAGAGCAGAAAGATACACTACACATAATATATAATACAACAGAGTACAAAAACACACTTTCTTTGTATCTTTTCAAGCACACAAAGACACACACACTAACACAAACACAAGAAATTAACATGACAGAGGATTACATATTGGACCATTCACTCTTGAGCTTATTTTTCACATGCACACGCGTTACAACACTCCACCCCTTTCTCCAAGCAAATCTCCATAGCTTATGAGACCTAAGGAGGTCAACAAGCATCTAAAACTTCCTTGTATTTCCCCAGAAAAAAATGAGTGGGACTTGAAAGCAGCAGCAACTCGCTGACTCTCCTCTCTATAGTTCCTAAAGCCAATGCAGATCAATATGCAGCCATACATACCACAACTGGAACAACTCTTGTCAAAGGTTACTCCTTTTTCTCTGTGCTTCTCTCTTCATTTTAGCAGGGCGGAGGAGGATGAGGAGATGGAGGAAGAACAAATGAGAGGGAGAGAGAGAGGAGATGGCTACGGAGAAGTGAGAGAAGAGCAAGAAAGATAAACCTAAAATGATCCTTCTCTGTACTTGCGGAACTCTGTGGTAATGGGTTTTGACACATCGCCAGCAGGCCAAAGAGAGCGGGGGCTAGGGGTGAGTCGATAGTGGTGCTCGGCTGTGGCCAGAGGCTAGCAGCAGCGGCTAGGCCAAACCCCTGGTACTAGCATGGGCTGGGGGCCTGACCACTAATCATTATAAAGTCAATGAGTCCTCTAGCGCTTGCAGCTACGCTAGCCTTCCCAGGGAGCCACACCACCTAGTAGGGGCCCTATTGTGAACATAGCACAGACTACAGCAATATATGCCATTTAGGAATGCCATGTTTTGATAAAAAGATAACGCTTGTACACGTTATTGAACTCACGCGTGTGATGGATTAGTGGAAAACACCTGAGCATCAACCCGGCACATCAGGAGAAGAGAAAGTAAGAGTGGGAAAAATGTGCTGTCACTTGGACGACTGACGAAACACAATCAACTTTTTGGGATTTTTTTCTCTGGATGATTGAGCATGCATCAAGACACCTGAGCATAAAATTTCCCAGAAATACAGAGCACCCACAAAAAACTCGACACACACTGAACCACACAGACACACAATAATTCATGATGTATGCCATGTCAGTCAGCAATAGTCTACAGCCTTTGATGTTGTGGCTCTATTATTAAGTGCTGTCCCTTCCGCTGCCCCTACACTGGACACAGCCTCTCCTGAGACGGCACACAAACCGCTCCCAATTCACACTGGGGCTGGGGCACCTCACCTGGACCCCATGCATTTTTTAATGGCTCAAACTGATCCTGACACACAGTCTCAGACTAGACTACTAAATAAGGCAGAGTTTCTCTAATTGGCAGAGACTTAATTTAAAGGAAAGTTAACATGAAGAGGCATTCATACTTCGCAATGATATTGTCCATATCCAAATGTTTATAAAGTAAAGGAAAGATTGTGGTTGAAGATTGTGTGTGTGTGTGTGTGTGTGTGTGTGTGTGTGTGTGTGTGTGTGTGTGTTTCAGCACTTATATGTAAATATATTTGGGAAGAATTAAATATCATGATAAAAGTACTTAGAGCCTTTAAAGTTAATTTAGAAAAATTTATCAAGAAAAGTTTTTTTTTCTTTGTTGTAGGACACAAATCTGTCGGTCCACTGATATTAAGGAGGTGCACAGAACTCCTTGGGATCCAACAAGGGTTTTTAAGTTAAATGCTCAGGTTAAGTTTCTGATGGATAAGACAACTGTAAATGGACCGTCTAGTTTCTGTTTGCTTCAGTGAGATTTTGGTAGTAGTTTAGTTGCTGGAGTAGGCGGCCAAGCCTCTGGGCACCGAGCAGAGCACTTCAATTGTTGCTTCCTGGTCTGAGAGAGTCTGAAGGGCTTAGAGAACGAATGATGCCAATAAAAGTTCCCTACAGTGATAGCAGAGACAAGTTGCTTCAATAAAATCACCATGTCTCTCAAAACTTAAAAGTCATTGCTGAGATTTAAAAGCTTTGTAAATAAAAACAAAACAAAAAAGAGAGGGAGAAGTATCATGAGCATGAAGAGCATAGTGCATCCTTTCTTTTAATGTTAGTAATGTAGAATAGTTACCATAAATGACAACAATGCAAAACTTGCATATAGAATATTAGTATAAACATATAGTATATAAAGTCATCATATTTGTATTCAGGTGATGCAAGTTTAATCACCACTTTTCATTAAATCATAATTAACACATTAGGTTTAAGTGTCATACATTACCACTGTGGTCATATTTGGCTCTTGAAAGTTGTGCAGGCCTGATTACACTAGTATATGCGCAAAAACAAAATTTAATCAATATCCTCACAGCTTCTTAGCCTCACTCTGATCAATATGCATGCAATCAAACTTTTTGCCAGCATTACTTCCACCACTATGCCCATCGATTGAGTCCATTGATCCTGGCGCTCAACCTCCTTTTAGAAGCAGAAGGTATGGATGTTTAGCACTAGAGACCCCATCTGGCCAGCTTTATGAACTTTGACCTTCGAGTTAATCCTCAAACAAAAGAGAATAACTTATTGGAACCTATACAGTCTGACCTAGAGTCATCCCAGTGCGACAGATTCAAGCAGGAGGGTGCCAAAGCAGACTAAAACTCAGACCGATACCCTCTTCTTGGCCCGGACTCCACTGCAATAACTGTAGCATCAACAAGTCTAAAGATGATGACACATAGACAGGGCTATCTGGAGATACAGAACTGTAACTCTGCTGCTAGTTTGTCAAGGTAGAGCCAAAAGAAGCACTGAATGAACATGACAGATTAGATCAAGTGATGATGAAGACAAAGCAGGGCAAGGGCAAAGAAAGAGAGACGGAGGGTCAGTGAGGGTGGGGCAGCCAGAACCAGGGTCTGGTGGGGGGATTGGCGTTCAGTGAAGCTCTTTACTGATGTGCCGCTAGGCTCTTTGAAGGGATTATTAACACATTTTGATTACTCTGGTCCAGTTGTCACAGAAAATATAACCTCCATCAGGACTATAAAATTGGAAGCCCTTTTCTTCTTTAGTCTCTCGCTTGTTGTTGCTCCTTTTACTCCCCCAGACCCTCCCGGTGCCCTGTTCGTGCCCGACTCAAAGCAATCTACTAATTACAGTCTCAGACATCTTAAAGAATAGGCTGTCACACCATTAGTTTGATAGGGAAAAGGAAGCCTCTTTATCACACACACACATATATCAGTGAACACAGACACATAAACATTGATGCATTGTAACAGGCCTTACATTTGACTGCACACTTTATGGCTGTTTCGCAAACATATTTGTGCTGCTGGTACAGAATCATCATTACAGCAAACCTTAATGTGAAGAGTGGAAGATAATTGATTGATGGCTGCCACTTTTTAGACAATACATAATAGTGGCCTTCCCAATACGGCCAAATCAATTTTAACCTTTGGAGATACATTTCGGTCTCTACAACTCTAAGAGTCCAAGGAGACCAGTGGCTCAATTACCTCAATGCCGCAGTGTGAAGGGCTAACTTTCAATTGATACTACTAAATCGGACACATCCACCACACAATTAATTGCCAGGTTTCCCATGCCACCGGTTATGATGCTGCGCCACATCCTGCTTCACCCATCAAGACCAGCGGGGTTCAATTAAGTGTTTGTGCTGATGACTTATGAGACCAAGCCAGCTTTAACCACCCCAAAGAAGGGAACACAAATTAACACTTCGGTATACGGCAGATTCAGGCATTTTTCCTTGTAAGGTCAACAGCTGTCATTTGCAAGCAAGTAAAGTGGTCATAATTAAAGGTTGAAAGTGTTTAACTATCGATGTATACTACTAGGAACTGGCCATATTAGTAATAGCTCAGAGTCTGCTATCATTAAGGTTGAAACCCTCATCTAGAGCAGGGATGTCAAACTCATTTTACATGGCGGGCGACATGCAGCCCCCTTTGATGTGAAGTGGGCCAGACTAGGGAAAATACACATGTAATAATCTTGTGTATTAAACATGTAACATTGCAAAAAAGGTTGATTGCTCAGATCGTTCTGTAATTATAAAATTGGAATATAATGTTTTTAATTCAAAGAAAATCTTCTTGTACTTTAATGTAGTATGGATGCCAATGGGTGGTGGTGGTGGGGGGGGATCTTTATAGAAAAAAAAAAATCTATAAATCTTATGGAAATACAGTTTAAAATCTATGCATTCAGTCACATTTTCTATAGCTGTCCAGTGGGCCACATTGGAGTCTTTGTTGGGTCGATACTGGCCCCTGGGCCTTAAGTTTGACAACCCTGTTCTAAAGTTCTAAAGTGTCACAGGGGCGAGGGGTATTCCAACAAATATTGAGCAGGTAGCCCATCTCAGAGCTACTACTCCTTTTGTTGCTATATGCTACATTAATCCAATATCGTAACAGTTCTGCTATTACAAATAATCTAAAATTTATAAGAGTTATGATCAATTACAAGCACATTTAGTTCTGTTTACTTCATGCACATGACATGAATTTAAGACTTTTTGTACAAAGTGGTGAGATGACAGCTGAGTTAAGTTTATTAAGGGTGTGTCATTTCTTCACAATGAGTGATGAAGATGCCCATATTTAAGTAAGTAATGGCTTATGATATGAATTTTTGGATGTTTGTCAACACAGCTATAACAGAAAATTAAACATTTTGGGTTGTGACTCAGTATAGCCTCATAATGTGTATCTATCAATGCCATACAATGGTTTTCTTGTCATAAGGTAATATACTGAATTAAATTACAGTAAGCAAACTAAAAAAATATATATATATAAATCTGATGACTCAACCCTAAAACTTTTCATAGCTCAAAACTATATTTCTACCCAGAGTTAAATGTTAGTATTATGCAATCAGTAGCAGCTTGTTCCCAAGATTCTGTGAAATGCATTCACAGTGTGGAGAAAAATCCCCGATTTAATGCCAGACTGACCAGAGGAACGCAATTCCTATTGAGTTTGAGTTGATTTTACCTTAAAAAAAATAAAGCAGCCGACTTGATGTCTTGTTAGTGTTTGTGCTTTTGACTTCTGAGATGCACACGCCTACCCAGCTTCACACCCTGTCACTTCAAGCACAAATGAAAACGATGCTAACAGACAAGCAAACACATTTCCTCCCTGAATAAAGCCTCTTTTCCAGGAACCGAGTTGAGAGATTTGTATGAAAGGAGAAAAAAAAACATTAGCAAAAAAAAAAAGGAGGAAAAAATGGGAAACAAACTTTCAATGTCTGGAAAAGAAAGGAGCGCATCAAGCAAACAGAAAAGGGGATTTTACTGCAAACCTTAGCATCACTTACTGCGATAAGCACAGCTAATACATGAGAGAGAATCCTTCTCTTTGTAGACTATTAACTACATGTTAATGTTTGTGAAATGTATATTCATAAACAGACTGAGGATTGAGCAAATGGGCCATTTTCAAACATGCACATGATCTATGGAAAGTGCCAACACAGTTGAGATCAAAGAGTACAGAGTGGGAGAGGTAAAAGTAGGCCAGGCCATGGCCTGGGAGAGAAGTGGAGAGGACACAGAGGGTAGTGAAAGAAAGAGAGAAACAAGCCTGTGTGGATGGAGGGAGAGAGATAGAAAGAGAGGTTGGTCCCAGCCTGGGAGGAGCTCAGGTGTGAGATGTGAGGAGGTACCTTCTGTTCATGGCTCTGAGGCCCCCGTGCGGACAGAAGAGGGGCCCAGACAGACACGGGCCCCTCTTGTTTGGCCCAAATAAATCCAGGTGGCTCAAGACGCATGCCCTTGTCACTCAACACAACTTCAACCCACACAAATATACAGACACAGACACACAATCACACCAATGTGATGAAATGCACACAGTTTAAGACACTTGTGTACTCTGCGTTCACTGAAATTTGAACACTTTTAAAAGGCGAGCACGGCTGACCGCGTAACAACATCAGGTAGACGATTAAAAGGTCTTCAGGGAATTTCAGATGAAGCATATGAAACAAATTCAATTTTATTCATCAAATGTCATAAGTGTACTATTTAAATTATTATTTCATAATATATAAACTAGTTTAATGTACTTCTTTTGTTTAGTACATTTCACTTTTAAGTTAGTTTTACTTAAGCAAAAGTGGATATTCATTTCTTTTTTTATAAAACAGATGCAACATCCAAGCGTAAGGTGTTGCAGAGGCAGGAGAAACATCAAAGACAAGAACAAACAATAGATACACTGTACTTGAATCTCATCAGCGGGGGGAAAAAAACCCAACAAAAGTGTCCACACTCACACTACAGCACGGCCCACGAAAGGTCCAATGTAAACTTTAAAACATATTGAAACAATACACAATTCGCTTGTAAAATGACCACCTTCTAAACAGCTTTATATCAGAGGGATCTTTGATTTCTTTTCTGCTGTTGATATTTATGATCACTGTAAAACAAGCAGGACTGGACAGATGGACTGCAATACGGAGTAGAGACCTGAGTACAGTGTGGCCACACGTGTTCTTCCTGATGAGTTTACAGATAGGATGCACCATATCTGACATCTAGAGCAGCAAAGGAGGCATACAAAACATGCAACATGATAAAAGATAATAACTTTTTTAAAACTGTAAGAGAAGTGACCTGCATTCCTCCAAAGATCATCTTGACAGATCCACCAAAAATCTCAACTTCCTGGCAAGAAAGATGCTCAGACTACTCAAATCAATTACATCAAAGATGGAGCTCACATATCGAGACTTGTTAAGTTAACTGTAGTCACATTGCAAAGGTAGGGTGCCGGAGCCATTGCTGTCACTTGATGACGGTTGCGTCTAAATTGGGAGTGAAAGTCTCCCCAGGAGAGATGGGTGAACCTGTCACGGAAGACTGAGGGAACAGAAATGTTCAAAAAAAAAGTCTCAGACACACACACACACACTAAAAGACAATATCTCCATATGCTTAAGAGCTTAATCATCATCACCATCATCTGTTCAGTCCTTTAAGTGTGTGCGTGTGCACGAGCACGTGTGTGGTTTACATGAAAGAAGGACATCTGGAAAACAATTATTCCAAGACACCCTCACTCACACACACACACACACTCACACACACACACACACACACACACACACTTATTTTCCCTTTGCTCTATATTTGCATGAATTCCATACATCTGGCCTTTAAGAGGCAATAACAATTACTCATTGAGCCGGTTGTTAAAACCCAAATGCAACCGTCCACTAGTCTAAACAGCTCATTAAAATAGCACAATACCTCACTTCAAGCACACAGGAAAATTGGCAAGCAACTCTATCACTGCAATATCATATGGTTCTGAATGTCCATTCTGGATAATATAATGAATTCAGAGTAGCTTTGTGGAGAAAGTGAATGTACTGTATATTTCTTTTTGATTTTCTGGCAGTGTTTTCACTGCACTGCCTTCTTTGTCTGCTCTCTCTGCCCATACCGTCTAAAATTTAGGCAAAATTTTTTTCCAGGTTTTCTTGATTTAGTGAATTTTATAGTTGCTCGATGCATGTTTATTTATCTCACAAGACATTTGCCTTAATAATGAGCTAAGAGTTATTTTTAAAAAAATGGCCTAAAGCATGAAAGATGTGACCACAAAAACCTACAAAAGAAATGTAAAACTAAAATAAAAAAAATACGATTGATAAAAACTTAAGTTTCTCCGTTTTGAGATGAACCTTGGTCTATTTTCTATAATAGCTGAAAACTAATGGGGAATCATAGCAACAAAATGACAAGAAAATTAATAAAAAAATGTCTGGAGAAAGTACAGCCAAAAATTCAAATACAAAAATACCAGTAAGCACTTCCCTCCTGTCAGATAGTATTCACCAAACATTTTTAAAAAGTCTACATCGATGTGTCAAGTCTGTTCTGTGTAGTCATAACCACGCACATAATCACATCAAACCTAAGATGGGCCTGACCAAGGAAGGTGTCCCTTAGGCCATCTTAGCCAGTCCTTCACAACTGCGCTTTAAAAGATGGGCGACAGTACAGTACGCTGCAGTTGGCCTTGATTGATGATTGAACAACCCAAGATCATAGATGTGCTTAGGGAGGACTTGCCGGTGCAGAGCTGTGCATGCATAAGCCCTTCAGGACTACCACTACATACATCATGTGGTGAGACTGACTGATGTGAACATGGGGAATATGTAGACCACTTAAGCGAAGCTTTCTACGTGGCAGTCAACAGTCAAAGTTGACTAAAAATTATTACAGGGTGGCTTTGTTGTTATAAATCAGATTTTATCTGAGAGTGAAACAACTGAGGTGCAAAGACACACACACACGCAGACTCACACGCACACACAAAAGCGCACATATTAACTTGTGCTGATATCCTTGACAGGCGAAACTACAAAAGCATAAGCCAGTGGTAAATAAATAAGTTCATGCTGTCTGCATACATTTTCTTTTTAGGAACTCTTGGGCTCACGTAGAACCGTCCAAAGGATTATGTGCGTGCATTCGTGCATACACAGAGGCCCCCTTTCAGCACCTTCTTAGAGTGAAAACAAGCAGTGCCTGCCTCCTAAAGCAGCTCAAGGGCGCGGCCTATCTACCAAATGATAGAATGCATGAGTGGAAATGTGCTTCGATTCAACCAGCCGGCCAGCGTTCACTCAGTACCTTGGTTCATTTATATGAGAGTCAAACTGTTTGTACTGTCAAGGTTAGGTTATTTAGCAGGGGAACAGGAAAAGAATAGAGACAAGTTTCAGGCAATTTAAAGTTCTGTCGACTCCTCCACCAACTGTGGTCCATAAGAAGTGAGCAGATCTGAAATGAGACCAATTAACTTCAATCCAGCTGAAGATCCTGGACAACTGTGTGAGACCTGCACATTTTATTCCCCTGAAATGCCTTCATTTAAAAAAAAAAAAATCCTCACCAGTAAACACAGCAGCTAATTTTCCCTGATGTGAGATCAGATTTTTTATTTTTTTTAAATTTGGTCAATTTTGGTGGAAATGTCATCTCGCATATAAATTAAAAGGACAAGGTCACCATGTTGTATGTGGCTCGCTTTGCTCAAAACTGTGATGCTGAGTCTGACGTCCCTCAGCAAAATGCACATGCACGCACACACAAACACACTTTATCTGCACACACTGCACTCCTAAGGTTACCCCCCAGGACAAAAGCTTTACCAACCCACTGACTGGCAGATGGGGCAACCAGCTGACATCTCAGCCCGGCTCCGTTTCATGTTCCCTGGGTGTCTTAAACGGCCGGGCACCCTGTCTGATGGGCACAGGACAGCCAAGGAGGAAGCTCCTTTGACAGAGGAGGGGAGGTGTGATTCTTGTGGCAACCATTGAGCGAAAAAGGAACAAGGACAGACGGCGATGGCTAATATGCGCCACTCTGTTTGTACAGTATAATTGTGTGCCTTGCAGGGTGGGGACTGGATGTGTGGGGGGGGGCGCCAGGAATGTTTATAGTAGATGCACATTAATAACAAGCTAATGACGGCATTTAGGTCCATATGGTTTTCTAACAAAAGATCAAAATGTTTCCTTAAGGCTAGAGCCACCACTTTACTGTCTCAAAGATCAAAATCAGTCATACTTTTTTAAGAAAGACCAAGTAATTTAAATCTAATAGCATGGGTATTGCTTATTCTATTGCACATTGTATCTATTCTAGACATGACACCACAGGGTCTTCATGTGGGCTACATAAAAAAAAACATCTGTGTGACTATATGAGAAGTGACACAGTGCAGTCATCACTGACTAACAACAAAGCACCAGCTACACCATTTAAAGCTAAAAGAAGTCAGTGTTGTCCGGATGTTTCTTTAGACTTCCTCACATGGAAAAGGTTCTTTAAAAAAAAAAAAACTTCTAAAATTCTAATAAACATTACACAGTAACAGTCATTTTATGACCCTATAATATATGGACACTTGCTATATTAAAATATTATGACTGTTGTTATTGGTGTCATCACTGAGAGTAACAGTGTTAAACTTTTATCTATCAATTCTGTATCTGTGTGAAAGTAATATGAAAAGGACAGCAGTAATTAATATGACTATTAATAATTTATTTATTCTTAAGTCTATATATCAAACTGTGGTGTGAGACTGTTTTCAAGGGGGAAAAATAAATACACTTATATAAATGAATTGACAAAAGTCTTCCCAAAATTTGTATTAAATTTGGCAGCATTGTAAAAACAAACAAAAACATTTATAGAAAAAAAAAAAAGTGGGTAGTAAAGGTAAAAGTGATGGAATAAGGTAGAAGAAGATACCATAATATGTTTAAATTAAACGTATTCTACATTTAATACAATTATGCAAGGCTTATTTATATGTATTAATTAATTTAATGTATAAGTGTTTTTTAATTAGAAAATTTAGACAAAGGCCTAAAAATAATATCAATTATGCAGCAAATAAATGATAGCAAAATACTTACATTATTATACTCTACATTATCGTCTGCTTACTTTTTCAATTTCATGTCTGAAACCTAAACTACAATCTTGTATCATTATTTATTATTCTTCCTGCTCTGAAAATGTTTTTACTGGCTGGCAGTCATGCATGGCTTACACATATACATGTCAGGCTTTAAAGCTGCTAATAGGATTTTTAACCATTTGTATGTTGTCATGTGAATTCAAATGATTAAAAGGTTTAATCAATTATTAAGAAGTAATGTCTTAAATGCTGTGCGATTGTTTTAAGACCCAAACAGAATATTGCAAGGGACCCATCACAGGTGCATGGCTCAATTCGTCAGATTTTATTGTATAACTATGTGCAAAGCATAAGGGAAATGTTATGGTAATGGCACCATCTTCCCCTTAATTTTCACCCTTAAAACACTGCTGAATCTGCATCAAAAAATTGCCCATTTATGTCTGCCAGCTTGACAGAAGACTCACTGTGAAGAAACACTGCTTTGTAGTATAATGCCTCTTGCCTTTCTTTTTTAAATAATATATATATATATATATATATATATATATATATATATATATATATATATATATATATATATATATATATATATATATATAAGGAATGGTTGTCACTTTAGTGCACTGTCAATGAGAACATGTGTAAGGGAGGTTTACTGGTCAAAGAGAAGCAAGAGGATTTAAAAAAACAAACAAACAAACAAACCAAAAAACCTGGTAAACAAGTAAAAAACATTCAAATATTTTATGGATCTTTGTAATCTCCTTTCCATTATTTCTATTTCTTGCTTCTATACAGCAACCTATCCACTCACTCTGATAAATGTCTAATCTCTTTTCTTTTTTACCCCGTTTTCGGGTTTTAAATGTCATCAATCATCTTGTCATTCACTGCGTCATTCTCATCACTCAATTAATTTTTCTGTTAAAAGGTCCTCAGTTGACAAAATAGCACAATTCCCTCTCATTCCCACTCCTTTACTTTATTTCAGGGTTTTTTTCTCCTTTTCTGTTTTTAATATTTCAGCACCTCAGATGTAGCGGCTCTTTAAAGCACCCATGGGGGCTCCGAGTCCGCGCTTTTGTCTCCCATTTCCTTCTGAAACAGTTTTTCTTTAACCCTATGCGGCTCTTCACAGTTGTTGTCTTAGCTCTCTCCTCTCCGTCGCTCTTTCTGCTTTCTTTTTCTCCATCTCACCCCCACCACCCTCCCTCAGTTTTCTCTGTGTCAGCCAGAGGTCAATGCTACACTTTTTTCTTCTGCATGCGAGAAGGCAGGGGGTATCTTTTTAGTTATTATAACCTAAAAATAGAAAAAAAAATGATTTAAGGTTGGGACGATGGTCTCTTTTAAGATATAGTGTCTTACCACAATCTAGCATTTGGAGGGTGTTTTGTATCTTGAGATAAGGATAAGATTATATCAATAAATGATTTGGATGGGGTTTGATCAGGAATCTAGACCAATTTACAAAGTGTCCCAAAATGACTTAATTTTCATCGTCTCAAGGACATTGTTCTTTAATGAAATTGTGTTTTCTGATTAAATAGACTAGTAAAACGCACACAGAAAAATGCTATTTGCCGTAGTTGGGGACATTGGGGACTCATGGTTTGCTATTGAGGAATGCTAATCAAGCAGTTGGGCTGCCTGTGTTCAGTTGCAATCACTGTGGTGGTTTAATCTTTAGTTAATAAAAGATTTCAGTCAATGTTGCTTGGTCAATCTCATCTCATATCCATCATAAAGTCGCTAAATGTGTATAACGCTAGTGATTAAGTTTTAGGGCCTAGCTTAAATGCTTAAAACCAACATTTCTCTTAAAAATGTTGTCTGTCGCTCTATTTTTTTTATTTATTTATTTTTTACACTTAGCAGGAAAGCTCCAATGAGCTCTCTAGTCAGATCATTACTTCCAAGAGTCTCATTATGTTGAGAGCCTTGTTGAAGCTAATAACTGACTAAAGGTCTAATTATTAGATTTTCTCATAATTTTATTAATGCTAGCTCACACTCTGTGGAGACCTAATGGAGGAACACAAGGAGGCGAGGAGCAGCTGTAGTAGCTGGTGGACGGTAAGCTTAACGGAACAATCTTTGTTCGTTCAAGAATTCTTGATCTATTTTTGGAGAAGGTTCATTTAACTTTGCAAAAACATGTCACTTATTTCCATTTTTGTAGTCCCACAAAAGCTCGAACAAATTTTTGGATGTTTGCAGTAACACCTGTCGATACACAGGGAAACAGAGACTTGCCCACGCACGTTCAGGAAAACAGGCGCGCGCACACAAACACATACTTGAGTCTGTTGGTTCAGCTCTTCCATTGAGGGTCCGTATGCTAGCTGGCCATTGTGAACGTAAGGCCTTTTGTCTGGGCAGCCTGAAACTGGTGATTGCACCTTAGCTACCGCAGTTCAAGCGTAAACAGTGTTTTCATGCCCTACGATATATATACACTGTTGCCAGTGGACCCCTAAATCCCTGGAACAGCTGAGTCCTAGGGTGTCAAAGATAATGGCGATTTATTGCAGTGCTAGGCTTTCTCATTGCCCCTCCCGCCCCCCATTTCCAATCGTCCCTCCACCCCTCCTCCTCCCTCAAACAGATTAAAATTAAGCCGTAAACATGTGAGGATGGAATTAACACATTTAGTGAGTCTCCTCTTCCCACATCCCATTTTCGCTCCAGAGCGGCTGATCCCCGCTGCCAAACGTGGGTGCAATTTTAATGACTCGCGACGTTTTTGAAGTCCACATAAAAAAGCGTCGCTCGCCGTTTGTGGCGGCGCTAGATATGACTGGGCCACGGCCGGCCATGATTGGGGGGGACACACGCCGCCGATTCGGACTCCAGGCTCTTCGATAGGATCGGTGTCATTTTCCTCTCCACGATAAGACGCCTTGCTGACAAGGTCCGATTAGGAGAGAAAAAAATCATTATTGCTACGCCTTTCATCCACCGGGGGTTTACCGATAAACAGCTCACCCACGGCTAGATTTTCTGAGAGCAAGATGTTATGCGTTGAAGCATATATATTTAGGAAATATGGTTTCAAGTTAAAATTTTGGCAGTGTTTTTTTTAATGACTGTTTTCTTTTTAAATAGCTATAGAAAAACGTTTTCCGCTTTAAAGCACATTTCTTTAAAAAGACCTCCTTTCTCTTTAGCTGAAAATTCAAGCTGTGAAATATTTAAGTCCTGGCTCTCGGCTTTATTAATCAAACAATTATCAAATAACGTCATATTCTTTTTGAACACAATACAACATGCCGATTGTATCGGCCTACAAAAAAAGTGATCTACTATGCTATACCTCAAGGAAATCCACTTTAGCAAAGTGTCCTTTTAAAAAGAGAAATGAAAAAGAGATGCTTAAAATATTAAAACTACATTGCAGAACAGAGAGAATAAACTAAAATAAGAAGTAAGAAAAGATTCAGCAACATGCTAATAAGAAAAAGATTTACATTGCATTTAATGTGTGTATATACTATGCTTTTTAAAAAATATATATATAAAAATCATTAAAGTACTTACTAATACAAAAAAAATCAAGTATAAAATTGGGTTGCATTTGCAAAACAAACAAACCAAATTTTCAAACTAATCTCTTTAAATGTATTAAAATTGTAGAATAATTGTCAATTTCCAAAAATACTAATTCCACTTAAATACTGATTAATTACCTATTTATTTGTAGGATTTTAATTTGTGTAAATCAGTAAAAATGTAATAAAATATTCTACATTAACAGCATGTTTTGAATGTTAAAGAATTGAATAAAATGTATTGAGGGAGAACAACAGCCTCTGTTTAATATAAAAGTTGGTGTTCATAAACGTAACCGGCTAAGTCATTTGTTAAGTGTTTGCTTATGGATTTGAGGCGACGCTTTGGTGGCCCAGCACCAAAAGAATCATCGAGTCTGATCTTTACAGGGAACAGGGAGAAATAAAGCGAGCGGGAGAGACACAGAGAAAGAGACAAAGATGGAGAGGGAGAGATAGAGAGTCGGGACAAATGTGTGTTGTGTTACTGGGCCACTCCAGCACCCATGGACTCTCAGCAAGACTCAAAGCCACACTCTGCTTCAAACGAGAGCCATGAAGATTTTTTTTTTAATGTTTACAAAAACATATTTATTTATTTCTCGTCACTCCGTCATTTATCTATTTATTTCTCGCTGTCCCAGCACCCCTTGCTCTGCCACTGGAATCCTGTTCGATGACGCCGACGTGCTCACCCTCCCCTCTTTTGCCCCCCCACCCCTCTTTTAATACCACTGCAGTTGAAAATCAAACTGCTCTAAAACAAATTGATGTACTCTTTAATATAGTCGTCACATCATCACAGGGTCCTCACACGTCTGCCTTGGTGACAACTGCAGGGCTGCTTAGCTTAGCCCAGAGATGGCTGCCACTTTGTTGGTCGCTTCAATGATTTATCACAAAAAAGAGAGGGAGAGTGTGAGAGTGGGAAGCGAGACAAAAAGGGAGAGAAAGAAAGAAAAATCCCCTGGATCATGATTGAGTCACTGGCACCTTTGATTGACAAGGTCTAATCAGCTTATCTCCATCCTAATAAAGTTGATAGCCTGCAGTGCTGCTCTCTACCTGGCATGGCGTGAACTTTGGGCTAGGCTGGGGCCCCTGGGGGCCGTACCCCAACCCTCTCTGCTTATCTAAACGGGGCTGAAATCAATCCCTAATGAGCTGTTTTCATTTGCAGGATTGATTACAGGCTCCTAACACCAAGAACACTCACCTAAGAAGAAGTGTCTCAGCCTCTTGCTGGCCACCTTTAAAATGCAGAGCAGCAATGCTTTTGTCTGTGCTCGTCTTTGTTTCAGCGGCTCATTTTGTTGGCATTGCTAAAGTATTTGTGAAAAGCATAAGGGGGGATGAATTTTCAAAGTAAGTTTCCTTAATATTTAATGCATGATTTACTGAACTGGACACTTTAAATACTGCCTCTGGTTTGTTTTTACAGTAAACTTGTATTTATTATAAAATTACCTTTAGAATTACGCTAGATCGCTCGCCTTAGCGGTCCTTTGCAACACACAAACATGCTAACAAAATGAATTCTGCTATGACAAGGCTACATTTCAACCTTAAACTATTTACATCCTCACAAAAGTGCAATAAAGCGCCATCAAATAATTTTAATTGCTGAGATAACACTAATTAATATTTCACTATGTAAAGCAGAATGTATTTTTAAATATACATATATATATGTTTTATAGAGTCATATCTTTTCAGAAACTGCTAATCAGTCTCTAACCTTTAATGAATAGAAAGGTAAGGCAACAAATCATTGCAACATGGATATGTTGCACAACATGCTATTTTCATTCTTAAACAAGCATCATGAATCATTCAAAATATCTTCAGCTTTGGCGGGAAGGACTAAAATCCAGCATGTCTTTGATTTAACAACATCTCCAAAATTTGACAAGCCTCCACGTTTGGGCATTTCAAATGCCCCTGACTCAAATGTCTTTAAATTGGCTAACTGCATGCCCTCCCTTTTTATTTACTGCCCTCTTTAACTGGGCTAGCCTCCATGTCTGCATGTCTCTATGCCTGGGCTTTCAAGTCAGTGCTCTTCACTAATGAAGTTCTATACTTTATTTATGAGACAAACAGAGAACCCTGTTTCTTGAGGGTGCGTGTGGTAAATAGCTCTGCATGCCCAAAGAGTCTCCTCTATATCCCTCTGAGGGCTCTCACTGCTTTTGGCAAGCCTTTGTTTCACAAAATACACTAGAGACACTGAGAATAGAAGAAGAAAAAACTAAAATATCTATGATAAAATGATACTGTGTCAAGATTCATCTTTTCTTAGAACTAAGAGTCTTCTTTTTTCTCCTTAAATGTGACCTAGAAGCATCCTGTTTTTTTTGTTCCTGGTCATTAAGAGAGATATTGTCGGCGGTGAAGAGAAAAGGGGGCAAAGAGTTTCTACGCCATTTCTTTGTTCAGGATCTATCTCTTTGAAATATAATGTCTTTTAGTTCCACTTCCCCCATTGGTCAATTGTAGTTCTTAAGGGCTACTGTGTCATTGTGGATGGAGAATGCAACTTTGAATTACTGCAAAATAACGATGCTAAACTGCTCTTGGTAAAAAAACTAGGGCTTAGATGTCTAAGAAGAGTTGAGATGTGTGGCAAGAGTAGCATTTACAGTATGACTAGAGAATGTCTGATTGGAGAAACACTTAATGCTCTAATTATTCTTGTTAAATATCCATGGATGCCGCACCTGCATTTGAAAACACAAAGCTTATTCCACAACAACTGCCAATGGCATTTCATAACGCTCATGAATAAAGCCTAGTACTTGCAGGACTTGGATATTTATTTTGTTTTGTACTTGATGATGTGAAAAAAGAACAAACAACAATAAACGAAATCTTTGGTGGGCTGTAAAAGTAACCAAGTTCAACACAAATCCAGTTTCCTTAGTGTACTGTGTGACTCACTAATCTGGCAGGAGTATGGACTAAATAGTGCAAGATAATATGAAGATGTCTGGGAAGCGTTGTAATGCATCACAGTAGGACAACAAGAGAAAATATATCATTTGAAACGGGCGAACAATCCAAAAGAAAAAAGAAATAAAAGAACTTTGGATCAGATGGTGAACTCTGTCAAACTGTATTAACCGAGTAGATAAATCTGGCTTCCTAATGTTCATGCCAACACTTTTTATTAAATTTGAGAGCTTGGCAGATTAGTCTGGTAGAGAGCTGCGTATGCCGAGTGGATCTACGTTCCTTATTTAGATGTATTCTCTAGCTGACCTGGAGACATCGCCATTTCAGGTTGTGCATCTGAGCGGAGGGCTGGTATCGACAGCAGAGTAAAGGAAGAGGTCATGGATTAAAGACATGGGGCGAAGCTTCCCCACCAAACCACAAACATACCCCACAGCTGGTGTGGACCGAGCCACGTGTGTGGGACCGAGGCAGGATAAACGGGCATTGTTCTTAGCTAGCTGCACGCACAGTGGATGAGACAGCCACTGGTGACACAGGGTCAAGGGGCATGTGGCTGACTACAGCGGAAGAAACCGCTGGACACAGGAGGTGCTCAACACTGCTAAGTCACCATACACTTCTTCACCAACAACCAAGCTGTGAGGCAAAACATCAAAACGAGTCACTGTGAAAGCTGCGGCAGGGCGGAACAAAAATCCGCCGGCTGTTGCAGAATTCGACACCATCGAGAAACTCTAATAACGTCAGAATCATCTCGGAAATTTGAATCAACATTTTTAGGCAGAGAATGCAGATTGTATTTAGGAATTTGTGAATGCAAGTTACAGGGAACATCAAAAGCCAGTGGTCTCCGTGCAAACCTGCCTTGACTTGAATTATTAAATCTGTCGATGTCGCGCACACCAGCCGCCCTGCGATTATAGTGTAAATTGACAAACTTTTTCAAAACTACAACGGAAGCCACAGAAAGCTGGTTGATACTTCAAGAATGAGCTTTGATATATCTCTGAGGAATACACTGCGCCTCAATAATGTGGTGACTGTCAGGAAGGAAGACAGGGAGGGGGGGGGGAGAAATATGCTAACTGGTTAAATCTATTTAAGATCCCAATGAGATTTTTTCCTATTTTAAGATTAAAACCATCCTTGATAATGAGGGAAAAAAAAGGTTTGTGTGTTTTTAAGAGGATTTATTTAGAAAGTGATGTTTTTATTTTCTTTCTTGTACGCTCCTGAATTAAGAACTTCAGGAGGAATGCTGACATTGTTTATTTTCATAGACCCCCTATCTGTTTGTGGAGGAAAAAAAAAAAAAAAAAAAAAAGCACAGCACCACCCACCAAATGCACATGCATACATAACACACACACACACACAAACACATACACACTGAGCCATAGTGATGCTTGAATTTTCTTCAGGAGCAGAGCAAGGAGAAGCAGCGCCCGATCTGTCGCCTGTACACTTCTCTCACTCCCTCCCTGGCTCACCTTTGATGTGCTCCCGAAAATGTCATCAGGCGTCAAGGAAAGAGGTTTTTTTTCCCCACCGACTCCCCTCCTTCCACCCTCCAAAAACACACAGCATATGAGCAAGACAATTTGCTGTCGCTCACTCATCCTCAGCACTATCTTGAACCCCCCCACCCAACACCGCCCCACTCCTTTTCCAATTCATAACAGAATACGTACCAGTTTCTACCGCTATCTGGTAGCCGGCCTCCAGTCTCCGTGATGACCTTTCCAGCTTCTCTGTGTTGTCCAACAGATGTGCTCTCTGCAATAAATAGAAAAAAAAAAGAACTCAAGCTGGAGAAACAAACACAAAATAAAAATTGATTGAGAGGGCTGGGACCCATTTCAAAGAAACACATCAACCCTGTCACCTAAGCAGACAGACCACATCCACAGCGACAACATAATACAACCATATTGGCAATAACCTTCATGGATGACAATGTGTTGTGTCCTGATGGAATATCAAGCAAATGCATGTAAAAAAGGCTGCTGCCTCATCTTGGACATAAAAAGCGGCACTACTTGGAGCTTTGCTGCCTCCTCATATTGTTTCACAACCCAGGACAGTTAATTTGTTTTAGCTCCTTGCCTTAAGATGAAATACAAATTTATTTAAAGAGCTGTCCAGGTAAAACAAAACCGGGTCCAGCTAATGTTTTCCAACTGGAGGAACCTCTAGTCACAACCTCTAGCATAGCAAGAAAAGATGGGTTTCATAAATTATTAAGACTGCAATGTGATTTTTTATTTTCCAAAGAGGGTGTTTGTGAGTATCAAGGTCTAAGCTAAGGCTGTAAATATCACGTGTATACGAGTACAAACTACTGATAGCAGTTCCTAGGATACCAAGCAAACCAATGATGTTGGCCTCTTCTCTTCCTAAACAGCTCCTATATAACAAGCAAGACAAGAAAAGAGCTCATCCGTTGACTGGACGTCCACTACGGGCTCTCACTTTCTTTGGTGGAGTTAAAATAGTGGTAGTTTTAAAATGCCGAAATTTACAGTTTTTTTAGACTCTTATTCAAAGCTTTCTCTGAAAGGCTGAAACAGTTAATTAAACTTAGATAAAGTTAGTTAAAAAGTCTGTAACTGGTGACTGTTGTGAGCTGCCTTTTAAAACCTGTTGTAGTGGCCTTAGAAACTGAATTGCCAAGCTCTAAAAATTATTAACCTTATGGATTTGTTTACATACAAAATGTCTGCTGAGTCCAAAGTGACCAGCCACCTATAACATATAAAGATGCACTTACATACATACTAAAAACAACCCCTCATCATCCACTGAACTGAGACACTTCATGTGCAAAACCAACATAAGACCGAGCTTTCATTAAACCCACACTGCAATCAAACAGCATAAACATGGAAGACTTAAATGTTTACTTGAATGCTGTTGGTTGTGACGGCTTTTCTAATGCGCAACCTTAAGAAACTGATCAGATTTAACACATCTGACACAGGAAAACAACCCAATGAATGACAGCCGCCCATCTGACAAGGGTTTCACGCCCATCACATGAGTGAAGGGGACAGGGAAAGAAGTGAAATCTCTAGTTTTGGTTTGGCTGTCAAAATGTGTACCAGCTAATCACTCAGAGGAAATGAAAAATGTGGAGGGGAAGAAAAGAAAAAAAGTCAACGACACACTTTTCAAACTTTGACAACAAGAGGGATGGGAAAAGAGCAGGGAGGAGAAAACTCCCTCTGAACTCTTTTCTTTCCCTCGTTTCCTTTTTCTTTGTGCCGCTGACAGATGTCATTTAAAATTGCAGAGATACTTTTTAATAGTTAAAGGGAGGGCAGGGGAGGGATGGCGCGATAGGAGAACGGGTTGGGTGGTTGAGTGATAAAATGGTCTTGCGGTAGGAAACTGATAAGTAGACGGCGAGCGGCGCTGGATGCAAGGTGTGGTGTGGTTTTGGTAAAGGTTGTGGTAGAAGGGGTTTGGAGGTGGCGTGGAAGTGGTAGTGGCACCAACAGATATGGTGTCAGTATACATGTGGGAGAAAACGGATACCAAGCTTGGGCTATAATGAGCCCCTATGGATCAGCTGCGATGCAGGGGACGCACTGACATGCAACGCTTAAGCTAATACACCTAGACCACGGCTGCAGTGCCTGTGTGTGCCTGGGAGCATGAGGCAGCCAGGGATACTGACAGAGTAGCGCACTCCCTGGGTTCTTCAAAGAGCTCAAGTGATTAGTATGTTATCATTACCATTCGAAACGTGATTTTCCTATTCCCTCTCGGCAAAGGTGACACGTCTCGGGGAGACGGCCGGCAGACTCGCTGCGATGGAAAGCCACTTCAAAGCTTTATCCTCCTGAATTTCTCTCTCTCTCTGTGTCTCTTCTCTCCCTCGTTCTGTCTTCTTTTAGGCCCGGGGGGAGGGTTGGGTGTGTGAGGTGGAGGCGAGGGGAGGGGGGGGGGGGGCACTGGGGGGGTTGGTAGTGGTGGCAGTGGTAGTATACGTGTGTGTGTGTGTGTGATCATTAGAATAATGCATCCTGAGTTTCACAGTGACAGAACCTGAAGGAAAGGGTTAAAGTTCAGCCACTAAGAATCCAGTAATGGCAGACTATGATAGCCCTAATAATGGAACAATCCAGCCACGGACACAAGATGATACCAGGGAAAATAATGAAAAGGAACGTGTACAAATTAAACTAAAGATCGTTCACTGCATTGCCACAGTCAGTCAACACAGATAAAGAGATTATACATAAAGAGATACAAATTACAATGCAGTATCTCTCACAGTCATGCAATATTGCTCCAATGTTGCAGGACCAAAAATAGTGAAATTGTTCAGGTTTTCAACCATTTGTTTTTATTCTGCAGCAAGCAAGCAATCCTTGTCAGCAATTTTTACTGAGAGAAATGCAAAGTTGCTGCTGGTGTGCTACACTGTCCCAATTCAAGACTTGACCCTTGCGGTTCTCATATAACCACTGTAAAAACCTTCAGAACAAGGCAAAGACATGCACAGAGCACAAATCATACCTGATCCTCTCATGGAGCCTTCTAGCAAAAGATTAAAATATAATATATGATAAATATTGTGCATCTGAGAGTGCACCAGTGCGCCCCGCCGCCGCCACCACCACCATTCCTACCTATGTATGTATGCCTTTTCATCTGACACCTACATTTTTGAACAAAGATCTTCTTAGGAACCACAAAAATGGTGTTTTTCTGTTGTGCTTTTTTGCGTCAAGAAACACTCTTCAGTTGTAAGTTATTAACAGGGAGCCCCAGAACAATGCAGCTGTAGCTCAAAAGAAATCTCTCCCCTCTTCTTTCCTTCTCCTGCCTTCTTTCAATATCAAACACAGGCGGTTACTATCACCATTTTCCAAAGTTCAGATGATTTCCTTATTATTTCAATAAGGGTGGGGGAGAGTCAAAGTGAATAATGATGACAGCTGTGATTCAGACTGACTGTGTGATCTTCTCTGCCGTTTGTTTGGGACTTGTAAGACGAGGAATTACAAGTGTCAAACAGCTGTGAATATGGGTGCTAAATATTTAAACATGTTTTTCAGCTGAAGAAAAAAGTGCAGTTTTTTAAAAGCAAGGCTTAAGTGTGTATAAGCTGCGCCAGCCTTTGATTCAAATGCAGGAAGAGCAAAAGGGTAAAAGACTGCAATGGCGACGAGGGCAAAGATTCAAGCCCGATTACACAGACTGGACCATTCCAAATAGGGTAGACAGGTGAGGTAACTCAAGATGTCTTCTGACCCTCGGGCTAAGAGGAAATGCTGAAAAAAGTCGGTAGAAGAAGGGGAAACAAAAGTAAAGCTAAATAAAAGGAAAAAAAGCACAATAACATGGCATCTGGGCCAAGCTGGCACTTTAAATTATGGATAGGTGTGAATGGAGATGCTTTGATAGGAACTGAATTACTCTGTGTCTTCAGAATCCCTCTTGAATAAAGTCTCACTCGAAGGCACATTTAAAAACATACTGTAACTATAGCTACAAAGACGAGTTCAGGGCAGGACAACAATATAATGTAACCTACAATAACTAAAGAACCTGCCTCTTTGAGCGCTAAATACAATTTATATAGACTTAAGAATACATGCACAATATAAAGCTAAATATGTGTATAATATCTTTTTATCAACAATGAGACAATGACTACATTCAAATTAAGGTAAGCTGATGTTGAACCTACCATTAGTAGCATTACTGGGCAGTCCAAGAAAAAACAAACTCTAAAGGCTAGACATGTAATTAAACAGTTATAAGACATTTCAATTTAACCTGAAGTATCGATACTCCAGTAAATAAGACGATATACACAACAATAACATGATTCAAGCACAGTGATAGATGTTTGAGACACCCCAGTAGAACTTTACATATCAAATGAATCAAATAAAAAAGAAAACTAAAGCAAATCTATAAGAATTATACTCAGAATTATACTTATTTACAGGATCTGCGTCGCAATTAACAAAACTATTAAAATAATTCTAACATCAGTGATATTAACACCTACTATTGCTAACCAAGCTGAACAATTGTTATGAATAATATAGTATTTATTGATAAGTCACCTCTTTAAAATATCATTATAATAATTACATATATCAATACCATACAGTTTCAAATGGTAAGCTAATGAGTTAAACAACAAGTTAACAAAGATGCTAGTTTCTGCATGCAGTTAATGTTTTATTCATTTTTTATCATCATCATTGCTACTATTATTAACGTACAATCCTATATATACAATATATTTGGATATGCAGGAACCAAAGGAGGCAAGGAGGGAAGAAAGAATAAACATAAATATAAATTTGTGAAAATAAAAACAGATCTATACAGACAAACTTAGTTTCTAGGAGAATTCACAATTAAAATGATCTTGCAGGGCACTATGTAGCTCTCTAAAGCTCCCTTTAATAACTTGACAATCCAGAAAAAAAAAAAAAATGTTGTGGTTTGCATTTTGGTTTCCAAATTTTCTCCAGCAGATGGGGGGGGTCAGCACTATAGCAAGATTTCTGAGAGAGTGGAATAAAGAACTGATCAAATTCTTCAAGCACACTCCCTCCATTTCTGAGACGCTATATTTCTATTAAAACCTCCACATTATTGTCCATTCCTCTGCCATTTTGTTTGAATGTATTAAGCTGAATACGATTCAAGATTCAAAAGACCTTTGAATTATCCTGTTATCTAAACTTTAAGTTGTATCCTTGTAGCTAACTTTTCTTTTCTGCTAAGTCAAAACAACAGTTTAGCTGTTTTGTACATTGATATGCTATAAAGGCTGATAATCCACAACCTTTCTACTAAAAGTTTCAAACTACAGTTCCTCAAATGGCCACTTGAGGCCAGCTTCAAAATCAAGTCATTGTACTTCAATATCAAACTTTGCAGAAGAACTAAACATGATTATCATCTGGTACAAAATCGAATTGGTCACTACAATAAAAGTTTCCTGTGTATGAGAGAAGGAAGTGAGATGGGGGCATGTGTGTACTAAATCCAACCAATTTAATATCACTTTAACTTTAAGGCTTTTACATACAGTCTATGGAAACAAGGGTCAGTGGATGGCTTGATGAGTTTTAAAAGGATGTGAATCATATGCTATAGTCTTCAGAATTCCTTCAGCCCAGATTAACACCTCTGGCAGATTTTGGATTGATGTGTTAGTTAGTCCTCTCCAACATCATCATCAAAAGACCAAATGAATGAGTGAGTATCTTTTGGAAGAATGGCGTTCCTTCCCTCCAGGAGATTTCCAGGGACTTGTGCAATCAAAGCCAAGGTGCGGCATGTGGTGGCCCAACATCTTACTAAGCATCTCTTTCCTTTCATTTGTAATCAAAAGCACAAAACAAATACTAGCCTACAATGTGCACTCTTAAACACATAACATAAATCACTAAAAAATAACCTCAGTGTTTTTTTACTGCACAAGCAGCTTTTTTGGCCTCATATTGAGATATTTAAAGAACAGTAAAACGTTTCAAGCTGCCATTCCTGATCAAAACTCAAAAGCTGATCAAGTTCTTGAAAGTTGTTGGTCCCAATAACTGAAGGAACTCTGAGTTTAATTCCCTAATATTTGCCCTTAAACAATTGCATCAGAAATAGTATCTCATCTTCGCTTCCTGATATTTATAGGAGGGGAAACTTGAGGGATTGGCCCTAAGTAAATTCATTATCTGCGGTTCGGCCTCTAAACTGTTCAATCAGACATCCAGAAAGTGTCCAAATGAGTGGTTCTAATTTTCTAACAAAGAAAGGAGGCAAAATAGGTAGTTTCATACGGAAAGCAGAACTTAAATTCTTAGATCAGAAAAGCACTTACCTCTTCACGCAACTTTACCAACTGCATCGTGAGAGCAAAAAGGAGAAGAAAAGAAGGATGGAGAAAGTGAAAGATAGATTAAAAAAAAGCAGAAACAGTCATATGGCTGGATAGAGAATTAACCTTGACAATTTATCTGTTTGCATGTTTAGCATTTGGAAATCACAAGACAAACACATTAAACGGAGCTAAACACGCCGCTTGGGCTGACTTTTTTTGAACAAACAAAGATCAAGTCCTGCTGCTGTCACATTAAACAAGCACAGGGAATGGATCGTTCGACTCGCAGAATCAACCGAGATTATCAAGGAAGTCACATTACAGAAATTGATATAGCGAGAGAAAAGAAAGAATGAGTAAAATCTGGTTTGCACATTTATAGTAAGATTAAATGTTGAGCGAAATTTTCTCATCTGTCACTGTGCAATTCTCTGCAAAACGAACAAAAAAAAGGAAACTGTGTGCCTTTTGGAACAGAGTTATAAAAATGCTGAGGCACATTATTTTGCATCGCTGTTTATTAATGCTGGTAAGCTGTCAATATTTAATGTCTGTTATCAATCGCATTAAAGGTGCAGATTGTTCAGCGTATGCATGGAAAGCCATGTAAGGCTACAATTGTGTATACATACAGTACTGCTTATTATGAGGACAACCATAGATCATGAAAAATGAATCTTAGCATAGCTATACATTTTTCATGAAAGAGAATAACAAATTTAAAGTGAAGTAAATAAGAAATGCTATTCCTATTCCCTGTCCTGGAAATTCTTGCATCTCTGATAATGAAACAGACATGTAAGGGAGGGCAGTAATCCCATTTGCCATTAATTATGCCCAATCACAATTAAAAGGTTGGTTCCCTGGCCTGTCCTTAAGTTAGGGTTGCAGAGGAGGAAGGCTTCACGTAGGAATGCAGCACATTTGGAAGAGAAAGAGGAAGGACGCATTTTTGATGTGTTAGCCTTTTAAAGTGATTTTAATTAATTTAATCTAATATTTAATTGGTCACTATTACAAAGGTAGTAGCTGAAAAAGGAGACTTAGGGCCACAATTACTCAAACTATTTATTTGGGATCATTGGAGGAAAATCTATTTAAATTAAAACTATGACTTAACATTTATCTTATACCAAAATTCAAAACAACAACAACAAACAATACTGCACTCCCTAAATTTCCCTCTCCTGTATTTATAACAAAACTAGTAAACACAATCAAAGAAATTTGTCATAAATAATGAATTCAGGATGAGTCTGTGCTCGACAAAAACTGACTGAAAAATAAAGAAACTCACACATTATAATCTTGCATGTCAAAAATAGTTCTTGCATCGTTTTTGCTTATCATAAGTATATGTCTGTGACATTTCAGTGAGTAGTGCAAATAAAAAAAATATATTGTCAATATCTGTAATATGGGAGGTAAACAAGTATACCTCCATGTTTTTATAAAGAGCTCTTACCCTTGAAAATGTCGGCAGTAACAAGGCGCACCTTAGTGAGGAAACACTCTTTTCTAACTTAAGCAACAACTCCCGCTAAGAATGCATTATTGAAGAGGCCAAAGTTTAAAACGACACTGTGAATGTGGTTATTTGGGGCTTGAAAAAAACCCCATCAGATCCTGCGATCCCTCACCACAGCTCTGCCATCAGTCAATGGATACCAAACAAAACTTGTTCTAGCTCATTTGTGCTGCCTGACTGATTGCAAGTCCTTGTGGAGGATTTGTTAAAACTATATGATGGGCATGGTGAGCTGTTTTTCTCGTTTCTTCCTGTTTAGCTTTATTTTTTCTTTGGCATCCATTCTTTATTCTGGCCAGTGATGCTCGTGTTGCTCGAGAGATATACAGCAGTAAATACAGAATATTGTAAATGGTATAATTACTCCTGCATGAGCGTAGCTCCTTGTGTTTTTGTGATGCCAGCCAGTATTCAAAATTGCACTGCTGCAATTTTTCTGTTATGATAATCAGCAATTTTTTTTTTCAAACAAAAGATTTTTTTTTTTTTTATCCAATACGGAATTCGATACAAGTGGTAATCTGCTTCCTTTGTAGGCTGTAAAATCTGGTCCATGCCGGCTCAAACCAGCACAATCTCTTGTGGCCAAGCCTTCTGCTGTGACTGAAATCGAAACTATTCCGTATAGTGTTCGTGTGTGAAAAATGTGTGCGCATTTGTTGCTTTGTGTGTGGCGTCTGTGTGTGCTGACAGTGTGTGTGTGTGTGTGTGTGTGTGTGTGTGTGTGTGTGTGTGTGTGTGTGTGTGTGTGTGTGTGTGTGTGTGTGTGTGTGTGCGTGTGTTGCATGCAGAGGAAACAGAAAGGGAAAAAAAATGTGCAATGGTAGCCTACCACATTATTAAAAAAATGAGTGATAGTGCCAATTCAGTCTCTGTCCGCATACAGATAACGAATAAATGCCGAACTCTATTAAATCGTCCTTTAGCCATTATCGCAGGGCCAACACGCCATTTTCAGAACTTATGACGGTTCCCTATTTACTTAGCTATAAATCCTTGCCATGTAACCAACAGATTTGTGACTGGTAATGATCTGCTCAGCCAGGGCTATATGAAATGATCCTGACCTCTTTCAGATCGTCAGGAATTAAATTGACCGACTTGCCCCGGCCCCCACCATCTTTTCCCCTCTCCTATCACCGCCGTCTCGTTAGATAAAAAAAAACCCTGAAGTTGCGAGTACTCCACTCACAGCAAGACCAAGACAAGTATTATCTCCACAAGTTTTTAAATGAAAATGAGGCAAATACGGCACCTGGAAGAAAAAGGATAAATGTACATCATCTATTTACTTTGCTTTTGCCCCCGAGATGAACTCTTTCTTCGGCTTTGTATGGGTGTGTGCGTGTGCGCGCGTTTGTAGGTGTGTGTATGTGACAGTTTTAGATTAGTTTTGAATTTTTAAAGTTGAACAGACATTATCACCATTCATTAAAGAGTTTTTTAAATAAAAAATTTAACATTCTAAGTCCCAGAAGTCTATTCAACAAATACATTTTGTGAATATACAATGAAAGAAGAGTAATAAATCACATATTTTGGCTCATTTTTTAAGGGCATCATGTTTGACCTAAATTCCCCAAGTTAAAAATGTCTTCCTCTTAATTTAAAATTAATAAATAATCTAAATTTTATTTTATATATGTGGATTTGTGATTTTTAATATATATATGATTATGTTATTATTAAATAGGATCGAAAAATAATGGCTGGATTTGTTCATGTATTTAAATGTCACGCTTTGCTACTGTTATTTGTACATGCATGGATTAAAGCCACATATTTTATCTTAACTTGGAAATACAATTATATTAAATAATATAAAAGCAAGAATATTTTTATTAATTAAATTCCAACATCAGCTTTCAAAATCCTATAATGTAAATTTATAGTACTATGCCACAATATTAATCCTAAACTTTTTCTTTATTATTTTCCTCTCAGATTTATACATTTCAGATTTACAAATATTCGTTTTAAATATTTCAGATACATTTTTAATGAAGGGGAAATAAGATTTGAAATGAAATGGGATCTGGATTTTCAGCTTTTCCTTGACAAGATTTTGATAGGACCCATCAGAGTCTCAAATGTGGCATTTCTGACAGCAAATCTCCTTCTAACTTCTGCATAAAATGTCGGAGCCACTTTTGTGTCTCGCTAATTTGCCAAGAATATGCATATCAATTACATATCTAGGCTCGTGATACATATGTTTCTAAGATGCGCGGTTCATGGGTCATCATTGAAATGGTAATAGGGAAATGTTCAAAAAAACGAGGAAAAAAAACCAGACAACTTTATTTAGCTTTGCCTGGGTGTGAATCATCTAAATATACTCGCATAGCGCTGTGAAACTAAATGTGCACATATGTATTCATCTTTCTTCTTTTTAGTATGTGGAAAGCATTTATTTGCGTGTGTGTGTGTGTGTGTGTGTGTGTGTGTGTGTGTGTGTGTGTGTGTGTGTGTGTGTACGCGTTAAGACACAGTAACCTCTGCAAGAAGACAGCTGACTCTAAAGGCAATATATAATTAGTCAAAAGACATTTTGTCATAGTTGAGAGTGGCTGAGTACAGCTGTGAGCAGTGCTGCTGATGTATTACTGTTTGACTGGAAACAATTTATTTAAAATTAAGTTTAAAGAGTGTGGTATATTTTTAGCAAATTAAAACTGCAATGTCTTCTTAATACAAACCCCCCTCAAAACTGGTGTAAAAAAATCTTTTGTAAATATTGCTGACGTTAAAGGAAAATTGCTTATGTGCTCATGTTGTTTACATCCCCAGATTCAACAGGCTGGACTGATAGCACATAAAAAAAACAAAAAAACAAACCCAAACAATTGTGAATACACTGATAGCTAACAGATAAAACAATTAAAAGGGCCATTAAAAAAAAAAAAGATTTCTGTTTGAAGCTTGACATGATATACTAGATCAAATTATTTAGTGACTAAATAACTTTTATTGAGTACTTTTTCAATTTCTTTCAGTCATCAGCAAGGGAACGCATTGTTCACCACTGGAGTTCACAAAAAGACAAGAGAGTAAGATTTAGCGGCTGTGTGTTCATTTTTGTGTGGGTGTGTATGTCTTTGTGTGTGTCTTGATCATGAGGATCTATTATGATCCTAAGTCCGTACCCGGCTGGAGAACAGCTGTGGGACGGTTGGAGCAGGGAGGCTGGGGTTTTGGATTGAAATCTGTGTTTAAGTGTGTATTTGTGTTTAGGTGCACTGCTTGTGTTTGTGTGCGTTGGTCACAATCTGGCTGTGTCCAGACACCGGTCCCATGCCCCGAGCCCGCTCACTGCTAGCCCAGCTTTGCATTAAACAGTGTTACTTCCGCATGGCTTAGTGACAATGGTGTGGTTTCAGCTCTCGATGGCTGCTACGATGGGGCCCACCTCCCCACCCTGGGGGCCAGTCAGCCACCCACACTGGTCTCATTTGGGCCCCTGATTAACACCTTACCTGGCTCTCCGAAGAACTGGCATCATCCCCCAGGAGCTCGTTGCGCACCTCATCACTGTAGGCAATGCGTGACCTTTTCTGCAGGAGGAGGAAGAGGAGGAGGAAGAAGAAGAAGGACAAAAAGAAGAAGGAAGAAAAAGAGGAGAGCAAAAAGAGAAAACAAGTGGGGAAATATGGCTTAGTACTGTTGTTGATGCAAAAACACAACAGGCATTCCTTAAACACGAGAGCCCCCTAATGGAACTCGGTGACAAACCGAATCAAACATGGAGGGTGTGTATATGTGTGTGTTTGCCCTTACAGCACATGTACCAGCAACAAAGCAGTGTTCGGGGTTTGTGCCTATGCCTCCTTCCAAGGTGATCGACTTTACCTCATGCACTTATGCCACAGCGGTGGTGGCAAAGAGCCCCAACCACACACACATATACACCTTGCCCACTTAAACAAATACAAGTTGAAGGATAAAAAAAAAGCCCATCCTGTGTGCAGGGAGAGGCTGAGGAACCAGGGACAGGGTAGAGGGCCAGGGAGATGTATTATGAGGAAGTATAACTTGTCAGCGCTAAATCTTTTCTAGGGGCTGTCACTGCTGTCATCCCAGTGCAGTGGCAGGCTCTGTGATAACACCAATGCTGTGACTCAGACAGGGAATAATTCATCACCCATTGGCGGCCCATCGGATTTGGGGTTGCCTCTCTCCCTCACACACACGCACACACACAAACTCTCTCTCACGCTCTCTCTTTCTCTGTCTCCAGATAGGCTAGAATAAGAGGGAATCCATGTCCCCCCCACCCAAGAAAAAAAACACCCAAAAAGACACACTCAGACACACACATTTCATACACACTTCAGAGTGTGCCACCTCCGATTGTGGAAGAGTGGGCTGCCGTTGTACTGCTTGTTTACAGACACCCGACCCATGGAAAAACAGCCTCTTGGCATGCCCTCTAAACTAAATACACACCAGCAGCAGACACAGAAAGTGTTTACTAAGCCTCCTTCGCTTTCTGTCACCGCCTTGACAGGGTTTCTAGGTGGGCTGCAGGAGGTGGGCAAAATCAAAGACAAACACCAGCAGAGGAATGAAAATATCACTTTTCCTCAGCACAAATTCTTTCAATTTTTCTATATTTATATTGTAATTGACTAAGTAAATAAAACAAAAGTCGGGGAATAAGCAAAGGAACACCAATTACCTGGTGGGGACATTTTTTCCCCCCTCAAAGGCACTATCCTTTCCTCCTCTCTTTCTTAACAGTAAAAGTTTAAAGAAGCTATAGCACTAAGCACTTTAATGGTGCCTACCATGACAAAAAGCACAAACCAAACTTGAAAATGCCAATTCGAACGTCAGGAGTGATGACATCAAGCTGCTTGATTGAAATAGCTTTGGAACCAATCAAAACTGAGCCGGTTGATTTTATTTATTTGTCTCTCCTCATAATCTGGAGCACTGAGTGGAAACTCCTCGCTGATGTGATTTGTTATTATCGTGATGGTGAGGGCCACAGTTCTCTGGAGTAATTACTGACTAGATAGACAATCCAGACCACAAAACCCATAAAGAGCGCACCCAAACAATAGCCAACCACGGGGACCTAACCTAACCACTAAATGCCTACTGAAGAAAAAGACTGGCAGCACAGTCTGAAATAACACAGACACACACCGGTATAAAGGAGCACTCTGTCAAAAGATGCTGTTAAAGTTGGTTTTTGAGTATTATTTAACTTTTACCTTAATTGCTCTAATGCTGAATGAACTGGAACAGCCAGTTCAAGATAAACTGGCGAAACATGCGCTATTTAAATGGTCATGAGAGCATAAGCATAATTAATGAGATCGTTTCTGATTTATTTTCTGTCATCTGAAGCTTGTCATCCTTTATTTAAATGCCTAATGCATATGTTTATGTATTTGAAACATAATTTAAACCATATTTTGTCACCTTTAAAAAAAAGAAAAAAAAGAAAACCCATCCATTCCAGCATTGTAAAGCATTGTAAACCTTCTACACCAGGGTAACTGAATGGTCACTGTGCTGCAGTTAGTGCAAGTGTAAGCACAAGAAAAAGGAATTCCAGATTTGTTAAAATCAGAAAGACAATAAAGACAATATAACGACAGCATGTACACTTGTACACCAGGCACACGCGCACTTTTTTTTTTTTGCCAGGAAAAACACCCACATATTCCATTTAAGTCGAGTTTCATCTTAAAGAGCTTCAGTGCAACTTAGGGGGAAAGACGACTTCACCAGTAATTGAGACGAGGAAGCCTGGGAGAAGCATTGATTTGAATGTTGAGGCTTACGTCGCCTTCAAACCATATGCAGGGCTTTTTTGGTATTTCTAAATAGCTGTTTGTTACGGATGAATGTATGAAGGGTTTCTGCAATGAGAACAGAGTAGATAACAAAGAAAGTATAAAGAATGGAAAATGTCATTGAAATGAAAGTGTTGCCGCTATTTTCCCTGTACCTACAGTACACACTCCAGCTTTTGGATTCCCCCTCTGGAAAACAACAGATTCCTAAGTGACTACTGCCTTCCCATTTGATGTAAAATATAAGCAGGTGCAATACTGACTGCTTAATACAGTAACAGATTTTGATTATGAGTTTGGGTGTTTAGTGACAACAGGCACAGTCTCGAGGTCAGAAAGGAGATATCTGGTCTATTGTAAAAACCTTATTTTCCATTAATAATAATAATAAAAAAAAAGCTCTAAAACTAACTCAATCTATTTACAGTACGTGGAGACAGAGCTCCGCATCTTAAGACAAAACCAACTAATCAGGCTTTGTAATCTAAAAAAGAATACGTGCTTTCAGAAGATACCTTATTGCTCAGAAAAGGGGGGGGGAAAGAGCTTTTTTTAAATCCTTTTGAAAGGTCTGTCTTTTGTCACTTTTTTTTTTATCTTGGGTGAGAATTTGCTTCTATTCCCGGAAGCACACAAGAAAAGTACAAAAGGTACATCTTAACTTTATGCAAAGTGGCCTGCCTTTAAAAACTCCACGCATCCCGTCAAATGAGGCGATGGAGGTGCTGGTGTCCTGTCAAAAACACACGTTTTACCTCTGTTGACATGGATAGCAGAAAAAAAAAAAAGAAGTATTCTTCTTTACTCATCAAAACATAATTACATATGCACGCATAACAATTCATATCAGATATGCTAATCAGTTCAGCATAATCCTCTGAGCAGCAAATGATATTAATTCAATTATAACCAATACATGGATATCTTATTTGTGTACAATTCCTTTATAGTCTATGAGCATGCAATGGTATACTTTTGTTAAATAAACATGACGACTCTTAATTCCTTCATAAACCACTCACAGAAAAACACGTTATTAATTGTAAAAAAATAATAATAAAACAATAAAATAATAATAATAATAATAATAATAATAATAATGATGATAATAATGATAATAATAATATGACCTTTCAAAATAAATTCAAATCAGTCTCCAATTAAGGTCTCTGTAATATTAAACAAAACTTTCTCAGAAAAATTCAAATGAAACAAACTGAGATCCATATACACATTTCAATGCCCTCCAACTCTCCTCCTTGCTTTTTGCCTGGTGCAACGAGTGACACAAGGACAAGTCGAATAATTGTGGCGCCTAGAAAGCAGAAAAAAAAAAATGTAAACAGTTCATTAGATGGGAAATAAAAGGCGTAAAAATACCCAGGGGCAGAGTGTAATGAGGGGCCCTGAAGTTCCTCTGCAGACGCTTTTTCCCCTCTACTTTCCCAAGCTTTTCCTTTTCACCCTGCACACACGGCTGGTGGCATAGCATGAAGAGTAATTAACCACATTCAATTTATAGTACTAGGCTCCATTACAAGGTTTTTCACCAGCAGGTGAGCAACTGGGCAAGTTAGACTTAATAACTCTCATGTCTAACGCCATGTGATTGCCTCAAACTGACATCCAGTCCTTTCATTTTCCTCTCCCGGTTGCTCTAGGGATGCACAAAATGTGAAAATCCAAATAAAATTAAGGTGAGTATAAAATGATCTAAAATGAACATCCTGTAAAAATAAATAAATAAGTAAAAAAATATTTCTAAAGTCAGCACAGAAGTGACAATGAAGTGGAGCAGTAAAATGTGTGTTCACAAAAATGTGTGCTAAACTCAAAGGTTATCTATTTCACTTCCTCTCCTCCCCTGCTGTGATATTTTCCCAGGTGATGTGTGGACCAGCGCCAGCAGGCCCCACTCTGGTTCCCCCCACAAGTGGGGGCAGAGGTGGGCTGATGCGGCATGGCGTTAAAAGGAAGCTGAGACCTTTAAGCAGGCACAAGTATCACAACAGCATCTTAAATAATGCATCTCTGCTCGGCAGGGGTTTAACACGCGCGCACGCGCGCACACACACACACACACACACACACACAGACATGCACAGCAAAGCACAAAGCGAAACACACACACACACACACACAAATTGTTGTCTAGCATCTTCTACTCTCCTTTAACACAAACAAACTGGGAGAGGTTGTTCAATTAAGTGCTCCTTTTTAATACATCTGATATATTATCAGACAAAGAGAAGCAGCTACAGTTGGGACTGTCGCAGGAGGGTGTCATTTGCGCCTTTGTTTTATTGCGGTCTTTGGTGCCATCGAATCCTTTACTTCTGTCTGTTGTGCGCTTGTGTGAGTGCAGAAGGATACATGGGGGCTACTGTATGTAAGATGGAGGCTTCTGTGAGCTTTTGCATCCCCGGTAAACCTCCTTTAGAGAACGTACGCGTGCAACATATGTGAACGGTAGCCCGGTGTGTGTTCTCTCCCCTGATAGAAGTGCAGCAGTGGTAGAGAAGCCGGAGCCTTAGATAACAGCATGGGGCCTCTCATTAGCTCACAGGTTGGTGCTTTGGTGGCTTCGACGCACACTGCATTGTGTTCCACCTCGATGAAATACCTCAAGGAGTCTCAGAGAAACAATTGTCAAAAAAAACACAAATAGAGGTGAATGATCAACAACGGCAAGGCAATAAATGAGCCAGCGACATATCTGAGCAGGTGTGAGGTGAGGAGACTTATTTTAGGCAGACAGAGTGGATCAGCTTCAAAAAGATCATGTCCCTTAATAAAAACCTGACACTGTCTGACACAACTGTGATAAAACTTCTCTTTATTAGTTTGCTTTTTTTAAAATCTATCAATCAATTAGCCCACAAGCAACCAAGGTTTTATCATTTGCCAGTAGTGGTTTACACCACTCTGATACCATGCTATTTCATTCTTGCACCTGTGTGAATGGAAGGGGGGTTCCCTGTCAAAGTCATTTCTATTGCTAAGTACTGCTGAGATCAGTCAATAAGCCTAACGACTGTAACCACAAAGTGATAGGCCAGGAGACAGCAAGAGAAGGCGGTGGAAGGAGGGGTGTTGAAAGTGAACTCCAAACAAAAGAGCAAATTCAAGAAGGGCTTTGATTGAAGAAACGCCATATAGCTTTTGAAGGCCGAGGGATCATCTCTCAGTGGTTATTTCTTTAAGGCACGCGGGCCCGATTAAACCCAATATTAAAATATGAAGGTGCTTCTAATGAAAAATCAAAGGCCCCATTTCCCCTCCCACACTACCAGTCTTTCCGTGTCTCTTTCACTCCTTCGCTCTTGTTCCATTAGTTTCTTCCTTCCATAGCCCGTGGTTGTGTAGGAGGGGACAGAAAGAAAGATGGAAAGAAAGTATGAAAAGACAAAAAAGAAGACAGCAAAGAAAATGAGGAAAGAGGGAGGGTTATAGAGATGAGGGACCTAGGTGCTGGTGGTGCAAAACAGAGACAGACAGCATTGGTTGGAGGAGTAAATCAATAGAGCAGAGCCGTCGGGGAGGCGGGCAGCCAGGGCAAGGATAGAGGAGAGGAGAGGGGAACCAGCGCAGGGGCCCGGGCTCCGATCACAACGCTGGCTTCTGGCGTGCAGTGGGGAATAAAGAGAGCCTCCCCAGGTCAGCACCAGAGAAAAAGGTGAGATTAGAGGAAAGTGGAGGAGGTATTTTCACAGAGTGAAGGTGGGAGGGGTTGGAGAGGTGAGTGCTGGAGGATGACGAGGAGGGAGAGCCTATCTATCTATGTGTGTGTGCGTGTGTTTTGTTTCGGGGGGGTGGGGGGGTGGAAATGTGCATACAGGATACCTGGCAAGCCAGGGACCAACCGGCCCATTAGCCTGTGGGCACCTACATATGGTTCACTGAACCCTCTGCTGAGAAGAGCTCCTCTCCTATCAGTCTTCCCATCTTTTTTAAAGATACCTTCACTTTTAACCCTTTCTCTGCTTTGGAAAGAGGCTCACTCCTGACCTCGATTTATGATTCATTTTTGTTTGATGTCTATTCTTGGAGTGTTATCTAAAATTGAAAAATGTAATAAAATAAAAAAAAAAGAGGAAAAAAAAAAACCTAGACACAAAGGGAGAGAAGTTGGGCCTGGTGAGCATGTGCGCGTCCCTCGGTGGACACGTACACAGAAGACTATCTCCTTCAGTGCTTTGCCTTTTCTTGTAATGTGACCATTGTTGGCATTGAATAGCTGGATCATTAGCATAAGAATACAGCAGCACACATAGAGACTTAGCCAGATCATTATCTCTATATATTTATGTATACTTTGTTATTTCACTAGCCAGAACACATTCAAATGCTGATGAGGCCAGTAAGGCCCCCTTCCAAAGCCCTTCCAACATGTGCCCTCCTGAACTTCCCAATACACTTACGAGTTTCCTGGGAGTGTGCAGGTTCTGTGCTGGAATTCACAACAACGGTGCAGAAAATTTTTAAAAAGCAGTCAACTGATTGGTACAGACAAGACTTTCTTGCACCTCGTAAGCCAATTTAAAGGAAATTGTCTTATATTCAACATTAACACAAAGAAAAATGATGCTTTATTTATTTTTTAAACAAAAAAGTGCTAGAATATCCACAAAATAACATTAATTTAATGAGCTATTTGATTGTTTGCAAATGTCTTTTGTGAAATGAATAATTTCAGAATAAAAATACCAAGACAAAAACATACAAAAAAAGAAGAAGAAAAAAAAGCTTAACGGAGAACAAACAAGTGCTCTATGGTGATGAGGGGAACAAAACTAAAGAGTTTAGTCTCACTGCAGGAGTAAGCTGATGCTCTAATGCTGGCCAACCTCTGGGATAATTGAAAAAACAAAACAAAACCTTAATTCATCTTCCACAATGTAATTCTGATCAAGGCCACAGCCAGATTCCACTGCAGGCTTCAAAAACACCCGAGAAAAGGCAAAATTGTTGGTCGCTGAGAGCAAAAACGGTTTCCCTTTCTTTCTGGCACACTCCCTCATTAGAAACACTTAGGATGAGAGGAAGAAACCAAGTTAATTGTGTGTGTGCATGTGTGTGCATGTTTCTGTGAAGGGGCTGTGAGCAAGGGTTAAAACATGTGTAAACGTAGAAGTTTTACTCTAAAGAAACACCACTAAAGATGAAATATACAGAGTTTTCCCTCCATTTACTCCTTTCCCCAGCCTTGGCGTCTCTGAGCCTTACTTATTAAAAGCAAATGCCACTGCCTAAAATACAGAGGAAAAACACAGACCCAATGATTCATAATATATTTCATAAATACTTCATGAATCCCTTCACCATACTTAAGCCAGTCTGGCAAAAAAAGAAAACATTGTCACCTATTCTAGTACCCGCTTGTCAGCACATCACTGGGGAGTGGGTGTCACATGTCACTTCTGGTTTACACTACTGCGTGGGACAGGCTCGGTGCACGAGAACCGGGGGTAGGACAGAAAGAAGAACAGAAAGGAAAAGAAAAGTGAAGGGGAGGTGGAAAGGGGAGTAAAGAGAGGGAGGAGGGTGGAGGAGGAGCGTGGGGGTGCTATCATATCATCACCCCATGTCTTTATATTTTCCCCCTATTATCTTTGGCCCCCACTCACTCCAGTCACTCAATCACACAAGCCCTGAGGACAGTGAGGGGACCTGGGAGGGCCTTCGCTTCTTGGCAGACTCAGCCAGACAAGCGTCTGAAAGCTATACTGATCGCTGTCAGTGAGTGTGAAAGTACGGTGACTTTGGAGGGGCCAGGAGAGATAAGCGAGAAAGGAAACGATCGCGTGGAAGGATAACGGCCGAATTTGCACACTGCCAAACAAATCCTGTGCTCCAGGCATAATGCAGATACCCCATCCATACAGAAGAGAGTTCACATGAAGAGGCACAGAAGAAGCAGGGGATGATGTGTTTACAAATTACGGCCTATCTGTGTGATATTTGAGAGTCAAACCCTACGACAAATCATTTTGTTAAAGAGCACACACCTCGTTAGCAAGTAAATTTTGCTGTTGTGCCAATTTTATCCTAAACATCAGGCTTACTGGAAATTACACAGCATAATTTCAGTCTGGTTTCTTTGAGCAATGCTAAAGAAATTACTCATATAACTTAAAAATCAACTTTACATTCACAACCACCGAGAACACCCTATTAATTAATTAATCCTGAACTGGTGTCAACGCCTATATTTTGCCCAAAAGGACATTTCTAAGTTGAGACGCAGACCCATCAACATTCAACGATACTTCCATTTAGACTTAACCGGCTGTTAAATTACATTTATCAATTATCCCCTTCTTTTAATGCTTCCAACACAATTTACACATGTAAAACATACATGTTTTTTAAATAAAAAAACAAACAAAAACTAAGCAGAATTAGCAAAGTATTGCCAAAGTATTGTCTCCCGTTTTTCAATAAAAACCGAACACGGCACTTTTGGACAGCACAACTTTTTGTCCTTCTTGTGACACTGTCCTTCAACCCAGATTTGACCTACCATTGCCATTACGCCATCAAACATGTAAAAAAGTAAATAAATAAATAAAATGGTTTCAACATGAGTGACAAAAGGCTAATCCACAAATGAATCCCATCTTGGTGTCCATAAAGGGGACATGGTAAAGCCTGCAATACCACAAATCCGCAAAGGGCTTGTGCAAGACGTACTGCTCGCAACGATTTCCGAATGAAAGCCAGAATTCATAAGTAGAAGAAGAAGATCTATTTGCTTACATCCTAAATCTGCACTCAGCGCAGAGGAAATATAGGGAGAGAGGGAAAAAATCCCTGTCAATTCAGGGAACTCTTTTATGACTGGTGATGAGTGATTAGACTTTGGTGTTGTTGATGGGTTGTTAAGCAACAAACCATGAAAAGAGTCAATCTGCATTTACTCCTCTGTGTTTAATATGAACAAGTAAGCCAAGGCAACCTAATGCGATTTATAGTGTCTAACATCCAACTAATGTTGGTCTGTCATGTTGTTGCTTGCAGAAGTCACTTTAATGAGGACAAGGGGCAAAAAAAAAGAAGCCTTCAAGCGGGATTACAACAATGCTAATATATAATCGCTAGTTGTATGTTTAGCTTGGAATGTACAGTCGCCCAAAAAAAATCTCACTTCAAAACTTAAATCTCAACATAATTACGATCAAGTTGTGCAAAAAAACTGCATTTAAGATGCCAGAGCTCTTTAAAACAAATAACTTTTTCATTAAATGACTTTGCAAACTCTTCATTCTTTGCTAAGGTTAGTAACTGTGCCAAAAGTAATGAGTTTATGACCACTCTTGTTAAAGCTGGATAGTCTCTACAATCTTCAAGTATCCATGATCATTTATTTAGTTTTTTAAGATAATGAAAAACATGAAAATGATCCTCATATTCAAGTGTTTGACTCCGTTCCATCACTCAAAATTCACATTTCAAACACTGAACTCCAACTTAGTGCAGAAGCCAATCACACAAAGACAAAACCCTGAAAATTAAAATATAAATCCAGAAATATGTTAATTCATTGCCACTGATGAATAGTTTGTGGTTGACCATCAGATTAAGAGGACACAAAAAGTTTTAAGTTTAGGGCCAGAAAAAAAAAGTCTCATGGAAAACTTCAGATAACACTCTCAAACATGTTTTTGAGCCGCGTGTAGGAATGTCAGTAGTCATTCATTAGTAACTCAGTCTTGATCGAATTTGAGCATTAAATTATCTGTTATATCTGTGCATCCACACTTTAATTAAATCATTTCTACATCAAAAAAAGCTTAAAAGGTGCTGTACTCCAATTCATTAAAACCATTTTCAGTCATTGCCTCAACTGAAAACTACATGTCAAGTCTCAAGATATCATTATAAGGTCAGTGAAACCACTTATGAAATTGATATATGGAGTGAAAATATTCAATACCATTAGCTTTTTCATTCTATTCACCTCAGTGCACCTAGCAGATAAACTGTTGAATTTCTCAAGGCTGACCAACTCTTTTCCAAATGCATTAATTATCTCCCTTGGCAGACACTGGGAGGTATTCCACCGAAAATACTTTTATTAAAGAAAAAGGCAATCCACACATCCTATTTGACCATGACTGAAGCTCCAAACAATACCCCAACAGATAACTGGAAATTAGTAAGGGATAGTTGAGTTCCTGTGACAGTTGGCCTCATGATTTAACATCAGGGTCCATGTCGGAATAAATGAAGCTGGGAATGAAAAGACAAATCATCACCTCAATCTTACTGAATGGGCTCCTTCTGAATTTAAGTACTGCACTTCAGACAAATTAAATTTTGACTGTATCGCATTTTTTCAAATCTTGCAATAACTAATAATTTGTACTATGCCTACATATTTTCCGACCTCATAAGACCGGGTGACGATATGCGTTTCAAAAGAAATACTGGCATGTAGATAACATGTTAGTGGGTCCTTGATGGAACATTGTGTGGCGTATTATGACAAACCAAAAATAGTTTTCTATTCAAAATTCAATAAGATGAAACAAAACGCATAACACAATGGATCTCGTGCCATCAACAAAACTGCCTTGACCATTATAGGACCTCCTTTTTAATAAATGACAAAAAGATGTAAGGTCTCAACAACAAAACTTGTCAAAGCTTGAGATTTAAAGACTATTAATTAACCTTTTAACAAACAAACATTTAGACCAGTAGTGTTTATTTGGATATAATAAAAAAGAAACGATCTAAAGAGGTGAAACATATTCGGAGAACTAGTTGAGAGAAGAAATGAGAATATTGTTGTGAGTTAAAGCATGAAATGTTTAAAAAAGGCATTTCACTTTCCCAAGGACTTGGCATTTAATTTATATTCTGTTTTGTTTGCTTAAGTATTTTTCAAAGCATAATTAAGCAAAGAAAAAGAAAAGAAAATGCATAAACTTATAAGCTTATAAGCAAGAACTCAGGTTTTCACCACAGGGACACCATTTTCAATCTTGCATATTAAACATAAAGCAGAGGTTAGGCATAGCAATGGTAAGAAGAATTTATCAGAGCAAGTCCAACCACATATCAGCAGGGCAAAGTAATTGGTGAATGTGTCCAATATCTTCCTGATGTTGAAGCTTACTCAAAGAAAATTCTTAGATCAACACCGCCATCTGCTGCCAGCAGGAGGTGTGCTGATAGTCCAAGTAAGCCATGCAGTGAATAATCTCTCAAAAGGGTTCAGGATTTAAAATGGGGAAAAAAAATATGAAGACACTTGTCTAAACTTCATAGCTACTGCAAAGTAATGACCAAGAGTTGTGATTTTTTTTTCTTAAAGAGATCAATACTCCTCATGAAATTTTATATTAAATAATTGAGGCAAAGCTATTCCAGTGAATTTATACCAATTACATAATGATAACAATGATATTAGGGCTGCAAGTTACAGCCACCGGTGCATCTTATTCAGCTAATTACTTACTGATGATTGGAAAAGCAGAAAAGTGTTAAAAATTACAAGGAAATTAGAAACGATTTGCTTGAAATTGATAAAGTTACTTCATTTTCAATAATACCTGAGGATTGTTTGTCATTTAACCAAATAATGATGACCTAATCTAAATAATGTCAATTTTGTTGTTAAAATGAAAAAAGAAAACTCTTCATTTTTATTGAGTCTACATAATAAATCAGAGACCTGACAATGATAAAGAACAGTTTGTCATAGTCAGGCGAAAGGAAGGAGGGGTCTCTGTACTCAAAATATATTCTGATAAGAGAAATTTATCAGGACTGACAAATGTATCTTTAAATCCTCCAGCCAATGTTGCTTTACGATGCCTCATTATACACAAGTCACACGAATCACACATTTCATGGCGTCCAGTTTCACTCACACACTTAAAGTTGTGTTTTGCGTGACGCAATCAATGCCTGCGAGTCCTCATCTTGCCCACTGGGACAGACCTAACCTGGCACTTTGAAAACAGTGGCTCTGTTTGCCCAATAGATTTCATTAAATTAAACTTAGGTTAGGCTCTCTTTCCCTGATCAAAGCCACTGCTAAGAGCCATGCCATTCTTCTCCCTCTGATTTGAGCAAGCTGACCCCATCAAATAGGATTTTCATTTCCCTTTTATTTATTTATTGTACACTTTGGCTTACTTTTTATTTTGCTTAAGCTGCTGTCTGCTTTGGCTACTACAATGTCTGTTTTGTCGTGGCTCAGCACCTGTGAGATCCCCATGGCCCCCGGTTTTATCACAATGAAGCTGTCACCCAACAAGCCAACAAAGCTACACCTCATATATATATATATATATATATATATATATATATATATATATATATATATATATATATATATATATAGACACACACACACACACCCCTTTTGGGGTGGTTGTTTGATAAGTTTTCTTTCTGGATGAAATGGCTGGGTTTCTGAGGTCAACTCCAGCCCTCTGTCTGAAAAGGAGAAGGAATGAGGTCTCAAGCTGGCACACCAGTGGTAGAATTACTTCAAACCACGGGTGAATGAGAGGATGAGAGAGCAGGTTAAGGGGGGAGACACCCGTGGGAGGCCAGTAGGGGGTAGGTTATGGGGGAGATTTGGTAGTGAGGGAGTGGAAAGGCCTTGATATCCACAGAAAGCACAACAAAGCCGGAGCTTTTTACATTAAAAAGAAAAGAGATTGCCCTTTTTTCCACTCGATGCCTTTTCGAGCCGAGTGTCATGTCCTCCCTAGGCCGGCAGGAAGTGAGAAGCTGAGCTCAGCTATAGCATTTGGCACATCTGAGACACATCTGAGGGGGCTGAAGTTCTTGCCTTCTGAACACTTGCATCAGATTTACGGGAGACGAGATATACTAGATGTAACTCTGTGAGGTGGGTGATCCTGGTTTAAATGTGCGCTGATTTCACCGCGCCACACGCAGAGGTGTAAAAAAGAGAAATTACAGTCAAACAGGGAGACTCACAGTTAGAAGCCAGTCACTGCTTTTTTATTTTCCGGACACCCGGATTATCCTACGGCTACCTTCTGCTTTTTATTTCAGTACAAGCAATTACAGACACGACTTAAGTATGCAGCGATGTGCAAAAAAGAATTTAGACATCATCATACTCTCTAAGGACTGTGCACACCGGATTTTTGCATTATAAAGTGCATGGAGGAATGCCATGTTTTGCCAGGGTGAAGAAACAATTTTCGTCGCCAGCACATGCTCGTAAGACAGGGAAAAAAGGCTAGAAACGAAAATTAGCACCAATATCGGCCACAGCAGGTGTTAACTGCTTGATGATTAAGCATGGTAAGAGTGGGGAGAAGAAAAGTTAAAGATTAATCGTCAGCCAATTAAATGCCTATGGCGAGAAAAGCAAGCTGTTTTGGCACAGAGATCTCTTCTATGATCTCAGTTAGCACATCTCAGTGGCGTGTTCACAGATCACTAGCACATATTATTTGAATCTAAATGCGGTGTTTGTGCATGTTTACTTGTTTGGAGCGGTGAGGTGGGGGAATATAAAAAGTATTTTGTGGTTAATGATGATTAGATACCAAACAAACATTTAAGAAAAATAATGAGTGTTGGTGAAAAGCATGGACTGTAGTAGTCATCTGAGGTATAGATGGGCAGTATATCATAAATAAATATGTAGTTTTTCATATGTGCATAAGTCTATTTTGAGTTTCACAACTGCTACTTTTATTTTGACATTTTGTATCAAATCAAAATTACTCAACACTTGGAATTCTGATTATATTGGCTATGCATTGTGCATTTTTGTGATGATCATTGCACTGCTTCCCGTTACTTCCTGAAAACCTTCCCATTAAACTTGAGCTATCCAAATATCCTCCAATAAATCCTCTACAAGCGAAGAAAAAGTTCAGATTTGTGTGGAAAAGTACACACTTTATTCATTTCAAGGTTTGGAGAAAAGTTTGTTCGTTATTTTGGCCAACCTCTAAACTTAACACATTAAGGAGAAGCCTTTGCTGAATTTCCTCAACAGGACTTCAACAATTCAGTATATATTTTTCCAACTCATTCTGAGGCTGTGGATTTAAATCACATAAAACTTGATTCGTGGAGGGACACGTGCTCTCAAGCTCAAGGTCAACGGCTCTTACACTACGGGTTTATTATCATGTTATGAGCACCAGCAAAACAAAACTGACAACAGAAAACAACAACAACCACAGAAAAAAAGATATAGTTAAAGATACGTTACCACTACGATTTTTCTTAACATTATAATGCCAACAATCAATTTAAAATGCTTTGACAAGGATCAATTTAAAGATATAATAATTAAAATAAGAGGTTAAAAAAGTTTTGGATTCAATTGCACTGGATAATTGCGTATTTCTGAGTATTATTGATTACGTGAAGTACCTTGGGCAATATTGGTAGCTCAAAATGTAGACTAAAAGCAAGTGACCCAAAAGACCAGACTGTTCATTAAGCTTTGATAAATCAAGCCAAGACATACAGTGATTTATGAATTACTAAACAAGGCCAGATTCTGCAGCAACAACACAAACACACACAACCCATTCTCGATAGGCATTGCTTGAAAGTTCAGATATGAACTCCGAATTAACCTCTGTGGATGCACCGCTGAGCTTCAGTGCAAGTCTGTTTGTGAGTGCAGCAATTACTGCGAGAGTGAGAGTTACACGCAAACAGTCCGCAGTTTTTGGTGTTTTTCTAACAGTAAAGATAAATAAATAATGATGCAAATTTCATGAGAAAAGAAGTGTTTTTCGAGGATTAATGTTTAATTATTTGGTTAATTTACAGCTATTGCAGAGCGATGGAAGTATGTGAAGCCTTGAAATGTCATGAAAGGGATTTATGCACGTGCCACAAATTCTGCTGATTACTTACAAAAACGATGTGTCTGAACAAAGGCGGTGATGGAACAAAGTGTTACTACATCCTCTGAAGAATTATTAGCAGAATATGGTCATGCACAAAACGGTACTGTATTTCGCTATTGGACATGTGACAAAAAAACTAAACAAAACAAAAAAAACGAAGGCAGATCGATTGGTCAGGGGTTCATCTTTTTGGTAAGATAATGACACAAAACACTGGAACAACAGAACTGCACGCACGGTGGCCTTGAAAAGATGGAAAACCATCACAGTCTCTGGACTTCATCCAGCTCGTCTGAGTGGAAGAAAAGTAACCCACAAATTCAACACGTGTGTGTCAGCAGTGACTGGTTCCAAACCAATTTTCCAAATGATATTTCTTTGAATATGCATTTATTTTATAATTTAATTTCTGAGTTTAAAAAAGCTGGGGTGTTTGTCTTATGATGAGTAGTTTATAGATGCTTATTTATTATGGAGCATCATTTACACTCTCAGTAAGAACATTACAACTATTACAACTGTTGCGTTTGCATGAGAATTAAAAAAAAAACATCTCATGACATATTGAAATACTTACAAAGTCTTTCTCAAGCTTTTCCATCTCCTGTTTATAGCTCTTCAGCCTGCTGTTGTACATGGCTCTGCTTTGGATGGGGATCTCTCGCACCTCCAGGTCCATCTGCTCCAGCTAAAACCCACAATTCATCCAATTCATTTAAAGTCAAACATTCCTAACAGAAATTTTAAGAGTCATTTCAAAATCGAAAGAAATACTTGGAATATAAAACACTGCCAGAGTGACAGATTTAGAGCTCATTATAATACAGATTTACATTAAAATATTAAAAAGTACAAAATAGACTGTATATGCACATTTTTACATTTAAAAGTTTAGTTTTTTTTATGATCATATTTCCTGCACAAGCTTTCTGAAAAAAATTTTAAGGGCAAGTTTTACAGTTGTGTGCTCCCTTTGAACACTTTTGAACAGATTCAACTTCAGCAGCATTAACTTTAATATCCTCCAGTGCCGATTGTAAAATCAAACGCCTTCTGCTGGTGTCACTCAGTTGTGATAAAAGTTACAACAGAGGAAGTATGTTCTGTAAGTACACAATCAAATACGAGGGCTTCTTCATTGCCATGACACGCATGGGCCCAACAATGTCTGAGTGAATGAAGCAAAAGTACATCTGATGCATGGGTAGACAGGTCTCTCTGTGGCAGATTTGGAGGAAACTCATCACTATGGCATAACAAGACAACCGCAACAACAATTTGTTTCTGTCAGGTGACTTTGCTCATGTTTAAACAGCAACATGAAGACACCCACCCAAGATAATGGCTTGAAATGTGTCATAGGGGTGTCACTTAAAAGCAGATTATGGGAAAGTAATCATATGAGGAGGAAGCCTCCTTTCCGCCATGTGAAGTATGTGTGCATGTGTGTTATGTCTACATGTCATGTCACCACCAGGATAATACAGGTGCTGTTGTCTGGTGCCAGTGAAAATTGTCCCCTCCCTCTTTCCACAAATTCATTATTTAGGAAATGGGAAGAGGAGAAAATTACTGATCAAAGACATACCAACTCTCTGACTTCTTCAAGCTGTTTGTCGACATTTAGAACCAGCTGTGTCTTCTCCTCTGAAAGAGAAAAAAAACCCAGCAACATATTGATCAGCCGACGGAGGAACAGCGCTTCATGACAACAGCCTAACTCCCCCGCAACGGGGGAAGAGAGGGGGAGAGAGAAAGAAAGAGACTGGGAGAAAACAACACACGAGGACACATTTGAAGATATATTTACACATTCTCTCCACACGACGAGCCAACATTTGATGTCTCTTAGTTATTGGCGTCTATGAGGCCTTTGTTGGTTTCTGTTGAGGAGCAGCGAGACACCTCATGCCAACTCAAAGGGAAGGGAGGTGTCAGCTTTGCTCACTTGCCAGAAGTATGAGTCCCACTCAGAATGACTAACGCACTGTTCTACACCTCACCCCATGGCTGCTCTACCACATTACCCATTGAAACTCATTAGGACTTAAGAGTTCCAGAGCAGCGTGCAAACTACAGCGCTTCCAACAGTTATTTAAGGCAACAGCATTATCACTTTCCCTACATCTACATGAACTAGTCTTTGTCCTGAAATTAGATCCTGGCCAAAGATTTTGTTAGTTCATGGTATGCGGTATGGTGTTTACTAATCAAGCATATTTATGTTAACTTAAAACAAGAAAAAAAAAAAAGAAAAGACCATTGCCCAAGGCTTTGACATAAAGTATAAGCAACTTACACATATAGTTTAATAATAATAAAGAAAACAAAAAAATGAAGTTAGGAAATATAGGAAATTCTCTTATGCATAAATACCATTAATAACATAAAAAATATAAAAGAGGGTAAAGAAAATAACATTTAATGTCATCTTAACATGCAGCCTTTACTTTAGAAACTTTGGTTTAAGAGATTTATGTGCATGTTACTTTATCACACATCCACCATATGTCATTGTTGCACACCCCTGTGGTAACAGCACTCCCCAGCACCAGCAGCCTCCCTTAAGTGGAACAATGCACCCACCACACAACAGTTCGAGGAAAAAGACAAAGCGATCAATGTAATGCAAAAGCGAAGCCAAACTAATGTTAGAACCATCCCAGACTTGAGGTGTTGTGGAAATCTTTTGCTAACCATGGTGTGAGATATATCATACTAAATTTTAAATAGTTTAGAGTACATTTGTAACACAAAGTTGTGTTAATGTTATCAGTGCATCAGCATATCACAACAGTCAGTCAAAGTGCTGATCTTGTAGTATATTTGGTTTAACAGTTTAAGAGGACACCTGTGGACCTGATATACTGACAATAAAAATTCTGTTAATTATTACATTTTTTTTTAACTCCCAGAAAACAAAAAGTGACATAATTATAAATTCACAGATAAAATGTATCATTACAAAAAGTGCAGCATCTTAAACACCAGCTCCGTATTGAGTACAGATGGTAAATGTTAAGAGGTGATGCCTACAAAGTCGAACCAATCTTACATTTTTTACAGTAATTAAGAAATTCTGAAAATGTTATTTGCTTTTGAAACCCCAACAGATGTATTCTAATAAAGGTTTAAAAGCAAAGTATGAAAAGCATTCTAGGTAAAATACAAACAAAAGTAAATCACAAGAATACCCAGCTGTGGGACTGCAATAAAAAAAAAAAAAGCTAAGCCAAGATCTTCGTTTCTCAGGTGCCATAGGCCAACATGGCCCTTAAATTCATTTTTAAAACCTGTGTCCAACCTTACAACCTCTATAGTAAACAGCCAGAGGCAATTCAGTGAAAGATGAGATGACGCTTTCGTACTCAGGCTCAGGCCCGAGCTAGAGGGCTGTGAAATATGTATGGCTATTTACCAAGACTAGAACCTGCTGACAGACGGATGAGGAGTTTTGTAGACAGAAGTAAGGCAAAAATGAAGAAAACAAAGGGCTTGGTATTTTTCTTTTACTTTTTATGTTTCATATTTCAATGCCAGTGATTGACAAATAATCTCTTGCCATGAACATTCAAAAGTGAAAACTTGGAGCCATGTTTAATAGAACAAGGATGTTGAGTCTTGTTCTGTTCATAGTATTCTTATTCAAATTTCTTCTTGATGTTGAGTTTTGGAGCAATGTTGCAAATAAATAATATACAAAAATTAATTGTTTGTGAGCATCTAGGTCATGTTTTCCACATGCCATGGCCATTATCAACAACATAACACGCCAAGTAAAAGTAATAAACTACAAGAACAATGTTATGGCTCCTTTTTAAAATATTAAACAGAGGGGATATCATGGGCAAAATGCATCCACTTGGGTAAGAAGAGCCAAAAGAACTTAAGAAAAACTTAATGAGTAGGAAGGGAATTGAAATTCAACTGTAAACTATTCCATTGGTGTCAGAAAACACACAACAACTACTTATGGTTATAATGCATTTTCTAGCTTTGTACATATTCATACAGGCTTCCTCTGACACAGTCAACAGATGGTGAGAGGAAGCAATGAGAAATTACTCTGCGGAATGGGCTGCCATGAGTCTTCAGACATGCCAATTCCAAACCAGAAATATTCAGTCAAGCGAGGTTTTGTGAGAGCAGCGCCTTTGAAAACCCAATGAGCAAGTGTGAGCCGAGAGGAAGAGATAAAGCTTCCACATATGAAATCTGAAAACTTAAAACAAACTACTAGTTAACACTCACTGTAAGTAAGTAGTAATAACGGTTGCTCCTACTCAGTTAGGTGTGGACACCAAAATTTTAATATGTAGTAGTTCAGCCTTAAATTAATTGTCATATCCACCTTTAGATATATATTTCCCACCATTTTGGCTTAGTGTAGCTGTAAACTAAAAACACCCAGTGTATTTCACACTGCAAAATACCATTTAATTTTGAAAAGTGACCGTAAAAATGGAAGAAGGTGCTGTGCAGAAAGGCTCTTGCACTGAGAAAACAAATACAAACTCAATGACTATTTTGTCTCAGCTTATAACTGTGATTGGTATTGAGTGGTGTCAGATGACAGTGTAGCTGTTTATACATCTGCCTAACAAGCAAACGATACGGTTCGATCCCAGGAGGAGACATAAATCCCTGTGGGGTTCCATCAGGAAGGGAATCTGGGGTTTTAAAAAAATCTGCAATGTCAATAGTGGAGCTATTTACTGTGGTGATCCCTTGTGAAATAAGGGAGCAACTGAAGCTCAACTTTCTATTATGCATTCTATTATCTATTCTTTGTATTAAGTCATTTTAAATAGGAAAGTATTACCCATTGATATGTCTACATTCATTTATGGGTATGTTAAGTAAAAGTATTACATTTTAAAGTTAAATCACAACTGGCCAACTAGCTCTGGCCTTTTCCATGTCATCCAAACTCATGTTTCCCTTCCAGGCTTAGCTAAATCCACAAGCTGCCCGTCTTTCAGCTGCCTGCCTGCCACCAAAACACTAATGCAGCAATCTGGTAAATCTACATGTAGGAAAAACAAGATGGGAAGACCCAGAGCCAGGTGGTTAACAACATCTGTAGGTTTTAACCCACCTCTAAACCCTCTTTTAGTGCAGGGCTTCACAGTACAGAAATGTAAACATAAATACATTTTAAAGACTCCTTTCAAAGAAAAAAGTCAAAGCCATGCATTCGTGCCTAGATCCTGCAGAATATAAATTACAGTATCAAAAACAGGCTCAGACAGTCAGGATTTCATATGTCTGAAACCTACAGAACCAAGTATGAGAACTGGTGATGAGAAAAGAGGTCTATCTAACATTAACAACACATTGCTATCTGAAAATGTAGTCAAGTAGTGCGGTGCGATATTGCAGATTTTAGTATTGATCTGATACCAAGTAAATACAGGGCCAAAATTGCCAGTACTGATACTTTAAACCTACATAGGCAGCTTATGCTGGGGAGAGCAGTCACTCACGACTTAAAAGATGGCTCATCATCAATTTGCAAATAGTGACTATTAACACACTCTGATTTTTACTTTCATTAATAACTGGTTAACAAAACAAAATACACCTTTTCATGTTTTTTTCAAACTGAGTTTTTTTGAGACCTAGAATGTAAATGTGCCCGTCTCTAAAGGTCATGTCAACTTCTGTTGTTTGACATTTTTCATAGTGTATGTTTGAGGTATATTTTTTCCATTTCCAAAAAAATTATTAAATTGAATTAATTTAATACAATTCAGAGGGCTACATACTGAACTTAAGGGGATTTTTTTTTTAAAAAGTATCGCTCTGAGTATCAATACCAGAATTGCTATTGATACTATCAATATTTGTGCACACTTTTTATTTTAGCTCAGTTCAAAAGTGCTGTCTGTTTCACTGTGTATGCAAGCATGTGTATGTCTCTTCTGCTTCTCCTCCAAAACTGATACATGCAGAGCAGAAGAGGGGAGAAATACCCAAAGTCGTTCCACAAACAGCAGTCTTAATAGGTCTGAACAAGTAAAATTTACAAAAAACTAACCAACTATAAAAAGATTACCACTATGCAGATGTCTCTCCAGCATCTTAAGTTCCCCAGCTCAATAAGACATGACTATATAGGAGAATATCCTATACAGTGATAAGGTGTTCTCCAGCTGCCCAAAGTTATCTCAAGAAAGTTTCAAAGCTACACCTTTATCAAAATTGTGGTCAGACATGTTAAAGAGGCTTCCTATTGTACAAAACAAAATTAGAACATAATGCTCTTTCCACATTTCAACAGAATAATAATCCTCCTTAAACATCAAAGAGAGCTTAGAAGACACAATTTGCATGCCTTAATGTTAAATTCTCACAACCAGACAAAGTTACAAAGACAGACAGACATCACAAGCGACACTGTCACTGGTTTGCTACAGAAGTGTCGCTCAAGTGTTTAATTGCATCAAGCATATGATAGGTTGAAGAAAAAAAATGGACGTCAGCTCAACTTTGATTTGATGCACATAAAGCATCAACAAGTGTCAGGCGTCAGTTTGTAGCTTCTTATCAGTGGTGTGAACATGGCATTAATTGCTGGAAGCACACATGGACCACATGTATGTTGAGCTTTCAGTTCTAATTATATCACAGAATAAAATCTTTAAATAAAATTTTGTGATAAAGTTTATGAAGACAGAGTCAGATTTGTACTCCTACAGCATCAGAATCTATCAATGAGTGTTTCAAAAGTGAAGGAGTTGCGGGTCATACAAATGAAGAGGCAAAACAACTCTAAGAAGACTAGACCAGAAGCTACCAGCTGATACCTGTGTTTTCATTTTAGAAAATCAACAAAGTCACACTTGAAGAGCTACAATTTAATAACAATCTATTCTAAATATATCATTCAAAAAGTGTTACATGTGGCTTTGGTTATGTCTGAATTAAGTCTGATAGAATGACAGAATGCTATCACTTTAACAAACTGATGAAACCAGCAATGTCTTCTTCTTACAGCTGCTCGCTTTAAGGGTTGTCACAGCAGACCATCTGCTTCCACCTCATCCTATCATGTGCTCCTTCACTACATGCATGAATCTTTTCTGTGGTCTTCCTCTTTTCCTCCTTTTGTCCAATACATTCACTATCCCTGCTCTCCACAGTTCCAAACCATCTCAGCCTTTTCTCTCCACCTTTGTAGGCAAACTGCTCAATCCGAGCTGAAACTCTGATGTACTCAGTTCTAATCTAATCCATTCTGGCCACTTCCCAAAAACATCTTAACAACTTTCTGTCTTGTGTGGTTTTATTAATGATCTGTCTCCAAATCATACATCATAGCAGGTCTCAATACCGTCTCGAAAAACCTTTCCTTTTACTTTTGCTGTTGTCCGTCTGTCACAAATAAACTCTGACACTATTCCACCTCTCCTGTACTCCTTTCTTAACTTTTCTTGTGCACTGTGCATTACTTTTATTTAAACTCATCCATCTTAACTGTTACATCTGTCTCCCTCTTATTCACACACATGTATTCTGTCTTGTCTATTGACTTTCACTCCTATTCTTTCTAGTCCATACCTCAACTTACCTCCAGGACCTCTTAAACCTGCTCCCTACTATAACTGCAGATCAAAATGTCATCTGCGAACATGAAAGTCCACAGAGACTCCTCCCTGACCTCATCTATCAACCTGTCCATTATCACTGCAAACAAGAAGGAACTCAGGCCTGATGCTTGATGTAATCCCACCTCAAACCCCTCTGTAACTTCTACTGTGGACCTCACCGCTGATACACTGTCCTTTGTGCTGGACAGCATGCACGGATGAACCAGAGTACACCATCTACAGCTGCATCCAGGACTGTGTTCTGAAGATCAATGAGAAAATTTCTGAAACTGCTAACCTTTTGCTGGAAAAGCCGTCCACTGAAGGTTACATTGCTCTAATCCAAGTACCTTCAGTGACTGCTGTTGTGATTTAACGCTATATAAATAAAAGTGAATGGAATGTAAAGAGCTAAATAAATAGTCAACCAAAGACACGCTTTTAAATATTTAAGTCAATACCAGGATAAAGTTATTAGTCCATCATATTAGTTACTAGGCCCTTGCTAACATATTAAGAAACGTATGCTTTCAAACTTGCTGGTATCAAAAGGCTGAATTATCTTTAAACTGGCTAAAACTGAAATCCACAGTAAAACTAAAAACAACACTCCCCAAAAGTGTCATTGAAAGTTGCAGTGATATCAGTGCCATTCCAAAACTTAACTTTTCCAACGATGATTGTCCACAAAAACATCCATAGGTTTTTCTTTATGGTAAGTATTGGCAAGAATGTCATACACTAAATCACTATGATAACACTAAAATATTACTTCAGTTGAATAGTTTCAATTAATATTAACCTACTCATTAAAGTGATTTGAAGCTTCTATCCTCTTCTGAACACCATAAACAGAGTTAGGATGTTCTTTAACACTATTTTCACACCGGCTAAACCTATCAAAGACATACCAAGATAAGAAGACGGCCACAAATACATGTCACATTCTTTTTATATAACAAAAACTATTTTTATATAGCTGTGTTTCACCACTAGTTTGACCAATATTTGGATGAAATCACATTATCGCTACCGTTAGCTGCCTTGTCAGCTGAGACTGGAGCTAGCAAGCCAGATGAGCTTTAACAGCTTATAAATGAAACTCTTACCTCCACTTAGTTTGGGAATTCGGCCAATTTTATTAGTTATTTCTGCGGTAATTGTTCCAAAGTCCTGCTCGTATGCTTCAAAGTCTGAAGACATTCTGGTAGTCGAGTTTACAACAGGTAACTAGCTTTCTGGTTGACAGTTAGCTCAGAATAACAACAAGCCTCGAATGGAGCTTCTTCCTTGAGTCACAGTATAATGTGCTCGGTAAGGAACTTGACTTTGTTTTCACGTTTTCGACACTGAAAAAGGTTCGAAAGATGGACAGAAAATGCTAATAATTTCAGCCCGAATTTGAATACATGAATAACTCTTGTAGTTCTGTGCCGTTTCGGTGATAGACTGCTACTTGGATTAAAAGGTATCTACAAGTGGTGGAGGGTATTAGTTTCTGAGACACCATGAGGAAGGTTCCTCACTGTACACAGGAAAATTTTATGAAAAAAATAAGGAAGTGACCAGGTTGGTGATTTAAAGTGACAGCCTTTTGTTTCTATTTATTAAAAACAAAGCATTTGTCATTTAGGTTATCTTTGTTTTCTGTTTGCCCCTCGTGGTAAGTGTTCAGCGTGCTACGTTATTAGTGTTTATGTTGGTGACTAGGCTAGCTATCTAACGATAACTGCTGAACCCACGGTGCTAACGGAAACACAATTTTAGAGCTAAAGGCATAAACTTATCACCTGTCTGTTGATTTTTTTTAAAGCGGAGTTGTCTAACGCATAGTTTTCTGTCCATTACTGTGCAGTGATGGATAGAAGACTTGCATATAAATCGTAATTATTAATCTTTTTTTTTCTGGCGAGAATTAGCTAGCTTGGTAACACAAGCTAATTAGTCAATGAAGCAAATGCTGTGGTTCTGCTTTTAGTTTGGTAATTTAATATTAATACAAATCCAGCACTGTCTACATTAGTGTGGTATGTTTTATTGCCGTTTCTGTACGTGCTTTTAAGTCATTAGCTAAAAATGTTAGTCATGATTGTTCAGTATTTTTATTGCAACTACCGAGGAGTTGTTTCTGTTTTTTTAAAGCACGAATAACATCTTTTTCATTAGCAGTATGACATAAATTGTGTTGTGAAAAAGTATTTTGCACATTTGTCACATTTACATGTTTCAGATAATCAAACAAATTTTAACATTAGACAAAGATAACACGAGTAAATGCAAAATGCAGTTTTTAAAGGATAATTTCATTTATTAATGGGGGGAGGGGGTATCCAAACCTACGTAGCCCTGTATGAAAAGGTAATTGCCCTCTAAAACTAATAAGTGGTTGTGTCAACCTTGACAGCAAGAACTGTAGTCAAGCATTTGTTATAGCTGTCAATCCGTCTTTCACGTTGATGTGGAGCAATTTCCGTCCACTCTTTTTTTGCATAATTGTTTTGATTCAGCCAAATTGAAGGTTTTTTGAGCATGTTTAAGATCATGCCAAAGCATCTCAATCGGATTAAAGTCCAGAATTTGACTTGGCAACTCCAAAAATGTTATTTTGGTTTATTTTTAACCATTCAGCGGTAGACTTGCAGGTGTTTCTCATGTCATTGTCCTGCTGCATAACCTAGGTGGGCTTGAGCTTCAGGACTCAAACTGAAGGTTGGACATTCTACTAGGAATTTCTTTCAGATATTAAAATTCATGGTTCCATCAGTAAGTCATTCTGGTCCTGAAGCAGCAGGACCACTACCATGTTTAGCTGTTTCTATAATGTTCTTTTTATGAAATGCTGTGCTAGTTTTATGCCACCTGTAACAGGACAAAACCTTCCAAAAAATTAGACTTATGTCTTCTCAGTCCCCAGAAAAATTTTCCCATAAGTCTTTTGGATCTTCAAGATGGTTTTTGTCAAATATGAGATGAGGCTTTGTGTTCTTTTTGAGCAGTTTCGACTAGGAACGCTCCCATGGATTTTTTCCCTGATCCCTGTCTTATTGTTGAATAATGAACACTGATGTTGGAGTGTTTTGGTAGGCCGGAGACTAGGAGGTTCACCACTGCTCTTAAGTTTTCTCCATTTGTGGATAATGGTTCACTGGAGTCCCAAAGCCTTAGATGAGCTCTGTAACCCTTTCCAGACTGATAGATGGCTATGACTTTGTTTCTCACTTGTTTCTTTTTATTGTGCCATGATATGTTGATATTTTTTGACATCTTTTAGACTACGTTAATTTTTGTCAGATAGTCTCTATTGAAATGATTTCTTGATTCAACAGGTCTGGCAGTAATCAGGTTGGTGAAAATGAACTCAGTTAAAAGAAAAAAAAATTCATGATTTAACAAGGTAGGCAACTATTTCTAGACAGTTTGTTTTAAAGATGGCATTTTTTTTATTTTTAAAACAAAATATAATATTAGACAATGAAAATGCACGTGTGATAAAGATGCAAAAAAAAACCAACTAAGAAATCAGTCAAATAGTTTTTCACAATACTTTTGCAAAACAATCCCAATTAAACAGACTTAATAAGCTTCTGAAAATTCTTTAATTATTTCAGAAAGGTCATCTAACTGAGTATGTATAGATCCCAAATAAAAAGGTCCCTAGTTATCAGCTGTTGTTTGTTACCATAACAGAAATATTGGGACAGGTGACACATGTAACTACTGAAAAAACATTAGCTTGATGTGACTCCTGGCTCTGTCACTAATTAATTTCACTGCTTATGATTTAAAACTGCTTTCCCCCTCTCTTTCAGATGGGAAACTTGAGTCCATCACAAAGACCGTGTGCTTCAGGGATTGACAAGAGAGGATGCTGCTCTCTGCCAGGACAAGAAATCGTGGGACACAGAACGCGTCAGTAGTTCAAGACTGGGCCTGTTCCTGGATACTCAGAGGACGAGAAAAAATATGTGTATCACCTCTACCCGTGACTTTGGGAGATAGCAGAGCAAAACACTAATACATCGACATTTGAAATTTCTGGAGTCCAGCAGCCAAAATACTAGAATTAAACTAGCTCTGAAAAAATGAACTTCCTGTCAACCTTTGTGACCTTTAAGAACCTCCATGAGGTTCGGAGATTGTGCCACTGGGGTCCAATCATAGCCTTGTCTGTCATTGCTATATGCTCCACAATGGCAATTCTAGACTCCATTATCTGGTACTGGCCTCTAGACACTACAGGGGGGAGCATTAACTTCATCATGCTCATCAACTGGACTGTCCTCATACTTTACAACTACTTCAATGCTATGTTTGTTGGACCTGGATACATTCCTCTTGGCTGGAAACCAGTAAGGATAAGTTCATATAATTTTTTAGCACACAAACATTAGCAAGCATGAACTTATTTAAATGTTATAAATCCATATATTATCTGACACATGTGTCTATGCTGAAACAGGAAAATCAGCAGGATACCCAGTACCTACAGTTCTGCAGAGGGTGTCAAGGCTACAAGGCTCCCAGGTCCCACCACTGTCGAAAGTGTAACAGGTATTTACATTTATTATTAAATTTATTTATTAAACACAGTCAAAACGGTTCACCTGTACAAAATAGTGTGGCAGTGAATGAGAGGAGAGCTTCTCCTTTGGTTGCTGACTAAAAAGGTTTTGGGGAGTGGCAAAAAAATTCTTTGCGATGGAAAAACACTGACTTGTGACCAAAGAAATTGGTTCAGGAACGGGGCATTACAGCTGCAAAATTACTGAGCTATTGGCAGCACACCAAACTACTATTTCAGAAGAAAACATCCCTTAAGTGCATGTTATTTCCTCTCATGCAAGTATCACTCCATTAGAGTGCTCCATACCTTAGAGCACATCATTAGTGATTGTCTATTGATGTGAAATGTCTGTTTTTGCAGTTGTATGATGATTGAAAAATGAGCTTTGACCGCAGATTATTACTCTTATGTCCTGTTACTCCTCCTCATCTCCATTCCTTCAGGTGCGTGATGAAAATGGACCACCACTGCCCCTGGATCAACAACTGCTGTGGCCACTTGAATCACGCCTACTTCACCAGCTTCCTGCTCCTGGCTCCACTGGGTTGCTCACACGCTGCCGTTATCTTCATTATGACTATGTACACACAGCTGTATGAGAGGGTGAGCTGTCACCTGCGCTGGCCCCACCATGCTTTTGATGTCCTGTTATCACAGTTCTAGGCCGAACCCCCACCAGGCTAATAAAGCTGTTTCCTCTTTCTTCACTGCAGATATCATTCGGCTGGAGTACTGTAAGGATTGACATGAGTGCTGTGCGTCAATTTCAGCCCCTCATGCCCTTCAGTGTGCCTGCCTTTGCTGCTACACTCTTTGCCTTAGGTTTGGCACTTGGCACCACTATTGCCGTTGGTATGCTTTTCGTTATACAGGTGAGTTTTTCCTAAGTTTTGCAAACTTAACAAGCTTTTGGTTAAAAAAAAAAAAAGAGAAAGACATACATTTGTCTGATTATTTTACTCATTATCCTACAAAGCCACATTACATCTTGCAAGCCATGTTTTCACTTCAAGACAAGAGCAGTGTGGAAACCATCTGGTGAAGATCTGACCAGAGAGCATATTGTGGCGTATGTAGGCATATCAGAAATAAAACTGTGTTAGAATTCTGCAAATGCATGGATCCATACTCCTACCTATTTATTTGCAAATAATGTAACAAAAATTGTTAACATAACATAAAGGGACAAATAAAGACAGTGCATAGCATAAAAAAGATAAACTGCATAGCTGTAATAAATAAATGGTAACTGAATTTTCTTAAGCAAGAAAGAGTGAAACCAATTTTATAAGTTTAAAGCTTGGACATGTGTAGTATATATCCAGCTCCATTCAATACTCCAATAACAAAGCAGTTTATTTAAGGAAATATAGGCCGAGAGATTGCTGACTCTGATAATGAGTGTGTGTCCTTTTCAGATGAAAGTCATCCTTCGAAATAAGACTTCAATCGAGTCGTGGATAGAGGAAAAGGTCAGAATGTCTCTGCTTGATTTCCCGTGACTTTGATTCCTGATAACATTTTGAGATATCAGTGTCTTTTTCTCTTGATTCACAAACGGTAATCTGGGATGTGATTTTTATATTCACTCAATACCATATCATATCATTGCAGTACTTCATATTTAAAAATGACTGAGACACACATGTTATAGTACCCTCTGACAGTACTAGAAAATGTGTTTTCTTGGTTTGCTTGTCTTTCTTTTAATAGGCCAAAGACAGAATACAGCACTACCAAACAGGGGAAGAGTTTATCTTCCCGTACGACCTCGGCAGCCGCTGGCTGAATTTTAAACAAGTCTTCACGTGGTCGGGGACACCCAGAGGCGATGGCATTGTATGGCCAGTCCATCCCAAGTGTCACCAGCACACCTTAACTGTAGGTTGAGTTGAGTAATGTAGACATTACTGATTGTGTTTTGTTTGTTACTGTTCTGTCTTAAAATTAGAAAAAAACATGTTTTTGTTTAACTCCATAGATTCAGTGATGACTAATTAGACATTTCTTATAAAAGTTCAGTTTATAAATAAAATTTGTACCTGTTATTTCTCCTTACACAGATTGAGCAACTGAAACAGAAAGCTGATAAACGAGTGAGAAGTGTAAGTAACCAAGTTAAAGAATAAATACTTGTGATAAGACTGTAGTTTTCAATGCACATAACTGTTAAGTGTTGTCAGGGGTTTATTTATGCATTGCATGAATTTGGCTTATGCAGTGTGTGAAACAAGCAAAACATACAGGTCAAGAAGAGTGTATTTTCATGCTGAAGTACTAGGACTGATACTAAATAAACACTGAGGATCATATTTATAATCATATCATGTCAGGAAATTGATGAGCTACATCTTAGCTTGTAACAATCCAATACACCATAGAGAATGAAATTAACAGATACCTTTCTTATAGTGTAGATCTTATAATCAGTACTGTGAGATTTGTCAAAGCACTAAGATTAAAGACTTTCTACACATACATAAGTAACTTTTAACTGATGTTCAGAGCAGTAGAATAACCATGTATCATATTTGCCTTGACCAGCAGGTCCAGTACCGGGCAGTAGAGGATTATAATGGAGCTTGCTGCCCTCTCAGCAAGGGTTTACAAACTTTTTTTAGAACCCCCTGCACCGAGGAACCCAGGATCCCTCTCTGCAAGGGGGATACCATTCTGGCTACTCGTGGTACCAAGTAAGTTTGTCTGCACAGAACTACTGTTTCCTGTTTGGTGTTTGATTTTGAGTGTGGTCAACCAGCAGTCTAATTAGCATGTCATAGTTTCCACTTCATGAGTCTAGGGGTCCACTTGGGTCTGAGTGACAGATTCCACAGCTTGGTCATAAGTAGGCCACATCATTTACGGTCACTCGTCCCAAGCAGATCCTAGAAGTCAGCCAGATAGCCAGTTGCTAATTTCATTCTACTTGCCACCTTGGTTTTCCGAGTGCATTATGGAAAAACTGGGATTAACACAGAAGTCAAACAACACCAGTGTTTGACCTGTAAATGCCTCACCTCCAGCTGCTGATTCATGGTACACCACATACCTTAGTGCAGCCTTTAAGGGGTGAACCTGGCCCCACAGGCTAATAAGCTTTATAGGTATTTGATGAGTCATTTTTTTTTAAACTGTAATTTTTTCCTTTAGATGGTGGATGTATGGAGATAAAGTTTTAAGTGAGGAGCAACTGAGAGGTAAGGAATTATTGTCCCGTTGAATTTTCAAAACCACTGTAACAAAGTGTCGTGTAAAGTCACTGTAACAAATGTGTAACTTTCTATTTTTTTTTGTTTGGCATTAAGCTGGAGACCGTGTAAGAGGATGGTTTCCAAGACGATGTGTGGAGAAGTGCCATTATGACACAGCAGCAAGTGATACCACCAGTGATAAAAAAGTCAATTAATACATGTCAACGGGCTTGGTGTGTTAAACTCTCAATGTTTATAAGCATCCACTGAAGATGTCATGCCCGATCCTGCAGGTTTACCATCAAGAATTTCAAATTTTCCATTTCTTGCACATTTCAGTGCCAACTTATATTTCTAAGTAGTTTTTTGAGTCTTACTGAGCACTTTTTATTTGTGGAGAAGTCATTAGAGGAACTGGTCCCATAGGCTCAGTTTGATTCCTCTGACCAAAAATTAAACTCAACAACCGTCTTAATGTCCAAGAGTACACCAGACTATGGTGTAACTTTGTTATGACTAAACTTTTTACTTGAACCTGTTATTTTTCATTTGTGTTGGTATTTCTTTTTTGCTACTTATGCAAAGCCTCTGCCCACCAAACTTGAGGGCATGGAACTCTTTCTACCTTATAGAGACATTTCATTTTCTTTTTTTCTTTTTATTAATTATTTTTGTGAAAGTAAATTGTTGGCCTCAAAATATAATTTGAAAAATGAAGAAAGATCTCCCCCAAGAGTGTTTTGTCTCATTCTTTGTAATAGATTCTCTTGTTTGTTAATTTTTTTTAAGACATCTTGGGCTTGTAAAAAGTGCTTCGTTTACATTTGATAAATTGTAGATAATTAAACCCGCCACTTCAGTCAAACATTTGTATAATTCCTTTAATAGTACCTTCAAATACAGAAACAATTTACATCAAAGTTAGTTCTGCAGTTTATAATTGAATAAGTTGAATGTTTAATTTTTCATTATAATATTAAATTTATTGACAACATCTGCCTCATTTTTTTCTTTAAGGTGACCAAAGGAAACTAAGCAATGAAAATAATTTAAAATACTGGTTTTGCCATAAGTTAAACTAAAGAATGACAAATTGGTCTATAAGAGGTGGAACATGGGTGCATTGGCACACTTCATTAACAGGCAAATTTCAGTCTAATTATTTGTATTCTTGTTTCTGTATCTGTTGTGCTTTATCTTACTTTTATGTTCTTTGTTTAGCATTTCATATAAATATTACATTAAAGTTGGTAGTATTTACTAGAAGAGGGCATGCTGCTGGCCTGTCTGCAGTCCAAACCTTTGACCAGTAGAAACATCTGGAATATCATGAAACTAAAAATATGACAAAGAAGACCCAGGACTGTTGAACAGTTAAATTTCTGGGGGACAAATGAAACCCAAACAATAATATAATCTAGTTACAAGACTAAGATAAAATAAAGTCTTTTTTACTTTGGTCACATTTGGCATTCAAATCCTCCCTTTGTATTTGAGCATGTGAGACAGGACACCTTCACAAACTGTTGCCTTTGTATTATTATACTTACTTTAAGATTCTTATATATTGACCCTGATTTTAGGGTTTTATAATAATAATTTAAAAAGATCAAAAGTGACACTTGAGATAACAAAAACAGAACAAAAACAAAACCAACCAATAAAAAAACTAAAACGAGGAAATCAATTGAAAATATTAAAACATTTAAAAAAGCATTTTTTATTAAAAAAAAAGTTTTACTAATTATTTAAATAAATAAATATTACAATTTAAAATTAAAATAAAAAATGTTTTATAATAAATTTAAAATAAATAAATACCTAAAGCAGTGAAATACCTTTCATTTTTTAGAGTTCACGGCTGAAAAAAAATCGTTACCTTGGTCACTTGACCGCGGCTTCTTTTCAACGGCTCTGTAGCTCTGCATCCAATCAAGTGGCCAGGAACTATCACGTGATTACAAAACCCCGTTCACGTGCGAGTGACTTCCGCTAGTGGGTTCTTAGCAGTTTGCACAGGGCTGAACGGGAATAGGCAGCTTTTCGTTTAAAAGTGACAGATAAACGAGCTCTCCAGTAAATATGCGTGCAGCTCCACATCAGTACGGCTCGACTCTGACGCTCTTCACAGCGCTTTAGATCTGCTACCTACAGGTAAGCTGCTGTTAAGACAGTCAGCCAGACTGTCAGTTGGGAACGTTTTTTTTTGTTTTTTTTTTGGCTCTGGCTGCATGTACAGGCCGTACCAAACGTCTGGAAAAACATAGTTGCTATTGCGATATCTTAGGATCGTGCGGAGTATGGTTGCCATTACTAATATGGTGAAAGCGTAGGTATTTTATATTTATCCTGCTTTTCTGCCACTTTTTGCAGCCAGTGCTGCTTTAGTGTTGCATCTAGTTAGCTAGCTTCGAACACAGATTGGACTTGTGATTAACAGAAGTTTAACTGGTTGTGGAGTAGACTCATAAACACAAGACACAACTTCACTACAGATGACTTTTTCTCCAGTGTGCCTCTTGCACAGTGTCTACTGGAGACACAATTGTGGGAACTACAATGGGACAAGGCAGACATCTTTCCATCCTTCCTCATCCTGGGAAGTTTACAACACAGAGGTTGGATTCAATGGCAGCCTTACCATAGTTGGCTATGTCAGAAAGAAAAGGGCGACTGTTGTACTCCTCAGCACAATGTATTGTAACAAAGTGTTGGATTAAAATACCAGAAAGGGGAGGGGGAAACATATAATTGATCACATTCAACAACAAGCCAAAGGAAGTATAGATACCATGGACCAGATGGTTTGCACCTACACCTGCAAGTGTGGTACAACTTGACATTACCATCCTGAATGGCTACACCTTTTTCACAGCTCAGCACCCTGAATTCAAGAATGGAATTATCAATCATCAGTCTTTCTCACTGAGCTCTTAAAGAAGCTTGCTACACCACATATGCGTATTCAACTCAAAGGTTCCCCCCAACTGCAAACCCCAATCACTGAGGCAATAGGAAGGTTTGAGGCCACAGGAAAAAAGCAGACAAGATTTCAGATCCAACTGATGAAGATCTTAAAGTCAGCAGTCGGCGTAGGAAGTGTAATGTACCTGTGTGGAAGGATTATAACCAGAAACGAGTGTTAGAAACTGTGTATTAGTGCCTTGTGTGATCTGTCACTTTCTGGAGTTGGTTCATTGTCTGTCTAGTCATGTCGCTTGTGCGTGCAATGATCACCAGCAGCTTTGGCTGTTGACCCAAATGGGATTTGTTGCACAGACACAATGTCTCTGTTTTAAACTGTTACAGAGTAACTGCTGAGAAGCAGCCTCAACTGAAGTGAGGGTTTTTAAGTAACTCTTGTCAAAGCTTGTAAATCATTCCATTATTGCAACTCATTGCATCAGGTAAACACAACCGAGGACATAGCACGGGTGTTGATAATGTTATCTGCAGTTGAAACGCTGTCTGACTGCTCCCCAATTTTTAGCCATAGCATGTATCAGTAATTCCAAGCCATCCAACATGCTTACAGCAACAACAAATGGGACACAAATAGTGTCAACATTGTCTAAATATGTAAAGGACTGCTAAGAGGACCACCCTCAGCACCAGTCTTTCTCTAACATCTGACACAAGGCCATATAAAGGAAGCCTTGCCTGGTACATTTTTACTTAATTATCAGAGGATTATATTGTTTTGTTGTAAATGCTGACTTTCATAAAATTTATGAAATATTAAAAGCAAAATGTACACTTTAAACAAGATGGTACAAGTAAAAACTATCCAGGTGTCATAAGGGGGAGTTGTAAAGTTTGATGGTCACAGGTAGATATGTTCTGTGGTGTCTTTTGCAAAACATGCTTCTGTGGTGACAGCATTAGATGGAGAGGGTGTGAAGGATTGTCCAGTACTGATCATAACTTGGACAGTAGCTTCCTTTCTGAGACCTCTGTCAAAGAATCAAGCTCCACACCCACAGTGTTACAGGCCTTGTGGATCGGTTTATTGAATCTGTTGTTACATTTAAACTTGCATTCTTTGAGGGGGTTTTTTTTAACTTTATTTTTACTTTTTTCTCCTGTTTTCAATTGAAATCTTTCCCCAATAAAGATGGCATTTGACAACCTCCTCTGAACCCTTAATGACGAGTTTTGGCTTCTCAGTATATATCAATAAAAACGTGGTTTGATTTCTATTAGAATGGTTTCCAAGTTTTTCTAAGGGTAGCTGCATAGGCAGAAACTACCCTTGCCAACTTCTGATGCAAACCCAGTCATTTTTGTTCCATAAGCAGCCTGAAATATGACAGAAACTGTGCTGTCCAGTTAAGCTTTCAATGGATAAAAGGTTAACTGTGCTGCTGCTTTTGTATAAGCTAACTCCCTAACTGAGCTATTTGGACTTTGCATATTTATTTTAATTGAGGTATTCTATTTATTTCATGTTTTGATGTAGGTCGTGGTCAGTGTTATGCCCAACTTTTCGGAGAACAAAACCATAAGTTATTTTATGATTTTAAATGCGCCCTGTCTCTTACACTAGTACCAATGTTTAAAACATCAATTTGGAAGAGAGTGACGATTATGGTTACCTCACAGCCTTAAAAGGCTTTTGTTGTCACCTTGCTTGGTGAGTGGACGACTTAGACACCCAACTTTCTTCACAAAGTAGGATTTTTAAATTGATACCATAAGTGTATCAACTGATGAGGAAACAAGGATTAATCATATATTGGTGTAAGTGTACTATAGCTTGAATTTTTTATTTTTTTATTATTATTATTTTTGCTGTAATTTAATTATAACATGGCATTTTTACTTTACAGTCTCAGACAGATTTTTTTTTTAACTGTCTTTCTCTTTCCATCCCTTTCAGTGTTTAGCCAACCCCAATCCAGTGACTTCCCTAGCACTGTGAATCTCTGTGACATCCGCAGGTAACATGTCCATGTTCAGCACAGGCATCCTTGTCCTGACGTCTCCTCTCCACACCCTTCCGTTACGCATTGCTCCGGTGCTCAGCTCAGCTGCTCAGCGAGTCGAGCGTACGCTCTATGTCCACCTCCATCCTGGGTTGAATCTGGGAAGTGGGAGCCAGCCTCGGCCAGTTTTCATTCCACCAGCAGTGGACCTGTGTAATCTCATTACCCGCCTGTACAGTAATGCAGCTGATGTGTGCGGGCACTTGGATGTTTGCGTTTTGCTGACTAATGTTCGCACTCAGTCAGTCGCATGCAGCGGAGCCACGACCCCAAACGGCCCCTTTCCCACACCACAGGCTCTATCTAACTCACCAGAGGTGGTGCTAACAGACTTTGCTCCCCAGGACCCCGGTCAGACCCATCAGGTCACTCAGTGCTTGCAGAGTTACACCGGCCACTGCTATGCCTGTAGACCTGGGCTGCCTTCAGTGCTGCTTCACTCAGAGCTAATGAAATTGCAGGAGGAGGATGTGCCAGAAGCACAGCAAGAAAAGGCAGAGCCGCTGCAGACTTACAATGACGTGGTGGTAGGAGGGACATTTGATCGACTCCATGGGGCCCACAAGACTCTACTTAGTATCTCTTGCCTGCTGGCCAATAGAAGGTTCCTGATTGGCTTGTGTGACCATGCAATGCTTAAAAGTGAGTAGTTGTGTTTCTGAGACTGACATCTCATATTTCAGTCATATGTTAAAATCCACCTGACATTGTTTTCCTCCTGGTTTCAGAAAAAGTGCTAAAGGAGCTGATCGAGCCTTACTCTGTTCGGGTCCAGAGACTGCAGGAGTTCCTCCAAGACGTCAAGCCCTCACTGCAGGTGGAGGTTGTGCCTCTTGATGACCCCTTTGGAGTGTCTGTAGTTGACCCCCTGCTGGAGTGCATTGTGGTCAGCGAGGAGACTAGAAAGGGTGGGGAGGCTGTGAACAAGAAACGCACTGAGAATGTAAGTCAGGAAATTGACAGTAAATACTGTTTTGTGTTGAAACGTGAATATTCTTTTTGTAAACAGGTGTGTGTGCGTGTGTAGCATTTGTTTTTTTTCTTCTACTTTCAGAATAGCAGATAGCTCTCCATTCCTTCTATTTAAAAAAAAAAAAAAAAAAAAATGCCCACAAAGGCCCTTTTGATACTGCTAAATTATTCAGACATATTTAATAATATGATATGATATAATTTAATAGTTCTGGTCAAAAGTTCCATCTCAGCCAGATGTTTTTGGTAGCAATCAGCAAGCTTCAGGCTGAATATTTGACCGGTTCTCTTGGCAGATTCGATACAGTTCATTTAAATCGGTTGGTTTCCTGACACAGGCTCTGCTTCTAAGCGTAGTCAAAAAATAATTTACAATAGGGTTAAAGTCTGGGCTTTGGCAATGACATTTCAGAGGGTTAATGTTAGCCTGCTTTATCTATTCCAAGACCAGTTTTGATGTGATGAAAGGGCAACAAGAGACTTTCCAAGCTTGCATCCACAAATCTCCTTTATAGATCTTCACTGAGTTCTTTGAACTTTCATTATTCAGAGTATGGGTCAGTCCAATGAGTGCCGTCAATAGAGTATTATACTGTATTATAGAGGCTTTGTCATGTAACTCACTTAACAGGCTTACCACTCAACTCTTGTAAATTCACCTCAAAGTAGGACAGTACATATTAAGGGCTACGGGATTTTTACTTGCTTCCATTTTCTGATTTTGTCTCATTTCTACTGCAGGATGTGATATTTCATATTTTGTTCTTTCCACTTTCTAAATCAGGGTCTTCCAGCTCTTGTCCTTCATGAGATCCAGTTGCTCAAGGATGCCCACCACACAGAGATAGAGGAGGAGAAGATCAGCTCCTCCAGTCTGCGTGCTCGTCTCCTGGGGACGCTGCTTACACCACCCAAGGTAGGTTTGTTAGGAGTGTGTATTTTTAGAATTTAGGTGCAAAAACAGCGAGTCCAAACACACTGAAAAAACTTCAGTATAATTGAAGGACCAGTTAGCTGCAGTTATAATAAAACTGTCTCTTATCACCATATTTATTTTATTTTTTTCCAAACTAGGGCATTAATGGGGCCCTGCTCCTATCAAAGGTGCATCACAGGCATGCTACCTTTGATTCAGGTTTTGTTTTTGTTTGTTTTTTTGCAGTGCACAGAAGTGCAAGCCTATAAAAGAACATCTCGTAATCTTTTATTGATTTGGTGAACCAAAGGCGTTATAGCTGGACAACGCCCACCAGTGTTGGTTGAGCTCATTCCTATTACATGAAGTTCCTTTTAAAAGAGGTTCATTTTTCAGTCACGACTAGTAAAAGTTGTGAGAATGTGCTCTGAAGTGTCTTTTTAATCACTCAAAGAAGCAGAAATAAACCCAACTGGCTGGTGAAGGGTGTGACGGGGTCGACCTTTTAACTGTTGTAGCAGGAATTGCGTGATATGGGTGGGGGGAAAATCTGTGGATATTACACAAAGTATTTTGTGGGTATCATTAATGTTTTATACTGAAGGTGACATGTTCACACATTTATTGACAGTTAGAAATGAGCAGTGAAACATTGGTTGATCTGATATCCTCGTGTTGGTGTTGTTCCCAGATCATCATACTAAATGTTGTTCCAGGATCAACATTGCAAGTGACCAATCAGAATGTTGTGACGTCATACTTTTGCGACTTCGGGAAAAACCGGCGTAAAACAAAAAACTGTACTTAAACTGCGTGAAACCGCCTCTGTCCGCCCATCAACGGACCCTGACCCTAACCGTAACCCTTTAATAAACAGTAAGCAGAATTGATATTGTCCTTGCAACATTGGAATTTCGTAAATGCACGAATGGCAAAGGAATAACGTCACAACAATGTGATTGGTCACTTGCAACGTTGAACCTGGAACAACATTTTCATGATGGTCTGGGAACAACACCAACACGAGGATATCAGATCATCCGTGAAACATATTATGTTCAGGAAATTGTATCATCAAGCTCACAAATGAGTGCATTTGGTTTGTCTTATTCATCTCTGGTATTATAGATTATTTTTTTCAGTGGTGAGTATAACTTGTTTTAGGAGCAGATTTTTCTAATTTTATTTGCACATTCTAAACCCTTCATTTCCTGTCTCCTCTATCCCAGGACAACTCCCACCTTCCTCCTCTTCCATATGTGATTGGTCTGACAGGGGGCAGCGGCAGTGGAAAGAGCGCTATCGCTAAGCAGCTGGAGGCCTTTGGTGCAGTTTGGATTGACTGCGACAAACTAGGCCATGAGGTGTACCAACCTGATGCAGCGGCCTACCACAGAGTGCTCGAAGAATTTGGTTCAGGTAGGGACACCTTCACTTGAGGGTATCGTAGTGGAAGGGTCAGTCTGTAATGTTTGTGATACTTCACACAGTTGATCTGTTCTTGATTGGGGAAAAAAAAAAGACAATAAGACTTTGTGTTTTTGCTTTCATACTGATTGCTATAATGCACACACTGTAGTCAGCAAAGGTCATGATGTCACTGATTTGATTTTGATGAAAGCTGACTCCTGATTTTTATTCATTTATTTATTTATTTATTTATTTATTTATTTATTTATTTATTTTTGGCTTGCGTTGACCACTGATGAGCTCTCTGTCACGATCACTTTTTGATTGATGAGCGTTTTGAATCCTGTTCAGTTTTTTGTTAACACTGGTATGTAGTGAGTCACACAACTGGCAGCAAGTTACTTATTTTGTCATGTTAACTTGTTTTGCATTCAGAGGAGAATGACCAGAGTGCTGTCATGTCAATATGGACTCTGCACAACACAAGAATTTAGTATACTGACATTCAACAAGATGTTTTCCTGTCAGTGTTAAACTGTATGTTGTGTAAAACTGTGCAATAATGAGTGTCTTTTCCACTTTTAGATATTCTAAGTGAAGATAAAACCATCAACAGGCGTGCTTTAGGAAGAAAAGTCTTTGGAAATCAGGTAGTATGGATAATATTTATTTATTGGATAATATTTTAGCACTTTGCAGAATTGCAGGTAACGTGTCAGGTTTCTCTCAGAAACTTACCAGAGATGTTTTTGTTTTTTGTTTTTTTTCCCCCCAACAGGTGCGATTAAAAGCCCTAACAGACATTGTGTGGCCTGAAATTGCACTTCTAGTGCAAAAGAGAATCAACCAAGCCAGAGACGAAGGTATAGTATGAAATTAAATGTAATAACTGACAACTAAACATTGTTGCCGTGCGTTCATTTCTTAAATATAAATGCATTTAGGGGGCATTTTACTTTTTTTGGTAGTTCATCAGATACCTACAGAATGTCAATAATCATTTAATTGGCCTTGCAAATATGATGCTGTTTTTTCGTCTGTTAATTTTTAACAGGGGTTGTGATTAATTCAACTGAGTGACAATTGGACTTTTTAGTAATCAGTAAATCCTGACAAGTTACATCTGCACTGTAAGGATTAGTGGAAAGATTGTGTACTTGTTCAAATATTTAAGCTTTGTAAATTCTTAAACAAGTGAACTTGTGAGCGAGTAAAAACTTATTTTTGAAACTCGGTAAATAGCTGAGTGTAGTGAACATTTAAAGTGGGGAAGCATATTTCTCCTTCCTGTTTTGTTGTAGTTTCTAAAGTTAATGTGATTCTTTGCAGATAAGCAGGTGTGTGTGGTGGATGCAGCAGTTCTTCTGGAGGCCAAATGGCAAAACTTGGTCCACGAGGTCTGGGTCACCATCATCCCAGAGGAGGAGGTAATGAAATTGTCCTCTGCAAAGTTTTCTTTGCAGTTCGTCACATCTGTGTTTTGTTTCTATAACTCCTACAAATCCTAAAGCCAAATTTTTAATTGAAGGTAAATATTTTTATTGTGTAAGGCCTGTTTTTTAAAAAACAAAACTGATATACTGTTTTCTTTAATATATCCACTGGGGGGTGCCAAAGTATAATTTGAAAACTCCACCTAACACGTCTCCCCCCCTTCTCTTAATTCCCATCTTTTCTCAGGCGGTGTTGAGGATAACAGAGCGTGATGGGGTCACCACAGAAGATGCCCTTCGCAGGCTGCAGAGCCAGTGGTCCAACAGCAAACAAGTAGAGCATGCTAATGTGGTACTCAGCACACTGTGGGAGCCAGAGGTCACTCGGAAGCAGGTTAAACACACCTTATCCTTTCAGGATGAAGTCCACGTGACTGCTTTATGAGAAAAACAGATTTTGCATTAATTTTTACTCCTCTTCTCATTTAAAAGGTGCTGAAAGCTTGGAATCTTCTTCAGAAGAGAATTCAGCAGAAGCATGAAGGACATTAGAATCATATTCGAGGTCTCTACGTCACATCAGCTGTGACTTTGTAAGCATGTGCCAGGCCAGAGACATGTGGACAAATGGTCCTCGTAAGGAATACGCTGCCTTAGAAAGGAGTGTGGGTGGTCACAGGGAAAACCCAAGAAGCTCCCTCACTTCTTTGACCAAGACTCAGTGCCTGATTGAGTATCCACAGGTTTTTAAACTCGTTTTATTTCAGTGATGCTTACTTTAAAGATGTAAAGACTCCACAAACACTAACAGACGGCTTCTGGAATTTTTAGTCTAAAATTCCTGTTTGGGATTATTATTAGACTGTGATGTGCAGATGGTATGAAGGCGCCCTCCACACTATCACAGCACCAGCCTGATGTATTGATACAAGACGGGATGGATCAATACTTTCATGTGGTTTACTATCAATTATTATCAAACACTTGTTGTTAGGTGTGATCTTAACTGATGGCCTCTTTTCATCCCAAATTTTATTTTATTTGTTTTAATTGACCGGCATGGTTTACCGATACACCGACTGCAATCTTGCATTAGTCTTTCTCAGCAAATTCAAAAAATTTGGGGCACTTCAGCTGACACTTTGCAGGATTTGTCCACTTTCTATTAATTTTTATTTTGTTTCCTTTTTTTCTTTAAAGAACAATGAAACATAAGGGGAAATGAGTTAATGATACTATGTAACTGTAACTGTTTTCTGTCCATGTTATTAAATTATTCATCTTTGAGGTTTTGTATATTTAGGAATTTTTGTCAATCTGAAGAGCAATTATATTTAGTGAAATAAATACAATGGGCACTATAAACATTTCTGATGTAAACCTGAAGGATTGCTGTGCAGACTGGTGAAGGAGGACATCTGAAATGCATAGGACTACACATTTGGTCTCAGTGGGGGAAGCAAGGTTATAGAAGCTTGTTTCAGCCATTTCTTTTCACCCTTAAGCCTCCAGGAAGCAGCAAAGTTGACATTTTAATAATAACTAATGGCTGTAAATGTGCATTTAAATAACAAATAAATACTTTGCTGTTTTAGGAACACTACGTATTACATGGCTTGTTCTGTGATGTCAGAGAAAATGTATATTTTAATTTAGTTTTAGATGTCTTTACTTTTTTGACTGCTATATAAATTTGCATAAAACAGTAAATGAAATGTTATCAACCCATAACAAATCTCTCAATTTTCAAGGTGTAGGTTTTAAAGCTCTTGTCACACAGACACTTGCATCAATACCAATTAGACAACATTTAAGCTAACTGCCGAATGCTGTACAGATTCCCTCTGGCAGATCTGGCATAGATAAAGGATATCTACAGGGTGTACTGTCGGTTGCACGTTTTGGCATCTGTAGGTCAGTAACTACCTGATGATTGTTGCTTTTGCTTCCAATGTAAGGGGAGGTATTGTGGCGCACATTGTCGTTTTGGGCAGACCACTGCCATTGGGGAGTGCCAGGAGGAAGGTGTGTTGGTCTGCAAGAATATTTTGGGTAGGTATGAGTAAAAGTAGCTACATGAAAGCCAAGACCAACATCTTCCTATCAGAACATTGGTTTGTAACATAATCGACGTCGAACACTTTAATGGTGGATAATAAATGCATACATCCTTTGAATGTGAAAAACTTTCATGAGTTATTTTAGAACATTTATTTTTGAGAAAGTCAGCTTTTTAAAATCTTCAGTGTTTAATACATCTTACACAGCTAAATATTGTTTAAATGTACACTTTTTTTTTTAAATGTGATTACAGTCACAGGAGAAAGACATAAACAACCTATCAGTACAACACCTTGTGCATTAGTAGCTGAACACATAAATACAGATTTTCTGAGTGCACTACTAACTACTTTGGCATCTGTACTAACCTTATCCAGCAGACAAGGTAACACACGTGTATTTGCGTTGAAATTACGTGAACTCAGGAGTTTGTGACTGTCCATTCATATACCGACAAGACAAAAATTCAGCTTGGTCCTTTTTGCAATGAAGAAAAGTTGTTACGGTCGCACTTTCAGTTTGGCAGAGCACATTGCTTCCCCCAGTTTGTTTCTGGCCTTGCATACATACACCCCAGAGTCAGAAAACTTCAAATCAGCCAGAACCAGAGAACAGAGCCCTTCTCCATGATGCTCTATGGTCGCTCTGCGAGATTCAGGCACCGGCTTCTCATTGTGAAGCCATTTCACCTCTGGCTGCGGATACCCTAGGATTGGAAAAAATATAAATTTACACCAAAAGAATACAAAACAAGACAAAAAAAAATCCTCAAATACAGAGAGCAGATTAATTTATTGTTTGTGCTAATGACTTGTGATGACTGAGGTATTTTTCTAATAATTGAGAAATGTACATGTTTAAAAATAAATGACTACATATATTGATTGTAGGCCTACGTTGTTCTTTGTACATATGTTAATCTGTTACTCTACCATTGATAACACATGTCAGCTGAGCAGCTGCTCCTACAGGGAGGGTAACGTCCTTCAGGGCCTGTTGGAAATGAGGCTCAATCTGGAGCTGGTTATCCAGCGACTGGATGGCCTCCTCTGCCTCTTGGCTCCAGCTTGGCTCTACATGAGAGTGCGGATGATGACGATGAATAACATGGAAACAAGGCTTTACTGATCATAAGAGGCTAAACTTGAAGTGACAGTCTGAAACAGCGACTCATCTGTCACATCCATGTAGATCTAGGACATGGGAGGCTATTGTGTGTATGTGTGTCCCTTTATCCGTCTTACCCTCTGAGGAGTTGCCAGCAGAGACTGGGCTGCTGGTGAGGTTAGCCATTCGCTTTAGGGCCAAAACAGCCTTGCCAGTTTTCTAGAAGTTTAAAAGGAAAAATAGAATTGGTTGACCAAACCTTTTGAAAAAATGCATTGAGATTATTGAGGACTGATAGGAGTACTTAAAAAAATACAAAAAACAAAAAAAACAAACAAAAAACAGGTACCTTCCACTTGTGCTTGGCCAGAAAATGCCTCATCTTCTCCTTATTGAGGGACTTGGTGGGCCTGCGGTTTAGAGGGGTGAAAGAGGCCATCCAGCTATGGGCAAGCGCCTCGGTACATGACAGCCTGCGTCTAGAGTCGAAGTGGATGGAGATAAAGGAGCAAGTGTATGTGGTTGCTGAAATGTCTGTGATATTAATATTCACAGTTGGTCAGACGGTTTAGTAGTACTTAATTTATTGAACTACAAATGGATGTTTCTGATGGGGAAAGGCAAAGGCATTCAAACCTCCGGTCCTTTTGCAGCAGGGAACTGATAAAGTCTTTAGCTTGGTCAGAGATGTCCTCAAAACTCTCTGGGTCAAACTCGTAGCTGGCAGCAGTGACGAGAGCAAGAGTCTCAGCATCGCTGTTTCCCTGGAAGGGTGATTCTCCACTGAGTCTAGACAAGGATAAACATTATGAAAGCAAATAAGCTTCCACAGAAATTACACATCCTCATTTGAAGCTCCATTACCCAAAAATGGTATTATATTGTTGCACCCCTTCTGCCTGCAGAGCTTCCCTAATTCTTTGAGGCATACATTCACCAAGGTCCCGGAAATATTCCTCAGATTTTGGTCCATATTGACATGACAGCATCACAGAGTTTCTGTAGATTTGTTGGCTGCACATCCGTGATGTAACTTAACTCTTTCAACACAAGGTGCTCTATTGAATTGAGATCTGGTGGCTATGGAGGCCGTTTGAGTACAATGAGCTCATCGTCTTGTTCAAGGAACCAGTTTAAGGTTTATTCAGAGTGTGAAGGATGAACATCTGAAGTAATGGGTAGACTGTGATGTGCAGTTGGTATGAAGGCGCCCTCCACACTATCACAGCACCAGCCTGATGTATTGATACAAGACGGGATGGATCAATACTTTCATGTGGTTTACTATCATATGAATGTTGCAGTAAAAAATAAGATCGCATCAGGCAATGTTTTTCTAATTTTTTGGTGACACTGCGCAAATTGTACCTCAGTTTTTTTGCACTTAGCTGGTAGGAATGGTACTCAGTGTTGTTTTCTGCCACTGTAGCTCATCTGCTTCAAGGCAGATACATTCATATCGTTTTTCCATTCATTCTTGTTAGGGCTCATACCAAGGAAGCAACAGTAGATGGCTCACTGATGCCACTAGACTCAATTGTAGAAGAATGTATAATGGCACCAGGATGCCAGGAACATGTGTACATTGTCCCTTTGAAATAAATTTAACTGACACACTGGTTCACTGCAGTTTTACTTACAAGATGAAGCAGATAACTCCAATGCTCCACATATCAGTTTCCAGGCCCACAGGCTCATAGCCGATAACCTCAGGAGCCACAAACTCCGGCGTGCCATGCATCACCATCAGCGACTTACCCTCCTCTGATGAAGACAACAAGAGTTTTTCAGAATGTCACTCTCAAACTTATCTTACAATTAGAAGATGACCTGCTCTACCTCCTGAGCTACATCGACAGAGCTGCAGATGATATTTGTTTCTTTTAACTTATTTACAGAAGGCTCTAATCACCTCTAAACAGACCACCCACTCTGGAGCTGCTGCATCTGGAGAAAAACGCTGAAATTTCCCGCATGAATTCGCTCCACATGCCTTGATACCTTTACTGAGTTAAAGTAGCAGCTCGGCAATTATCTATTTAAAGACCTGTAGGGATGTGACATGCATTGTAGATCTCTAGGAATTTAGACACTCCCTGGTGTTATCTTCATGCATGCATGCTGTGTTATTCTTCTTGCGTTTTCAAACTAAAACATGGAAAAGTTCAAGAGGTTGAAAGCGTACGAAGATACATTTATGAGTAGAAAACTCTGTCAGGAATGATGAAAAACCTTTAGCGGTGGCATTCTTTCATCCAAATCGAAACATCTGGTCTGGTCTTTAGCACTATGTGCAATATGTGTCTTAAGAGTATAAACAAGGCCTTCCCCTTTTGAACTGTGCACTGATAATGATATACCAACCAGTTATGCAAGTTTTTTTTCTTTTCTGTACCTAGTAGGACATTTCAAAATCTAGTATCAAACTCACCCAGTTCAGTAGCCAGACCAAAGTCGATGATTTTGATGCGGGTACCAGTTGTATCCACACAGACGATGTTCTCTGGTTTGAGGTCCAGATGAATGATATTCTGTTTGTGAACATACTGCATGCCCTCCAGGATCTGCTGCATGTAGCGGGCACTGGTGGGCTCTGTGTGCTCAAAGTTTTCATCCACGATGCGTTCAAAGAGCTCTCCACCTGCGATGCTAGGCAGGCAAATAACCATTCAGGGGCATGCAATGGTATGTGACCATCAAATTTGAACTTCTAATAGATGTAATGCATTTAACCTCTCGTAAAATACCTTCTACCACCACAAATCCCCTAATGATATCTTTAAGTGGAGTGTACCCACTACAATAGAGAGGTTTGCTTTTACTAAACTAAGATGACTTACTACTCCATGACCATGACCATCTCTGAACGACTATCATATGCAGCCAGACACTGCACGAGTTTTGGATGGTGAAGCTTGTTCATTAGTTCAATCTCTTTGCGAGCCGCTTTCCTCTCTTTCATGGTCCGAGCTCTGTAGAACTTCCCCGCACACTCCTGACCCGTCTCTTTTTGGGTTATCCGGTACACCTCACCAAATTTTCCTCTGGAAATGTGAACATTTAAAACAAAAACATTAAGGGAGGGTTCTAATTCCTCACGACTGAAAGTGTTAGATATGGATGCACAGTTAGAGATGCTTACACTCCCAGCTTCTCATGCACATTGTAGTGGTCCCTGACTTTATTTTGGGTGTCAGGGGTCACGATGACATATGACTCAGGCTCCGCTTTCCTTTGCTCTTTTAACACAAATAAAAGAAATGACAAAAAAAGACATCTCGCAACCGGTACCACCAAAATACTACTTAGGAAATAAAAACAAAATCTAATTTTGCTAAAAATCATGCAGATATTGTACTCACTGGCAGTTGCCATCTTGACACAACCAGACTCCTGACTCGGTTCACTGATTCCTGCAGAGTTATAAGCCCTGATTCGGAAGCGGTAACGTCCCAGAGGCTCCAGTCCTGACTGGACGTGGTAGGATGTGTTCTTACAACGACTTAATTCAGTCCAGCTCTCAGATTTGTCCGAGCTCTCCTTACAGACCTCCAAGATGTACCCCAAAATTGTCGTGCCGCCGTCGTAGTTGGGGCCAGACCAGGACAGAACCAGGGACTGAGTGGATAGCTGGGAAACAACAGGCTGGGATGCTGGCGGATTGGGTCGGTCTGAGGAGAAATGTAACATTTTCGAGAAATTGCTAATATCCAAAGTTTCTCTGTGGGCATTCGTGTCAGGAATTTATCTCACCTACAACACTGAGGGAGATGGTGTGCTGAGCAGAACCTGCTCTGTTGCGTACAATGACTGTGTAGGAGCCTGCGTCCTTTGGATCAGCATGAAAGATCTGCACACTGCTATGATTTGGCGTGGTCCTGATTGACATCCGCTGTCCTCCGAATATAGCCTGGAGTCAGAGACGGCCAGAAGTGTAAGTTAAGACAAAGGTAAAATTATGGATAAAATGTTAAAAAAAAGCCCAACCAGTCTAACATTCTTACCTTATCCCTGTTGTAAATCCAGCAGGAAGCTACAGGGAGAGAGCTGGACTTGAACTCACAGCGCAGTAGGGCCTGCTCAGCTACTCGAACCTCCACCTGCTCTGGTGGGTCTACAAACTCCACAGGAGGTCCTGAAGAAAAGCAGAGCTAGTTTGTGTCCAAGAAAAAAATAATAATAAAGCCTGAGCTAAGTGCTGTTCAATACATAATGTGGTTCCTACCTTTACTGGTTGGTACCTGGTTTTGAAGACTGATTTCTCTAAAATCTGTGGAGATTGAGGAAGTAGATTGGATTCACAGGTGTGCTATCATGTGAGAATTTAAAAAGGAACTAACCAATGGCAGTGAAGCAGTCAAGTTTGGTTGAACTGGCAAACAAGATTTTTTGTATAGTTGTAAATAAGCACATGCCAGAAATGGGATAGACTGCAACAGTTCTTACTTACAGCCTGCTTAAAACTGAAATTTAAAAACCAAACACACAACATTTTGTTTGTTTTGTCGGCATGCATGTTTCCTCTTCCCTGCCCTCTATTATCATGAGCATATTTGCTATAAATTTGCATTATTTTCACAGGATTAATAGCATTCATGGCAGGAATAAAAGCAGAACAATTGGGGATTTTAATGCGTGTGTAACATTAAAAAGATTTTAAGGAAGTTAAACGAGTGGTCATCATTGAGCCTACCATTGTCCCTTTCTTCTCTGCTTTGCCTTGCCCCTGCCGAAACTGGGAACAATTCAGCGTTTTCATGTGACACAGCCTTGAATGTGACCTCACTGCGCAGCTCACGGTTGATTGTTCCGGGAATTTCCTTTGTTGCTGTTTCATTGTTAACAGAGTGAATCAGGCTCACTGTAAACAGATCATTTCTATGCTGCTGTGCTGATTATTAGTGGCTTTTCTGGACTTGATGTTACCTTTGACATGTAACAGAGCAGCGCTCGACTGTTGTCCTGCAGGATTCTCAGCTATGCAGGTGTACCTCCCGGCATTTTTAGGTGAGCACCGGGTCAGGCTCAGACATGCAGCACCGTTTTTGAAGTTACTCGAAATGTTACTCGAACGCAGTTTCTCACCTAAACATGAACAAGTATGGTTTTATTACAGTTGTACTGAAATGCTTGAACTAATTATTATATAATTGCTTTAGTTAACAGACCTCATAGTATCATGTTATCTCAAAAAGACCTCTCTGCTTTCAGACTACTGGCTTCCATGTGGGTCTTAGAGTTTCCAAAAGTAGAATGGGAGCCAGAGACACATTTAGGAGACAAACTCCCACTCTACTTTTAAGATTAGACACAAAACTTTCCGTGTTGATAAAACTTACAGTTAGAGCTGGATCAGGTGACTCCAAATTACCCTTTACTTATGCCAAGAGATGGTTTTCTTCTCCACACAATTCACTCCCCACATGTTTATGTACCACTGTCTAACTCTGTCGTTCTTCTATCTGACCATCCCTCTCTGTTTTGGGTGATATTTGAAATAAGTGTTGTATTTTCCTTTCTTAATATTTCTAGCCAGTCTGTAGACTCTTCTTCAGGGCCTAAATCACTTTCACTTTTTATGTCTGCTGGTGTTTTCTTAGATTTTGGGGGGATTTACCAGAAATTCTAGACAAACCACTCTAGTGAAATGCACGGCTGTTACATGAGTCATACAGTACTGCGAAAAAGTGTCAAGCCACCCCTCGTTTCTTTATATTTTGCTTCCAAGAAGCTGGGTTTTTTTGAAATTGTTTTCTAGAGTGATCTTGTGCAATAGATCTCCAGGCTTCCTGAAGGTCTTTCAAATCTTTTACTTGCTTTTCTGACATGAGACTCATTGCACAACTGAGTCAGTCAAGTCCTTGCACCTGACCATTTTCAAAAGAATAGAAAAGAAGAAATGGCAATTCTACACAACTATCCATCTCATATGAAAAGGATGTTACAAATCAAGTTCTCGGGGGGAAAAAATCCAGCAAAGCCCCGGCACAGGACCGAAGAGGGCATCTCGCCTTTCAAATGATCCACCTAGTGTTCACTAATGTCTCATCAGACATGGTCTCAGTGGAAGTGTGGCTGTCAAGAAGCCAAATTGTGAAGTTACACAAATTACACAAGAAATGGACACAAAATCAAGAAATCTTATCTAGTGATGAATCCAAATTTGAAATGTTTGGTTCAAAGCATGGTCAGTATGTATGGAGATAAGAAGAGAGATACAACTGTGAGTGTCTACAGCATGGTTGAGGCTCTGCTGTGGTTTTAAGCTGCATTTCAGCCAGCAGTGGTGAAAATCCTGTCATAATTGATGGAATAATGTATGCAGAAATGTACCATCAGATTTTGATCCATCATGCAATATCGTCTAGAAAGCACCTGATTGGTGACAACTTCATTTTTTGGCGTGACAACGATCCCAAACACACTGCCAAGCAAACATGCCCATGATGGCCCACACAGGGCCCCAAGGTTTGCTGTGTGAAAGCATATCTGAATAGAAAACACACAATGGAACACTATTCATCATAGATCATCAGTCTATCAGTCTCCCCAGAGCCTGGACCTCAACATTATTGTAGCAGTGTGGCATCATCTTAACAGAGAACAGAACAAAAGGCAGCCAACATCCAAAGAAGTCCTTCAGGAAGCCCAGAGAACTATTCCTGAAGACTGCTTAAAGCTGTAACAAGAATGCTGTGTTAAAGAATAAAAGTGAAAACTTTCCCCTTACATACTGTATACTGTATGTTTGCATGTTTCACTAAATCACTGCACCTATTTCGAGGGGTGGCTCAATACTTTCCACAGAACAGCAGTATATAAAGGATTTCTGTCAATAATTATCAATCAGCAATCAATTCAAAAGGCTGATCATGCTGTATTTTGTGCGTTTCCAATGTTTGTACCAAAGTTGTATAAGAATACAATAAATTCCTGCATTCCAGATTACAGTAAATAACTGTAATTTATATAGTAGATTACTGTAAAAGTTACAATAACCTGGACTTGAATAAAGTACAACATCTCCTACATGTAATCAGTCACTTACCATTGTATAGCCAGGAAATGCTCATCGGTTGGCTCCCTGTGATAACACCTTTAAAGGCAGCATCACTTCCTGCACAGACAGTACAGTCTCTGAGTGGCTCTTCAAAGCGAGGTGCTTCCAAACTCTGAACTTGTGCCTGTTTGGCATCTTTACAAAGAAAAAGGTGAAAGACAAAGGGTTTAGTTTTCACATATTTTTGCTTGTCACTGACCCAATCAGAACAGAGCATCTTATCAAACCCTAAATCACTGCCTCATGTTTTGTGTGTGTGTGTGTGTTGCCAAAAATGTATTTGAAGATCACTATCTTCCACTGAGTCTCAGTTCATCTGCTGTTTGAGTAATAAACACAAGTTACAGCTGCAGTTGTTTATTTTGGTGTTGGAATGTCCAGCAGAGTGGGAAATGGGTGGCTGCCAGTGGATGGAGGACTGCCATCAGACTGTGTACATTAGGGGGATGAGGGGAGGGGGTGGCGGGCTGTCTATATAGTTTACAAAGTAGAGCTTCTTCTTGTCCTTTGCAGCGCTCTGTGACGGTTTTAGGGCAGGGCAGGGATAGCTCAGTAGGTAAAGTGGTCGCCCCATGATCGGAAGGTCGGCCGTTCGAATCCACTTAACGGCTACCCTGAGGTACCCCTGAGCAAGGTACCGTCCCTACACACTGCTCCCCGGGCGCCTGCTTAGTGGGCTGCCCACTGCTTCACTGAGTGAATGGGTCAAATGCAGAGAAAAACAAGTAATTTCCCCATGGGGATCAATAAAGTATCCATTATTATTATTATTTTAGTTAAAACACAGACAAAAGGGGTGCACCCGGTGAGACATGTTCTATTTTTTAGTTCAAATGCACTAAAGTTAACATTTCACATCTTTTTCAAGGCCTTACCTGATGCAGATGAAAATCTCAGTTTGTTGTTTCCCACCAACTTCCTCTTAATGTTACCCAGTCCATTCTCTTTCTGTTGGTTCGGTTGAGGCTTGAGGGCAAATCGTAAGGTGGACACAAAAGTCTTTGGTGCCTTCCCATCTTGGTTCATCTTTGATTTCAGATGATAGCAAGTCAGCAGCTGTAGATCAGGCACTCATCTAGGCCTCCTGTTCTTCTCTTAGTTGCGTTTAGGCTCGCTCCATCTAGAATCCTTGTGTGAATCTGATGTGTTGCATGCTCACCCTGTCTGCATTCGCACGTCCTTTGAGATGCAAACAGGAGGAGCCACTGCTTTCCTCTGAAATCACTGCCTCCCCCTCTGCCCCAAAGTTCACAGGAAAAAGGTCAGTTTTATCAGACGGATAATTAGAAGCACACATGTCCAGCCCCCACTGACCCTCTGCTCCGAGAACAGAAGGAAAGACAGAAACACATGTGACAGAAAACAAAGGAGGCACTAAGAGAGGTTAGGAAATGTGTGGGAGGAAGAAAACACTCAAGCTGAAGAGAAAAAGAACGCAATAAGGTGAGGATTAAAAGCAACACAAACCAAAGGAGAGTAAAAAAACACTTACCTGCATGAATATAAATAGTATTTCTTCTCAAACCATGAGTATAGTTCCCACAATCAACTTCCTTGAGCCATTTTACTCTCTTATATTTCCCCGCGGAGCCACACCGCCAGAGCCCCCGCAGGAATCAAGAAGAGCCAGTAGGACAGCTTTTTCTACTGTGCATTCACTCAGGTGAGCAGCACACAACATTGAAACATGTCACTGAAGTGAATCTCTGTAACTGTGGGTTTGTGGGGTTGACTTTCTTTTACAGAAAGTAGAGACCATGTGACCAAACTGAGCACCACTGGTAAATGAGACACCTTTAATTCTATATGGGAAAGCTGCTGGTTGGGTGTGTCTCCAAGGTGTGCTTTCATTTCTCTATTGTTGAACAGTTGCCAGCTATAGACTGGTTTTCTCTGGTCTACCTTACGGCCATGTGAAGCTCGTTTAAATGCCTTCAGGGCTTTCTTTTCTTTCTGATACTACTCTGAAAGTGTATCTTATTATTGAGGGTACTAACCTATACTTGTGTTTAATTTAAAATTCTGAGACCAAAAATGATTCATAATATAGTAGATGTTAATACAATTTCCATAAAAAAGTAATATTCTTATGTAAGTGCAAAAACCTTATGAACCCATCTAGACGACCCAAATACTGATACATAATTGTGCATGTGCAGCGCTGCTACTGCTGCAGATTTTATAGCGCTATAGGGACCTGACCTCTACTGTACATCATCAAGAGCTGTTATGTGCTCACATAAAACCGGTTATGTAAACCGGTTGATGCTGACCTAATTGTGGCTGAATGATTATCAGAACAAGCAAATCAAATTCTTCTTCTGCCTTGCATTCAACACCAACAACAGGTTGAGCAACAGCCTATCGACATGCATCAAACAAACCCCTATAATGTGTTTTTCTTCCTCCGTGCAAGAATGTAAGGAAACGATTACATGGGCTGGTATTTGTAAGTGTTCCCATATGGCTGAGGCGCACAGTTTACATCAGACTGCGGACAAATCTCCACTGCTCAAAGCATACAGATTGATGGAGCAGACCCATGAATGATTAACAGGGTACTGATGGTGACAAAGGGCAGGTACTGGAATGCAATGCATCAGTTTTACAATTCTTACAATATCTTAAAATGTATGTAGATGCTGTGCTTTTCTCTAAAATCTAAAGATAAAAACAGAAAATACACCATGCACGAAGAGAAGTTTCTGTCTTTCTTAATCGAATCTCATATTATTTAGAAATAAACCATATGTGATCGAAAAGAAACTGTTTAATGCAATCAGCACATGCGCTTTATGAATCCATCTACTATAGGATAACATCATTAATGTACAAAATACAGTTAGCTTGATAATTTGCAGGACAAAAGACACAATTTTGTGATTTAACCTCAGTGGATTTTAACTCAAGCAGTCAATGTGCAACTGAAGTGCAGACTTCAGATTTATGTAACCCTCCCAAAATCAATATATTACGGATCTAAAAAAAAAACTTAAATACTAGACTTTAGGCAGTCTATGACTGTCTAGAACAGGGGTGTCGAACTCCAGGTCTCGAGGGTCGGTGTCCTGCAGGTTTTAGATATCACCCTAGGTCAACACACCTGAATCAAGTGATCAGTTCATTACCAGGCCTCTGGAGAACTTCAAGACTTATTGAGGAGGTAATTTAGCCATTTAAATCAGCTGTGGTGGATCAAGGACACATCTAAAATCTGCAGGACACCAGCCCTCGAGGCCTGGAGTTCGACACCTGTGGTCTAGAATGTCATGAATTTCCCTTGAGATGCTCAGTTAGGCCTTTACTGCAGCCACCTTCAGCTGCTGCTTGGTTGTGAGTCTTCATGCATTCAGTTGTGTGTTTAATAACTGAAACACATGCTCTGCTGGGTTGAGATCAGGTGACTGACTTGGGCATTGAAGAACGTTGTTGCCTTGAGCAACTCATAGGGCTGCAACATTGTCCTTCATCTTGAAAAAGTCTTGTGTAGCTTTTATTATCCACACAGAGGCAAAACTAAAAGAAAGTGTGTCTTTGTCCAACAACTTATGTATATTCATTAATTTTTCATTAATATTCATTAATATCCAAGACAGCACAGCCTTAGAGTCCAAGCTCGTTCCTGACTAATGATTCTTATCAAGCGGAAGTCACATAAGCTTTTGACGAAGTGCCCTGGAATTCAAAACAGGAAAAGCAAAGAGAAGGAAGGACAATGTTCTCCGTCCCTGACTGACTACTCCATCTATGGTAATGATTTTTCTTCCTGTTCTCATGACGTGCTTCAAAGACATGCAGACTATGTTGTAATCATTTTGCGTCCTGTTCCCACAAACTCCTTCAGAGACATGCAGACTCCATCTCTCCATCACTCTGTGACATCGAAGCAATGGAAGTCCAAATATTAGTGAATGTCAGTGTTATTACAGTTAAATGGTTGGAAATGGAGCCCCCCTGTGGCTATATGCCTCGCACTGCAGAGGTGATAAAATCTGCCATTGTTTACTTTGCTGAAAAACTAAATTCGCTGGTGTTTAAGATCCATCTGTGAGAATATTTAGGTTCATCCAAGTCCTGGGTTTAACTTTTTCAAGTCATGAAAATTGACTGCTTTGCTAAACTATCAGCACTGAAGCAGACTTCACTCAAGTAATCTCAAATATTCTTCTTTATCCTGCAGGCAAATAAGAACAAGCAGATAAGGCTCCACGGACAGAGACTCGGTGATGAGAAGAAGGCAGACAAAACCACAGGCATGAGTGAACACAAATGACTTGTGATGCAACAGATAAACCTGCCTCCTGACTGACAGCCAACCCTCTGTTAGTTCTCTAATGATTACTGCTTCTTGAAGGAAACCTTTAGACAGACGTTCAAAGAGCCTGCAATCCGGTGGTTAAAGGGAAAAACAGAAAAATATGATGCAGCATTGTTCTTCGCAGGTCGAGGCAGTCTGACCTGAGCTCTGAGAAAGCAGGAGAGGGAAAAGAGCAAACATCAAAGAAGAACGAAAGAGGAAGGAAGAAGGAAAATAATACAAAAAGATGTGAGAAACAAAGAGAACTCTGGCAGTGTGCAACAAGCATCTCTGCCTCTCATTTCGAGGTCACTGTGAATCGAGCCAGGCGGCCTGTGATCCACGTGTTGGTGGGGAAGCTGTGAGAAAGAGCTTGGTCCGCAAACAGAAGGAAGGAGCCCTGAAGAAGCAAGATCAGATAATCACAGTTGCTTATATATATTTCTTGAGACAAAAATGCAGATTTTATTTATCTGTATCTGGACTTTAACAAAATTAAAAGAATAATACTGAATAAAAATATTCCAGCATTTAGAAAAATTGTTGTGGTAAAAGTTTGTTTCTTTTAATTGGGATTTTAATAAGAATACAGAAACAAACACTTAAATTGCACCTTTTTGTTTAGTGTTTAGTGTTATGGCATGTTATTTTAAACATACTAGTCATGAAAATTGATCTGCTTCAATAATATTCACACAACAGTGTCTACACTGCAGGGGATATGTATGGATTATGATTGTGAACTACAAAACACACCGCATACAGAAAATGATCAAAATGAGACAAAATAGTCACAATAAAATCTAAATAATCTACAGAGATCAAAGAGCTCTGAAGACTGGTTACAGACGATCCTGCACTTCACCTGAAGGTCCCAAAACACCTACAAAGAGAGGCAGAACATCTGCAAACATCTGCCACATAAATGTTTAAAAAGACAAAACATCGTCATATTTGGGGACGACCTTTTAGATTTATAGATGTTTGTCGAGTGAAATTCCCAGTATTTAAATAACCGTATATTACGGCGCAGTTTGTATTCACTGATGTGTGACGCCTCTATGCAAAGACGGGCTTGATGCATTCAAAAGATACCTACATCAACTTGAAAGCTATCGGGCTGCCGGTTCATTTCCATAGGGTCATATGACACACTCGCCACTGAATTGCACTCTATTCACCCTGACTTGACCCGTATTTGGATTGAGGGAAGTCTGCAACCTTCTGGATTCACTTATTTATTATTTGCTCAGACCACCTCAAAATGTGCAGTGTCTTCGGCATCAAGTGTTGTTTCATTTTCTTCAACACGCTCTTCTTGGTGAGTAATAGAGCAATTCTATTCTATCTAATTTTGATGAGAAGTGATGATTGACAGCACTGATTGGTGATATCATGGAAAGATTAGAATCAATAAAGAGCAGGAGTAGTAGAGGTAACGAAAGAATAAAGCCAAAATTGAATCACTCATATCTTTTTAGAAGTCCAGGAAACTTTGACTGCACGCCGGATTATCCAAGGGAAGATACACATGCAACAAGAGACTTGATTTGCCCTTCCAAATTTCCAAAACACACTCATATTAAGCCGTTTTGTGGGGTTGTAGCAGCTGAGCTGAGCAAAGGGAACTTTAACAAATTTAGAAGCTAATCAGTATCATCGCCAGATAAACCTGCACGGTGTCCTGTGCACGCTTCAGAAATTTTATGCCCTAAATACTAACTGGTGCATGACGTGTAACCCACACAGAGTAACCTTTATGAAATATATCTATTTTAAAAATATTTCAAGAAAAATGTCATACTTTTGAGATCTATTATTAAGGTTGATAACTTTTTGTGGCAGCAATACACACATTCAAATTTTATGAAATGCAAATAACGCCGTGTTACGCTGAACATGAGGATGTCACACACTGGTAGGCAGTCAGTGAGAGCACACAATCCAATTACAAAGCTGTCAAAGGGCAAAAATCCAATAACAGGCAATGGTCGTATGATTATAAAGGACAAAATAACATATACTAACACAAGTACTCTTGAGCTTCAGGGCACAAACTGATGGCCAGAAATTCTCCTTCAGGATTTTCTCATCCAGGTCCTGAAGTAGCAACAAAGCCCCAGACCATCACAGACCACCACCATGTTTGACTGCTTGTGTGATGTTTTTTTTAAAATAAAATGTTGTGTTATTTTTATGTCAGATGTAATGGGACTCAAACCTTCCAGAAAGTTTAGCTTATGTCTTTTCCATCCACCGAATATTTACCCAGATTTTCTGCCAAATGTTAGACGAGCCTTTGTGCTTCTTCTGTTCTCTGTGGTCAGCTGTGGTTTTCTTCCATGAATGCCATTTTTACCCAGTCTCTTTGTTATTATTGAATCGTGAACCTTGAGCTCAGCTAATATAAGTGAAGCCTACAGGTCTTTAAATGTTGTTCTGGGGTCTTTTGTGACCTCCTGGATGAGTCGTCGATGAACTCTTGGAGTAATCTTGGTAGGACGGCCACTCCTGGGAAAGTTCACCACTGTTCCAAGTTTGCTTCATTTGCTGGAGTCTCAAAATTGCTTTTACTTTTTAACATAGGGACAGTAAGTTTATATTGAAATGAGGTCGTATTGACAGGAATGAACAAAACCACCCTCTTTTAATTTATTGTTTCCATGTAAAGCACTACATTGCTGTCCTGCTGTTAAACTTCTTTTTTTCAGCTGTCTGGGGTTGCCCTCATCACTATAGGAGTGCTGCAGTACTCGACGTATTCAGATATCGGCACCTTCACAGGGAGCAACTTGTCTAAAATTGCTATAGTCCTCATTGCAGTGGGGGTCATCATAGCCTTCGTATCCCTCTTGGGCCACATTGGTGCATTCTTTAATAGTTCATCTATGGTTGCTTGTGTAAGTACTGTAATGAAATTAAATGTGATTAAGTGGCGATTCTTTCCAAAAGCTTTTTTTAATGAGCACTGGAGATGTTCTGGAGATCTCTAACAGCGTTCACTTTCTTTATCTATAGTTCATCTGCATCCTGATAGTGATCATCCTCTTGGAGGTCCTCACAGGAGCCGCCTTTTACATATTTCGCAGTAGGGTAAGACATTAAAATCGCACCAGAAAGGAACTACTTGAGATCAAGGTCAAATTTTGCCATTAGCAGCGGTTCTCCAGTCATAATATCAGTAGCATTACTTAAAATATATCTAAGTTCCAGTGTCTGTTCTGGTTATTTTATCTGATTTTCTCTGTAGGCCGCCCTTCTGCAGATGGCTAATGGTGTCAACGCCAAAGCACAGGAAGTGATCAACGACTACAGCCCTGAGAGGAGGCATGCAATTGACAAAATTCAGGAAAAGGTGACACGCAGAGCCTACTGTAATGTTCTGTATTTTTGAGAAACACCTGATGGATTGGAGGAAGTGCAAAAACCCCTTATAGGGACTCTTCATTTCCTCTCTTGATGGGAAAATGATGCCTGCTTTAAATTTCTGCTGCAACATTCAGATGGTAAGGTCAGAATCTGGTGTAAACATGAAAGCGTGGCTCCATCCTGCATTGTATCAATGATTCAAGCTATTGGTGGTTTAATGCAGCAGAAGATACTTTCTTCACCCTCTTAGTACCAAATGAGTATCATTGCTGAACATCTCCATGTCATTGTGACCCACAGTGTACCCACCTTCTAATGTCCACAGTTTTCAACACGGCATGCTCATATTTTGTGCATTGCTGGATGCCATTAACAGCAAAAGCTGATTTAATTTAGGTGAAAAATAGATAAAGGTCAAGGCCGAGGTCACGCCAAATGTGAAAATCAGTAAAAATTTTATATTACTCACAAATCTTTTATGGATATTATATGGTCGTTATAAAAGCAGGCTGACATCAGCATGTTGTAATAAAAACATAAAACATCAAAGGTTTAGTATTGCCCCTGCTACTCGGGGGGAGTTGCTCTATCTGAGTGCTCTTGTTTACAGTCAAATTAAGATGACTAACTTTAATATAAGAGTGTGAAGACAAAAGAGTGAGAGGGTAATTAACAAAGACCAGCAATGAGAAAAATGCTGGAATTACTTAGGGAGTTTAAGTTTGAAGGCTTACATCTCAGCATGAATCTGTACCATGAAGAATTAAGGCAACTCTGAAGGTAAAAGGAGGCCCAACCTAATGCTAGCAAGGTGTACCTAATAAAGTGGCTAGTAAGTGTAAATAACACGCCTTCAGCATCTGTGTGAAAATTAGTAGTTAAGTAGACAAACTGACTTTCTACAAAGCAACACTTGAAGAATATTTATCGTGAACCACAAATAGTCACAACCAGTGATTAATACAGCTTTGGTGCTTCACTATCACAGTGTCGTTATCATTACAGTTCAAGTGTTGTGGTGCGGACAGCTATGCCGACTGGTCCCAGAGCGCGGGCTGGGAAAAGCACGACGCCGTGCCAGATTCCTGCTGCGTGGTGAAGAGTGAGGGCTGTGGACAGGACAAGGAGAAGGCACATAAAAAGGTCTGACAGGAAATCATTTCAAGCAATTTTCATCTATTTTCTGCAAACAAATACTGTATTTTATGACCGTGCGATCCTCCTCAGGGCTGCCTCTGGGCAATCAGTGTCTTCCTGTTGAAAAATCTGGTGTGGGTCGGCGCTGTCTGCATTGCTCTTGGAGTCACGGAGGTAAGCTTCTGCAATTTCCCCTTGCTCACATTTAACTGTGAAGCAAAATGCTCACATTGCAAGAGTAAATGTCATATTACTGTAAGAAATGATCATTTTAAATGCCAATCCAGTACACTTACCTACTGATTAACTGTGCAGGAGCCAGTGTGAGCCCAAAAGGTTAATTTTAATCTGTTTTAGGTGGAAAAAAGACAAAGAAAAATCAGAAATGTCAAACATCTAAAGATACCCCAAATGTCTCTACATAAAAATAAAAACATGTATACTGGATTAATTTAGTAATTTAGTTTCCAGCAGTAGCAGACATTGTAAAGAATATTTAAATAGCAGAGGATAACTTGAATGATAATAAAGCCTGTCTCATCCTGACTGCCCCAGGTGATGAAATGAAGAAAAAATTACTTTTTTCCAGAACAAGAAAATAACCTTTTGGGTGTGCCATTGAGTTCATTTGCTGCCAGTAACTTCTGACCTTTTCCCTGTTGCAGGTTTTTGGAGTATTAGTCGGGGTGTGCTTGTGTCTGGACATTAAGCGAAAGAACTACGAAAACATCAGCTAATGCATCATCACTGCTCTATTATCTCTGGATGCTCGACTGTGTCTAGAAAAAAATCGTATCTACATACTTGCTATAATTGCAGCTAGTATCTAACAAAGAGAAATTGACCTGCTATAGTGGTGAAAAAATCTATTTTAAATTAACATTCATGCTTGCTATGCACATAATTATTAAACATGTGATCGCATTGGGGTTTTGTGGTGTTGTTTAATTAGCTTTTAACAATTAAAAACGTGTGTTGTGATTAGAAGGTTACATACAGTCATCATGGGCATGAATTCTTTCATTTTAGGCTTTTAGTTATATTTTTGACTGTTCTTTTCCAGGGTTGAATGATTTTACAGGCTATATGTCTAATGTCTTTAAAAAAAACGAGAATTAAGTGCGCTAGTTTGTCATAAATTGCGACGTTTGTGAGGAGAAAACATAGAGGCAGATGGTGGTGAGCTAATAGTGAAACATTTATTCAGGCTAAGAACCAAAATACAAAATGAAGCATAAAATACAAAAGGAAAACTGAAAGCTTCAACTTACCGGAATCTAAACTGGGAATTAGAGCTAGGGCATACAGGAGCTGGGAGACAAGAGAGGAAGATGACTGACACTCTGACAAAGGGAGACTGAGACAGTATATACACAGGATAGTGATTCGGGTCAGTGGAGACAGTTGGTGAGAACAAAACACGGTGAACCGAATCACAGTCGACAAGACAAGGATGCAAAATTAAAAGAAAAGCAAACAGAACACACCTAGTAAGTAAGTAAAATAGGAAGTGATAATTACACAGGGTGGACACAGACATATAAATGAACTTCACAAGAAACTTGACACAGGAGGAAGAAAAAAATAAGAGACACATAAACTCTAAAGGAATTTAGAACAGAGAACAAGACTAAACACACTACGAGGATTACTACCAGAAATAATATAAATATTACGCAATGTTGGGATCGCATAATAAATAATAAATGAGAGACCATGAATTCAAAACACAAGGTCGACTGACCCAGGGCCATGACTCACAGCTGAATCAGCGTTTCCAAACTTTGGATCCAGTTCTATGGATGGACAGTCTTTATTTGCTTGTTTTGTTTTTGGGTGAATTGGCCCTTTAATGAGCAGAGAGGGCAGATTAGTTTGGTAACCATCCTGAAAAACTATTTGCGACACAGCAGACAAACACCAAACTGTGATTACATGCCATTTAATGTGTAATCGGACATGTAGAAAAGAGCAGACTGTGATTTAATGCAAGAGCTCGACCAATTCTGTCTCTGCATCTGGAATAATTAACAGTTGTGCCTGACAGCACTGCGGTGCCACTTACCCTGTGAAGCTACTGCTATACAAAATAAATGAAAAGACTCTCACAAACAGCTGGAGGAAAGAAACACACTTTCAGCTCAGTTTCAGGGTTTTTTTGTGTCTTTTTTCACCTCTTTGTGATGTCTAAAGACAAGTGTTGGTGCTGTGGATCCCTTTATAGGCATAACTGCCATATGTCCGCCCCTCTGGTGTTTGAACTCCTGCTCTCCTGACCTGCCAAAAAACAAACAAACAAAAAACCAGGAATCACGAGGAAGGTGCATTGGACAGGAAAATAGAAGATTTCGCATGGTTCCTTTGTAGGAGCTTCTCAGTCACTGTGAATTAAAGTACTGTGTCATCTTTCATCTGAAACATGGGGTGAAAAAGGCTAATACAAGTCTGGTAGATGATTTCCAAGGTGCGGATGTCTACAAGAATGTGATTCAAATGCTTTCAAAAAGTTATGTGTTTTTATTGTAATACCTGTACTGATTTTACTAAATCGTACCTGGCATGTGTGATCCATACACTTTTAATTAAAAAGACTAAAACTAACACAATCTATTAAAAAATATACAAAACTATAATAGCTCGAATGGTTGTCCTATCATCCTCAAACACTCAACCATTTAGCAGGCAGATAGCTGTCCCTCCCTGAGCCTTGATCTTGTTAAAACTGAGTTTTTCCTTCCCACTGTTACCAAGTAATTGTTCATAGGGGGTCATCATAGCCTTTGTTGATTGTTTGGGGTCTTTTCTTTATTATTTAAGGGTCTTCACCTTAAATTATAAACCGCCTTAAGGTGACTGTTGTTGTGATTTGGCTCTATACTCATAAAAATTGAGATTAATTGAATTTCAAAACAAACAAACAAATAAAATCTGCTGTATATCAGGTGACTCGAGGACTAACGGGGCCCTATTTAGAGTAGGTTTGGGTACAGGCAATTCAGTGCCACAACCTACTTCAAAGACTTAAACATTATAAATGTAATAATAGCAAAAACAAAATTTGGTATATAATAATATAAAGAAAGCCATGCCACAGTAATGAAAAATGTCAAATTATTTGCATTTTTACAACTTAAACGTAAGCTGAACAAAGATGATTGAGGACATGGCACTTTAGGCTAAGAAAAGGCTAGGGATGGAAAAAGTAAAAATCCATTACCTTGAATACATATAATAGTTTTCTGTAATAGATACAGTTAATAGTGTAAGACAAGCTTTTAGAAATAAACTCTGGCCTGTTTTTTTTACCCATATTATGGTATGTTCGCTCATGGGGAGTATAAAAATAACTGCTAAGTATGGCAGTCATCGGCTGACGACAATTTAAGCAACTAAACTACATTTCCCAGAAATCCCGTGAAGGGGGGAAATGTGTCCGTTGGCAAAATCCGTCCGCCTCCCGATAAATTTATCAGCGGGGAGAGTAGCATACGTGATCCCGACAGCCAGAAGCAAAACTAACAGAGGAGCAGAATAATCGAAAACATTGAGGCTGAAAATACAGGTAAAAACACAGATTAACTGTAATGTAATTTACGGCCTCGTTAATCCCACTAAATCCCTCGTATCTAACTTCGTTCACTAGCTAGCAGGCTGTGTAGCGTTCAGTTCGCTTTATAAAAATAATCCCAGTTGTAGTACAGTTGACCAAAAAAACCCTTAAAGAAACTTTGACATGAATTAAACTAAGAGGAGATGATTACGTAGGCTTCATTGAATATAAGCTGGGCTGATTATTTGTAGTTATTTAAGTAAATTTTTAAATAAATGTTCTTTCCTTTGTTCTTTCTTCCAAGCAGCATGTCAGATGTTTTAATCCAGCGGATAAAGGAGCTGGAGGCTGAGCTGGAGAAGCTCAGGTCCGAGCTGAAAGAGAGCAGTGAAACTGGAGATGTTGAAATGTCATCCAGTCCATCCCTTAATGAAGACTGTAAATCTGATGGGAACACTGGCAGCAGCAAAAAGGAGAGAAAGAAAGCAGGAAAAGATCGTCCTTTTGACTTCTCTGCACACCCCCGGCGCCATGTGGCTCTGCGGCTGGCTTACCTGGGGTGGGCCTATCAGGGGTTTGCAGTCCAGGAGAACACAGACAACACTGTGGAGGCCAGACTCTTTGAAGCCCTGCTAAAGACTCGGCTGATCCAGGACCGCCAGACTTCCAATTACCACCGCTGTGGGCGCACTGATAAAGGAGTCAGTGCTTTTTCCCAAGTGAGTTAGCAGAGATACATATTTTTTACTCATATAATCCTTCTGTCGGATGCCCCCTTTATGAGTTACCACAGCTTATCATCGACCTCCATTTTAACCTGAAAAGACTCTGTACCTTAATACTATTAATAGTTTTTCATGTGGTTAATTTTTCCCCCCGCAGGTCATAACCATCGACTTGCGCTCCACGCAGTTTTGTGCCGGTTTGGGCATCACACTGCCTGAAAATGTTGACGTCAGTACCAAAGCCGCTTCTTCTGCCACCTCTGAGCTTCCATACGTGAAGATGCTGAACAGAGTCCTGCCGCAGGACATCAGGGTCTTGGACTGGGCACCAGTACTGGAGGGTTTCAGCGCACGCTTCGACTGTCAGTCCCGCACGTACCGCTACTACTTCCCCCGAGGATCTCTGGATGTGGTGCTGATGGCGGAAGCTGCTAAAAGGTGGGTGGAGAACACATAAAAGGTAAACACACCTTTAAAACTTAGCCCTTATTTGACAACCTCCTTGCTTCCGGCAGATATGAGGGGACTCATGACTTCAGGAACCTGTGTAAAATGGACGTGGGCAACGGTGTCCTGCAGTTCGAGAGGACCATCTTATCAGCCACAGTCAAGCCTGCGCAGCCTCAGCATGCCTCCAGCACAGACCAGTATGACCTCTTCATATTTGAGATCAAAGGATTAGCCTTCCTTTACCACCAGGTACCAGGAGAGAGTTACTCTACGCTGCTTTCCCTTTACCCTTCATCTCTTGCAAACATTTTTTAATGTGAAAGTTTAGATTTAGAGAAACCGGATCAGAGGATGGAGTTTAAGGTTGAATGGTTTGGTGGTATGTAGTGAATTTTTGGTTATTTCCTTTTATGTGCTGCAGGTACGGTGCATGATGGCGGTGCTTCTGTTGATTGGACAGAAGCTGGAAGCCGCGGATATAATCAATCAGCTCCTGGATGTGGAGAATAACCCCAGGAAGCCCCAGTACAGGTGAACTGACTGCTGTAGAAGTGGTTAAAATATTCAAATAAAAAAAAAATATTTATTATATGAATCTGTGTCATCTTCAGCATGGCAGTAGACTACCCTTTGGTGCTGTACAACTGCCACTTTGAAGGCCTGAGCTGGACGCAGGAGAGTGAAGAGGGGGGCTTTGTCCTGGCTGCACTGCAGCAGCACTGGACCCAGAGCACGGTGAAGGCCCACGTCCTGCAGGGGATGATCCAGGGCTTGGAAGACCGAGGTGAGAAGCTGGATAAGAGAAGTGAAGATTTTTAAGGCATTTAAATAGTTTCTCTCAAGTTATGTTTTGCATAATTTTAGTTGTTTTGTGGTTATTTACTGTATTTTTTTAAATTTTGTCATTTGTGTACATATTTCTATTCTCTTTTTTTGCCTAAATTTTGCTGTTTTATACAGTTCTGATTGTTTAGTGTCACAATGATAATATCGAGTCACGTTTGGGATATTTTGTGTCTACATGTGTTTGTTTTACATGATTTCTGCATCTCATTTCGGTTGTTTTGTGTGTGGATATGAGCTTACAGGCCTCTTTATTAGGTACATGTTGTTCCTTTTACCTTCACAACTGTCATAATTCTTGTGTTATCCTGCTGGAAGTAACCATCAGAAGAAGATGAGTGACCATGGAAGACTGTGGAGTTTAAATAAGGGTCCCAAAGTGTGCCTAGAAAAGATCCTCCACACTATGACACTGTCACCGGTGTGAACCATTGATAGAAGGCAGGATGGATCCATGCTTTTATGTGTTTACACCAAATTCTTATCCAAACATCCATATGTTGCAGCAGAAATCGAGACCCATCAGATCAGACAACATTAATCTAATCTTCTATTGTACAGTTTTGGTGACACCATGTAAAATGTACCCTCAGTTTCCTGTTCTTATCTGAGAGGAGTGGCACTTGGTGTGGGCTTCTGCTGCTGTAGCCCATCTGCTTCAAGGTTTGACTACTTCTACTGGAAAATCCCAGTAAAGTAATTGTTTCTTAAAAACTGAGTCCAGCTCATCTGCCACCAACTACAGTGTTCCCGCTTCTGATGCTCTGTTTAAACGTCAGGGCGTCTTGAATCTGTCTAAATATAATGATTTGCTCCATTGTGATTAGCCGATTAGATATTTGCGCTAACAACCAGTTGTACCTAATGAAGTGGATGTACCTGTATTTCTAGGATGTCAGAGTATTTTTTTTTTTTTTAGGATCTAGGAATGCACCTAGTTGGGCCAGCCAGTTATCTGCTTTGACATGAGTCAAAATGCCTGCTGTGAAAAAACATTGTACAAACTATCTCACTGCTCTTCATCCACAGGAGCTGTGTCCTCCAACCACTGCTGGCTGGTAGAAGGCAGCAGGCAGAGAAATTACCGGCCGCTCCTGGAGCGCCCGTGCTGCGAGAGCCTCGAGTCGAGGATAAATCATTTCGTGAAAAGAGGCAGACTGGAGCGTGAAGAAGGGGAGAATGGAGGCGAAATGATCCACAGGGGAAAAAGATCTAAACATTCAAACATTTCTTCAGAGACGCCAAAACAAAATATGGATTCAAAAGAAGATTAATTTTCTTTAAACTTAAGAAAGGACTTGCAAGATGTATTTTGTAGTAATTTTCAACCATAAATGTTTAATTTTCCTTTTATTTACTACAAACAGCGCACGGATATCTTTGACTCATGCTGGTGCGTGTTTTGCTTTAAAATAAACACATTTTGGAGAAAGATGGACTCGCTGAGTTTTGCTTGACGGGGAACTAAAGCGAGGCGGAACCAACGCTAATAGAAATATGAGATGTCGGGTTAATTAAGAGGTAGCGCCTGTCAGGCTTAGCAGCTAGGTTGTTAGCAGTGAGTAGAATACAGGTGAACTGTAAAGGAGGGCAGTTTCCAGCAGCACCGCTGTCTCCAGCTCATTTGTTGGCTTTCGTGTTGAGCTGGACCCGGTAAAAATGGCGTCGTTGTTGTTTGAGCTCCTTCTGACCTGATTTAACACCTGTGTTAGCCTGTTAGCAGCCCTGGTTGTTGTTTAACGCAACAGCCCCCCCTCTCTAGTGCTTCTGCTTTGCCCGGACTCCCGCTGTATATCCAGCCGGTTTAAGGACACTCTCTCTCTGACAAGGTAAAGCTAAAATTCCCCTGACATGAGTTTGTTTTAATCGCTGTGTCAAACCAACCTGATACTAACAAGAAGCCGCTCTCTGCCGTGTTAAATCGTGAGCGAGTCGTTTCTTTAAAGGTTTTATTTTTGACCGGTGTTTAATAGAGAATAACCTCAAAGCTGACTTTCGAACCAGTCAAACCAGTTTGACTTTGCATAGCCAGGTACTATATGGAGAGTGTAGTTCACCTAATTCCACAGCAGGGGGCGTGTTGTGAAACTTCAAAACCTTTAAAATGAGAAGCTAAAGATATTTCAGTAATTAAATATCTGTTATTTGGTTATAAAGATTGTAATAACTATTTTTATATGTTTATTAACATGTAAAAGTTACTGTAGAGTGCAAAAGTCACCTCTCGTTTAGCATTGGCTTCATTTTTCAACATGAAGAATGATCACACAAACACCGTCAATACAGTGAAAGCATAACTGGATAGAAAAAACACACAAGAGTAGGAACAGTATCAGTCATGGATTGGGCTCCCCGGAGCCCCTTCAACATGATCGAAACAGTGTAGGATCATTTTCATAGAAAACGGAGCAAAACGCAGCCCACATGTAAAGTAGAGCTTTGAATGTCCTTCAAGAGGCCTGGAGAACTATCCCTGGAGACTACTTAAAGAAGTTAGAAGAAAGATTGCCTAAAAACCTTTCATTTTACTAAAAAAAATAGAAGTGAGGGGTGGCACAGTACTATTTGTTTACTCATAACATTTATGGACTTTCTAGAATTTCTTACTGTGTCAGAAATTATGTTATACCCAAACTGGCCCTTTTATTCCATAAGCCATAAAAACGATGACCGTAAATTTGTTATTTTGGGACTCTGGGTAAATACCAATGTTTATTTATTCATTTATTTTATTTATTCTTTGTGTTTATTCTCCAGTTCGTGCTGTTTGTAATAAGTAGCTTTTTAAAGCCTTAATCAGACTATCTTTGAACATTAAGTCAGTGCAACGTTAATGTGACATGGCAGATAAACATCGTCCACTGCTATTAGTAAATGTCATCTTATTCTCTGATAGGCCCACAGCTGTAAACAGGGCCATATCAGTGCATCGCTAGTGTAATTACTTTACTTACTTTGCCTTCATGCATTTTTGTGTTTGTTTGCTTAAAGATGTACCTGGTGGGACTGACAGGAGGCATTGCCTCTGGGAAAAGCACAGTGTCTTCAATGCTGCGGGAGCTTGGATGCCCCATTATTGATGCCGATGTCGTGGCCAGGAAAGGTAGGTGGCTATCTCTCCCCTGCAAACTGTTGACACGGCGAACACAAATTCAACATGAAATACTGGTCAGGGGTGTCATCGAGCTGAAGCCATCTTCAGGCGGCACTCTCTCAGATAACCCCGGCTTATTAGGACGAGCGCTTGCAGAGAGAGCATGAATCATGAAGGATGTCTCTGCTGACTGCAGGGATGATGTTTTAGTTAGACTGCGAAGATAGAAAGGTCACAGAACTAGGTGAAGAGTGCACAGCTGCATGTAGGGGAAATATAAGGCATTAGGCAAATTATTCCATTACACTCGGTGACAAGTCTGTTCCGAATATCATCTCAGCCTCTATTTTTTATGCTGGATTACTGGTCATAAATAAATTTACTTTAATTTTGAACCTGTTACATTGTTTAACTCATTCAAGCTTCCTTTTGTTGTCCGCAGTTGTTGAGCAGCGCACACGTGCCTATTCCTGCATCGTGCACCACTTTGGGCCAGGGATCCTGCTCGAGAACGGCGACATCGACAGGCAGAAGCTGGGCCAAATCATCTTCGCCAGCGAGGAGAAGAGGAAGCTGCTAAACTCCATCACCCACCCAGAGATTCATAAAGCAATGCTCAAAGAGATCCTCTTCTACTTTCTCAGAGGTGAGGGAGGAATCGTGTTTGGCACAAAAGGAAAAAGGGACGATTATCTGCTGTATTTGAGCCAAGGCTGTTTTGCAGTGTAGGTGGCGCAAGAGGCGAGACCAAACTTTCTGCTATTTGCAAGTCAAATGCATGAGATGTTTGAACATTATGATTAAAATGAATTCAGTAAGACACCCATGTCACTCTCTCGGTGCATTCAGTTATTAGCGTCTCAAGGCATCACACATGCCTTTAAATAAACTTCACAAACATCACTTGTTATATGATCTTAAAGCAGTGCCATCACACCTATATGTTGTGCAGACTGGGGCACATGGAGGTTATGATTAAAATGCATGAACTTATGAACACATGTCCATATGTCTTGCACTGCAGGCATTTATCTAACATAAGAAATTCACTCTCACTTTTGTCCGGCTCGTAATAAAAAAACAAGAAAGAAACAAGTTGGCGCCTTTACTTAACGTTGCTGTTTGCACCCATAAAACTTTGTGTTTATAGCAATACTCTCATGGTTTTTGTTCTTTTCTTTGTCTCTTATTGTTACTTGAGGGGTCATAGTTGTAAACACTGTTGTCACATGGAGCCAGATTAACACAAGGTTAAGTGTACTGGCAGCAGAGTGGCCGATTTTAAAAACAAAGATAAAACTATACTATGGGAAAAATATGGAGAGGTTAAACACTCAATAGCTACTGTTGCCTTCTACACAGTAGCTTAGTATTAAGAGTGCTATGTCCATCTTTTACATACAGTCTGTAATGTTGACTTCTTTCTCTCTCACTAGGGTACCGCTACGTGGTTCTGGATGTGCCACTTCTCTTTGAAACCAGACGGCTCACTCGGTTTCTGAACCACACTGTTGTAGTTTACTGGTAAGCACACTGCTCATTTTTTCCTGTTACCTTAGAGTCTCGTTTTGGGGCTGTTAACAGTATTAATTTTTGAAGTCGTTAAGCATTTTTGTTTGTTTTGACAGTAAGTGGCCTTTAAAACCAGCTTTTTCTGCTTCCTATTGATGTGATTCACTGCCAGTGGACCTTTTTTAACAAGGCACAATGAATGCACCATAAATAACCTCCATCGTCTGTTCCCTTTCAGTGACCCTGCCACTCAGCTTTCGCGCTTGATGCAGAGGGACGGCCTGACCCAGGAGCAGGCTGAGCAGCGTGTGGCCGCGCAAATGCCGCTCAATGAAAAGCGTGGCTTGGCCAATCATGTTATTGAGAATTCAGGCGGCCGGGAGGACACCCACCGGCAGGTCCTGCGGCTCCACACAAAGCTAGAGGACTCTATGGACTTCCTCCTAGTCAGGGTCATTGCCATTGTTGCCACTGCAGGTTTGGGTGGGCTGCTGCTCTATGCTGCAAAGATACTTTTGTCCTAACAGAGGAAAGAAAGATGAGTGAGGGCGGGAGGTTTTTAGTCCAAGAAGTGGTCAAATATGAGGGTGTGAATAGAAACAGGCAAAAAGCAGGTCGGCGGTATCGATGCAATTTACTGTGAAATTAGTTTCACAGCACCTACCACTACAGCGCAGCCGTATGGCGTGCTCTGCTGACAGTTAACACGGACTTACATTACTGACAAAACTTGCACTGGCAAATGTGGTTTAGTGTGAAAGGCTTCTCTGTGCAATTTGTGTTGGTTTCACTCAGAGAGAAACAATTATATGAAGGCGACACAGTCAAGCCTCACTTGCTGTACAGCTCCTACATCTTTGCTCATTTACGAGAGTGATTTTCTCAGCTGTGACGGAAGAGCGGAGCTTAAATTGCTGGTAAATCTTCATTTTTGTGTAGCAGCGCATGCTAAACATAACTAACCTTAAAAAAAACAAGAAGTCCAGAAAGATTATTGAAAACTAAGAGATTTTATTTTGTTACACCTTTTACACCATATTAGATTATCCAGTTTTTGAAATGTTTTACTGTTTTACTTTTTAATCTGTAGAGACATTAAGAGAGCAAAGGAACAAGTAACAATGGTGAATGTCCCTAAAGCAAGCATATTAATTGGACGCCACCTCTCTCTACTTCTGTCCCCAGTGCTGGGTATGTTTTAAACTATTATACATGTCAGAGAAATAAATGGTTAAATCGGAATAATGTGACGCAGAATATGTAAAGATTGTGATATGAAGATTTATGAGAGAATGTCTTTGACAATCCATTTTTAATGGGAACAGTAACAGATTTGCTATTTATCACTGTATTTTCTTACACTTGAAGTTCTCCTCTGTACATACGGAGTGTGGGATTTTTTTTTTCTTTGCACCTTTCAACTAAAATAATACATTTGTAATCTAATATGCTTAAGTTAAATAAAAACGATCCAGCACCTCTGTTTTAAAGTAGCTGGTATCAGATGCTGTCTGTCACTGTGTTTTCATTGCTTCATTATGTTTTAAATTAGGCCCCAATAATAGACACTCACTGGTCACTTTGTTAGGTACGCCTTGCTAGTACTAGATTTGACCCCCTCTTGCTTTCAGAACTGCCTTAATTCTTTGTAGCATAGATTCAACAAGCTGCTGGAAGCATTCTTCAGAAATTTTGGTCCATGATGGCATCAGACAGTTGCTGCAGGTTTGTCAGCTGTACATCTGTGATGTGAATCTACTGTTCCACCACATCCCAAAGGAGCTCTGGAGACTGTGGAGACCACTTGAGTACAGTGAATAAGAAACCAGTTTGAAGTTTTGTGACTTGACTCGCTATCCTGATAGCAGCAGATTCAGTTCAATTCAATGGTGGGTACCCTGTGGTCATAAACTGGTGAAATGGTCAGCAGCAATAATTAGGCTGAGGCACTGAAACAATGCTCAGTTGGCTTCAAGAGGCCCAAAGTGTGCTAAGACATACTGTTCACAGTATAACATCGCCTGCAGCAGCCTGAAGTACTTATACAGGGCAGGATGGTGTTAAGGTTCAAACATTGAGGAAGGAGAGTACAAACAACCATGGTCCAAGAGCTTGGTCAAACAATTGATTTTAATGAAATACACGCGTGGGAAGACCAGCTCCGTTCGCAGACAGGGCTGATCTCCGACTTAATCAAAGCATAAACAGATATTTTATACCATCAGGGCTTGAATTTAATGAGGCCCCCTCAACGTCAGATCTATTTCATACATAGGTCAGATCAAAACCACAATGACTTTTAACACCGTTAAAAAGAACATTGTCTCCGTCTCCACGCCAGGTGCTTCCTGTCCCTTCTGACTTCTACTTCTTGTCTAGAACACCAGACACTCATCTTGCAAGAAACTGTTCCTCTTTTTGCAGAGACAACAAGAAACTGTTCCTCTTTCGCAGTTGCGAGCAAACATAACTAACCTCTCACCTATAAATGATTCTCTCTAACTGAGTGTGTGTGTGTGTGTACAGTGGGGCAAAAAAGTATTTAGTCAGCCACAGATTGTGCAAGTTCCCCCACCTAAAATGATGACAGAGGTCAGTAATTTGTACCAGAGGTACACTTCAACTGTGAGAGACAGAATGTGAAAAAAAAAAATCCATGAATCCACATGGTAGGATTTGTAAAGAATTTATTCGTAAATCAGGGTGGAAAATAAGTATTTGGTCAATAACAAAAATACAACTCAATACTTTGTAACATAACCTTTGTTGGCAATAACAGAGGTCAAACGTTTACTATAGGTCTTTACCAGGTTTGCACACACAGTAGCTGGTATTTTGGCCCATTCCTCCATGCAGATCTTCTCGAGAGCAGTGATGTTTTGGGGCTGTCGCCGAGCAACACGGACTTTCAACTCCCGCCACAGATTTTCTATGGGGTTGAGGTCTGGAGACTGGCTAGGCCACTCCAGGACTTTCAAATGCTTCTTACGGAGCCACTCCTTTGTTGCCCGGGCGGTGTGTTTTGGATCATTGTCATGTTGGAAGACCCAGCCTCGTTTCATCTTCAAAGTTCTCACTGATGGAAGGAGGTTTTGGCTCAAAATCTCACGATACATGGCCCCATTCATTCTGTCCTTAACACGGATCAGTCGTACTGTCCCCTTGGCAGAAAAACAGCCCCATAGCATGATGTTTCCACCCCCATGCTTCACAGTAGGTATGGTGTTCTTGGGATGCAACTCAGTATTCTTCTTCCTCCAAACACGACGAGTTGAGTTTATACCAAAAAGTTCTACTTTGGTTTCATCTGACCACATGACATTCTCCCAATCCTCTGCTGTATCATCCATGTGCTCTCTGGCAAACTTCAGACGGGCCTGGACATGCACTGGCTTCAGCAGCGGAACACGTCTGGCACTGCGGGATTTGATCCCCTGCCATTGTCGTGTGTTACTGATGGTGACCTTTGTTACTTTGGTCCCAGCTCTCTGCAGGTCATTCACCAGGTCCCCCCGTGTGGTTCTGGGATCTTTGCTCACCGTTCTCATGATCATTTTGACCCCACGGGATGAGATCTTGCGTGGAGCCCCAGATCGAGGGAGATTATCAGTGGTCTTGTATGTCTTCCATTTTCTGATGATTGCTTCCACAGTTGATTTTTTTCACACCAAGCTGCTTGCCTATTGTAGATTCACTCTTCCCAGTCTGGTGCAGGTCTACAATACTTTTCCTGGTGTCCTTCGAAAGCTCTTTGGTCTTGGCCATGGCGGAGTTTGGAGTCTGACTGTTTGAGGCTGTGGACAGGTGTCTTTTATACAGATGATGAGTTCAAACAGGTGCCATTCATACAGGTAACGAGTGGGGGACAGAAAAGCTTCTTACAGAAGATGTTACAGGTCTGTGAGAGCCAGAGATTTTCCTTGTTTGAGGTGACCAAATACTTATTTTCCACCCTGATTTACGAATAAATTCTTTACAAATCCTACCATGTGGATTCATGGATTTTTTTTTTCACATTCTGTCTCTCACAGTTGAAGTGTACCTTTGGTGCAAATTACTGACCTCTCTCATCATTTTAAGTGGGGGAACTTGCACAATCGGTGGCTGACTAAATACTTTTTTGCCCCACTGTATATGTCGTCCTCAAATGCTCTCTCATCTCACCTGTTGCACTTCTGACCTTTCACCAGAACAGAGGCTCATCCTTACATGTAATCCTCAGAATAACCTGCACTTAGACTCTGCTTTCGGTTTCAGTTCTTCAAAAGGCACACTCTGCAAACCTGCAATTTCCTGTCAGCCTGTGGCTTTAGTCTTTCTGAAAGACGCACACTGTTTAAACATCTGAATGCAATATCAATACTGTAGATTATATTATTAATCTGGACAATAGCAGTAAAATAATTTCCCTGATCTCCACAATGGATTATTTTTTTTATGTTCACACCAAATTCTGACAATATTTTTCCAACCCTCTATTGTCCAATTTTAGCAAGTCTGTGCAAACTGTAGCCTCAGTTTTTTGTTCTTAGCTGACAGGAGTGGGACCTGATATTGTTATGTTTCTGTAGTCCTTCTCCAGTCCAACCATTTTCCTCTTACTTCTGTGTGGCGAAATCTCAGTAGGTCAGTAGTTTGTGAAATATTTAGGTTCAAAAGTGGTTTTTATTTTAAATTATTCACTAAGCAAAGGTAAAACGTTGGTATCCAAAAGAGCATAAAGGCAAAAGGTGTTGTCTCCTTAAAATCAGCCTCAGGCATGCCTTTATTCACACCTCATTAGCAATTAGGCCCAAGCAACACAAGAGAATAGGCGTTCCTGAGTGGCGTGACATAACAATGTAAAAGCAAACAGCTGTGACATCAAAAATGTCCCTACACTTCCCGTAAGCCTGACAGGGGGATAACTCTGATGACATCATTATGACAGAATCAGGGAGAGCCTTGAAAACTTCCTCATGAGCTGGGTTTTTCCACACACACATAAAGAATTAAATATGTGTGTGTGTGGCGAAGACCATCAACATGTGTATCAAATCAAAACATTAAATCAGATATGTGATACCAGAAACAGGAATTTCTTTTTAACCAATCAAAATTTGTATGATTGTACAAAACTGAGTGACTAATCCTTGCTGCCCAAGCCTCTGTAGTAATGAATATAAATCCCATTGACTGTACTTAAATTGATCATCGTTTAATCGCATTTCTTTGGCCGGACACTTTGACATTGGCATTCCTCATGTAAAAGAAATCCCACAGGAAACGCGTTGGTGACAGGTCTTCAGGAGAAGAAATAATGACCCTATTGGACAGCCGTGATGTCCTTGCTGCTGTTCACATAATTCAGGCCCACAGGCAGGTGTGGTGACATCATCCTGGCAATGAGGTCCCACAAGCCTGCATGGCTCACTTGGCTCCATCCAAAGCCTGTACTGGTCTGCTTTTTGTTTTCGTCAAGCCATTGCAGAATTAATGCAAAGTGACTCAGGCTGCAGCACGCGGGGGCAGCGAAATAAAGGCTGCATGGCCACACATTCGGATGTGCAAAGTACACAATGCACACGCTCACACCTGCATTTTGTTCATACGATAAAACACAATGACCGTGTCCTAGTCAGGCTGAGGTTCTCTATTAGTCAGAGCCATGACAAAGAAGCGACGTCTATTTTAGGATGCTTTATTTTTTAAAAACTTGGCTTCGTCATGATCCAATTGGGGGTAACATGCTTTACTGGGCAGCCAGCTGTTCACCAGAGATTTCCAAGTGTGTCTTTTCTCAGTCCCTTTCTCCGACACAGAGGCCAGATGTAGAGCGTGGAGGGAAGACTATATCTGTACCAGCGAGTGTGAATGCTCCAGGCGGAAAAGGGTGGCGTGAATATAAATTGGGTTTAATTCTGAAAGTGTCAAGCTACGGGGCGAAAGTCTTAAGTTGCTTTGATTCACTTTGTGAAAGTGCATGGATCCAGGCACTTCCTGCTGCTTTATTGTGCGTTGTGGGTCCTTTCCAGGAGCAGAGCAAATAATTTTCTAATGGCAGGGGGTAAAGACTTTTAAATCTCACCATCGTGTTCAGAGAGTTGGCCCATGGCACCATAGTGTGTCGACATTTTGAAATCTCCTGTCTGAGTGGTTTTTCATCATTCTCCTCGCATATTGCCGCAAGGGGAGGCAGAACAGCTCGGGCAAAGGCAAACAAGAGAAACAGCTTTGCACTAAACTCGACTAAAACTCTGGTTAATTGAATGTCTAAACTAATTTTTGAAAAAAGCCTAATAAAGATGCTTGAGTGTTTTCTACCAGACAGGCTATCTAGGACATGTTTAATGCTGCTGAGAAGGTTTATTTTAACCCCAACTATTATCTTTTCATAAACCCTGTCATGGTCCTGGGCCATGTGGGCCCAGTATTCTTAGTTTTCATGTATTTTTGTATTTTGTTCTTTATTTAGGCCATGCTTCCTGGGTTGATCTGTTACGTTGTTCCTTATGTGTTTTCCCTTCGTGACTCTTACCCCCTGTGTGCCCCTCTGTGTATTTTTGAGCCCTCGTCTCTCTTTGTGTTTTATTCTATGTTTTTCCCCAGCCCGTTATGTCTGCGTTCTCCCCGTGCTCTCTCTCCTCCTGTTTGAACCTCTGTGTACTTCCTGTTTTACTTTGCCCATCTCCCATCAGTGTTACGTTCACTCCTGCCGTGTCTTGTTATGATTATCAGTGTCACCTGTGTTCCCCGTGTGCATCCACTTCCCCTGATCATCCCTCATGTGTATTTAGTCTCTGTGTTTCATACAGTCTGTGTCGCGTCGTCTGTGTTCCCACCCTCCATGTTTCCATGCCCGGTCTGTTGTATTCATAGCCTTACCTTAGTTCATTCCCAGTTTAGGTTTCTGTTTAGTTATTGCTTTTGAGCTGCCCTTATTCTTGTTTGTTTCTCTTGCGTTACCAGCCACAATAAAAGGCTCGCTTTTGTTTAAAGTTTACTCCCGTGTCACTCGTGTCCGCACCTGAGTCCTCCACGCACTCTCCACACGGTCTGTCACAGCGGACCGTGACAAACCCAACCAAGCAGTTTGCTTCCCCCACCAAACTGGGACTGAAAGCTGAAAGCAATTTAAAAACTAAATGAATTTCTTGGACTAAATACCTGACAGGTTTCAGAAGAACAGGTTCAGTAACATCCTTGGCAGTCATTGTTATGATGCTGTTATATGCTCATCTATATTTTTAGAAGCAAGACAAAATACGCGTGTGAATGAGAGAGAGACGGGTGTAGCAGTGAAGCTGCGAGAGATGAGGTACTGAAGGTGGATGAGTGTAAGTACCTGAAGTCAATCATCCAAAGCAACAGAGAGTCTGCAAGAGAGCGCAGGGTGGAGTGGGTGGAGACGAGCTTTACAAGGCGGTAGTAAGACCTGTTATGATTTTTGGTTTGGAGGCAATGGTACTAATAAAAAGACAGGAAGCGTGAAGGATGGAGAAGATAAATACATATCAAAGGGACGGCTCAGGTTGATCAGTTTGGAGACAAAGTTAAAGAGGCAAGGCTGAGATGATGTTGACATGTGCGGAGGAGAGGTAGCGGCTATACTGGACAGAAGATGTTGGATACGGAGCTGCCAGGCAGAAGGAAACTGTTGTTAGCGGTGTTATGAATCAAGGGAAAAATATTGTAATTTCTTTCAAGCTCTCTGTGATATGGCTTCTGGAAAAATAATGCTAAAAGCAGACTACTCAGGCAGGCTAAATAAATAAAATCTCAAAAGAAATAAAACTGCAGAAGCCAAAGGATTTTGTGCGCATACAAAGGGGTGATTGGTGGTCAGGTGAGAAGAAGGTGTGGAAACAATCAGTCGCAGAAAAAACTAATCAAGTCAGATTTTCATAAAGGAGGGAACAGAACAAAACCTGGAAGTAAAACCAAAGTGAGACATGAGAAAAGAAATGCACAAAGAAAAACAGGAGGCAAATAACTAACACAGAGAGAGCGAGAAGGGCTAACACTGAAAGCAGGAGAAACCAAAAACAGCAATAAATATCCTTGGAACATGACATCAAACATCATAAATAGATTTTCCTTTTAAAACTATACCAAGAATCAACTGATGATTTGATGATGATAAAATGCAGCGTGACAAAAAAGTGAATCTGGGAAACCCACAAAGCCAGTGCTGCTTCCACTCTTGCTTAACTGCAAAAGCCGCAAATGTAGTTCGACACCAACGGGTAGAAAGAACTGGCCTGAGAAACCGTAACGGCTGCAGCGTTCTTGAACCCTGGCATCTAGTGTCATATTGAGGAAAGGCCCACTCGCAGCGCTTACGCAGCCTGTTGTCAGGCTGCATCCACGAGATTGCGGTGAGGTGAAGAGACAGGCAACACGCCAGCGGAGCGTCTCCAGCCACATGACTCAACCTGTCCCTGCGCGTTAGCCTGGCTCAGTCAGGGCCATGAGGGAACAAGGCCGTTGGTATTGAGTCACTGACACAGCGGACAGTCCTTACATCAAGCATGACGATGGGGGAAGCGGGGGAAGCTTTGCATGTTGTCACGTTCTCGCCACGAATTACTGGCACGAGGGGTTTCATCCATATATACAAATCTACTATAATGCAACATGATGATTCTGTGCATGCACTCTCTGTCCGTCCTCCATCCTGCGTTATGCTTCTTTATCCCGCTTACCACTTTCTTATAAGTTAAGTAACATTGCACATTGTTATTATTTATTCTAGCCATATTGTGATTCTGAAAAGCTATTTTTATAGTCACATCTGTGTTTGTGAAATTCTTAATTTTGAGAAAAAACTATGAATTTTGACTATTCAAAAAAATTTCCCCATTTTTTCAGTTTTCTTTTTTTACACCCAGTCATGTTTCTGACCTGTTGCCAGTTGACTTAATTAGTTGCAAAGTGTCCCTCTAGCTGTTTCTTGTGAGGAAGACTCGTTTTTCCAGACCTTTGTTGCCGTTTCCCATCTTTCTTTTAGTTGTGTTGCTGCCATTAAATTCAAAATAAACTCATATTTTACTCTAAATGGTACATTTATTTTCATATACGTTCAATATGTTCTATTGTGAATAAAATATGAGTATATGACATTTGCAAAACATTGCATCCTGTTTGAATTTAAATTTACAATTATGTAACAAATTTTACACAGCGTCCCAACTTTCTCAGCATTGGACATGGAAAGGATGTTGTGGCCGTTGCCAAAACCACCCACTGGTTTTCAGAGTCCAAATTCTGAAGCCTCAAGCAGATCATTTTACCGCCACAGCTTCTTTTTTTAAAAATGTATTTGTGTTTATTATATTTGTTAGATGGAACAGTGGAAAGACATGAAGGAGTCTCAGGCAGACTGCAACCCTCAACCCTCTATTAAAGACTCAAGTCTGCAGTAGAGTAGAGTTATAGGTGTCACGTGCTTGTGTGTTAATAATGGGGATTCACTGTGAAGCGAACCCTCATTTGCTGTCGTTCTGCACACTAATGGAGGCCATAATATGCAAAGTGAACATTATGCTGTGTTTAGTAAGAAACTTTGAAACCATCTTATTAGGAAAATCTTATGTTTTAGATGAAGTGTACTGAAGGGTTATTTTCTCAAAGACTTCCATACATCTGTTCTTTATCCCTCTTGGATCCAGGGTATAATTGGCCGTTTTTGACTACTTTTGATTTTACCTCTATCTTTAACCTTTAAAAACTGTTTATCTTGCCTTGTTTGGTATCATTATTTTCAGCACGACCTCAAATATCTGAAATTTGAGTTATTTGTTCATTTTGGCAAACTATATTAGAACAATTGATCTAGATTCAGACAAAAAATTCAAAATCTGAGTAGAAAAAAGTTTTTTTTACTGTAGAACTCACAAACATGTCTAATGAATCATTTTCATAACTTGAAATGCAAATAGAAATGGTACATTTCCAAAAACTTTTGCACAAATTTTGCAAACAACAAAGTTATATGGTACTATTTATTACCTAAAAATGCAGCCAAGGCCTCAGGGGTTTTTTATATAACCATTTAAATCAAATTACAGAACAATCAGGTGTTCTGCATCAAATAAGAAGGCACACAAATTATTTGTGCCAGTCCAAAAAAAATAGTTTCTGTTCAGTATAAGACAGGAGAACACCAAAGGCCTAAACCCTGCAGGTCTGACAGCAGGAGGTGGATCAGTCCTGTTTTCCACGTGGGAACAGTGTTTACACTGGAATCTGCCTTTGACGGCTTTTTTGACATTCAGCAGTATAACTGACACACAAAACAAAACAATAACTGCACAACACACTAACTACAGCCTCCAAACACGCTAAACGTCACTAATGTCTCACATATGAAAACTCTCTCTCTCTCTTTCTTTCGCTCGCCCGTTTTCCGTCACGGGTGTCACTCCTTAAAACGTCCCCTTCTCCCTAAACAACCAAGTGCCACATGTTGCCATATCAGTTTTTTGATTGGCTGACATGGTAAACTTTAACACCAATAGGGAAGCAGTGTTTTTTCTTTTTCTTTTTTCACTCACAAGCGGAGAATGTTTGCTAGCGCTGTCTGTAGAAAACGCCGTTTTTACCGTTGTAAACACCACTGTTTTGTTCAGAAAAAAACATTGCGTGTATTTTTTATCATAACTCTGGTTTTACATTGCCCATCGACACAATTCAAAAACTGGTATATAGTTTGAAGTCCGCACTTTCGACCCAGCTTGAAATGGAGACTCTGTGTCGCTGCATCTTGTAGCTGTGTCGTCTTAAATTGGTCATGTGATTTTGACGCGCCGGCGCGTCCGTCGACCCCAGAGGGTTAAGACACTTCAAAAGTGGTTTCACTATTCAGACATGAAAGCCAAGTCCATCCTTTATATACAGACTATTCCATACATAGAAATCTATGCAACGTCCGTGTCCATGCAGTTCAAAAATAAGTATTTTTTCCTCATTTTGAGCCTCTATTGCATATTTTTTATTACAATTTATATTAGTTATTTTATTTTTTTCAGTTGTTTGCATGTCATAAACACTGCTGAGGGAGAGTTTGCATGTTTGCTCTCAGACAGTTTCTACCACAAACCTGAGAAAAGTGATGGAAGAGTAGCAGGAACTGATGAGGACATTGTTCTTTTCACAACAAAAGCAAAATTAAAGGTCTCACAAAGCTCAATCACCGTCATCTGCTTTCTTGTAATCATGCCTTTTGTCTTTTTTCTTTTTTTTTTTGTCTTTGAGGACATTCTCTTTACTGAGTTGTCATGTTATTTCTCCATAAGCATGCAGGCAGCTGCATGAAGAAGCAATGATTCTGGCATGTTTGCAAACTCTTTTTGCTATATTCCAAAGATGTGCAAGAACTTTGCTGTATTTCTTGTAGCCCGAAGAGAGGAGTGCAGCTAGTGTACAAGTAGCCTTTCCTGTTTATTTTTAGTATCCAGTGTGATATGTACAAGCTTGTGGTGACCCTTCAGTTCACACATCTGGAGAGGATGGCAGAGCAGCTGGCGAGACTCTGTTCAGTGTCAGTGGTTATTGACAGACAGCGAGACAGGATCGAAGAGACACCCATTTTTTAGCCCAGCTGCAGGCAGATTTTAATCTTTCCCAGAATTATATCTTGTAAATTTTTGTGCTGATTATACACTGCTGTTTTTTCGCTGTTTGTGAAATATGTCACTTTTGTTGTTGTCAACTCGCACCATCTCATGCCACCCTTCTCAATGACAGCTGCTTTCCACATGCAGTCAGGTTACTTCAAGGCTGATCGAGCAATATAATCCTCATCTTCTTTTTAGGTCTGTGATGCGTTCTCTTTGTTTTAAGGCAAAAAGTGCCAGATCACGCGAATTTTATTGAACTGCTTACCCACATGACTGTAAAGCCGAACTTGACATTGATGAGGCCATGACATTTCCTTCTCCTGCACCAGGAGGCTGACATTTTTGGTTTTTAATGGCGTGTCTCCATTGCTGTTACATGGATGGACATGTGGCACAGCCCACGCTGTTTACTTACCTAGTGACACGTCTTAATTGCCACCGGTGTCTGGCCTGTGTGGTGCTAAACTCAGAGGGTTTACACAGAAAGAGTTTTTACCGGATAACCATCGGGTTGTTACTGAAAGCTTGAAAACATTCTGCAAGCAAAAATAGAACTGGATTTTGGACACAACGATAGCACCCACCCTCCTGGTGCCAAAGCCAAGAAAGCTTTCTATCGTCCAGGCTTGCTTTCACATTGAGCAGCACACTGCAAATGAAACAAGAAAAAAAAAAGAGCGAAAAGCAACCTTGTTTACGGTCGGTGGTGCCCTGTGAATAGTTTATAATGGTGCTTTCTGAGGAAAAATGCTTTTTGAGCTGAAAGGAAATGAAAAGTAACACATTGTTAGAAAGCGTACTTCTTCTGTACTTGTATAGATACTGCAAAAGTAAGATAACAGCCCGTGTTATGGTCTTTTTCTCTTTTGAGAACCCTTATTGTGTGCAACTTTTCGGTGAAGTGTAGATTTTTAAAACTACTTTGTTAAACCCAAATAATACAAATACCTAAGATTTTTTTTGTGTGCCACTCGCACAACACGTCAGTGTGGGCACATTGGTGTGGGAGGAAGTGCACAGGAGAATAAAAGGCAATTTAGCTCAACATTTAAATTTGGTTGTCCCCCAGTGAGATAAGTGAGGATGTTCAAGATAACAACACCAAGGGCTCATTAATGTCACTTCAAACATTTCAGAGGAGGCACTTTTCTCCAAGCCTAGCATTGTCCTGTCTCACGGAGACTTAAAAACACACACACACACACACACACACACACACACACACACACACACACACACACACACACACACACACACACACACAAATGATCCCAGAAACATGCACACGCACGCTGCAGCAGCCTGATATGCCTCACCAACTGGCCCCTGCAAATGTCACGTTGAAGCCATGTCAGTTTACTGATAGGGAGTCGGGCTGAGTAAATGAATCAAACGTTTCCTACAGTTACGTTTGCATAGGCTAAAGATTACCTAAATTAAAACAAGTCTGTAGCAGAAACGTAATCTTTAAAATCCTTCTACTTCTTAGCGATTAAACAGCCACAGTAAAAAAAATAATAAAAGACTCTCAAAATATCCCCACAGCCTAGTCCAAGAGGCGAGGCTCGCGTCAACAAAAAGCAGCTTAAAGCACTTCTCAGCGCAGTGCTTATCTTTCAAACCTCGGACCTGCTGAAAGTTCGGGAGAGCGTGAGATGAAATGCGAGTCTAAGATTTAAACTGTGTGTATAGTCCAGATTTACAGAATTACAACACCGGCTCCCCGAGTGTCCTTGTTCTATTCTTCTCTTACATGTCGGTGTCTTGTTCAGGTAAAACCACCATTAAAAACCCCTTGAAGAGCACATCTGTGGTTCTTGGAAAATCGCAGAAGCTGGAAAGAAGATCATTCATTTGTAAGATGAGGATGCTGTAGAGACGCTGCGGAGGTTTCCAGATGATTCTGGTTGCCAGCGAGAGACTGTGACCTCAATAAATGGCTTAAAAGAGCATGGGAGTCTAGCCAAACAAGACATTCATTTATATCCATTCAGTATGACGCAACACTTTGTTCTATTTGCCAACATGATACCTTCACTTAGGTTCTGGGAACAAAAGAGTGAGCAGAAACAAACCGCCTGCCAGCGTTCTCGGGTGCATTTCCCCCCCTTTTGCTCTCTTTGCTCATGTTGAAGCAACAAATGCTGCTGAACCTTCAGTTCAATGCCATTTTTGTGCTCTCTTAAGCGTTTCTATGTAAAATGGTTTCTGTGAGTTTGTTCTTTTCCTCCGAGGATGTCAGGAAAGTACAGATGTTGCAGCGCTCAGTTCTGATGGTTTTAGCAGTGAAAGCTGTTTCTCGCAGACCGGGGGCGTTTGTCTTTGACATTGTGACATGAAGTCTCTAATTTGACTGCGTGCTCATGCACCCTGCAAGAAGAAAACAGCCTGAGCTAGTGCTCAACTGCCCCATGGCTTGGGTGACCTCTGCTTATGTATGGACCTTCAGTCCTAATTGTGTCTGGAGGAATTTTCTCGTCTTAAGACACGCTTAAGTTAAGCCCAGAGAGCTTCCTGGCTTAGGAAAACACAACTCAGTGTGGCAATCATTTTAATCAAAGCCATGCTATCATACCAATCAGAGAGGATATTCTGGAGGCAAAGAAGCCTATCACAGCCTTACCGTATCATCACAGTGGGTGATAGTCCCAGGTAGAACCTTTTGGTTTAGGCTAAATGGTGCTGCCTGGGTAGGAACCGAGAAACACGGCACCCACTGGCTCGCTAGGCATTCATTAGCTCCTCCTAAGTAAAGCTCCTTCAAGCAACCATAAACTTAAATTCGAAACTTCTTAACCTAGAGGCAGTTTTGTTGCCCGTGTCAAAGGCGACTTTTGTAATATCAAAGTGGCTCTTCAGAAAAGAAAGCAAAAAGAAAACAGGGTATTGGTTTTTACAGTTTGGGCCTCGAAGCTATTTTCTTGTCCGTGACACTTGTGTCACAGCAGAGGCTAATTTGCCCTGGATTACTTCGCGACGCTGATCTAAGCTTTGTCATGATACGTTCTAACACCCGTCACCCTGTCTGTTTTTTCTTTCCCGCCATATCTCAGCGTCTCCACACCCATTAGAGGAAGAAACGCATCCCTCCTTTTCTCCTGTTTCATTTGGCATTTAACACAGCTGTGATTCCCCCTACTTTCCCCCACAGTGATCGTCTCTGCATTGATTGCCTCTCGCTGCGCTTGCGTGGCTCTCTTGTGTCTAACATTTGGAAGAATAAAGGCTGGTTTCGCCGAAAAGGGAGAGATCAGAACGGCTTATCAAAAAGTAGATGAGCTGAGTGATATTAACCACATAATATGTGAGGAAATGCAAAAGAAATCGAACTTTTAATGAAAAACCATGGACATTAAAATGAAAAGCAACAGCGGTAAATGCTTCCTACATGTAGCTATTTAAAATTTGTTTAAAATCGCTATTTTTTAACATTTTAGCAGTCGTTGCATGCATGAATTAATGAAATAAAGCTTTACGAGCAAGCACTTTAACCGCTACGTGGTAAAATTGTACAACTATCTATTAACAGTTTAGCTGTTTTTAAGGACACACAATAGGAAATACAGTGTGTGCAGTGCTGAAACTACTCTTCCTGTGTTCAGACATTAAGATTCAATATCAAATTTACATTTTATACACTAACATTAAATATGATGAGCTGATATGATATGCGACACGATACATTTTGTGACACTGGCGGCCTTTCAAGCACCAAAATCTCATTGTGGCATCCAGTTTATGACAAATTATCATTTCTTGTGACAACATATGATTCGTCAGTCACTGATGCACAACACTGTATAATACAAAGAGCATGAGAAAGAAAAAAAATCGCAACATAAATCCAAACAGCACATTTACAAACACTGTAGTCACCACGACTGTGGGATTTTCAGACTTAAATTTTAAATGACAGCTCAAAAATGATGGCAAAGCTTCTGCACTGTCAGAGTTGTTACCGTATCTCAATATGACACATGGCAGTGACTGACACCGTTACGTTGCTCGTGTCCATCAGAATAGAAGCATAGGCACCCTGTATACAATGGCATGTGGGCATGACAGTTAACCGACAGCCACAAATCCACAGCTATTATTACCATATTAATGCTGATCTTAAATATCTAGCTGTGGATCAGTGGCTGTGGGTAACATTAACCTTACTCCACATCAGAAAGTGATCGTCTGCTGGCTGTGACCTTTCACCCCTCGTCCCGTCCAGTCTTCAGTCGGCATAGAGAATAAACCCTGAGAAGGTGCTGTACTTGTTGCTGTTGCCCCCATGAGCCTTTCCCCCATCCAGCTTTATGAAAACTTCATCACCTGCATCCAGATGAAGTATGACACTGTTGCTGGCATAGTCATAACTCTGGTCCTGGTCCTGGGCAATGGCGCTGGCCCTGACCTGGAATATGACACACACACGCACAGAACCGAGGAAAGAGGAAGTGAAGAAATATAAATGCTTAAGAATGTTTTAGTAATTTTAATTGAATGTCATAAGTTCTAACTAATAAAATCCCTTAAGATGACATGACTAAAGTTGATGAAGGTATTGAAAAAAATGCTTTTATTTTTTAAATATCAAATGACTTCCTGTTTTATAGCCTGGCATGTTACTGCTCTGATTATGTTTATATTTATATGTGGACTTTTTTTTAATAGAAGAGGGGGTTTTTTGAGACTGACTTGTGTAAGCTTTATCCCTGTGGTGAATATCTTGTTCTTCTCTTATGACTCAGCTGAGAGGGTCAGGGTTGAGTCAGCCTGCCTCTGAGGAAGGATGGCAGTGCGTACTATCCCTTTGTCTCGAGTTCTTCTCTTGCATCCACCTTTTTCTGAGTGGTGCACTGAAAATGTCATGTTTTCCCGAACATAAGTGTCACTGGGTGAAGAGAGGTAATTACTGCGATATAGAGCAACACACCCAAATCTCGTTGCATGTCTGTGGTTTTAAAAAAAAAAATAGAAACTGCTTGTACACTTAGCCCCTCAAGGACAGATCCCTCCTAAGCTTTAGCTAATGTGTAATGAGCTGGGTTGCCAGATTGGCTGTTACGCTCCAACTTCACCAGACGAGCTAAACAAGTGTAATTCTTGCTTCAACCAGATTGTGGTAGAAAGTTTTAAATTCAGTTAAAGCCATAAGAACATGAAACTGGTGATATTGTATTTTTGAAGTATTTTTACAGTAATAGTCGTTCACAGTGGACATAAATGCCTTCTGTCACTTAGCTTTAAAAAAAGGTGCTTTAGATACATCTAAAGGACAACGGTCACTCTTTTGAGGATGCCAATGTTCACATTTTGGAAAGAGAAGACAGATAGTTTGAAAGAGGAGTCAAAGAAAGTATGTCCACTGTGAATGACCATCTTTCAACAGATCTGTCTGCCATCTATAATCCAGTTTTGAGATCCCTTTCAAAACACCTTAACACCCACTCCTATCCTGGGGCTTTTGACTTCAGTAAATCACATGATAAGGTGGGGCTAGGTTTCAAAATGGGCTCACCCGAAACCTTGGCTGATTGTGACCCACACCTTGGCTTGTGTGATTAGGTAGAGTAGGGGTCTCCAACTCCAGGCTTCTTCTTGCAGGTTTTAAGAATCACCCTGGGTCAACACACTTCATTACCAGCCTCTGGAGAACTACAAGACATGTTCAGGAGGTAATTTAGCCATTTGAATCAGCTGTGTTGGATCAAGGACACATCTAAAACCTGCAGGACACCGGCCCTCGAGGCCTGGAGTTGGAGACCCCTGAGGTAGAGGATAAATAGGGGGTCCATGACCCTCTTGGGGACACTCCCATAGGGCTTAAAATCTGGGACTCTCCACCAACTGCTCTTAGAACTGAAGAAGCTTCTCTGATGAGAAGTGAAACATCTTCAAGAAAATTTAAAGCAGTCCAGACGCTTTTCTTTCCAAGCTCCTTAAACTACGATGACCTGGACGACTGAGAACCTTCCCAGACTGATAAACATGCCCCTGCTCCAACTTTTTAAAAACCTGTTTCTGATATCAAAGGTCAAACAAGGATAAATGTTTTTATGCTTTTTTTGGAACCAGAGTTGTATGTCTTGTGGCTGTGGGACTCTGAAAAATGTTGAGCGACAGCATGACAGCATGATGATGGATTTCTGATACATGTGAGCAATGCAGCATAAATTCTCTTGGCTTCCACCCTCTGCTACACTGTAGCAGCAGCACGGTGTCTACAACTGACTGGCATTTTATTTTACAGCAGCTTATTACCATATCTCATGTTAAATATAATGGATAAAAGAAAGTGCCTCCTTTTTGCCTAATAAGTAGCAGGTAGTACTAAATAATTCGTTAATTGTTAATTTCTGTCATTGACTTTTTGTTTTTAATTCCACAGTGATATACCAAATGTCCTATTGAGCCCCAGCTCAATGAGCAATCATATTTTAGTGTCGTTGATGGCAGGAATAGCTTCTCTGTCTTCAAACTGGTTCACATAGGTTGTTTTACAGCTGCTTTAATCAAATCCATGTTTATATGATTACTGTTGTTCTCTTGAAACAGAGTACACCACATACAGACTTTGACTGGCTGTGTGGTGAGCGTGGTGCAGCCATAAGCATAGACATTTATAGAATTCATGTACATAAGCAGGTTAGGGTTTATCTGAGTATATAAAATGTGTTAAATGTTAAATTTCTGTCTCTTTTCCAATCACCACTAAAGAAAGCAGATATGAAGGAGTAGAAGCCCTTCACTGCAGTATTTGTGAAACTTAAAATATCTGTTTGCATCTGTTTGCACTGAAACTGTGGTTACAGTATGTTCATCAGGTGTGGTTTTGTTGTCTCGGGTTCTTTTTTCCTTGTGAAAAAAACACCTTTTCTGGTTATAATACAAACCATTATAGCCACAAAAGGTTTTTATTGTGGTGTAGTTTGTATTCATCTGAAAGTGCATTTGATGTCCTGCATCAAAAGTATGGAAACAAATCTGAATCTACACTTCTTTTAAAGAATCGATACTAAAATTGATGTTGTGGTGAAGTATGTTGTGATGTAGATGTACTTGTGTTATTGCATCCACCTTAAGTGCAGCCTGCTGCAGTCTGGATGTGGTGTTGGCAGTAAAGTTTTAAGGTTCAGATGTGCAAGGTGTCATCACCCAGGGGCCTTAAAGATATTACAAAATTAGCCATGAATATAGCAAATATCATCACTGGATACTGAAACGCATTCGCCTGACGGGCTGTCTGATAACGTTTACCAGCACATCATTGCATCCATGAAGTTTGTTGTATTTCAAAGGGCACCAGCTTTGAACTAGCCACTACCCCGGGCTGTGTTTTGAAGTGTGCAGAGTGGAGATAGTGCTGTCCTCCTTCCACTCACTTCAGCTTGTACATCATTGGATGTGTAATAATCACAGATACACAATCTGGCAACATGCCACTATGTGTTGTCATTATACTGGACTGTAACACCAGACTAAATCAGAGCTAAATCACTATACACATGAATGCTCGACTACTCAATTTAGTCTGCCAGCATACTGGTAACACTCTTCCTTGAGTATTTTGATGTGCGTTCATCCCAGTAATAATACTTTTCTTTTACAAATTTTACCTTTACACATTTTTAAATTATTAGTTGGGGCTTTAAACACAAGGTGATAAATTCAAAGGCATACCCACCAGGCCATTTTTGATCAGGTCAGCCCACATGCTAGTGCCGTCTCCTCCCCTCATCAGCACATTGTAGATGAAAAAGTAGGTGCCAGGGATCTTACAGGTGAATTTGCCCGTCGCGCCTTCATAGTTACCACCAATGTTAGTCACCACGTCGTCAAAGCGCAGTATATCATAACCTTCTTGAGGGTTTCGTAGTCCTGCATAAAATGCCACCCGAGGAGTGGTATTGTATGTAGTTGTACTAACTGCCCCTTTACCCCCTAAACCTAGGATCCCTGTCCGTACAATGTCCACAGCATCTCCGGGTGGTCCTTTAGGTCCTGGTGGTCCTGGCTCTCCGGGTGGACCCGGGGGTCCGGGCTTGCCGGGACGTCCTGGTTTCCCTTGTGGGCCGTGAGCACTGTACGTGGGCAGCGGTGGACCGATGCTGTGATCACTCAGATCGTCCTCGTTTTCCACCTGTAAGACTGTAGGTGCTGTATCTGTGCCTGTGTGCACACCTTGGCCCGTGGTGCCCGTGCTGGTAAATGGGTCACAAACCATGCGGCAGGTGCCCAGCATCTCGTAGTGGCTCGTGCTGTCATCTATACCACCTGTGCCAACAGAGCTGACCAACACAGGGATGAGGACGACCAGAACCAGGACCAGCATGACCCCCACAGCAGCTGCCACCAGGGTCTTCCGCCCGATGCTCAGCCTGGGAAGGGGCTGCGCTGCCAGCGTGGAACTCTCCGGGGTGGAAATGGTGACTGCGGGGAGTGCGTTCACCTGGCAAAACGCAGATGCAATGAGGATCCCCGATAGTGGAGATGGTGCCCAGGGAGAGCCGGAATAAGTGTGTGACAGAGCTGTGTAGGAGTAAGGGAGAGGGAGAGGAGCAAGGGACCAAAGTGTTCAAGTGAAGAGAGAGACTGAGAGAGTGAGGAGAGAGAGTAAGAGGAGAGGCGGAGGGAGAGAGTGAGACAGCTTGAGAGGGGAAAAAAAGAGAAGAGAGGGGTGGAGAGAGTGAGCCACCATTTGAGTCGGGGCTGGGGAGGGCACTTTCCAACTGGCAGATGTGTAAAGCCAGAGAAGACAGGAAAAAGCTGTGGGATGTATACAGAACAAGAACATATCATCATAAAGAGAAATACATTTTGCTTGAAAAATTAAAATAAGATATTTATGAGTTACCGCTGACATTTCTATCCACCAGGTGTGAAAGTGATATCAAATTATTGGCACAGAGTTTGTGCACAGGTGTTTTTTCTCATTTTAAATCCAGTGCAATCAGTTGGAGCTCTTCCATAATGGACTAATTCCAGGTACCTGTATTCAGTCGACCTTCAGACTAATTTTAAAACATAAGGTTCAGAATCTTGTAAGTAAATAAATTTGTTCTGTTTTAAGATTAGCCTTAAAATTTCTATTAGCTGTAGTGAGTTTTGACTCTTAAATGTAATTACTGAAGCCTAGAGCTTTGGCAGCATCGCTTCAACAGACATAAGTAGAGAAAAATGACATATGTACTTTGACAGCAAAATCATTGCATTGAAGTCTGCATCAGCTCTGACATTAAAAGGAGATCATCCTTTCCCCCCTACTGTGTATGTCTTTGTGATTTGAGCAGCACTCTCCTGATTCTTCTAATAATCCACAGGTCTTTCCCACCAGCTTTGTTTTTCACCTCCTCTGAGGCAATCCAGAGGTGTTCCCTGAGTAGAGATGTAGCTATGCAGGGATGCAATTTCTGAATACTATATCATACTCTGTAATGTTCTTCTAGTTGAATGGACCCTAAAAAACTCCAAAGACTCTTCAGTCCATCAATGCTGGCTGCTTTAATGCAAAGTAGCAGCTCTGCTCTAATCTCCCTCCAGATGTCTCATTCCTTCTCTAAAGCTGAGCACAGTCACCCTACAGGAAAACAGATTTTGGCCATTTCAGGCACAAATGAAAGTGATCTGAATTGTATGTATGGCCACATATACTGTGTGGGGATTTTTGGATCAGTATGTTAGACAGTGCTCTCCAACAGCTTGACAAACGAGGGAAGAATTAGGAAGAATCTGATGTTCATCCCTCCAGTATGGTTCAGTGTCACGGAGAATCAGTGCCAAGCCACATTAAACTAGCTCGGGTGGCACATGATGGCCTAACTCAGACACTTGTTTGGTTATTTGATGCTGTTTTCTTTGTGCATTCTTTGTGTTTTCACCAATTTAAAAATTTTTTTCCAGTTTGCCATTTGATTCACTTTTATTTTAGCTGAGATTTAAATGATTTAACTACAAAACAAACCGTGTCACATTGATGCCAGCTGCATAAACGTGACTGCATACACGTGGCTGAATTATAACATGTATGAAAATGGAACAATTGTAAAGTGAGACTTGAGTTTCATTGGAGTAATATAAGCAGACAATCATTTTGTGAGTCCCCTCTGCATTTTGATGGCACCGTTTTCTCGGGACATGACAATGGCTCTGAGTCACACACCTCAAGCAGCGCTTTCTTGCTGAGTCTCTCTAGCTCATGACACAACACACTAAATCAGAGGGATGACCATTAACTCAGAAATATGAACACAAACTCAGTTTTACTGATAACATTTTGTGTTTTTAAATCCTTCATATGAAATTTGGTCCAGGGAGATCGCATGAGAAAAAAATTGTTGTTGCGAGCACATAGCACAAGAAGTCAACAAACAATCAACCAGGATTCACTTAAAAAAAATCATCAAAATCTTTTTTTAAAAAATGGATGCATTCTTATAAATACCAAAACTTCTGCCCTCTGACATCGTACAGTTTTCTCCAACAACTACCTCACGATTTCTCATTCATTTGCAGACTTTAGTGCCCTCGTGTGGTCTTTTCAAAAATTACAACATGTGTTACCTCCACATATCCATTCCCACATTCCTAACATGTTTATGTTTAGCAGGTCATGTTTGTCTTCATGCTTTAAGGTCAGCTTTTAACATGAAGCACTGATGAAAAAAAGGAGATGATAGTGGTTTTGGAGGAAATGTCTGGAAGTTTATTGCATTGAAAATTGATCATTGATACAAGGACATACATATGAATCATCAAGCATTTTTTATTTAAGCAGTTACATGTGTTCATTGGTTCACATTTCCATGCTGAGAAACACACATGTAGATATCAACCAGTTCATCACATTCACTCTCATTCATCCACATTTTGGGAAAAGGTGTTCTTAGACTTAACTTGTGTCTTGATGCTACTGTTGATATCAGTTCACCTTTGCATAGGTCAAAAAGCAAGTTTTTGAATTATGGACAAAATAAGGATTGCTTTTCCTTGGACTTTCTGCTAAGTGGCACTAAAGTATGCCTTCATTATTTATTTTATTTATGAAAATATACATACTGAGATCATTTGACTTGCTATAAAATAGTAATACGGGTGTATTTTGCAATGGCTATATTCTGTTTAAGTGCTCAAGAGTTATATTAAATTCATATTACTCAAACGACTGGAGAACTGGACAGGTCTTTCAGGAACTGTACTAAACTGGTTCAAAACATACTTAGAAAACAGGAAATACTTTGTATCAATAGGTAACTTCACATCTTAGCAGACAAGTATCACATGTGGAGTTCCCCAAGGTTCCATCTTGGGACCCCTTCTGTTTAACATCTACATGCTCCCACTGGCACAGATTATAAACAACAACAAAATAAACTATCACAGCTATGCAGATGACACACAAATATATATCACAATGTCACCAGGAGACCGAGGCCCTGTACAGGCTCTTGGTAAATGCATTGAGGAAATCAATGACTGGTTGTGCCACAATTTTCTCCAGCTAAACAAAAACAAAACTGAGGTAATAGTCTTTGGCGCCAAAGAAAAACGATTACAGGTCACCAGAGAACTTCAATCTATACATCTAAAAACCACAAACCAGGCGAGAAATTTGGGTGTAGTGATGGATGCAGACCTAAACTTAGAAAAACACATTAAGACAATAACAAAGTCAGCTTACTATCACCTCAAGAATATATCAAGGATAAAAGATCTGATGTCTCAACAGGACCTGGAAAAACTAGTCCATGCATTCATCTTTAGTAGGCTTGATTACTGTAACAGCATCTTTACAGGTCTACCTAAAAAATCAGTCAGACAACTACAGCTCATTCAGAACTCTGCTGCTCGAGTCCTCACTAAGACCAAAAAAGTGGACCACATCAGTCCAGCTCTGAGGTCCTTACACTGGCTGCCTGTCCGTCAGAGGATAGACTTTAAAGTTCTGATGCTGGCCTATAAAGCTCTGAATGGTTTAGGACCAAAATACATCAATGACCTCCTGACCCAGTATGAACCTTCCAGATCCCTCAGGTCATCTGGATCCGGTCTTTTATCAGTTCCCAGAGTCAGAACCAGACACGGAGAAGCTGCATTCAGCTTTTATGCTCCTTATATCTGGAACAAACTCCCAGAAAGCCTCAGATCAGCTGAAACACTCAGTTTATTTAAATCCAGGTTGAAGACTCACCTGTTCTCAGCTGCATTTGAATAAAGCACCAAACCCACACTTTAAGCTTAAATTTCAAAACTTACATTTAACTACTGATTTTATCTACTGTTCTGATTTTATCTGTTTTGATTTTATATACTGTTTTGTTTGTTTGTTTGTTTGTTTGTTTGTTTGTTTGTTAATTAGTTAGTTAGTTTATTTGCTTGTTTTAATCAATTTTAAATCATGCTTTTTATTTGTTCTTGTTTCTAATGTCTCTGTAAAGCACTTTGAATCACCTTGTTGTTGAATTGTGCTATACAAATAAACTTGCCTTGCCTTGCCTTGCCAATGCACTGACTGCATTTAATTCTCTGAGCCAGAAGATGGCGCCCAGGCATTATTAAAAAGGCATCCCACAACAAACAGCACGGCCATGCTGAAGCCAGTGGATTGTCAAAGTAAATCAGAATTACAACTATTTGGGTTATTTTTGACAAAACATCCATATATAGTAAAACGATCTCTCTCTATATTTCCTGCAATGTGCAGTCTGGACATTTATGATCTTTACGATTGCAATCCCCTTAAACACCATGCAGCAGCAGGGCTCAGGTATCTATAGAGTAGCAGGACAGCAGAAGGTAGACCACCCATCATGAGCACATTCCAGCATGCACGCACAAGATGACGTTATTAGTAATCGGAGAGCATAGGAAACAGCAGGCCATCTTTGAAGTCTATATTCAGGATGCAGTCCTCCAGAGGTGGTCCTTTTGGTCTCTTTTGATTATTATTTCTTTAAATAATTGTACATTCAACTATATTATAGAATAATAATAACAATAATAATAAAATAGGTTGTGTCACGAAACATAAAGTTCAAATGTTCAAATTGGGATCTCTTTATTGACCTTTGGTATGACAACTCCTTACACAGGGGGAAAGCATGTCAATCCCTTGTATGTTTACACAGTGGTTCAAACAGAGTAACTTCCTTGATTCTTTCTTTTTGGACTCTTCCTTTTTAGGCAATGGGCTGCTGCCTTGTAGCCCCTCTGGGGAATCTGTGGGAATTCCTTAGCTGGTTTGCTTGGCAGTTGGTTTTCAGTCCTCAAATATTGTTATTTCAGGATGTGAGGGTGAGGGTGAGAAGGAATTAAAAAAAGTGCCATGTCCAGCCACTGACAGAGCTGGGTTTGTAAACAGTTCAATATGTCGGATGTTATCTCTGATAAGGGAAAATAGTTTTCAGCCAGATACTATGGGTCACTTCAAATTGGTAAAGTAGTGTGTAGGGTGTCCTTTATTTAAACTGAGATGTATACTCACAGAGGCTGTGGAGTGCCCTGCGGAGTATACTGTTTGTTTTGGGAAGGGTTTGTAATCTGATCTCCACAGCTCCGATTTCTGGGCCAGCGGGGCCGAAAGCCCGACTAGTTAATTCACAGCTACTGGAATCGCACTCCCCTCTCAATCCCCCCCTCACATATTTCCCTTTTTAGGACATATGATGAGGATCTATTACGTAATCTAGGGAGCACTTGGATCTCTAGCAAACTCGTCAGTATGGAAGAAGGCGGTCCCGATACAGAGCGGCAGCCCTAATAACCAATCACAATCTAGGAAGCGTGCGTTCTCGTTCATTGATTGGGAAGAAGGCGGAAACCGTTGGTTGACGTTTAGGTTGCTCGCGCTCACTCTCTGGCTGGGAGTTTTTTCGCGTTCATGTTTTCATTGTACTTGTAGTCGGGAGGACTATCCTGGGGGGGAAAAGATCGTGCGTGGATTGTTTTAGGCTTCTGTAGAGGGAGATTTGGAGAAAACTGCCTTTGGTGGTAGAGTTTTTACTTAGATAGTGTTCTAAAGTTGTCACCATGCCGGTTTTTCACACGAAGACGATAGAAAGTATCCTGGAGCCGGTGGCTCAGCAGATATCCCATCTGGTGATAATGCACGAAGAAGGTGAAGTTGATGGGAAAGGTATCCCAGATCTGACGGCGCCCGTAGCTGCTGTTCAGGCAGCCGTTAGTAACCTTGTTCGGGTGAGTAACTTTCTTCTCTGTATAAAATCACATTGGTAAAGTTTGGCTGAGCTCGGCGAGTGTCGTAGGCTACCTGTCGCATTGTCCCATTCACCCATTACTTTCCAATGAAGTTGGACACAACACTTCACTCAGCAGAGTGTTAATGCGGTTACCAAATGTGTGTTCAATGGCAGGATTAGGGAATGCCATGAAACTTTTTTGGAGTTATTTAACTCGGGGCAAAAGGGCAGTGACGCCCTTTTCCCCTTGAAGATATGCCCTGCCTCCTCCTCTGTACATGACTGCCATAGCTTGACGTAGGCACTGCTGTAATGTGTGAGTCAGGTACAGGACCACAGTGAATTACTTTTTACTTTAATCACTCGGCTGCACAGAACAGCTGCACCTGTAGTGATCATCTATGAATAGTTCTGCAAATCACATCACTGCACTACATATCATATGCATTTGAATATTCAGCTATCAGTGCACTACTAATGCGTGAAAACAGTTATGAAAGGGGCATAGTAAGTAGTAAGAAGCGTGTGCATGTGTATTTGGTCCATAAGATTGTAGGACCAGGCTAGGAATCTCAGCTGTAGTGTGTAAATGAGAAGTAGGTGCAGTAATTTATCGAAACATGTTCAAAATGTGTGGAAATAAAGTGTGTATAAAGCTAAAAAGCACACTTTATACAATTCTAATGAGCTTTAAAATCAATATGTGCTATGATCACATTTATTCTTAAATACAGCCTGAACTCTCTTATTCAAGCTTTCCTTATAAGTAGTCTTCATGAATAGTTTTCCAGGGTTCTTCAAGGACATTCAAAACTCTTCTTTGGATGTTGGCTGCCTTTTGTTCTGTTCTCTGTAAAGCTGATCCCACATTGATTTAATAATTTTGAAGTTTGGGCTCTGGGGAGGCCAATCCATGACAGATAGTGTGCCGCTGTGTTTTTCTTTGAGTACTATGGCAGTATGTTTAGGATCATTGTCATGCTGTAAAATAAAGCTGTTGCCAATTAAATGCTTCCAGATGGTACTGGATGGTGGATTGAAATTGAATGGTAATTCTCTGCCTTCATAATTCATTCAGTTTTGACAAGCTCTCCAAGACTGCTGGCTGAAATGCAGACCCAAACCATGAAGGAGCCTCCACCTTGTTTCACATGGCTGCCTTTTGCTTCCTGACCTCCTCTTTAAATATTGAACCAAATATTTCATCACTTCAACAAGACCTGTTACCACTAATTTTTCAGTCCAGGTCTTGTGTAATTTGGCATAACTCAGCGTTTTGTTCCTGTTTCCCTTCCCCGTAATGGTTTCTTGAAAGCCACCCTTCCACTCAGAACATTTCTAATGAGGCTTCAGTGGACAGTAGATGGATCAGCTGAAGACCATGTTTCGGATCAGTTTTTTCATCTAATACTCTCCGGGAATCACATTGGTGGTGGAAAATACTATTTTATGCCTGTCAGATTGCAAAGTTTAAAATAGATTCTTTGCCAAGTTGTTTTGTGTGGAGTGGACACAACCTTGGTTCATCACTTGAGTGGGTTGCCTTTCTTATGCTTCATGCATTCAGTCATTCATCAAATATGAAGAAATGAGGGGTGGCTTGGAAGTTTTGCACTAATGTAAAAACTGCAACCCTTCAGTATTAAGCTTAATGTTATATTTTAAAAACTGATAATATTTGTAGTAACTGATAAATATGACATTGTGTGTATAATATTCACCTGCAAAAATTCATTTTGAGTTGCGTGTGTTTCATACCTTAGTCACGAGTCACGATTTGCTCTGTGTGTCCTCATGTTACACAGAAACCACTTGCTATTGACCCCATGACCTAGAACCACACTTTTTTTTAAAAAATAGAACCTGTCATCATACACATAATCTTGATGCACTATAGTGAATCTGGCTACATTATCAGATCTAGTTTGTGTCTGTTATCTTTTTCTATCCACATGGTAATTAACTTGTCTATGGGCCTATTAACTATGTGTTTCCAACCTATCTTTTTAAAACATTAAATTATACACACCCCCTTCACCAGATGCAGCTGTTGCCTCAATTATATTTAGACTCAGTGATGTAGTTATAATGGCATGTCTCAAAACCACATTGTATCTATCATGGAAGCTAGTTAGGAAATGACTGTCAATTTTATCCTGAAACACATGCTGAGTTCGTAACAAAGGAAGCGAGGGCCCTGTCAGATACTGTGGCTTATATGGAAAGAAAAGCATACAGGCTAAATTGAGGCAGACATGGTTCCTGTGTGTTGTGCAGTCTGTCAGCCTGGTCGAGCCCAGAACCCCTGGCACTTGTCGGGCAATAAATTTGGACAATTACTCTGGCGTCAGCAAAGGAATGTTTCATTTAGGGGGATTGCCTACCATTGCCTCGCAGTTTATTTATTACAGTTCATGGCCTATAAGAATTTCAATCTGGTTTACTTCATTCTGACGCTTTGTTTTTCCTCAGTGCCCACTCTTAAACAACAGGTCTGCACCTCATTGTGTCCATTATTTATATGTTTACAGGCTTCTGTCCTCTAAGGGCCTTTATAATACCCCCTTTCCACCCATGCTGGAGCCTATTCTGCTTTGCTGTCTTTCAAGAGCAAACCTTCTATTTTGACAGGTCTAAGAACTAAATGGTACATGTTTTTGGACCATTTTGGGTGGACTGCAGTAAATTTAGACTCCCTTTAACCCCATGATTAGGGTGGATTTAGCACAAGAGCTCATTACCAGTCCACTTACAACAAACCATTGAATAAACAAAGCCAAAGCAGAGCTAAATAAGGCTCGGTAATACATTTTAATATTTAGATATTAAGCGGTCAAGTTGTTCTGCCACTCAGTTTTTAAAAAAGTACAGAATGAAGTTTTTAGTGTAGAAACCTTTTATTTCGGCCAAGTAATTAACATGAAAACAGGGCTTGTCGTAGCACATGAAAATGTCCTGTGTATCCTCAGCTATCTTAGGATGAAATCATCCAGGCTTTCTGGACACTGTGAATTGTGATCAGATGTTTCCAACAGTGGCATGAATGGTTGCACGAGTCTGTAATTATTTCCAGTTGCTGTGGCAACATTACAACATGAACAGCGTTATGAGATCACTGAAGTTAAGGATCCGATGCAATTTCTTGTGGTCACAGTCCCATGAGTCATACATTGCAGAGCCTACATAAGTAATCAAATACACCGTGTAGCCCTTATCTTTGATTTTATCTAATGAGAAAACAGAAGTTTATTTTAGTCCATTAGCTGTTGGTGTCTTTTCCCTGCATATTTCATTGTTTTCCTAAAAATGACTTTTGAACTTCTTCATTTTTGCACCTGTTTTGTACTAGTTACTTGAAGTGAGTCTGCTTGAAAACAAAAATGTAAGCGTCTAACTTGAAAGTATATCTTTACTATCTAGGGAAAAGGATGAACCCTTCTAATTGGATTTTATTTAGTCATTGTCGGGATAGGATCGTTTCAAAGAAAAGCCATTTATTTGCTTTATTGTCTGTGCTTCCTAGAAAACCATCTGTTGCACAGACTTCCTCCCCCATTAACTCTGTCCAAGATCTCCAGAGCAGAAGCTTAAGTACTGTAATCAAGTTAAAAAACTGAGATGACCTAGAAATCGAACAGAGAGCAAGTTGCAAGTAATTATACCTTTAAATTGCTTATTAAGACGATTGCACCAGGTTTTCCGACTAAAAAGGAAGGTGAGATTCCAGGATGTCTTGGATGCTTTAGCCTGTCTGAAGAGATCAGGTACAAATGATTAATTTTTAACTTATTCTAGCAGATGCATGGAGATAAAAGTGCAGCCCCGAACCATAATTGTTACTCTAGCAACATCACAAACTACTGTCATATACTCTGTGTTCATTTAATATCTATGACTACAGGGAGTGCAGAATTATTAGGCAAGTTGTATTTTTGAGGAATAATTTTATTATTGAACAACAACCATGTTCTCAATGAACCCAAAAAACACATTAATATCAAAGCTGAATGTTTTTGGAAGTAGTTTTTAGTTTTAGCTATTTTAGGGGGATATCTGTGTGTGCAGGTGACTATTACTGTGCATAATTATTAGGCAACTTAACAAAAAACAAATATATAACCATTTCAATGATTTATTTTTACCAGTGACACCAATATAACATCTCCACATTCACAAATATACATTTCTGACATTCAAAAACAAAACAAAAACAAATCAGCGACCAATATAGCCACCTTTCTTTGCAAGGACACTCAAAAGCCTGCCATCCATGGATTCTGTCAGTGTTTTGATCTGTTCACCATCAACATTGCGTGCAGCAGCAACCACAGCCTCCCAGACACTGTTCAGAGAGGTGTACTGTTTTCCCTCCTTGTAAATCTCACATTTGATGATGGACCACAGGTTCTCAATGGGTTCAGATCAGGTGAACAAGGTGGCCATGTCATTAGTTTTTCTTCTTTTATACCCTTTCTTGCCAGCCACGCTGTGGAGTACTTGGACGTGTGTGATGGAGCATTGTCCTGCATGAAAATCATGTTTTTCTTGAAGGATGCAGACTTCTTCCTGTACCACTGCTTGAAGAAGGTGTCTTCCAGAAACTGGCAGTAGGACTGGGAGTTGAGCTTGACTCCATCCTCAACTCGAAAAGGCCCCACAAGCTCATCTTTGATGATACCAGCCCAAACCAGTACTCCACCTCCACCTTGCTGGCGTCTGAGTTGGACTGGAGCTCTCTGCCCATTACCAATCCGGCCACGGGCCCATCCATCTGGCCCATCAAGACTCACTCTCATTTCATCAGTCCATAAAACCTTAGAAAAACCAGTCTTGAGATATTTCTTGGTCCAGTCTTGACGTTTCAGCTTGTGTCTTGTTCAGTGGTGGTCGTCTTTCAGCCTTTCTTACCTTGGCCATGTCTCTGAGTATTGCACACCTTGTGCTTTCGGGCACTCCAGTGATGTTGCAGCTCTGAAATATGGCCAAACTGGTGGCAAGTGGCATCTTGGCAGCTGCACGCTTGACTTTTCTCAGTTCATGGGCAGTTATTTTGCACCTTGGTTTTTCCACACGCTTCTTGCGACCCTGTTGACTATTTTGAATGAAACGCTTGATTGTTCGATGATCACGCTTCAGAAGCTTTGCAATTTTGAGACTGCTGCATCCCTCTGCAAGATATCTCACTATTTTTGACTTTTCTGAGCCTGTCAAGTCCTTCTTTTGACCCATTTTGCCAAAGGAAAGGACGTTGCCTAATAATTATGCACACCTGATATAGGGTATTGATGTCATTAGACCACACCCCTTCTCATTACAGAGTTGCACATCACCTGATATGCTTAATTGGTAGTAGGCTTTCGGGCCTATACAGCTTGGAGTAAGACAACATGCATGAAGAGGATGATGTGGACAAAATACTCATTTGCCTAATAATTCTGCACTCCCTGTAGTTATTCCTCATTGAGACAATGAGCGAGATCTCAATTAAAGATGAATGTGAGGAATGCGAAGAATTCCCAACAGGCAGGAATTTATCCCATTTTGGAGGGGGAGGTGGGATTGGGCTGATCCTTTGAATGAACAACTTTACTCCCTGACCATGTTTTCACATGTCAGGAGCTTCTTTTTTGTCAGTGATATCAAGTTTTAGCCTGATACATATCTTTAGCTGCAGGATGTGGCTATGCTGTGGCTGACTGGTCGATTTCTAGCCGAACCAATATGCTTGTGCAATGAGAACGATTGCCTTTGTTGCACAAATGAGTGTTGTAAACCGTTACAACACACATTTGTGCAACATCAAGAAAATGAAATAAGTTGTTTGTAAAGCTGAAAATGTTTAAAAGAAAGCATCCTGTCATGAAAATTTGATGCTTGTTTTTTTATTGATGTCTTTCAATTTTAGCAGTCATTTTAATCTGACAAAGTAAAATCATTTTTGAGGCACATATCACTGTTAAAAAGACTGATATTTTTAATGATTCTAAGAGTTTTGATAATGTCCTAATGGGATAAATGGAGAGCATACTTGTCTGTGTCAGTAGCCAGCCTTTAAGGTTGGCTGTGCAGGCCTGTTGTAGCTCATTATTTTTATAGCTCCTTTTTATAGGTGTAAGGTTAAAAAAAAAAATCCAGTTTCTTCCTGTTTGCAGAGATCACGTGACTTCTGGAGATGCTTCTCTGTGTAGATCACTGAGTTTTTGTTGGGATAAAGAAGCTACTGTCTTCTGCAACACTCTGGAGGTTACAAAATATCACTCTGATTTATGAAATGCAGTTACTGGAAGCTGGGCTCGGCAGCAGTCACTGATTAGTGGGTTGTGTGAGAAATCTGGCCTCATGCTTTTTGCTCAATCTGCACAACACATCTGCAAGACTCTTGGAGGCCTTTAATATCTTCTCGAATGTCCTTAAACTTTGAAAGAAATACAGAGGATGCAACACGAGGGCGCTTTTAGGGGAATTTTTAAATACTTAATTGTGACGTGATCAGTATTTGAGTATTTTTGTTTATAGCAATTTCAATCACCCACTTCTCTAACCCTTTAGAGATGGGAAACAAATGAGCTCATTAAGTAAACTGCTTCACAGGCCAACAAAAGAAACCCTTTCCTATTACCTGGTACTCAAACTTCCTGCATTTTGTCAAGGGAAACAATTTCATGCAGCTCTCCATTTGATTCTATTATCTTGGCAGCAATGTGAGAACTATGGACTGTGAAATGTTTGTATAGTCAAACAAGAACACCTTACTAGTCCTCATGCTCATGCACTATCAATTCATAATGCAAAGTTTGTGTATTTTTAGCTTTTTCTGATGAAAATTAGCTGGGATAGGAGAATACGGCAGAGCGTTGAGTTGAAAAGGAAATGCAGGAAGCCAAGTCAGGAATACCCAGCAGCTGTCAGCCCCACTCTGAACAAATGAAAGGAAAGCAAAGGGAAACCCTTGTCCCTCAGCAGCAGGGTGTTTATGACTCCAGAGCACACCATGACAAATCACATAATGCACCTGGGGTGATCTTTTTTGTGGGGGGGGTTTTCCCCAAGAAACAAAAATTCAAGATTTTGTTGGAATTGTTTCCTGTGCAGTTTGTGTTCCCCAAAAACACTGCAATCAGTATTACCAAATGTATTTTAAAACACGGATGTGGCTTTCTAAAATTGCTCAATTGAAACTTATGAAAGAATATTGAGAGAGTAGTAGAAATATAAAATGCATTTCCAAGTCAGGTGTAGACAAGGAGTTGTACTTGCCTCTTTTTTACCCTATTTGAGCTCTTAGCTTTTAACTTAACTTTCGTACATTTACTGCGATCACATCTGTCCATGTTGTAATCGAATATCAGAAGGAACTTGGAGATACCGTATTTTGCCCAAGGAAACCTCAACATTTAGCCACTCCACCTTTGAGCTGCTGTTTTCCACGTTGTCAGACAAACCATGTTCTTCGGCACACTTCCGGCACTTTCTTTTTATGATTAGTTCTGTTGTGGACACCATTCATGCTAGTTATGATAGAGTAATGAACAAACATGAAGTTCTAGTAACCCCTTTAAGCCATCAGCTGCTACTCGAGGCTATTTTGCTATGTTCAGCTTTCTGTGATGTACCTTGTGTAGTTATATTTTGTAGGAGAACAGAGGCAGTAATAATTTGTGTCCTTTAACAGATTCATGGATATTTAAAGTCTTTGACTCTTTCAAACTCAACAGTTTGCGTTTTTACACCAGTGTAGTCTGTATTTTAACTGAAAATTAATATTCTTTTCATGTAAACGTGAACAAAAACATCAGCTCCCTTTTTAGACTGTCTTTTTAGAATAGTTTCCCCCTCATTTTCTGCTAAACAAGCTGAGCTGTAGTCTAGTTTAATGGAATATAAAGTAAAGTTACAGTCCTACATTTCATGGAAATAGTTATATCAATCAGATAGTGACAAATAGGTTTTATATGGAACCACGTCATTGGTTGGCCAAATGTGAAGTTGAGGCTTCCTCTCTAGCACTTAAAAGTTATCTGTTAAATGTGTTGTTTTAGCTGTCCGTGTTCTGTGGAAGTGAACACATGCAACATGCTTTTTATTGACTCACTCTTCTTTTTAAGATAAGGACAATGAGTATAAATGCTGTTCCCCAGTAAGGCTGTGAGCTGCAAAGTTCCTGCATTGTGAAATAGTAGTTGTGATGTATTTCTCTAGCCACAGAGCCTGTTTTGCCTCTCCTAGCAGAACAATTGATTTGTGACTTTCAAGCAGATGATAGGATTTGGACACACCGTGCATAAGTGTTTACTGATCCAAATAAGAACAAACAAACAAACATGTTGGACACCGCTTGGAAGATGTGTGATAATGCCATAAGCACAATGTTTCTGCTGCCCTTCTGAATCATTATTAGTCAAAAGCCATTTGATATGTTAAAAAGCAGGACTCCCTGGTTTGAGACTATTGATCAAAGGTAGCTAATGGAGTGCTTTGGCATCAGATTGCAGTTCAGAGACACTTACTGTGGAAATCGGCGTCTTTCTCTCTGAGAAATACAAGTGTAGTAGTTTATTTTCTTATATGGTGTTAAGGGTTAGCGGTAGCACTGCTTGTAGGAATTTTGCAGTCATAGATCTTTGAGGTCCCCATGACTAACGCAGTATTGTGTTAAAACTGCCCGACATGAGAAAGGCAGGCTGTGTCTTGGCAGTCTGGAGGCTTTCAGAGTCGCCTTTCTTCTCGAGAAAGAGTGATGGGCTCCTGTCAACAATGCAGAGTCTGTGCTAAAGGAGCAGCCACTTTATCAAGCTACTTCACAACACAGGAGTGCCAGTGTTTCCACTCTAGGCTCAAATGGGACACACAGCTAAAAGTGTTGTAATGGCAGCTTGGAAGAAGATGACACTAAATCTGTGGAAGGCTTTAAAAAGATGCTGGGAGGGAACAGCTGTGCTTCTTTAAATTGTTTTGCAAGATTCTATTCAAGAAATAGAGGATTTTTATTGTGGTTTGGGTTGGCTGTCATAGCTTTAATTACTAATGACTGGTGACCGGACATCCTCATGTCATTGTTTCCCCAAGTCTTGATATCAATAATTTAATGGGGGGAAAATACCATAAAATTGACAGAAAAGTAATCTGGAAAAAAGAAATACAAAGTATAGGCTTCAGGGGTCTCAGTTCAGTATTATTCTTTATATTAAGTTTGATTTGTTATAAATTAAATATCCTTGCATTTCAACTTTTGTTGCTGTCGGACAAGACTTGTAATTACAGGCCATTCTTGGCTTTGGTAACTAGTGAAGGACATTATCTTCTATTGTTTTACAGAAGAAACTATTAATCTCTTAGGCCAACAAAAGACCCCAGGAGACAAATCAAGAGATAAATAATCACAAGCTGTAACCCTAATGTCAAACTAGGGCTTTGCTGCCGTCACAGGAATGTGGTCCAAAATCACGACAGAGGCTCAAAATAGTAAAAGAGGCCAGGCATCACAAACTGCTCGACAACAAGCGTTGCAAACTTTGGTTACAGTTCTATTTTTACATCAAATTGTTTGGATCGCTGGTGCAAAACAATTTTTGAACTTCACACAACAGGAAGAGGCACGACAAGGGAGGAAGGAAAGGAAGACAGTGACAGTATCAAGAAATTTAAATTTGCTCAGTTTCAGAGACTCCTGTGCTTCGGGGTCAATATGACTCAGCTCTTGTTAAATGAATGCTCAGTTTCAGATCATGTCTAAACTTGACTTGAGCTTCAATAAATAGCAGTGTTGTTTTAACAGTTCTGTGAAGAGCTTACACAATCACCCTTACCTTGGAAAGTCGTTCATGAGCTGCTTGAGCCCCCTTGACATAATAGATTTATTTACCTAACCCACCTAACAAGTACTCGAAGCACACTGATATAAAGGAGTGAATGTAATCTATAAATAGTAGACCATATATGCAAATAATCTCATATAGCTGTTGATAAAAGACCTTCAGCATTCATATGCTTTGTTCCTGTTAGGGCTGATGAGCAAATAATTTAATCAAGTAGCTGCTGAAACCACAAGGAAGCTACATTTTTTTTCATCATTCTAGTTTACTGCAACTGTGCAAAATACTTTTTGCAGGTGGATCAGTAGAAGTATGACAAAGCTTTAAAGCAAGATAAGACTGGAAAAAGGAAATGCACTCGGATGCACTGAGTAAGTAGTTTAAATACTAAAAATATCCCAACATCAGTTGTTGCTGGCTTTTTTTCCCAGAGCCTCTTTGGAGGAATGTCAGGGTGGCGTATGCTCCCTGCCACTCCAGCCTCCCCGGCTGAGCTTTAGTTTTGGTTTGGCACAACCTTTGCTCCTAATTTATAACCCCACAGTTACTCAGAGTCCCTCAGGTCCAGTGAGCACAGCGCGAGGAGATGCATGTGTGCTCTGCTCCATTACTGCCTCCACGTCAACCATCTGGAATGGCTCTTCTAGTGGCTGTATACAGACACACTGACAAGCTCACTGGGATTGCTTACTGTAGCATCAGGAATGCATCATGAATAAGAAAAGCAAAAGCAGAAGTCACTGTTTTAAAGGAACTTCCAAGAGATTAAAAAACACTTTGAAAGTTGTGCCAGGATTTGGATTCATTATTTCCCATGCCCTAATTAGACATCTCTAAATTGTTTTGTCTTGTCCAAAATTCAGATATATTTCCGCAAACGTAACTGAAGAACTTCCTGGTGTGTTGCCTAGCGGGTACAAAAGTGTTCAGGACATTGAAACACGTTGGAAATGCTTTGTAAGAGTAAATTGTGTGACAGTCAGGAAATCACACCGTCACACATAATCTAGCACTCTGCAACACTTTTACTATTCAGCTGATTTGTAGTGCAATATTAATGTGAAAGGAAAGGTTTGTGCAGCAACGCATCTCATTTAAACTGGTCAGTATGCTCCGTAAGGATGAATGCCTATGATCTCTCACCCATGGCGGCTCAACGTGGGTGAGTTGTGCCTCCCCGCAGAGCTGAGGTCATGGTTGGGGGAGGTGAGTCATTTTGGCATTGGATGGCCAGCTGCAAGGAGGCGTTCAGCTGCTTTGCACATTATAACTGTACCAAGGCCTGGCATCCCCCAGCAGCTGCCTTGTTGAAATAGTGCTTCGCTACACAACTAACAGGACATCATTCTGAAAAACTGCCTGATTAACAGCAAGACTCTCTAAGGAGGAAAGTTGTGGTTACAAAGTTTTTACTCATGCATATAATATTCAGTTGATCTATGTACTGTGGTCACATTGCATAAAAGCTTTGGAATAGACTGTGTCCACCCTGTTTAAATTTTGTACAGGGGCTTTAAGCTTTGACTCACAGAAATCCTCATGACTGATGAACTAGTCAGAGTTGAAGCTTGGGTGTTGGGTGTGTCTCGTGTCTGCTGTTTTATTACTGGTGCTATCTTTAACAGTTTGTAAATATAATGGCTAACTGGCTTTTAAATATTACAGAGAAAGAATACATAACACCTTCTGGTTAAATGGGAAATTGTTATTGGGATTTTTGGTTGTGAGCTTTGGGACCATCATATCATAAAATATCTGCCTAAATACTCTGTGTCAGACAGGTTTTCCAAACCTGGAAACATTTCGCTTCATGAGGGAGCAGCATGGATAGTGAACACGCCCACTCACTTGTGTTAAATGTACTGGACTGCGCTATTCACACTTTGGCGCAATCTGACAGGAGCTGTCAGGTTAAAGATTGGCCGATGACCTGTAGGCCCCAGAAAAGTTTGTGGCTGCAGTGAATGTGTCACAGTTGCTTTTAATGCCATCTGGTGATATCACTGGCCAGTATTTATCTGTTGAGTCAGACTACTTTTGGACAGGCTAAAAGCTGTGGGAATATTGTGAAGAGGTGAAAGACTTTCTATAAATAATAAGACCTGTGAACAGCAGGCACATAAATAACAAAAGCAAGATAAGAGTATATGTATCATCTATTAGGCAAGTAAACCAATTTGCCTTTTTTTTTTTTTGTAACTAAGTGGTTTGTAGTATCCTTGCTATTATTTATGGTTATTATCTAGATTATTATTCTTGAATTGTGCTAATTTGTGAGAATAGTAGGTGTGATGGAATCAGAGAACCCCATGGACACAATCCAGTAGAATAACCACACTTTGACTTCACTTTTCCTAAATCTGTCTCTCATGAAAACTGAGACATGTGCCACCACACTGAGGCACAAGGCAGATGAATATATTCCTGTATTATTTATTTGCCACAGAGTACCTGGCAAGTAAAACATTTGCTGAGGAGAAAGTCTGCATGCATTATTTAATAGGTAACTTAGGCTTGCACACCTCTTTTCCCAACATGCACTTGTACACATGTGCTCTCTGTCCCTGGCCACACTTATAGTTTCTATGCCAGCGAAGTAAAGACCAATTATGGGGCATAGAGTCACAGCAGGTGCACTGATGATAAGGTGTAAAATATGGAGTGAAATTAAGTTGATTGTAGGATAAACAATCAAATAACACTTTGTTGATTTTATTGTGCTGACCTTTAATATCACTAAAACCCAGATGGATCTATTTTATTGTCAGCAGTTGATTGATTAGTGAAAAATTGCTGGGATTTTTTTTTTTTCAGTTTCTAAAGTTGGACATGCCAGAAATGTCCAGTATGTTCCCAAACACTTCCCATCACGGTCAGCTTGGTGTGCTATTGCACACACTGTGTTTACTTTAAATGTCATGTTTCTTTACATTATGCGTGTCTAATGTTTACTCATTTGTGTTTTCCAGGTGGGAAAGGAGACTGTACAAACCACAGAAGACCAGCTCATGAAAAGGGACATGCCACCAGCTTTTATCAAGTAAGTAAATGCCTCAAATTCATCTCAAACATCTCAAATTCTTGGATTAAATGTCTCTTTCAGTATGTGGAACCCATCAGCTTCCCTTTGGATCTCTTTCTCTCTTTATCTGTTGCAGTAATGGCCGGTTGTGCCCAGGCAAAGGTCAGACATGGCATGTTAAGTGCCTCAGTCTTGCCATGGTGTAACAAAAATACTTTTTAGATCTGGGAGGAGTTCCTTTACCCTTTAAGAAGTGGGGCCTCATGAGAGTCGCTGGCTGCTGCTTTTTGTTTACAGAAAAAATGTAGATATTGACATAGAAAAGAGATGTCCCCATTTAATCAGTGTATTTGTTCCCCTGGCTTGCTTGACATTGCTTAAGTCATTAGTTTGTGCTTATCTGCTGCCTGTCTCGATCACAGTTTTTGACTGATCCTTATTATATGAGAAACTGCAGTCAGCGAGGGGGGAAAGGGCGTCCTATGGGCCACCCCAAGGTCAGGGAAAAGCATTGGCAAGCACAGGTCGTCAGGCTCAACACATTTGGCGCCTCAAAGTCACATCGTCACCTTGTCGTCATCCATCAGCACATGCGCTGGAATGTGTCTCCTTCACTAAATATAGTGTCTGCTGGGATCCAGTTAATGCATGTCTCTTTTCTTTCTGGTGCACGCTGAAGGACAGTGCTGGCTGGCTCTGCAAAGACACACACATTCATGTCAACCTTGATGCCATGCACATATATTAGCCTTTATCTTACACAAGACTTGATTAACCGACTGTCTCTTGCTTGGCCCCTTTAGTCTATAGCAGTAATGTTTCCTTGTTACCGGTGAACCCTTTAGCCTGTAGGCAAATGTAGGAAGTCAGTATACCGTGGGAACTGAAACGTGTTGTTCCTTGGCTTACTGCCTGTTTCGATGTGCAAAATGGCTGAGATATTTTGCAGTTGGCATGTACGACAATGAATCAAATGGCTGAGCCTGCATTTTTTTTCTTTTTTTACTGCTTTACAAGTCACAGAGTACACCACACCCAGGAGGCAGCTATTGATCATTACATTTCTGTAAAGCAGGGGTTAAAGCAGACTCGAGAGGTGGGGTTCAGAGGGGAACCCCACCTCTTGGATCTCGTATCACGTCCTGTGAAAGCAAGATAACTTCTGTATCAAAAGATTGTTTACAGAATGAATATTTCAGTCAGGCCATTTTTGTTTATGTAGCCACTATCACAGATTTGCCTCATAATCAGTACGACACATGACATTGCTTTAGCTTTTAACCAGGCTCAGACTTGATTACTTAGACTCTGCTCATGAGACCAAATTTTACCCATTTCTTTTATGTTTTTTCATTAAAGACCACCACTCAAGGTCAATTAATTAGGCAGTTTTTTTTACAGTCTTTCTTCGAGGAATAAAAGGATATTCAGCAAACAGTAACTCCTTAATTTTGTGCTTTAACATTTTCCAAACGAAACTTTTAAATGATTTAAAATAGATTTTAAAATCGCATAAATGTATTTCTGAGATCATTGAAGTTTTCAAAATAGAGAAAACCCCCAGATCATTTTAAAAAGATACAGTGAAAGGACCTTTAAACTTTTTATTCTGAAGAAATTAGTTTGTGTATTTATAACTTCCTTACTAAATAACAAAGTTTGGTTAGGGTATATAATAAGAAATGACTGCGTATGCTCAGCTAGAGTATGACGTGACCATTTTTGGTTAACAGACTGCCAACTTCACACACTTCTATTTTCTGCGAGCAAATAGAGGAAGCTGACGATACTGTTATTAGCTGTTTGTGTGGGCTCCTTACCAGAGAAATTCTGCCATCACATTTTTCAGTTAAGAATTCGTTTGAGTGGAAATATTTACAGTACTCTGCAGACGTCTTGACCCACCCATTATTTCTTTGTATTTTGCTAGGAAAAATTTAAAACGGTTGACAATTATTTACTCAAATGCACAAACACAAATGGAAAAACCCCATGTAAGGGCAGTATGTTTATGATCATTGTCATGCTGCAAAATGAAGCTGTTGCCAAACAGATGCTTTCCAAATGGTATCACACGATGGATGAAAATCTGATGGTACTTTTCCCTGTTCTTAATTCCTATAGTTTTGACAAAGTCCCCAACACCACTGGCTGAATTCTAGCTTCAAACCATGATACCGCCTCCAACGTGTCACCATTGTGTCGTCGAGATGGCTGTAGACATTCACTGTACCTCTCTCCTGACCTAAACTGTACAAATTGACAGTGATTTGAAGCAAAATTTTCAAATTTGAATTCTTCATTCCATTTTTCAGTTTAGTTCTTCTATAATTTGCCAACCTTCCATTGAGTTCATTTCTGATGAACATTCAGTAATTAGTAGATGGATTAACTGAACAGTCAGATGCATTTGTCAGTTCCTGTGTCAGGTCTTTTCCTATTTCTTAAGAACGCTTCCTATTTCTTGATGGCTTGAGACTTGTGCACAGGACTGTATTTGTTTTGTGTTTTGGTTACATTTGATTGCAACTAGCAACAATTAGAGTAAAATCTTATGAGGATCACTTCATTTGAGTCCATATGTAAATGAATATCTGAAGAATTGTGGTTTGCCACACTTGTAGCGAGAACTGCGATGTTCTTGATATGCACTTTATGGAAGATGGTGTGAAAAGGATTCACGCTTCATTAACTTTACTGCACAAGGTGTGATTTTTTTTTTTTTTTCTTTAAAAAAAAAAAGCATATACTAAAGAGGAAATGAAACAAAGTTATGTTTACATTGCAGTTACTATATGTTATGGCTACATGCTAAGGCTTCCATCTGTCTTTGCTTTATGTTGTTTCTACTTGTAATGTCACTTGGCTTTGTACCATGAGCATGACTCGTGTTAAGCATTTTTCTACAGGCTCTTGAAATGGATTGTCTTCTTTCCACAGAGTGGAGAATGCGTGTGCTAAACTGGTACAGGCTGCATCCATGCTGAAAGCTGATCCATACTCTGTTCCTGCTCGGGATTACCTGATCGATGGCTCTCGGGGCATCCTGTCTGGGACCTCTGACCTGCTCCTCACCTTTGATGAGGCTGAGGTATTCATTCATTAATTTATTTCATTTTACATGGAAAACCTGTTAACCAAAATAAATCTGCTGGAGGTCAGAACATCAGTTTTGTTACGGCAACAAAATACTGATAAGGTGACGCTGCTAGATATCAGTTTTACAGCACCAGATTCATTTCATACTTTTGATGGTGGTTTAGTGACCTTCTACTCCCGTTCTTGTGCTCAGCGGTTGATTTGGAAGGGCTTCACCGACTTATTAATTGACTGTTTAGACGTTCAGAGGATTGCTGTCACAGGCTTCTCTGCTGTAAGGATAGTATCTATTCCGGCCTTCCTCTTGGGTACTGTAGGCAGAGACGTAGATAAATATACTGTACGTGTACAGAAACACTTCTTATATCTCAAATCAGACGGGAATATCATCTGTCATGCCCATCTATCTTTTCCTCTCAGGGACAGAGAGTGAAATGAAAAAAGTTGCAGGTCAGCACTCTGGATGCAGACATCAGGCATCCCAGTCCTGTCTGCAGCAGTCAGCAGGAGTCATCATTCAGCACTGCAATCATGTTTTCCGGTAGAGCTCAGGGATCACCCTGCATAGTGTAGTGGTGACTCCAGCAGTTCACATAAAGCTGGAGTGAAGCAGCACAAAGAAGTTGGAATGTCAGTTGGCCGTGTTATCAGAGTGTAATTGGAGGGAATGTGAAAGGGGTGTGTGAATGTGTGTTTGCATGATCACTTGTTTTATTTGTCTTTGAATTAGATTAAGTAGTTGTTTTCTTTTTTTTCTTACTGTTCTCATAGGTTCGCAGAATAATCCGTGTGTGCAGAGGCATCCTGGAGTATTTGGCTGTGGCAGAGGTGGTGGAGTCTATGGAGGACCTGATCACATATACAAAGAACCTGGGACCAGGTCGGTTTTCCAGTACAAGCCGAAGTCTTAACTAGACAGCGTGTAAAAATAACATTTTGCTGTGTTAGTTGACAGATTCAGAAGTTGTTTTTGCTGTGTAATCATTCTAGTGTAAGTGTCAGTTGTGATACCAGTGCAAAATAGTTATTTTTCCAACTCTGTTTTGTTGCCTTTTTCCAGGTATGACGAAGATGGCAAAGATGATAGATGAGCGGCAGCAGGAGCTCACGCATCAGGAGCATCGCGTGATGCTCGTCAACTCTATGAACACTGTCAAAGAGCTGCTGCCCATCCTCATTTCAGGTACTCTTGTTCTTTATAACTGTTACACAAGTCAGTGTTTCTTTAAAAGGGAAGCCATTTTTATTTGGATTATCCGATTTCTTATCGCAAGTTCCGTTTTGTATTTAAGGCATCAAAATTTATGTGACAACCAAGACCTCTGAAAGCCACGGAGTGGAGGAGGCCTTGAAGAATCGTAACTTCACTTTTGAGAAGATGAGTGCCGAGATAAACGAGATCATCCGAGTGCTGCAGCTGACTTCCTGGGACGAGGATGCTTGGGCAAACAAGGTTCGTACAGTATAATTATATGAGTATGAAACTCCACAGAGTCGCTTTTACACAGTAAATATACACGAGTAGCTACAGTCTGTGTGGCTGTTTGAGCTGCTGTGTTTAAACCTGGTTTTTTGTGTGCTTTGGGAAAACAAAGACAGCACCCATATTGCTTCCATGTACTCATAGAAGATCAGCAATGAACTGGAAAGTTCATAAAGTGATGGTAACTCTCAGCTGTATTTTTCCCCCCTTTTAGTAACAAGTGCTTTGTTTCATCACGATGAGACTGTATCAGTTTTGACAGGTGTGAATGAGATTTTTTCATTACAATTAGAAACAAAGTACACATGCCTTAACTTCTCCTCTCTCTTTCTTGTATAGTCGGTTAATGTGTTAGGTTCTTTTATGTTTTTCAGCTCTGCATGTGCAGCTCCTTTCCTATCCCAGGGTCTCTCTAAAATCTCCTTCCTGTGTCACTTCTGTCTATTTTCTGTTGTGGTTCTCAGTCAGTATGTCTAGCTGAACATTTGAATTTATGTCCCTCTTCCTTTCTTTTTACCATTTCTTTCTCCCTTCACCCCCTGTAGAAGGTAAGGCTTGCCTGTGTCGCCCTTTGGTTGTACAGCAGCATGCTTATGAGAGATGAGTGGGCTTTTTGTGCTTTGTAGTGCCTTTGTGTGCTTTTCAGTAGCGAGACTGTTAGGAGGTTAAATTGACTATTAATTAATAAATTCAATTACTATTATCTACTATAGACTGGAGTTTTGTTGATGAAGAGTAAAGCAGGTTGAAGTGCAGAAATGTCTGCCTTTTTTGGGATTTTGTTTGCCTTGCAGTAAGACTTTGTATCAACATCTGTGTGTCCCCCCTCCTCTGTCCTTTAAACCTCACTATAGCCTTGTCTTCAGCTGCTTGGGTTATTGATTGACCTGACTCATGCAGTATTGATTTTGGCATCATTAGGGAGGACTCTGAGTGTTCATCTCTTCTTGCCATGAACATCAGGTTTCTCCTGATGGAGGAGAGCACATAGAAACTCTGATATGGATTTTGTTTTATGAATGGCGAATTGTTTGTTTAATCCAACATGCATAACCACATTTTCTCAATGTTTTTTTTATTTTCATGAACACTAAATATCCGTTGTCATTTAACATCATCAACATAATCAATGGCGTTAATCATACCCCATCTAATTTCTAAATATAAGCTTAAATGAATGCATGTTTGCAAAGCATATCTCTTTCACTTTACTTCACTGGCTTTTTGTACTCATACACATGCACAGACACACACATAGTCAGTTAATGCCAAAGCAGCTGCATGCTGAGCATATTTAAAGTAATACACCCACACATCTCCGGTATCATCACTTCACACCTTTTTGCTTGTGTAGACTGTACCTGTTTTTTCTCTTTCCATTTCTAGTCACATTGAATCACATGCATGGTTTTCATCTAGTTGGTTTTGACTAGCTTAAACATACATTACATTTTATTTTATTTATTTTTTTAATCATGGAGGTTGGTTCTGCCTATGTGGTTTGATTTGCTTTGAAACTCTTTACTGAACTCTGTAGTCAGTCTTCATACAGCAGGATATTTTACCCTGAAAAACAAGTTAACTCAAACACTCATCTGATCTGGTCTCACGCTTGGCTCAAGCTCCTGCAGGACTCTGCTTTGATTTGCAGAGTTCTGCAAAGAGAAGGCTCATTGTTGAGTCAGTTGCTGTTGGATAGATTGTTGTATTTCCATCCACTCGGACGGAGATACAATGGAAAATCTCTCGGCTTTATAAAAACGCACACCCTTTGTCGACAAAGGGAAAGAATAATGGAAACGGCATGTTTTTACGTGGCTGAGCGTGACACATTTTAACGATGCTGCATGTGGATTATGCCAAATGTTTATTTAACTCAAATAACTAACAGTTGATCATGACGGTGACAGGGCCTGGAAATTTTCCCTGAAGTCACTGACTCAGTGAGAAGTCCGAGCTTCCAGATCACTTGATTTTTAAACTGAAGTTGCATTTAGTTGCCTTGAGATAGCTGCTTTTGTAGAAACTGAATTCAATTTGATTCACATAAACATTAGTATTTATAGAAAAATAGATTAACTGTTAAAATAAAGTGACTCTAGACAGTAATGTTTTATATGGAGATTCTGCAATAAGAGTAAAATGATTCATGAACTCCTCGTGCAGATTGTAATGCCTGAGACAGCCACGACCAAATGAATTATGTTCTCTGGTTGTCCAGCTGTTCGGTCTGTTCGATATGTTGGCACGGCATTGAGAACTGGAGACTCAAGAGAATCTGATAAAGTTTTGGTCATCACTGGATGTCATATGTTGACATTATGTCTTTCACATAATTAGTCAGACCGCCAGTAGTACAAAAGTCCACAAAATGTCTGTAGAATAAAATGAAATGATGTTGTTTCATATCATAAAGGGCAAAGATTAAGCATGTTGTTCTGCAAAAACAGCACAATTGTTTATTGTTATTCATCTCCATAACTCAGGAGCTGAAAGGAGGATTGTCATCATGTTTTACAGTTGGTTGGTTAGTGACTTGGTGACACTGATCTAGTGAAGATGCCTTGAAACTATGATGATTTGTGCTGCTGGTTTGAATATATGTGTGTTTGTGTGTATCATTCATCCATCAAAATGTGATGTTTCTTTGTTGTAGCATCTATATTTATGGCTCTGACAAAATCGGCATCTTTTTTTTAAACTCTCAACAGTTGATATGTCACAGATATGGATGTAAACTCCAACTTGACTGGTTGCTGCAAGCATATAACAGTGAGGCAGTAATTTTAGTCTTTTTAGCATATTGATATATTCCTTTCTTTCAAAACTCAAAGGACACAGAGGCTATGAAGAGGGCTCTTGGGCTAATCGATTCAAAGATGGCTCAGGCTAAGAACTGGCTGAGGGATCCAAATGCTCAACCAGGTAATAATCCTTAGTTTCCTCTACGTTAATCCCTTCATTCTGTAGCTAATCACATCCTTATCCTTATGCGTGGCCTAAGTGAATTCAGAGACGTATTTGGTATTTCTGAGTTCATTTATTTGTGTTTTTCCTTTTTCTAGGAGACGCAGGTGAGCAGGCCATCCGGCAGATTCTTGATGAGGCCGGAAAAGTTGGTGAGCTTTGTGCAGGGAAGGAGCGCAGAGATATAGTTGGCACAGCGAAGACACTGAGTCAAATGACAGACCAGGTGTCTGAGATGAGAGCCAGGTAAAGTGCACATTAACAACACTGCTTTGCATTTTTGTGTTGCAGCTGTTGCAAAATAATTGTCCTCCTCTTGTGCACCTTTCTTCAAGTAGTCTTGATTTCTGCTATTGTGCATTTCATGTGTTGATTTGGTGTTTTAGCAATGTGCTCCTTTGATACAGTTGTTTCATTTTCAGTCTTCAAAGGATAAAGGTTGTAATGCAGTAAGCATATTAAAGGGATTATAGTGTACAGAAGTGGGAGTGATAAGACCTGATAAGAAATGTTATTGTCACCAGAGACCCTGAGTCACACTAGATTAAAAGCAGCTGTCTGGTATTAATCCATAATCCACTTTTAACCTCTGGTGCTGTTACCTCTACGAAAACAGAGATGAGTCTATAAATCAGACATTACGACATTAAGTGTGGAAGTTTTACTTAACCAAATGGGCCATATGGATTAAGCTCTGCAGTAAAAAACAAACAAGTAGATCAAAAGAAGTGCAAATGTGCACTTAATGGAATCTGGGTGTTTTCTTTGTCCATCTCAGAGGTCATGGAGCATCCCCGGTTGCCATGCAAAAGGCACAGCAGGTTTCCCAAGGTCTCGATGTGCTCACAGGCAAGGTGGAAAATGCTGCACGGAAACTGGAGGCCATGACCAACTCCAAGCAGGCCATCGCCAAAAGGATCGATGCTGCGCAGGTGAGTCGTTAGCTCAGAAAACATGGCTTCAGACAGTTCAGTGCAATTTGATGGTTTTGATTATTTTGTGTGCATGTGTTTTGTCTTGTTGCAGAATTGGCTTGCAGACCCTAACAGTGGAACAGAGGGAGAGGAGAATGTCAAGGCGGTGCTCATGGAGGCCAGAAAGATTGCTGACATGTGCGAAGACCCCAAAGAAAGAGATGACATCATGCGCTCTGTTGGAGAGATCGCTGCCATGACTGCCAAGCTGTCTGATCTCAGAAGACAGTAAGTTAAAGACCGGCTGAAAAATGGGACAGCTTTATGCTGGTTTGTTTTTCCACACGTGAAGCGTGAGATTGATGGCTCTGTGTCTCCCTAATCCAACTGGTGTGCGTTCACACTTTACTACAGTTGTTCAGATGCTTTTTTCACCCCTTAAATCATTTGCTACTGTCATCATCATCAAATCCCTGCTGTTTACTTTTCGTTGCGAGGAAACGGTATTGGTGTTTCTTTTTATGTATGCAGGAAAAAATGAGAAATGTGTACAGTCACGGTTGTCAGCTACCAATTTCATACTATAATTTGACAGTTTGGAGCTGTTCATATGCAGCATTGTACATATGGATGATGGGCTGCACCTGCGATTTTTTTTAAGTAAAAAGTTCTCATTTGACCATATTTGTAGGTGAACTCCAGATTTAATAGCGATACAGACCTCATTCCAGCCATAACTTTGTGATAAATTAGGTTGCTGTTTTTAATTCCTTCTAGGGGCAAAGGTGACACGCCTGAAGCCAGAGCTTTGGCTAAACAAATTGCAACAGCTCTGCAAAACCTGCAGTCCAAAACTAACAAGGCTGTGGCCAACAGCAGGCCTGCAAAGGCAGCTGTTCACTTGGAAGGAAAAATCGAGCAGGCACAGCGCTGGATTGACAATCCCACCGTGGATGACAGCGGTGTGGGTGAGTCTGGCTTGCATCCTCTCCAGACTTCCTCATGTCTGTCTATCTCTCACACATTTTATATTCACTCCACTGCTCCCATGGCTTAATTACAGAGTATACAAATTATACACATACTCGACATTCCATTGTTGTCTTATTCCCTGGTTTTGGCCCATCTCCACTTAAACCTGGACAACTTACGTGGTTTTGAACAAAGTTGGAGTGTGCCTGTTCCACAAATATCTACAGTAGTTTCCCGAGAAAAAGCAAACGAGAAAGAGAAAGAGACACTGATCTGATTTTTTTTAGCAGCTGGGCTGTTTTGCAGCTAGTTGCATGAGATGACAAAGTTCAATGCTGCGATGAGCAGCATCCACTTACCTAGTGCTGAAACTGGAAGTGAAATATTTGGTTTACCACTTTTGTTATTCATCAAAAGAAAATGTGAAAAGCACATTTGTTCCAGCTTCTCAGATGTGCTGACTTGCTTTTCTTCTTTCATTGTAAAATGAATCTTCCAATTCTTTGCCAAACCAAACCATCTACTGGAGCATATTTCTTTGTGTATTAGGATGGACTTTTTTTTTTTTTTTTTACATTTTCAGGGCATTTTTAGAAAAAGAAAAATGGAAAAAACATCCAAAATTAACCCAAAATGAATCTTATTATCTAATAAACTATGTCAGGGATATGTTTTTATCTATATAGCCATTTTGTTATCTGTAGATGCACTATTAAATTAAATATAGAGCTTGTGGATTTATAAAAAGGAATTGTTAACAAAGGTTTACAAAGAAATAACTTTTCTAAGCCAAACTAAATTAAATATGTTGTTATTTGTACTTTTTTTTTTTTTTTTTTTTTTTAGGCCAGGCAGCCATACGTGGCCTAGTTGCAGAGGGCCACAGGCTGGCCAATGCCCTGCCGGGCCCATACAGGCAGGAGCTGCTAGGCAAGTGTGAGCAGGTAGAGCAGCTCATGGCCCAACTCGCTGACCTGGCTGCCCGCGGTGAAGGGGACTCCCCTCAAGCACGTGCTGTGGCTCAACAGCTCCAAGCAGCCCTGAAGGTAAGACGGCTCACATTCTTCAGTCATTCCCACCCAGGTCTGTAGCTTCTCTGACAGGATTCACTCAGGAATGCAGGCAAACAACCCCCTCTGCTGGTTACCAGGGGTGGAGGAAACTAATGCCCTAAAAGCTTTTTATTTCCCTAAAGCTTACTTAAATGTAAACTTGAATAAAAAACAGTGTAACGTAGTGTTGTAGCCATGATCATATTGTAATATGCACTTCATGCAGCTGCTGAAGCTAAATAAAAACAGATGTGTATCTATAATCTCAGCAAAACTCTGTGTGAGTGCTGGCTGGTTGTAACATTTGTCTGACCTCATCTCAGGATCTGAAAGGAAAGATGCAAGAGGCGATGACTCAGGAGGTGTCTGACATCTTCAGTGACACAACTACCCCCATCAAGTTACTGGCAGTGGCCGCTACCGCCCCGCTCGACGCCCCCAACAGAGATGAGGTCAGCGGCACAGTCACTCTACTACTAACTATGATCTCACTGCAGTGATTCTTTTTCATTTGTATTATATTTATTGGCAGGGTGTTCTGTTGCTTCCAGAAATCATTTTGGATAATTGTTTTTATTTGATCATGTGTAGGTCTTTGACGAAAGAGCTGCCAACTTTGAGAATCACGCCAATAAGCTTGGCACCACAGCCGAGAAGGCTGCTGCTGTTGGCACTGCTAACAAGAGCACGGTGGAGGGAATCCAGGCTGCCGTAAAGTCGACAAGAGACTTAACACCACAAGTATGTTATGGTTGAGTGTTTGTGTTTGTGTCTGCCCTCCACTCCGCTGTGAGCCACAGAGCTTAAGTGTTTCTCACCACTTGAAATGAGTTTTTAGCAGTTGTAAGTAGACTTCCAATTAATGGGTTTTTTTTTCCCCTTCCTATTAGGTGGTATCTGCTGCTCGCATTTTGCTGAGAAACCCCGGCAACCAAGCAGCATATGAACATTTTGAAACCATGAAGAACCAGTGGATTGACAATGTAGAAAAAATGACAGGTAAGGTGCCGTAAAGACCCTGAAAACGGCTGGAACATCATTTCATATCCTGGTCCTGGTATAACTCCCTGTGGTTCCCTGTGGATGTCTAGGTTTGGTGGACGAGGCCATCGACACCAAATCTCTGCTCGATGCCTCAGAGGACGCCATAAAGAAGGACCTGGATAAGTGCCGTGTGGCGATGACCAATCACCAGCCTCAGATGCTGGTCGCAGGTGCTACCAGTATCGCCCGCAGAGCTAACCGCATCCTCCTGGTAGCTAAACGAGAGGTAGAAAATTCTGAGGATCCTAAATTCAGGGAGGTGGTGAAGGCTGCATCTGATGAACTGAGCCAGACTATCTCTCCTATGGTGATGAATGCTAAGGCTGTGGCTGGAAATATCCAGGATCCAAGTAGGTTTATGTTTCTCACAGGTTTTGTCTTATGTTCATATGGCACATTTTGATTAATGGTCATGTGTTTGTTTTAATTGCCAGGTCTTCAGAAGGGCTTTTTGGACTCTGGTTATAAGATTCTTGGTGCTGTGGCAAAAGTCAGGGAGGCCTTCCAACCTCAAGAACCAGACTTCCCTCCACCTCCTCCTGAACTGGATCAGCTTAATGTAAGTTTTCATATAAGTACAACTTTAGATTTGGAAAATAAATTAAAGCTCCTCTGATTGTTCACAATGATTTGTATAACCGCCTAACCACGATTGTTTTACTGTTTCCTTCTAGCTTAACGATGAGGCAGCACCTCCCAAACCTCCTCTCCCAGAGGGTGAGGTTCCTCCCCCAAGGCCTCCTCCCCCAGAGGAGAAAGATGAGGAGTTCCCTGAGCAGAAGGCTGGTGACATGGTTAATGAGCCCATGATGGTGGCTGCGAGGCAGCTTCACGATGAAGCCCGCAAATGGTCCAGCAAAGTAGGTCAACACTATAAACCCAGCAGATGTGACGATACCAGAGGTTTGCTGATTCCTTTTACATTTAGGTCAATAAGAGCCTAACCTGAGCCCAAGCACATTCTGGTGTTGTGAAAATAATTTCTAAGGAGTTCTAATGACTCTAATTTCATTCGTTTGTTATGAGCGTTCTAAAGATCTTTCTTTGAAACACTAAAAGCAGGTTTCCCTGCCAGTTCGACATACCAGCTTATCAATAATTTACCACAAGAGGAAGTGATAAGATGCATTGCAGAGATGTTTGTTTTTTTTAAACTTTGATTATGTTCTTTCTGTGCCTTGTAGGGAAATGATATCATTGGCGCTGCCAAACGAATGGCCCTTCTCATGGCGGAGATGTCACGTCTGGTGCGTGGAGGCAGCGGAAACAAGCGAGCACTCATCCAGTGCGCCAAAGACATCGCTAAGGCTTCTGATGAGGTCACACGGCTGGCTAAGGAGGTGGCCAAGCAGTGCACTGACAAACGTATCCGGACCAACCTGCTGCAGGTCAGTTTAAGTTGTCTTCATCATGTGGTTCAACCATTACCTCTTTTTCCCAGTTTGCACAGACAGTTTGATGTATTTTTATAAGTAATGTTTCTAATCTCCTTTAAGGTGTGCGAGCGCATTCCCACTATCAGCACTCAGCTCAAAATCCTGTCGACAGTCAAGGCCACCATGTTGGGTCGTACCAACATCAGCGAAGAGGAGTCAGAGCAGGTGAGCAGAGTTTGACATCAGGGTGCCATTTCACTGAATTAACCTCTGAGAAAAGTATCATTCGAATCTCCATTTGTGTCCATTTTCATTTCTCCTTTCAGGCTACTGAGATGTTGGTCCACAATGCTCAGAACCTGATGCAGTCTGTGAAGGAGACTGTCAGAGAGGCTGAGGCAGCTTCCATCAAGATCCGGACAGATGCAGGTTTCACCCTCCACTGGGTCAGAAAGACCCCCTGGTACCAGTAAGAGAAGAGAAGGGCCATTGTTCATGCCGGTCCAGGAGGACTTTGAATGGACAGATACATACTTTACCAGAGTTATGATATCAGTGCCCCACATCCTAATATTGGAAGAGTTTCTCTTGGTCCCACGTCCTGTCTGTAACAGTTGCTGTTCTGATATAATGTAAACGGTGGGACTTTTCAATGTGAGTTATGGCTTATAATCTTACTGGGAACAGCTTTTTTTTTTCTAAAGTGTGTAAAAATGTGTTTTTATTTTGAGAAATCCCAGGAATATATATATTTTGATCAGAGGTTAATTTCCTATAATGTGAGGTTAATTGTTTCTGGCCTCTTCTAGCAAACCACAGTAAATTAAATTGAAATCTAACATTATCTCTAGACATTTTTCTATCTTTGTACTGATAATTTTATTGTCGTTATCATCCATTCGTTCTTTCTAGAATAAGCACATGAACCTGGGGAGTTGTTACAAGTACATTATACACATTATACACCTGCGCTGAGTGCATGCATCTATTCAGCAGTATTTTGTCTGTTTACACTATTCTGTATTATGACAACTGAAAGAGAAACACTGTTTTGCTTATGCCGTTGTAGCAGTCTGTATTTGCTTTTGCCAAAGACATCCTGCAACGATTTCAAGTCTTTCTTTGGTCAGCAATACTTATTTGACTTTAAGGGATAGTTTTAAGATGTACCTGACTGAAAGGAAAAAAACGAATTTTAAGAGCCGGCAGAGCTTTTAGGCCTGCATTGACTCATTCAACTCTTTTTGTTTAACACGGTGCGTTGAGATTACATGCAATAAACAGGCTTATGCTACACTATGCGGCTTAATAGCCAAGAAGTTATTACTCTAATCTTCCCAGCAAAGCTTTGCCTTCTTTAGAGAAAGTCATCCAGCCTGTTTTCTTCTTTGTTGTTTTTCACTCAACATTATTGTACGTCTCATATCTTTGTTGTGCACAATCATTTTTGTAATATATGAATAGCACACTTCTTAGGTAGCCAAGGGAAAGTCATACAAGCACAGTGTCTGCAGCTGGTGAAATCTTCTTTTTATATTCTCACGTCTGTCTAAAGATGTCCTGATACACTAAAATTAAATGGCCACTTCTTGGGGCTACAGTAGTTGAAACTTTAAAATATTTGAAGACTATTGGTGTGAATGTCTCATTTTAAGTACCTAATGCCAACTGATGTGCCTTGGGAAATAAACTTTATTTGCAATTGATACAATTTTCATTTTAAGATGTTTTGTATCATTTTGTACCAGGTGTCATTGTGTTGATTTCCTTGAAACACTTGCTGTACATGATTCTTCTTTAAAATGTTCCCGGTTTATGACTTACTTTTAGTCACGTTATGCTCTATGCAAAACTTAGCAGATCTTCAAATTATGCAATGTAGCTGGGGTTAAATGGGCCTGAATGTGGATTTGCTTAGGCATCGTTCACAATTTTGTAATAAAGCATTTTATAGCACTTGGAGGTGTTTTGATCTGTATTTTCTGTTGTTCTGACACACACACACAAGTACTGTACAATAGTTAGATTTATTTTCTGAATTTCATTCATTCTTCTAGAATTATTTATCTTTCCTTTATTAGGAATGTGTTACCAACCAAAGTATTTTATATCAATCATTTTGTATTTTATTAACTCACAAAGGCATTTTTGAATCTCCACAACACAAAATGACCATAATCTAAACACTAAAAAACTTATCAACGTTCAGACAATGCTGGATACTTTGAGGTGTTGTGCTTTAGGGTGACATAACAGCCAACATGTACCCAGTTAACACAATAACATAGGCTGGAACCTATCCCAGCTTTGATGGAGTGAGAGGCAGGCTGCGAGTCCAGTGCAGAGCTAATACAAACAGACGATTATTCACACTCATGCATTTGACCAATTTAGAATCCACAATTAACGCCAGTAAAACCAAGGAACTGGTGGTAGACTTCCGCAGGCACAAGCATTCTCCACTGCAACCACTGAACATCCAGGGTATGGACATTGAGGCTGTGGACAGCTACAGGTACCTTGGTGTTCATCTGAACAATAGACTGGACTGGACTCATAACTCAGACGCCCTCTACAGAAAAGGGCAGAGCAGGTTGTACCTGCTGCGGAGACTCAGGTCGTTTGGGGTGGAGGGCCCACTCCTGAAGACCTTCTATGACTCTGTGGTGGCTTCTGCTATCTTTTATGGTGTGGTCTGCTGGGGCGGCAGCATCTCTGCTGGGGACAGGAAGAGACTGAACAGGGTGATCCGAAGGGCCAGCTCTGTTCTAGGATGCCCTCTGGACCCAGTGGAGGTGGTGAGTGACAGGAGAATGGCGGCTAAGCTGTCATCCCTGTTGGACAACGTCTCCCACCCCATGCAGCAGACTGACAGCACTGAGCAGCTCCTTCAGTGGGAGACTGCGGCACCCACGGTGTGGGACGGAGAGATTTCGCAGGTCTTTCCTCCCCACTGCTGTCAGACTCCACAACAAAGACTTTAACTGAACAAACACACACATCCACACATGTGCAATAACACTAAGTGCAATAATCTTTTCTGGCATCGTTGTATTTTTACTCAGTTGTATATAGCATTCGTATTCTATTTTTATCTTATTGTATATTTTTATTCTATTTTATTCTACTGTATATAGTATTTTATTTTATTTTATTCTATTCTGTACAGCTGTGTACTGTATTTATTCTTATTGTATTCTAATTTTTGCGTCATAACTTTTGCACTGTCCACTTCCTGCTGTGACAAAACAAATTTCCCACGTGTGGGACTAATAAAGGTTATCTTATCTTATCTTATCTTAACCCAACATCTATGTCTTTGGACTGTGCGATTAAAGCCAGAAAGACCCTACACAGGCACAGGGACAACATGCAAAACCCACAAAGGACTGACTGGCAGATAATTTCATTTTACGTGTAACTTAACCATTTCAGGGCCTGAAGTCTATCCCGGTTGTTAGTAGTACTTATCTTTCCGGTTGTCAGCAGTTTACAAAGGCTTCATTGAATTTTTTTTATTTAACAAATACACAAAAAACACTATTTCTGCCAACCATATCTTTGATGTGCATTTTTACACAGATGACACAACTTCATATACAGCTAGCTTGTTCTGTAAATGGCTTATATTTTCTTTTGGAAACTATATCCGTTTTCTACTAAACTACTATCTATTGAACTGAATGGAACTCTATTGAATTAAACAAACATAGAGGTCATGTGTGGCAATCCAGAATCTTTTTGGTGTGTGATTGAGCTGTGTTTTCACTCCACAATAATTCCTTTATAGCACAGGCATTTGTTATGCCCTGTCTAAGGGGGACAAAACAAAACACCAAAGCCATCCATCTTCCCCAAGTCACACAAAAACCTAAGAACAACTTGATGTAAGGCCACACCAACAAATAAACAAATCTATCTGCAAATCCAAGCCGAGCTAACGAAACCAAACCAACATACCCTGTTTGTTTTCTATGTGTGAGCACTTTTAACATAGCATTCACACTTAGGCGCAAACTCAGGAACCTTGTGGTTTAAGATGACCTGCTCTACCCCCTTAACCACAGCCACCTCTTTAAAAAAAAAAAACCCCACCAGCAACGTTCTCACACTTTGACATTTGCAAAAAGATCTGAGCCTGAGATAAGTTATGGATAGACCTTTTAGGTCAAAGCTTGCCCAGTAAAGTGGCAAGCTTTGAATTCTATACACCTCAACTAAGTTACACTGATTCACACAATTTGTTAAAAAAATAAAAATAAAATCACATTCATACTTTGTAACAGAGAAACACATTCAGATGCATGCTTTGTAAGTAAGTAAACAATATTCTTGTTCTTGTGACTCGATTTGTCTACCTCAAAAAGAAATTTTACATTTACATACATAACTGTCAATTGTGTTTTAATTTGAAACCACTGAGGATTTTATGACTTCACTACTACCCCACATTTTGCAAAGCAACCCTGTGTGGGATGGGATCCTCTGGTGGCCAGCTTGTGGCCCGAGGGCCCCATGTTGGACACTTTTGATTTCCAATACAAAGCTAGTATACTACTGTGGCTGTCTGCATGTTAACTTTGATCCATGCTATGTCTCCTATCCAAAAATGACGGTGACGCTGAAGTTAAGTAGTTGGAGCAGAGGAAGGGGGGAAAGCGATAACGAGAGGTAGCAATTTTTTTCCACATGTCTGTCCAAATGCACAGTGGCTGCTCGATCGGGCCGTAACTAGCTCCCCTCATTTTTATGTTTATTTTTGCTACTTTTCTTTCTCTGTCGTTGCATGCTGTCGACTAATTTCTTCATCATCATCATCATCTGAAGGGGCAGGAAGCTGAATCCCGTCTCCAGCAGTTAGCAGCAGCTTCCCTGGCTCCACGGCGACGGCACAACCGGCAGCAGATTTAAAAAATGTCCGAGGAAGGACCGAACATGTTGACAGGGAGGAAGACGGCGTTAAGGTAACAACCCGAAAGTATTTGTGTTAACATATGCGACGTACGGTGTAGCTAGCAGCTAGCTGTTAATCGATGCTAATGTCTCTGTTGCCGTGGTGAACTGAGAGCGGGAGGTGCACAGTGATGGCACTGGGGCGGCTTAACCTTTGAACGTTACATCAGCTGGATGTGTACGCTGTAGTTAGCGTTTATGCTCGGTTAAAACAGCACGGAGCACAGCTAACGGGAAAAGGCTGGGTTCGTCATCACATGACTGGAAAACAAGAATTTCCGCTACATTTACCCAGCTTGGAAGTGCCCCTTTAAAAAATAAAGCACACACATGCATAAAAAATGTCGTGTGTGGGCAATCTGCAGAGTATCGTGTTTTTAAATGAAAGGTACTGGGGACAAACTTTAACGTTAGCCAAGAAGTTGAGAGGACGCTATTTAATGCTGTATTTTCACACAAAAAAATGGCAGGAGCTACAAATGCAAAAGCTTTTTAAATGCAACTTTCATTGAGTAATATGAAACATGTAAAGGGAACGGATACGTTTGTATGTTTTTTATCATTTTCTTGTTTATATTTTTTATATCAGTATAGGCTCAACATATTGCAGCGCACACAGCTGATCTGTTTTGTTGACATTAAAAGAACACGGTGTGAAGTGAAGCGTGCTACGTTCATGGAAACTTAGGAAAACTTAAATGTCAGCATAAATATCTGAGGCACGTGGGCCGAGCCAGTGCTTTTACACCCATTTAAACACACAGGCATGCAGAGGTTGTTACATGCCTTTAAATGGTCACACTGAAGGATGCATCATCTCTATGATTGGCCCAGGGGCAAATATCTTTTTCTCGGCCCATATTTTCTCACATATTATCTCTGTCATTCACGCACAGAGCAATAATCAATATTAACAATAACATCATTCTAGCGGTTGTGTCAGAGGTTGTGTTTGTGCTGTGAACTCACACCATCTTTTTTAAGCGGGACTACCGGATGTGGTAGACCCGAGGGCTCAAAAGCACTGCAAACAAAGAAAATACGAGCAAACAGAAGAATGCAGCAAAAACACAGCAAAAGTAGAATTAAAAAAACAATACAAGAGGAATAAAATACAAGGAAAGTAAGGTAAAACACAATGGAAGTAGATTGAAACACAATGGAAGTAGAATAAACCATCACGGACGTAAAATAAAACACCACAGAAATAGAATAAAATACAACCGAAGTAGAATAAAACAGAATAGGTGCAGAAAAAAACAAAACAAAGCACACAAAGCACAATAAATTGGGAAAAACAGCACAGAGGAAAAAGAATAATGTGTGTTCTAATCACACGATTCATAAAGTGCTGAAGATGCATGTTTCCTTCAAGTTATCGTCTCCCCTAAATTACATGCATTGTGTTTTGTGAGCCTTTTTTAATTTGCTGATGTTTTCTTAGTTTGCAGTGCATTTGACCTCTCAGTGCAACCATAACCACAAGCCCAAACATATTTAACTTTGATTAACTTGGAACAAGAAGAGAGAAGCCCATTAACCACAAGTCCTCACAGACTCACTGGATGGGTCATTTATAGAATTCCTCATTCAACAGTTATTTCACTGCTTCTACATACATCTCACACATGAGTCATATTTTTAACATAGAAATGGTAACAAGGATTCAGTTGTTTACAAAACCACAAACTACTCATCCATCAGAACTTCATCTTTCAGGCCGTGCGCTCAGCAAATCCATAGATAACACTGCTCAGACCCTGAATCTTAGCAGTTAACGCTGTCTGACTACTCTATAAGACACTCACCGAAAAAACAAACTGTTGCATAGTTGATGCCAAAAAGTTTGCAGGTATTTGGCAAATGACAGAAAAAAAAGTCATCATTCAGCTCTTTGGAAGGAAACTGGAATGTGAATGAAATGGTGCAACGGTTTAGGACCTAACCACAGTAATATTAATCGGGGACAACATCCTCATTTCGATTTTTTTTTTCTTTTCTTTAAATATTCAACACTGAAAAAATTAGAACAAACAGCTTATAGTGCAGGAAGTACAGTCATACAACCAGAAGGGAAGTGTATGAGGTGTGTTCCTACACAAATTATCTTCAGTAAGGTGCCTATTTTCATCCTGTGCTTAAAAACAGGCAGTATGCAAGACATACACAGGCTATTTTATTATTTTAATTATTTTATTTTATTTATTTTTCTATACCTATTAATAGCTTATCTAACAGTTGTGGACACACTCACAGAGATATATCAGGAGCAACCCGGGGTCTTAATATATACATTTATGGTGTAGCTGTAGAATTGATCCACAAACCTTCTGATAGTTAGACAACCTACTCGACTTCCTGAGACAAAGGCTTAAGTAGAATTCTGCACAAGGATAGACTATTTGGAACTAAAATTATAAGCATTGTTGAATCTAAAGGATCAATATACCTGTGATATATGTGTGATGGAAAATAATTAATTTATTCTTATTTTATTCCATTTGTGGACAGGTTACAAGTGAAAAAGTAAAGAGTTTCCTTCGCTAACTATTCTTTAATATTTCAGATTTTTAGAAAAACGAGTGTTCATTTAAAAAAAAAATTATAATCATTAAAACATAACTGAAATTTATACATATTTATATACAATGCATGTGGCCGTGCTCTGTTTGTAATAGAGGTCCACCGTTTTTGCTGAGTTCCCATTGCCTGTGAATGCATCATCCAAGGCCTTTCAACATTGGAGAGTCAGCAGCCAATCATATGGCTAAAAGACGCTAAGGCCCGCCTATTTCTTTCACCAACAGTCAGGGTTGGCCAAAGTGCAGCTCCAGTTCCTGTAGTCAAAGAACACGCTGCTTTGAACCAAAGAAGGAAGCTGTTGACCTTTCAGTAATAATCAGTTTAGGCTGCAGGGGTTTCTGACATGCCAACTCCAAGGTGAGAGCCACATGATTATTATCCTCCTCTGTTTACACCGTAAGCATTTCTGCTCTTATGACTTTATTGTTTAAAGCATGAGCTAACATCACTGCCAGACTTTCAGTGGGTTGATTGAAAGCATTGAGCTCACCTATTGTTGAGATGGATAAAGGCATGTTGAGCTTGAAAGGCCAAGTATTTCTCCCTGTGCTCTGAGCTGTTACCTAACTTTCAGAAAGCATACTCTGTCCTCGGGAGTATACTTTGACCGCTATGATATCTTATTACCTCATACTTTTAGGTAAATGGGTAATCTGTAGCTGTAGTCTAAGAAAACCTTATTTTAAAGCGTTTGCATGACACATAGGTATCAAAGGCATAATAATCATCTGCAGGAGTCATAAACAGTTCATTCATTAATTACTCTGCTATAAGCTTAAAAGTTTTCAGTCGCTTATGTTTCTGTAGCTTGAATTTTCCCATAAAGAGATGCTCTTTATGGGTCCTTCCAGTGTAATTGACCAAATCACAAACAGATGATTTTCTGTATCACAACAGACTGTTTGTTCCCCCTGTTCATGCAGAGCCTGTTAGTGGGAGTCTCCATAACACAATATGCTTTTGTCTCCCCCACAGTGAAAACATGCTCTTTGGGATGGGAAATCCCTTGCTCGACATTTCAGCTGTTGTGGACAAAGATTTCCTTGACAAGTAAGTCTAAATGCTTCATCTGTTTCCCCTTAAATCATCCTGCATGCTCAGAACACACTTAATGTTTGTTTGCTTGCCCTTTCCTGAAAGGTTTGGACTGAAGCCGAATGACCAGATCCTCGCAGAAGACAGACACAAAGCCTTGTGAGTTAAAACTTCGCTCGTAACCCACGCTACAGTCGCTTGTGTAATGCAAACAGTTAAAAACATGTGAAACCAAATAAGGGATACACTAGCCATTCATACACACTACTACCATCTTGACACTGTAAGCTGTGCTCAAAATAGCTAACTCATACATTGGCCCCGGGTAGCTGGCAGCCTCAGAACTTTACACGCCCACATTTTTCCAGCTCTGAACCCATGCCAGGCTATAAATAACCTCTAAATTTACAATTGCCTTGTGGCAAATGTAAGTTAGTAAGGGTTTTTCTGAGTTGTGAGTTTCTTGTAAACACGCCTCCGTCACATTGCAAGCAGTAACACTATATCCTTCCTCAAAGACACTGTGGCATGCCCCCGCTTGCAGCCCGTCACTCTGTAGAAACAAAGAACTAGGCTTTAATCACTGACTGACCTTACACCACCCTTTTCCTTCTGTTTGATAAGGTACAGATGGTTCCTTTGCAGGGAATTTGTTGTGTGAATTTTTTTTTTGAAGATGTTAAATATGTGCACCATCTGTAAATAAGAACATGGTGTGAGAGAGGGAGGTGTTGGGGTTCCCTTTGAAGTTTGAAGGATTAAACAGTTTTCACACTGAGAGGTAAATCACATGTTCCACATTTAGCATATGTAAACATTTGTTATGGGTTTGCCTATTAGTGTGTGAGTGAACTGAGATGTTTAATAATTACCCAAGCAGCAATAGAAAAAAATCACAGGTTTTCTGAGTTTTTATGACTTTACTTTGCCTGCCAAGTCTGAAATGTAATCAAAAAAGCCATTCACTGGGACAGAATAACCTCTTCTGTGAATCCAGCTCTCTTTTATTTTTAAAGCATGATGGATATTTTCTGACGGCAACATTTCATTTTGTCCTAAATTGGCAATTTGTGTCTCTGCAACCAAATGTAACCCAATGCCCGCTGCCTTTCAGTTCGCTCTAGCAATAAAAGTGCAACAGATGACTTTTTAAGGCCTTTCGTTTAACCAGTAGCAGGTCACCTGAGCTGAAGTGCTCCTTTAGACAATTTTATTACATCACACTGGTCAACGTTCACACCTTAAACCTGCTCAGTCAACAGTTATCTGCTGGCCATTACTACTGGAGCACTTCAGTGTTTAAGGTGCCCTGTTGAGTTTTTAAAAAAAGTCTTTATGAAAACAGAATCGGCATTTTCATTGTGTAAAACGGTCTGTTTTAAGTACGATAAGCCAGATAGTGGCACTAACAAATGAGGAGAGGCCAGTGGGAATCCTTGGACATGTACAGTTAATTGTTACTAGCATTACTTTAACAATTTGACAATAAAATGGCTTAAAGATGTCAAATTCTGAACAGTTGGCACTTTTGCAAAGACAAAGAAAAATGATTTTGTTGTCCATTAAGACGTTTTAATGTCTTGAGTAAACTTTGTATTGGATTCAGTGTGACGGAGCAGTGGAAAATTTGACTCATGTCAAAATAACCCCCATATTTATTTGTATTGGGAGCTCCAGTGGAGCAGTGGTCCTGGCTTTGGGGTTTCTGCACTGCAGATGTTACATCGGCTAACATACTGTGATGCTGTGATTGTGCTTCCCAAACCCTATCCATAGACATTTAGCCAGTTTAAAACCATAATGTTTAAATTTTCAAAAGACCAGCTTAAACCAAAAATTGGTGACTGCTACCGTTGACTGTGCAGAACTACTGAGCCACCCCTCATTTCTTTATATTTTGCTTCCAAGGAGCCAGACTTTCTTGTAATGTTTCTAGGATAAGTGACTATAAGCTGCTGTTTCCAATGAGTCCAATTCAGTTCAGTTTTTGTACCCTTTCTTGTTGTTTGTTCAGCCATTTAACACTGACATACAACTCAATCAAGTATATATATAAAAGGCATCTAACTCAAGGGCTGAACCACTGTAGAGTCTGCACATAACAGACAACTTGGCAACGAACCAATTTTAAATTTAGTATCTTTAGCCACTTTGTTACTGCAACCAGTCACAAAAAAAAACATAATTTGTTCCCATTTTTTTTAGTTGAATAACACACATTCACAGGCATAAAATTTTATTTTTGGAACAGCAAGTTGATTCCCAAAGAAAATTTGGCATATGGTGAGGAAACTGGACAAGTGGAGGACAAAAGAAGTTGCAGACCTACAAAACTTTCCACAACAGGTGATCAGTATCTGAAAGTCCTTAGAAAATAGGAAACATCCAGGAAAGAGCTGACACAGAACTTGAGAGTTGCATTTGGCTCTTCAGTTGATCCATCAACTGGTAGCTGAAGAACAGCGATGGTCTTGAAGGTTAAATGACTGATGAACTGGACTGAAAATCTTTCCAACCACACTGCAAGTGTAGTAAAAGCATATGTGGATAGAAAAACATAAAGTGGAACACTATCAGTCGTGGATTGGCCTCCCCAGACCTGGACCTCAACATTAATGAAGCAGCGTGGGATCATCTTGACAGAGAAAAACAGCAAGTATCCAACGAAATGTCTGGAGAAATATTCCTGAAGATTACTTAAAGAAATGACAGTAAAGCCTTAAATATCAAGTTTGAAGCACGTTTGAATTGTAGGGTGGCCCGAGACTTTTTGTACAGTACTGTAGAATAATAATGCAAATGGATACATAGCCTATCCGTACCAGGCTGCATTAGTCCATAAACTTTACTACACTACTGCAAACCACCTACTGTGTAGCTGTTACATGCTGTAGTAAATCTGTGAAGGCATTATAAAACTATGAAGCACCATAACGATGCAGTTAGAGTTTAAAGACAGATCAGTACATCTGATCATCTGTACTTTACAATGGACTACCTTGTCGGGTCTTGTTACTTGACAAAAGGACACATGTGACCTTGGGCAGGAGCAGCGGCACAAAGCAGCATCATCAGCAGTGTTGTTCTCCTTCAGCACAAAGGCAGCGGTGTTATCTTTAGCCCCACAGACACTGTTCTCTACACATTCTGCACAAGGTCAGGGCAGGATTAACATGCAGCTTTGCTGGTTAATTCCCAGCACAATGCATTTCAATGCACGTCCCCTCAATGCTATAGACACCAGCGTGCCTGTCATCATGTCAGTCAATGCATATCTGAGTAAGCATGCAGTATTTTTATCATTCTGAACGTTAACTTTCGACGCTGCAGCATGTGCCACAGTGTACCTATTAATGCTGCTTTGCTTGAGGTTTGGTTTGGTTGCTAAGAAGTCACGTGCAAAGTCATTGGCTTACGGAAGAAGAAGAAGAAGTCCGCTGAAGTGTTGTGACAAATAACTTCATTACTAAAAAGGACTTACAAGTCCAGTCAACTAACACCATTGTTGCGCTACCGAATCTACAGAGTGTAACACGATTCATTTTTTCCTCCCATCACCCTGGTGGGAGAGAGATCATTGGATGCAGTGCGCTGTGGCCATGCCTGAATTCAATTATCTAGTCACAGCAGAGCCCATATAATCCTGTTGTTGCTGAGAAATTGCCTGCTGGACAGTAGAAACTATCTACATCCATGTTAGTACTGGCTGGGGACTTATTTTTGGTGTAACAAGATTCAGCCGCGTATTCTTAGTGATTCAGTAATGGATTAGGCACCAAAATTCACTGACTTTTGCTGTTTTCTTTTGTTTTCTGTCGCAGTAAATTAAACACGTTTTTGTTCTTAGACTGTTATTTTGAAAATTGCAAGACCTCAACTCCATCTAGCACTTAACCTTCTGACATTTTAAGATATTTAATGTTTTTTGCAACAAAATTTTGATCAACTTAACTGAAAAAATAATCGAGAGATGCAGGAATTTGAATGAAAACAATCATTATTTGCTGCTCTGATTTGGGTGGGGGGTGGCGGGGAAATCTGCCATACTGAAAAACAACCCAAACTTCCTGCTACATTCCATTTAACCACAAGCCCCGGTTCACTGCTGGGCGTGACCTTTCTGTTGTTTCATAATGCTTCTTTTCTTTTCACCTTTGCCAACTGCTGCATCCTTTCTTTCTCCTTTGTAATGCATCAAAGCCCTCAAACTATAATATACCTGTAGTTAATTTTTACATGATGCAATCTTAAGCAGTGCTATTATCTTGTATGAGTGACAGCATCAGTCTCTCCTCCTCAAAAAGCAGCTGCGAGTTCTGCCGGTACCTGTATATTATTCCTGGTTTCACAGTGTGGTGGTTAGTCTGTCAGGCTGGAGTAAATGCAAAATACTGTACTGTTTGTTCACATTATATTTTCTTATATATTATAAATATAAAATATATATGTTTATATTTTTTTGTGGTTAGTGAGCTGCAGTTGAGAGGGTCTGCTTTCAGCAGATGCTGGTTTTTCAGGCGAAGCCTCTGGTTGTTTTGAAATCGAGGTATGAGAGGAAACCAACTAACCAAAGAGCTGCGTGAGACTTCCTCTCTGCCTGCTTAGACATGTTAAATTCAGAGTTTCAGTGGGTAACTGTCGTAACTGTAGTTCCCTCTGACTTTTTGCAGCTGTTGCTGCCATCGTGTGGATTCAAATATGAGTTTGATTCCTGCAGGATTTTTAAAGGCTCTTTGTCATGTGCCAAGATTTGGGGTACGTTTGACTTTGTGTTGTGACCAGATGAACCCAAAGATTACTAAATTCAAAATAAAGTTGTGTTCTTTACTTAGGTCATGTCTAATTTTTCTTTGTAGTGTTTGCTTTTTTAAAATATTTGATTCTGATCATTTGCAGTATTCGTCTCATTAGCACGTGGCGAATATTTATATTTTAACCTTGTCACTTATTTCTTGGCAGCAAAATTCTTTTTAATATGTTATTACTTTGCAGAATATGGGGCATGCACCCTATATGACCAGCAGGGGGCAACAGTAACCTGCTGTTTCTACCCCCCTAAAAAAGAAGTCTCCATAGGAAACAACATGTCAACATAATGAAAACACGCCTCTTTCTGCAGGAGATTATAATGTGGGACATGCAGCATTTCATAATATAATATCTACCCAAACCCTCTTGGGAGTGTTAAGTGAATCATATTAGCGCTAATAATTATTAGTGTATCAAATGAGCGTGTCATTTTTTACTGTGAGAGTATTGTCACCTCAGAGGGGTGGTGGCGGCGGCGGTGGGGGGAATCAGCTGGCTCCTGAATATTAGTGCTGTTCAAACATTTGTTTTATGACTCCCTCTGTCCAATGATAATTAATTGTTTACTTTCTCATCTCTGGATGATGGCGTGACTCTTTTCAGTAGTTGTTTGCTCACAGCAATTAAGTTCATCAGTGCTCATCCTATCCTCTCCCCCAGCCCCCCCCACCACCACCTACCCCGTCTCCCTCCTTTTCTCTGTTTCTCTGTGCTAAATGCAGATTAGCAGCATCACAATCGCATCCAGAATGAGAGTAAACTCCTCATTATGCCGTGTGACCCTCTGCTGCATGAATAATTCAGGGATGCAGTGTTAGTGGCTGGCTGTTATTAGCATTCCGGATGGCGAAGGATAGGGGAGGGTGGGGGGGAGGAGGAGGGTGGGAGGCTCATATCACTGACAGGGCTGACTCAGGGGGATCAGCGCTGGATTGAGACACACATCACACACACATCATCACACGACACAGGAGATCAGTGGAGGTGCCTCTCCACTAACACACCCTGCTGTCTGTGTACATCTTACACACCCCTGCTGCTGTCATGCAGCTCAATCTGCTTACTGGGGGAAAAAACAACAAAGGCCTCTCTCGCTGAGTACATGCTAAACACTTCGGCTCCCGGGTTCGTGTGTGTGATAGATTCTGCTCTGTAAACACACTTGACTCTTCTCCTCTCTTTCTATTTTTTATGTTTTTAATATATAATGAAGTGAATCGTGAGTGCTAGACAACCCCCCCTCCCTTCCCCTGTGGAGCTATCCTTGTGGTGTCATAAGGACAGACACTCCTGCTTGTTGTGTGTTTGTGTGTTTGTGTCTGCTCACATGCATGTGTGCAGGAGCCGCATGTGCTTGCCATGGTGCCACTTCACTGGATGTACTCATGCTTGACTGAGTGTGTAGACACATTACACACCCCCCACCCACCAATCCTTTTATTTCCCAGCTCCCTTGTCTGGTAACGCTGAGTGCTGTACTACAGTACTTAAACTCACCTCTGCTGGCAGCTACCGGGTCAGCACGTCCGGCTCCCCCCCGCTGCCGAGGACAAAGGTCACGGGCCTGCATCCATCAGCCGACCTCTGAGCCAAAGCAAGAGAGCAGAGATTAATGGCACTCAACCGGTAATTGAGACATCAGAAACACGTTCAGCGACCAGGCGCGCTGCTCTTGATGTTTTATTGATAACCGTGAATCTGGCAATTTGGGACGCTTGCGTGAATCTGACGTGCTCGCCAGAGCCGTACTCAGCTGTAAGAAATGCGAATGTAGACCTTGTGAATTATAAAAGAGGAAAACTTTTCAAATACTGGAAAGAAAGGGGGGAAAAAACAGCGCAGGGTCTCCTTGTTCCCGTGTTGGTGCTTTCTGTGTGATGAAATTTGTCAGCGTGCTGTGCAGCCGCTTGATTTCTCTGCATTTAAAAGCATACATGCTGCATTATGAGAGATGGCTGATGCAATCATAATTAAGGCTTGTCCTCGTTGGAGCTTTGAATTCCTCTCTTCCACTCTCTCTCTCGCTTGTTGATGGCCACTGCCAGCAGGTGGTGCCAGAAGGAAACATCACAAGTCAAAGGGGGCGTAACAAACACAATCTACATCTCTGTGCATGTGGGCGCTGCTACCCCCTCCTCACCTCGTCTCCCTCCAACTCCCCGCTTTTAAAGAGCGTTTTATAATTAAAATGTGGGCGTCTCAGCCAGTACATACAGCATGTTCAGTTCAGAAAAGCATGCTCAGGGCTATTTTTAGTCATCTTTGATCCCCCAGCAGCCACACAGGAAAAAGCCACTGATGGCAGCAGCCCTTTTTTTTTTTTTTTTTTAACATGAAGGCTAGTTAGTGCACTATCTGTGCCGATCATTTCTCTACACCTAGCCTGTGCGGGGGTAGAGATGGGAGGCCTGACTGGTGAGCAGCAGCAGCACTCCCCGTGTATTTAAAGTTCACACTGGGCCATATGGTCCCCGCAGTAGGGGGTGTTGGTGGAATTATTCACACGGAGCGCTCTGAATCACTGAGATCCTGGTATCAACCTCCAAGATAAGGGGAATGTCTCAAAGGCTTTGTGCTCCGGCTTCAAATCTCAATCCTCAAGAGAGCACCAGAAGCCCCATCCTTGCTTACACACTCCCTCTTCCCACTCCTCTCTCCCTCAGTGTGTCCCTCTCTCTCTCTCTCCCTTTCATTTCCTCACACACACTCTCACACTCCCTTTCCCACATCCACGCAGTACAGTGTGACAAACAACGCCACCCTCTGCAGCGCGAAGCCAAAAACCTGTGACATTTTAGAGGAAATAATATGAACTCATACTCCATGACCAGATTTTGCCCCCACCGCCTAATCCTTGAGTGCAGCCTAATTAAGTACAAACAGCAGTCCTCAGCTAATGCCAACAAATGGGCTGCTGCTGCTGCTGAAGCTGGATTGGCCCATTATTAAAGGGACGCACAGTTGTCGTTTCTGCATTCTAATGCAATTACTCACCCATTATGACCATGTAATTGTGCAGTCATTAATTGTGTATCCAGTCTGTGATGCAAAAAGTGTCACTGCAGAGAAGATGTGGCACTACTTTTTCTTTCTTTCTTTTGCACCGAGGTACTCGAGGAAGGTTTTCTTAGCTAAAAAGGGATTTGCCCCAGTGGATTGAGATACCCGAGCGATGCCGATACTTTAATGCTTTTGTACAAATCAACATTCATCCCTTACTGTAGTCTATTAGAAGATGTCAGAGGACGGGAACAAGGCCTCTGTGGCTGTTTGAATCATGACTCATTTGTGTTCAGTACTTTTATATGCCTCATTCTTCGCCATCTATTCCCATCCTGCCCTAATGTTCCTCTGATAAGAATGTCCTATTCATTCTGCGTTCCTCACCGGTTGCTACACAGAGAGGGAGTGAGAGAGAGAGACTCTACAGGCACTGAATGAAAAGCACATCTATTTCTGAGAGGGAGCGCGAGCATGGTAGAAGATAATTATTGATTTGAAATAAGAAAAGATAAGGCTCAACCTTGAGCAGCCCAGCGATAGCACACAGAACAGAATAATTAATGGGCCTGTCTTGTGTCGGGACAAGCTTTCACACTGAGACGAGCGTATTGATTTTAAACAGATAAACTGCGTAACCCTTTGTGAAGGGTTTGACAAACAATTTAATTGGGGGGGAAAAACAACAATATTCCTCACCCTTTCCATCTCCCTTTCATCATGTCCCCGAGCTGTTTTTCCTCCGCCTGACCTATGGAAACAATTACTGTGCATCAGGCCTCGTACTGCCTCCAGACTACCAAGGAAGGCTGGTGTGGGATGCACACACACTGATTGGGGAATCTAATCAATGGTGGAACCTGTCTCCACTCCAGATGCCCGTGTTGAAACTGGGATTACCAAAGCCTTTTAGCTGCATTGGCCCCTCTCTGTTCCTGTCAGATAGAGAGAAGATGGATCTGCCTGTTTAAATATACCTGCCTGCTATACTTGAAGCAGAGATAATTTACTGTTCCTGTACAACCCTCCTCCTGCCTAATCCCCAAGGAGAGCCAGCAAAGAAGCCCCAGTCCGCTCACTTCTTCCTTTGCCCTCCCCTGATTAGCGATAGAGGCCGTTTGATCATGTTTCCCTGCCTGTCCTTGTGATTTGTAAGCTGTTTAAATGTGAACGAGGCAATTAAACGAGGACGAACGGCGTGTAGGAGAGAAGGTGCCGCGGTGATCATTAGCGATGAATTACCCCGGTGTGCACTCAAACACTCGGGAGGACTTTCAGGCGGACCACTCCCGAGAATCCAGATCCAATCTAGCCATTGATTAACAGAGACTTGTTCTTCCTGTGAAATCACTCGACGGGGATTTTAGGGCACTCATCCGGTCTTATCGAGATAGGCTAACATCAAAGGCGAATGAAGAGGGATTGGGTAAATGGGCTCGCCTTGCCCTCTGTGTAAGAGACTTAGAGGAGCAAATCTTGAATTATTGCCTCATGTAAATAATCTACTTGGCTTGTTTTTTGGGAAGGTGAGAGAGGAGCTCATGAGTCACTCGGGTTAGAGAACTCTCAAAGTACTTTGGAAGCTCTCATATTTCCCTTGATGGGAAACAACAGTGGGGGCTCCATCCTCAGGAATGTAAACAACACAATGTTCCCGACTTGTGTGATCTGCCTCAACAGTTTGAACGCGTTAAGCCGGAGAGATCTGGAGGTATTAGTTGTCGAGGGGGGACTCTAGGACTCCGATACCCTCTGAATACAAATATTGTATTCAGCGGCTTAATTCTTCTAATTTGAATATGATTTCATTTAAGCTGAATAAATAAATGCTGCTATTAGTCTCAAATTGGAAGGTATGAAATTGAAAAACTGTGGCTTTTAGTTAAGAGTGGCGTTTAACCAAAGTGCCACCGGCAGCCTCTTGTAAAACATGTTATATAACACATGCTGACCATACATTAGTGGAATACATGGCATAGCTGGGATTGCTCTTACGCCGAGCGACACCAGTAGGTTTTAAAAGCTGAGGTTACTGGCTGAGGACATTTTGTTCAAAACAATTTCTTTTTTCTTTTTTTTCTCCCTCTGCTCCCTCCCATCACTGAGTGAGCTTAGACTGCAGTAGATGGAAAGGGATTTTCTCTCTCTAAATGGCCAAGGGGGCCGTTTACGGTGTCACTACTATGGGATCACATGATGTTTGAGGGTGTAAAGGTCTCGAGGCAGCTGCTCCTTTTCGGATGGGATTTTCGAGGCGTCCAAGAGCAGGGCCCCATGCTGTCTGCACTGAAAGGTGGAGCAAATACTTCTAGCAAGGGGGGGGGGGGGGGGGGGGAAGCACTGAAATCCTCAGAAGCTGTGTGTCTATTTGAAATGGGTTCTGGAGTCCCTCGGCTGCCTTCATGTTATAAACACCCACAGTGCTCAAATTCTTCTTTTGTCAAGGAGTCATAACAGGTGTCTCAGGAAGGATTTTTTTTCCACCCGGTTAGCATATTTTCCACTTGCATGGAAAGTTTTTTTTTTCTTTATTAGGAACATTCTGCCCTGGGTGGACCTCTCGCCTTGAGACATGATATGTAGACTTTCTTTGAAGCAGTTAAGGTTACTTTCACACCCGCTCAAAATTCGGCCATGCCTAGTTAAACCAGGTTGTGCTGAAGTATTGAACACCTCTGGCTGGCACATGTTGGTAAGCCATGACGCACTTTGCATACAGATCAGTGCTGTCTGTGGCAAGTATACACAGTAGACATGACATATTTTTATGATCAGGGCTATAATTTAAAACGTACAACCGTTGACCAACCCCATAAAATGCACTGGATCTCTGTAGCGCAGAGTACCAGTGCCCCCTTGGGATTACAACTAAGCATTTTATTATGAATTTAAAGCAGTAACGCACATATAATTCAATGTGACTGATTTAGAAAAAGGCCAAGGTGCATCTTCACCTTAGTTAGGCCAGTTGCCATAGCATGGCGGATATGTTTGTATATCCAGCCCCCCCCCCCCCAAATCTCTAGGAGGCTAATGGCGCAAACAATGTGCAGAACGCAACATTATTCATGTTCTCAGCTTCCAAGATAAAGGGCTCTATCTCGCAGCGTAGCCTGGCTTTGCATCATGTTACGCCTGAGCATCGCAGCTATTGATGTTTGAAATGGCAGTATGATGGGGAAAATACAAAAATGATAGAACTCCCTTCAGTATTACCCTGGGGTGTTCCTTTGGTTTATGTTTGAAAACACAGCAATTGTTTACTCCGTATTCCCCGATGTAATGTCTGCTTTCTCGACTCATTTCTGTTTAGTCTGTTACAGTCATTTCTAAACTTTGCTGTGCGGTTCAAAAACATCAAACCTTTAATCAGATGCGGTCTCTCGCTAAACGACTTATCTGGGTATCGGGTTTTTATACATGGGAAAATAATAAAACGTAATTTTCTAATTGCTTTGAAAGCATCACCTATGAAATATGTGCAGTCGCCTATTTTTGCCAAGTTGAAGATGAATATCTGCTTTTATTTTGTGCATCTCTTTGAGGAAGCAGTTCAAGTTCCTTAGAAATAACTTTTGCTCACTGCTCATCTTGTTATAATACTGTAAGGCTAAATACAACCATGTGTGAACAATGTTTCTCTCTTTTGCTTTTATCAAGCTGACGTTTTAGACTCCCAACTGCAGCAACATTTGTGGTAAAGTATCCCATTTAACAAAATCCAGCTTTGATTTTTTTCTCCCCCCCTCTTTTCCCTGTAAGCAGTTTATATAAACAACTTGCACCTGGAATGTCACGGTTAAAGAATGGCGTAAATGTATCCCACTTTTAGTCTGTTGTGTTTCTGGGTTTACGTGCTCCAAAACACAACTTCTTTACTGCTCGAAAAGGGAAGAAAAATGTTGCGACTTAACTAGGGGATTGGAAAATATATCCTTACAGGATAAGCTGAGTACGTTAACAAAAAGTCTAGCACAAATATTTGGAATACTGAGTCAAAAGTAACAAATGCAGTATTTAAAATGGCGATCTAAAAAGCGATCCTGTGAACTTTACTTGTGTTTTCTGTTTAAATGATCAAGATAATTCTGTTAGGAAGGGTTAGGAGTGTTACAGAACCACAAGACACTTTACAGGACTCTCTGTTTGTAGGTCTTGCTTATAACAAGCATCAGTAGAGACTTTCCAGCAGCAGCCACATGATAGTGCTCACCTTCAAAACCCACAGGCAGCTGCTTGTTATGTGCACATGTAACTTTGTGTTTTGATTAACTTCCAAACTTTGGTTTTAGTTTGGAATTTGCCGCAAAGTGTGCACGTCCTGTTGTAAATTTGTCACCGACCAGCATTACTGCATTAGCGGACATTGGCATTGGTCCATTTTATTTTTGACACGTGTTTGTGAAAATTTAAATGACATTTGGGCTTTTTTAGCTAGAGGCAAGTATAAATAATTATTTTGATTGTTCTTATTCCATCTCATAAGTGCCCTCTAGGTAAAGTGAGCATGCTCTCTGTAGATCAGACATAAATGTTTGAAATATATAGCTAAACTGACAGATAAACACTTGAAATATGTGTCTGAAAAAGATAAAAGCATCTTTTGTTTGGTACTATTTAATTAACAAAGTCAGAGAGCATCCAGTGTGAGATCATTTTAACTAAACACATTGAGTGCCCGAGTTCATCTGAAGTGCTCTTCTGATATATTGAGAGATTGCTAACCTGTTAAATTCAGAGAACAGGTACATAATGCAGTTAAAATGTTTAATTTAAAGATAAAATAAAAAGCTAAAACCATTATTTTTTTCAGGAAGTGCCCATTGAGGTTGCGCATGTGAAGCATAAAGCTGTTAGATTAGTTTTATTCTGAAAAGACAAACTTTGAATATGCAGCACTTGCACAGTGCTGCTCCTTTAGTTATCCTAATGTTAACATTATCATCATAGCAACAGTCTGAGTGATAACTGGTTAGCCAATATTATAAGCAGATCCCAGCTTATTGCAGATTTATTGTTATGTATGTTGTCCAAAATCATTTTTAAATACAGAAAATGATGTATAAACAGATGCTTGGGCTGATGTAGAAATGGTGTCATCGTGTAGTTTAACCAGAAGAGTGCCTCCCACTTTACAGTACTGTCTGCACAATGTACCGCACGTACAGTTGTATACATGTCATAGCTATGCATTAAATATGTTGTCAAAAACTTCATGAATTATGCTTCTCATGTGCTGCTCCTTTTTCATTATTTCTGTTGGCAAACTAATATACTTAATCACTTTATAGGGCTGATGGATGTGGTTTATACGCTAAGAACTGCTCATTTTAACCCGTTGCCGTTTGGTTGCTGAGCATATGTATTTCAACTTTTATGGCTATAATGAGATGCTATTGTTATGAAATGAAAACAACTGGATGCTTTCATTAGGTGATGTAGGTGCAGAAATGCTAAAAACGGGTCATTTTAGGATGTTGCTGGGCGGTTTCTAGGCAACAGTGATAACATCATAATATCTGATATAGATGAGAACCACCAGGGGGACAAGATGTACCTGTGTGCTACGTTTGGTTGCTCGACTCCTGATGGTTTTGCAGGAGTTTGCAAAAAAAGACACACACAGACAGACAGAGCTTTTATGTTTTATAGTAAGATAACATTTTTTTGTTCTTCCTGGGGTTTGATGTCAGCCTGATGGTTTTAAGTGCTCCGACATGGAGCGGCATTAGCATTAAGCTGGAAGCACAGTTGTTTTCGCCATGAATGCAGGTCTAATAATCTTTCTCCTTTCAGCCTTCTTATGGTCTTCATCAGCCCCTCAAAGAAATGTTTGACGTTTTAGCTGCTAAATGCTCTATTATTTTCAACAGTTGGCTGCGAAATTAGTGTGGGGGACATTAGGGCTCGGAAAATATTTTTGCTCTGAAGCTGAGTACAGCTTTATAGCCACAGCGGCTGGAAATAAGGTTGGTGGGAGCAGTGTGGCTGAATCGAAACAGCAACTTTGCCAGCGTTTAAACCAGACAATGGGTAGAAAGAGGAAATGGGAAAATTCTGTAGGCTTTAGGGAAACCACAAGATTAGGTGACATTATCATGAGAAATTTAATGCTTGAGGCTGGCATGTTAAACGGGCTAAGTTGCATTTGACATACAAACTCCAGAAAGTTTTGATCCACTCTGCATTTGTACCCATCTCACCATGTCCCTTGCATTCTCTGCATGTCTTCCTTCATTACCTCTATAAACCTTCTCTTTTCCCCCGCGCTTGGCATTGCCACAGTCAGTCTGTAATTGTTCTTAAACAGTGTCTTATGAAGCATTTCTTTTATTTTTGTTTGTTTCAGGTTTGAAGAAATTGTCAAGAGGAACAAAGTTGAGTACCATGCCGGTGGTTCTACCCAGAACTCAGTCAAAATTGCTCAGGTTAGTCTTCTCTGGCCGCCTGCCATGTGCCCGAATGTGTTTTGAATATACGGTGGTATGCTTGTAACCTTAGATTTGTCTGCCTGGCAACCCTGGGAATACTGAGCATAGCTGCACAGCACGATGACACATTACTGTTTTAGCTTTTTAGCTGTTTTGAATTCATCAACCTGCCACGAAAAGAGAAAGGCGGGAAGGATTAATAATATTTACAGTGTTATCTGGTTGGCCTAATTTCCTGAGACATATCAAACATCAATTAGAGAGAATTACAAGTAGACGCAATTAACATGTCACAACAAATTATACCAAACAAATGCTGATCCGCTCTCTGGCTGTTAAGACAGATTTGAGCATCTAAAAGAAATTGGTGATTGTCCAAATCTAAAATGGCAATCTGAACTTTTAGAAGATTATTCACTGAATGCTTTTTTTTTTTTTTTTTCATGTGACTGCAGCAAGTCGCTGAATTTGACATCCAGTGATTAGCTGCTGATAAGGCTTTGGTCTGTTCACAATAAACAAAGAAAAAGCATCTAGCTGAAAAATAATTCTCTTCCAAGGAGGAGAAATGAGTGCAGAAGCTAATTGAGAGGCTGATGTCTGTGGAAGCGTGGAGTCTTTCTTCTGTGTGGGTTTTGTTTGTATGTGTCAGTACAGTGTGTAGACTTTGTATTTGTACACGTGTGCTTGTATATGTGCGCCTGTGTGTGTTTTTGTGTGTATTTAGCGCAAGATAGATACAGAGCAAGGGAAAAGAAAGCAAGCAGGCCCTCAGGCTGCCACCATCTCCATGCTTTGGAGACAGTAAACATCCTTTAAAAATGAGACGCCGAGCTGTGCACCTCCGTACAAACACTCTTTAATTATCAAGATCAGACACGTTTGCATAAACCTCAGTCACTCGCATTAACATTAACTGTCAAATTGATTTTATTCTTTGGGCAACAACTCCCTGCCTTTTAAATCTTGTTTGTTTGATGCAGTTAGATTTCATATAATTGGCGGACTCGCTTTCCTGCTTGAGTCGGTTAGATGTTGGAAAACAATCACTGCAAAATGCTGGAGCTTAATCTGTAGATTCACTTTAGGTTGCCACAGTGTAATTTGGGCTTCTAAAGGGTTTCTCGATTTAGAAACAACGACTTGAAGATAATGTCAACGGAGATGTGACTCAAAATCTGTGGAAGAATTCGGTGAAATCAAGGATGGTGGTCCTCTTAACCCTCCCCTCAAAGAGCCAATGACATGTGAGCAAGTCGTGTTGCTGGTTTGAAACATGCGCAGATTTGGTTTTCAACCGTTTCAGTTAGTTTTCAGGGTGGGTACATCTGGTTATTATTGTAGTAAAATCATAGGTATGTGTGTTTTTGGTTTTTTTTTACCCCTCAGCTGAACAACAGTGAACTTGACCTCAAGGTCAGAGGTTGGAGGTCAAAGTTTCAGAATCTCTCCTGAATCCGATAACTCAAGAACAAGGCGACGTAAAATTTTGAAATTGATACCAAAGGTGTATCTAAATGGAGGCTGAGGGCACTGGCAGTTGCCAGTATTTTTAAATTTTGGCTTACTTTATTCACAACATGAATTAACAAGTCTGTTTGTTTAATTTGTTTTGTGCTCTGGTGGATTAAGCCCAAAAAGTTGATCTGGATTGAGCCATTAATGAATGTACTGGGATTTAGTATAACCTGTGTGGGAAAGCAACTTATGCTTTGTGTAGCCTGAAATAACTGCCAAGATGGCTGACGACCAGCAAGCTTTGTTTCTAGGAGGATTTTGACGGTGTGAAGTGGGTGTTGGACCATTGGAGTTCCATTACTGGAGAAAATCTACAGGTATAAAATGAATCACATTCAGAGAGAGTGCTGCAGTCACACTACGGACAACAGTTGTTGGAGCCTGCAGCACGGTCCATGTGAACTGAACTTGCAGTCTTGCAGCCTTTGAATAGGTCACTTTGAAGATAATGAACAGGTCTGCAAGACCACCCACAGTCAGTTGCCATTTTAAAAGCAACTTTGGTGCCTCAAAATGGTAATAAAAGGGAGTCAATCTGCTACCAGTTTGAGATTGAATGGTGTCAAGTTGGCAATTATGTACAAATTAGTTAAAAAAAAATCACAGATGTGGCTAACCAAAACTTCACATAAACTTACATTCAGGGTCCAGCAAGAACTTTAAAACGTTGAAATAGTTTCAGATTCATAGAAATTCCCCAGGTTTTTTTAAATTTTTTATAACATGTTGGCATCTGTCTCTGTGAGTGAGAGTTAGACCAGGATTACAGATAGGTTGGGCCCCATTGGGCGACCTGTGCAGTCGCTTTGAATGAAAAGCTAAAAAATGCTAAGAAAATATGTCTTTTTAGCCTGTTCCTACATGGTTGTTTGGTCTATATAATGAGATGCTACTGTGGTGAAATTAAAATGATAGCATCCTTTCATAAGCTGTTGTAGGCGGTTAAAGGCTAAAAACAGGTCATATCAGCCTGTTGCTACATGGTTGCCGGGCAACATGACAGTGTCATAATATATCATGCATAATTCATTTTTTGTGGATATAAGTTAGATGTTAATGTCATGAAATAAAAATGACACGGTGCTTTTTAAGGTGTTATGGGTAGATAGTTGAGAAAAATGGGTGATTTTAGCCCACTGCCATCACGTTGCTAGGCAACATGACAACATCATAATATCTTATATAAATAAAAACCTTCAAGGACCTAAGATGTACTTGTGTGCCAAGTTTTGTTGATTAGCTATTGATGGTCTACGAGGAGTTTGCAGACAAAGAAACAAACACACAGACAGACAGAAATTTCATGTAATATAATAAGATTACAAATTTCTCTTAAGTTTAATTGTTGTGAGATTGCAAGTGCACAAGAAAACAAAATGTTGCTTTTAGACATTTTGTCGCATAATGGTTGTCATTAATTTTTCATGTTTTATATAAAAAGACACTGAAGGAACTGCCCCAAGAAATAAATGCCCCTTTTGAATTTGAGATTTTTAGTGTGGGCCCAGACTGGAGAAAGAGCCGTCATGGCCTCTGTGCCCCGTGAGAAGCGTTTCGTCATCTAAATTGGCTTCATAATGGCATGGCAGGTCCTAGTCAAATGGTATTCTACTCTGTTTATTTGGATATTTACCCCCTTCAGAGGGAAGATGTAGTGCTGATTCTGAACTGCTCAAGATAACAAGAGTGTTTTCGTCCCACACCCAGAAGTCTCAGAAACAGTCTCTGTCAATATATACCTTGAAGCGCTGACTTTTCCACATTTCACTTTCAGGTGATGGTGTTCTTTTATGAAAAATGTATAATGCATAACCAGCTCTCAGATTATCACATTGTAGCACCTGCAATATGTGAAACTTCAAACCCGGCTGTATTGTGGAAGCTGAACCTTCAAACACGAATGATATGCACTGCAGCACTGAATCCACATCAAAGGGGCCCAGTGACTAAATGAGATGCTCGATCCGGGGCAGGTTTGCTCAGGAGCATCACCGCCGCTGGAGGAGAGAGAGTAGTGTTCAGAGGCTTTGCACGGGAATTGCTACACACGCTGGGAAAACCCAGGGTGTGGGAAGATCAAGGCTTTCGCCAGCAGAACTCGTACTTCCCTCCAAAACCCAGACGCTTCATCGGAGGCTGTAATAGGTTAAATACTGCAGCTTCATCCAAGCTAAGGTTTCTGCACTATCAAGGAAAACCTAAACCTCGGCTTTAAGAAGATGCAGAATCAATGGTAATTGGATTTAGTCAAATGAGAATTGACCAAGCTGAAGCTTAGACGGATAAAGTATTATTTTCCTCTAGCCACCATCTCCATCCTGCTCCTTGATTGAAATCCTTCATTGCAGTGTTTGCTAATCATCAGTAGCTTGTACTAAGTGCTGTCTTTGACACTACTTACTACCCACTATATTCATATTCAAATCATACAAGCCCCAAAGTAGATATAGCAGTGCATTTGTGCTTCCCTAGCTGTGCACCAGTGCTCCCCAATAAGCCTTGGATCTTGTTTGGATCAAGCCAGCGAAGTTGCAAGCTTGTACGCAGCGCTCTTTGGCTCTGATTCTCCTGAAAAAATGCAATGATAGAAGTGGGTTGGAGGTTGTTGCCTTTGCCCAGGCTCTAACAAACACCATGCCCTGAAGGGGCATCCAACATAAAGGCTTACCTACTGGATGTTGCAGGGGTGTAAGGTAACAAAAACCAGCCCAGCGTTGCCTGCTTTACACACAGCCTCACACATCAAAGGCTTTCTGCTCAGATAGGGCACGGCAGGAAACAACAATCATATTTTTTTCAGTTATTCACTGAGTTGAAGGAGGGGGAACAAAAAAACTGTGGCCTTTCTGTGCATGTGGGGCAGAATTTGGTGACGCCAAGCATGCATGGTGTTTATCACTGGTGACAGAATTGGTGGGGGGGACTCAGTTGACTGGAGGGCTGTATCAAGCAGCACAGTCAGTTCATTTAGACAGAACATCAAAGTCCTCCAACAGCTCTTTGGGGCCCAGAGATTGAAGTCTGAGTAGAGACAGGCTCGCGGGGAGTTATTGCTGCTGCCAGGGAAGTAGATCCTACTCTAAGTGCCTCGTGTAAACCGTGCATTCTCATTATGATCCTCACAAATCAGCACTTTTGACACATTGTGTTTCTGTGCACTGTAAGCAGGCTGTGTACCTATTCACCAAACGGACAAATTGGTTCTTCTAAGGGGCCTTGCTTTGAAAATGTCGCTAAAAGTTATGATTAAGTATGTTCTCTTTTCTTTATTTAGATTGGCATTGGATGCTTTTCAGCCTACATCATCAATTCACCGTGATGTCTTAATTACTGTTTAGAAAATAAAGGCTTTTGAAAAATCTGCTCTCCTTGTCATGCTTATGATGCCTGTTTAACATTTCCTCAGACTTGGTCAATTGTGGAAGAGGTGAATGGGGCCCAGCCTCGGTTGTTGGCTCTGAGGCTCTTAATTGGAAACGCATGTGCGCCACACAGTTGAAAGTTGTATTTAAAAAGCAGAAAAATCCCACAGCACTACTTGACTTTGTGAAAGGTCCTCACCAGCTCATATTTTGCAGAAGAATACTTAAACCGGGTTTGATGTCTCATTGAACGCAGTGACTTATTTCTCAGGGTGAAAGTATTCCATGACCTAATGTTTGGCTTTTACAGCTCGTTTTGTTAAATAAATAAAGAATAGCGACTTGCCTCCATTTGAATGGGCTAAATGAAGAAATACCTACGTCTGGTACCACTTAGAGAAAAGAGGACAGTTAAGGAAAAAGAGAGGAGCTTTTGTGCTCAAACTATTTGAGTAAACTTTTAGAAGGATGTACGCTAAAAGGGGGCATTTGTAATGTTTAGCTGTTGCTGTCTGTCCTCACTTATTCTTCCTGCACTTAATGATCAGTATTGAAACAAATATTCTTTGCTTCTTTGTGAAAAGACCTGGAGGGCTTTTGTGACATTTAATCGTGGCTCATTCTGGGATCTACATAAAAGCTTCCACTTTTTGTGTGTGTGTGTGTGTGTGTGTGTGTGTGTGTGTGTTTTGCTTTCTGATCGCATTGAGCTTGTAGTTGCATAGATCTGAGTGCAGCTGTGCCAAAATGAGCATGCTAATAGCCGATTAAAACCTAAACCCTGGTGGGCCTTTGAGTTTCTAGCCACAGAAATCAGTCCTCTCAAGTATGTGCCTGTTGTTAAAGCAAAAAAAACCCTCTTGTTTGTTTTAAGACAGGTTAATTGCAAAACCACTGTTAGCCCCTGTTCTGAGCCGTTTTATGGCACCGGGGTCTTGTCGTTTTTTTCCTAGTACAAAGCACTGAAAGGTCACAGTCTGTTAAGCTTCTTGAGAGAGATGCATGAAACCAAATGGATTTTTTTTCTTCCGTTTTTTATTCCCATCCCCACTCATTGCAGACATTCCAGGTGTGCAAGTGTGCACTTGAATGTGTGTGTGCGCGGGGGGGCAGGCTGCCATTGTTTTCCTCGGCACAAGCAGCGGAAGCGAAGAACGCCTCATTCGCTTTGATGAGCGATGTGTTCATGCGTAGGCTTCAATGTCACCCGCCATGAGGCAGCTGTGAAGTCGCAGCTCATGTCTGCGGTGCCATTTACTCAATGATGAAGTGAGGAGATCTCTGTTGGTTCCACATTCACCTCCCCTTTACGCGCACACATGCACGTATACACACTGTCTGAGCACATGTTCCTCCCACCTCGGCTGTATTGTGACTGTATGTCACAGCTAATACCAGCATGCATTAAATCTCAAACTCTGCGATCACAATAATAAAGGTTGACTGAGCGATTATGCAAGCCTTCGTCGTCAGAAGGATTTCACAGCTGATTGCCCTGCCGCATCCTGCCTTCTTTCTCGTGTTTCCTCAAATTTGACTTTCACACAAAAATAATTTGTTGGATTTAATTTTGCGTTTAGATACCGGAGATCCCGATGCCCCGGCAAGGAACGGCACAGATTGCCATATAGGTGACATATTACCGTCCCCATTGAAGTTAATTTGCCGTCAAATTTGCGACTTAATTTAAGCTGCCAAAGGGAAGACGTGGGGAGTAGATTGTAACTCATAAGTATGCATTGGAAAGAGTGTTGATTAACATTGAGGGCTCGAGAGACAGACGCACTCAATGTGTATCATCTGGCCTCAGAGGCTGGCAGTGGAATTGAATGTGATATCTTGCATAACGTGTCCTTGCTTTAAGTCCTTGGTTCCAGGCTCAGGAAGAAAGGCTGCACCATTGGCTTGCTTGCTTTTTGCTTGGCTGTTGTACAGTTGCCCAGGCTCCAGGCGAGCTCTGAGCAAAATCTGAAAAGACTTGTGAAACAGACAGTAGTCTACATATCTGGCAGCATGCTCGCGTCAAATTACAGAACGATATTTTGCACAGGACACTCGGCATGCCTGCCACCTTGCTGTATTCTGCAGTTAAAAGCAGCCACTTGTAGGTTTGATACGCAGACAATGAGAGAAAAAAAAGTGTTCTCAGATGGCTGCGGAAAGGCAAAGCCGTTCAGATTGCAAACAGTGGTTCATTAAACAACCTATTGTTTGAATTATATGTTGACAAAGGTCAAGTAAGTGATGAATGAAAGGATGATTGTGCATTTTACACAACTGTTCTGCATTTTCATGTGATTATTGAACGATGCCCCTCTCTCATATTTCCCCACAGAATGTCTGTGGCAGTAGTATTTATTTGGCACATTCTCAACATGCTCCCACTCTTGCGGTTGAAGTGTTGCGTAGCAACTGAGAAAAACAGCTTTAAATATTTTGGTTAAAAAGGTTTTAAGAAAATAAAGAACAGCCTGCAATTACTGTTCATTTCTCCCGAGTTCATAAGTTTAAGGAGCTGTAGAATTGTGCCAAGTAATAAATGAAATACCAAATTAGGCTTTGTGTTGGCGTGGTAAAAACCGAGAAACGATATGTCTAGAGTATCGCGTCCTCTTGTGCCAGTTCAGTTACTCATCTGAAGCTATTTTGTTTATCGAATAAATGCTGGCAGCTGTCTGCACCTTCACTAATTCACAACTGTTTTGAAACAAAGCTCAGAGTAGTTTTCAGAGTGCAGCTCAGCTCAGTTTTCAAGCCAACTGAGTATATCTTTGACAGGATGGAAAATGTGTAGGTGAGTGCAAATTTGAAGTGATGTGCCTCAGGAAAACGGATGGGGATGGAGCGATGGGGATGGGGGCGCATGTGGAGAGGGGGAAGGCTGGATGACGCACAGCAGGTGACAGACAGACACTAATAGTAATGGCTCTTATCAGTGCTTCGCTCGCTCCCTCTTTTCACATGAGCTCTGACATCCTCCTCCTACTCCACCCCCTCCATCTAGCAGGGGGTGTTGGGAGCTCGCTGGGTTGTGCAGCCCGCTCAGACGGAAAGAGCCTGCCAAACACCGGTCCCCTCACATATAAATTGCATCATTAACATCGCCTAGATTATTCCAAGCTCTCCCACCGGGTTTATGGCAGCACCGGCTCAACTTAACTATTTGACTCACTGAAGACATTCAGGTTTCCTGACTGAGCTGTGCTTAGATCTGCTGTGAAATACACCAGTTCTATTCTATCTTAAGCTTTTAAACAAATCCTGAAGAAATGTGCCTGTATTTTTCACTCATCGAGGCTTATTAGGCTAATGTGCTTCGTTTTCTGTCTTGAGTAGCCAAAACTTGAGTTGTATGCTGTCATGCACACCAAAGAATCCTGTTTGTTCTCATGGCTGGCTATAGTACTGCAGTATTAATATTTTCAGTCTGTCCCTATTTATGTACTGAAATGTATTCAACATCACCTTTTAAATAATGTTCCTAATTTTCAGTTCAACATTAAAAAACTCTTGACTTCGTTCATTTGAGCTGCAGTCTTTTATGAAATAGTGGCAGTACAGTAATGTTTTCAGATTTCCAATAATTCAGCTGAACTATTTGAAATTATTACTCACAATATTAAGGATATAATTTAAAAAAATCCTTACACTGAATAGTGAAGGTCATGATTTTTCAATATTTAAATATTAATTAAATTATATAAAAATAGTTGATGGGACTAGTGGTTGTGTTAAAATATATTTTACTATGTTTTTACCCGTGTTGGTAAGGATTGTTTCTACCCAAATCAATTCAGTTCAAGTATTCAATTTCTACAGCGTCAATTCATAGCAACAGTTGTCTCAAGGCACTTTATATGAGGTAAAGACCCTACAATATTAGAAAAAAACCTCAGTAATCACACAGCAAAAATGCCAGTGTTGATTTTTCAGTGTTAGTAGATTTCAACAGAGTTCCGAGTTAGTTCAACACTTAATCGAGTTAAAATAACACATCGGGAGTTGATTCCTGAAAAGTGTAAGTGTGGATTTTAGTCGTTACTGCATTTTAACACTGTGGGTGTTAAATTAGACCACGCCTTCATTTCCTGTGGAGCTTCGCATTTCAGAATCTTCGGTCGCCATTTTTTCTTGCTGCTGCGGTAAGTTTTATTCGGTCAAATATTAAGTTTTAGATTGATGTTAGAACAAGTAACATGATAACTAGTAAAAACAATAGTATTTGTATCAAAATACATTATCTTTAAGTGTCATATTTGAATTTTAACTGTTTTTTGTTAAGCTGGGCTACTGCTAGCTAAAACTGCAAAGTACCAGTTACTTTCCTAGCATTCATTTAGCATAATCTGGCTGTTGGCAGACTATAACGAATATTACTTGTTAATATATGTCACAGTTTTTATTAAACGCCTTTTATTTATTTTCAAATTAAACTTGCTAAATCCTTAGTTCAGGGGTCTCAAACCCGCGGCCCCGTGTGGGACTCCCCCCTCCCTCCCGGTTTGAGTGCGAGGGAGGGAGAAAGTATGAGTTGCTACCCGCGAGAAACGGAAGATGAAAGCATGTAGATATAATAACCACTGCAGCCAAAAAGACTGGCTGACGAGCCCAGTTGTAAGTAAGCTGTTTATACTCGAGTGTACACTGTGTTCGCTGACAGTAAAGCTAGTTAGCGGCCACGAGCCCGACGCGGGACCCGACGTATTAGCCAGGTTTTTTTTTTTTTGGTTTTTTTTTTAACCACGGTTCAGAGCCGCGGAGCTAGGCTTCGGTTAGTTTGGAGTGAGAAAAATGCGTTCAAGTTTGCGGTTTTGCCTTCTTATACAATATTTGAAATTTTAAAAACTAACGAGGAACTGCATTTTGGGAAATATTTGTGGGTGGTTTCTTTGTATTTTTTTTTTGTACTACTTGAACACTAAAGTGGCCCTCCAATGAGATGGCAGTGGCCCATAGCTCATTGAAGTTTGAGACACTGGCTTAGGTGAACTAGGATGCTTAAGGCTACCCTGAGAGTATGTATAGATGGAAAGATTTTTACACTAGAGTATGCCCCCTACATCTTGTTAATTATGGTAATTTCATATGTTATGCATTTCTGTGACAATAAGGCATTTTTCTTTTTTTAGATTGTTTTTTTTTCATGGTAAAATAAGCATTTTTCTGCCTCTTTATATTAGGGTTTGTTAGAGTGCAGGGAGAGTTTTTATGGCTTAAAGTATATAAAAATAATAAAAAAGAAATATGGTTTCTACTAACCCCCGCGATAATCAAGAGACTACTGTATTGCAGTGCAGTTATGCAGTTTTGTTCTACTCTTGGAAGGTGGCGATATGCTGGTTCCTGTCGAGTTTAAGGGAATGAGCAAATGGGTCAGGGTACCAAAGACAGACGATGCCTACAATTACTCCGAATTTTTGCAAGGAGGTAATTTGAGTGTAGTGATTAAAAGTAACTAAGTAAATTTATTCATATACTATTCATGTAAGTATTGTTTTGATTTACTTGTACTTTACTCAAAGCCTTCACTGCAGACCAAGGGCAAATACTGTAAGTTTACTTCACTACATTGATTGCTAATTTAAATGAATAATTCTTTTAGTAATTGAATGAATAAAGAATTTATAAATATTGTCAAAGTAAAACTGTGATTCACGGATTTATGAATTATAAATTCATATAGAACTTTATTGTTTCTTTTTTAGTGCTGGTGAAATTCAGTTTGCCAGGTTCTACCAATTTGGTCCTGATGGATTCTGCGGGAGTGGAAGTGGATTCGGACATATTTGATGAACTTTTGAAGTCATCTCAGGTGTCTTTCAGTGTCTTCACTGAAGAATGCAGTGGTAAGAAGTTTAAGCCGTATGTTTCATTTAAAAATGCGTTGTTAAATTTACTAATTTATAGTTGGTGTAATCATGTTTAAATCTATGAGGCTGTCTGTATTGTTAGACAACAGTGTTGCAGGGTCTTCTTCAGATCACACATCTTCATTAGAGTTGTCACCGTCACCTGCATCAGGAGGATCATCATCAGGTTCAGACACAACAATAATACTCGAATCTACCAAAGCTCGGAAAAGACAGTTAATTGAAGGACCTCCTGACAGCAACACTGCAAGAAATGTAAGTAATCTTCAGGATATGATATGTTGTAACTTAAGATTGCCAATTACCTGTTCATTTGTACCAATACTCAATATCTTTAAAAATATTATTAAAAAAATTATAAAAACAAAACAATGGTCCCTCTCATGATTAAATAAGATGTAGTGATTAATGCAAAGGCTATAGCAGTTGATGCTGATAATTTTTATACCCACCTGGTAGGTGCTTTCTATGAATTTCTTGCAATTGTTATTTCAGATCATCAGAGCAGCCTTGTATTCAAAGCCAGATGGTGATCAAGTATTTAAGGAATATGAGAAAACAAACTGCCTCTCTGATACTACAAGAAGAAGGATGGTGAACATCCTTGTGGCAGACATGGTAGAGAGTCATGGGTAAGTGATGTAAACATTAAGAAAAATCTTTGTTTTGTTTTTTTTTTTGTCTGCAATTTTAGTTGTTTACCATTATTGCACCACTTAAATAGATTCTTCTATATGTCATGAAGTCATTGTTAAGTTAAATCAAATCAATCATAGTTTTCATTAGTTGCTAACCCCATATTGATAATGTTTCAAAAGAAAGTCACAATTTGTTATGGAGTGATGTTATTTTCCATTTGTCATTATTGTAGTTTCTGAATATAGTGCTTCTTAACAGGGATGGTTGACAACAGCAAAACATTAGGAAAATGTCTGCATCAAATTGTCATAGTCCATGTGGAGCATAATCCAAGTCTTCATTTTCATTATTCTTAAAGACCTGTCAGGTGTGTGATGTGGTCAGTCATGATTTACAGATGATAGGTAGTTTGGGTAGTTCAAATCATACACCTGGATACATGTTGTTCTTGTTGCTGACATTTTATAATTGAACTTGAATCTGTGTTGGGGTAAATAATTGATAGTTTTCGTGTTCTCTGTATCTGCCTTTTAGGAGGATCCCACCAGTAAGTGTCCGCATTATGTATGCACTTGGGATTACAACCTTGTTCCCAAACTTGAAGGACCCAGATTCAAAGAATGGTTATGTAAGTTATGATGTTATGATGCATACATGCTGTCAGTGTCATAGTCCTGGGTCTGTGACCCAGTTTTTATGCAATTAAGACTTTTTTGATTGTGGTTTACGTGATAAATGCCTACACCTGCAGATATGACAGTCAGTGGTCTGTGAAAGTATTTTGTTGTTGGCTTTTCTGATGGAGTGGTTAAAGAAATCATATGATAAGACTAATTCAGGTCAGTCTGTCATTCAGGCAGTTTATCAAGTTATTCCCTAATGGACCCAAAATAAATAAATGTAAAAAAATGTCATTGTGTAACAATTGATTTAAATAGACCTCTAATGCATGATGCCATATCTGGCTTTTTGACATGTAGCACTGAACAATCCCACCAGTCAGGAGTTTTCTTCACTTGCTACAAACAGAGTAGCAGGTAATCAATATTGAATAAATATCTCTCTTGCTCTTAATTCGGCAGGAACATTTCTATGATCACCAGAGTGGTTCTGGTTACCTGGCATGGAGATTGAAAACTGTGCAGCGCAACTCTACTGAAGAGATGAAGAAATCAAAGTCAGCTTTTCAAGACAGCCCCAAGACTCTTCGCAACTTCGCAACAAATGCGAGACAGTTGTCGGGTGATGAATGCAAGGAAGCTATGTCAGTGATGAGGCACTCGACTGATATGAAAGTTGTCAAAGAGAAAATGAAGGTGACATTTCAACATAGGCAAAAAGTGATTCAAGATCCAGCCACAGCTTCTTCTGTCCTGGACCTTTTCCCAAGATTTCTGGATACACCTGGCTTGGTAAGGCATAAACTGATTGACTGACAGCTGTGTGGTTCCTTTGTTTGTTTGCTCGTTAATGCGTTCTTTCTATTGTCACATTTTGTGTTTCAGATTGACCAAGACTTCACAATGCTGTTTGGGGAGGAAGTGTCTGGTAAATTCCTTGCAAAGTGGCCAACATTCTTCAAGCCAAGAATCATCAAAGATTGCAAAAATCTGTCTCAGAGTACAGAATTGGATGACCTGCTTGTCTCTGCACAGGGGGACTCTGATGAGGGTGGTAAGTTGGAGATGGTAGACTTCACATGTCTTTACAGCATTTTCACAATTCCCACAGCACAATATATTAGGTGGACCATACTATTAAATCAAAACATGTTTTGGCACCTTTACAACAAATTGGAATACAGCTGTCGATTTTATAAATTACGTTGCGTTTCTGTTCATTTCAGTATGGTATGAAAAGGAATTTACAAACAAACTTTAATGGCATTTAAAGTTTGACAAAAAAAAGTTACTTAATGTTAGTATTGTTATGACTCAATATTTACGTCACTTGGTGGCCAGAAGATTTTAAGTGTCTTGAAATGAATTTTCATACCATACTGAAGACATTGGAAAACTGCTTTATTTGAAAAATTATCAGTTATCCAAAACTGAATAACATTGACAAAATGTGACTGCTGTGGACCTTAAAATGACAGTAATTGCGATTATCCTAATTCCTATTCTGTAGTTTGGGACTGCGAGTTGGCTGCCATTCTTTTGCTGCTTCACTTGTTACCTCCAACATCTAAGGGAAGGAAGTCTTCAAAGATTAGCACATCAGATGCTGCTCACCACCTAATGAAATTCATGATGGTATGATTTTTTAGAAATGTGTTAAAGTAGCTTTCTCTTTTGATGAGAAAAGATTATCAGATGTTTTAAGAGGGCAAGGAGTTCCACTGTGCAGCAGATATATCTATGCCAGATAGGCTTGGTGTTGCAACGCCGGCACATTATTGTTACCATTAAACCTAAAATTACACATTGGAACAAAAATAACTGTGGGCCCGAAGTAAAACATTTTAATATTTATATAATAATATAATTAATATATTTAATATTGTCTTAATTTTAGGCAGCACTGCCACTCAACATCCGATTACCAATTTTGTTTAATGTGAATCATTTGGTTTCTTTCACTCCCTCAGGTGGGAGGTAGCATGGAGACTTTTCTTAAGGCTGGCCCCACTCAGCCATTCCTCCTGTGTGTTGGAGAAAGAAAGAACATCATCCAGACTTTCTACATTGTCCTAGATCAAAAGGTCATTCCCTGTGTGACGCAGACGGGAGTTGCAGCTTTTGACGAGCTTTTCAAGGCACATTTTGTATTTGCCGTGTCCTATGACGAAGCATTGCACAACTTCTACACATTCATCCAGACCACCGTGTATGGCATTGATGTTGGCAGCGTGAAGGAGAGCCCTCGGGTCAGGGAAATCAGAGCAAGAATTCTTCACAGTACAGTCTAAAGACATCGACTATACAGTACTTTGACTGTTCTTGTGTTACTTTTGCAAGATACACCACACAAGTTGCTCAGTGTTATTTAGACATGTCAAGTTCCAGCAGCGTTTTTACTTTTGAGCTTTGGACAGCCTAGATATTAATTTATCTTTTACAAGCAACACCTCTTCAAAGCACGTGGAGACTTTGTTGACTCAGAGGTCATCAGTAATTTTTATTTTGAGCCTGCACCTTATGATAGAACCTTTGTTTCACAGCCTGTAAATGTGGCTCATCTTGTGACAGGACATGTATAGGACTGTTATTTCTCAACTACAATCCTCAGGAGTTCTGAAAGTACTGTGCAGTGTTTAGTTGGTTCATTGGAGGAAAGTGTTAATGACATGCGTCATTGCACATGCAAAACAATCTGTTGTTGAATGTTTGTCATCAAGAGAAACCTCGGAAAAGTTGAATGTTTTGATCAGCTTGAAAACCCATTCTCATATCTTAACAGAATCTAAAAGGATGAGACATTTTGAGCAAAAATGGAAAATAGTTGAACCTGTAGAGCATGTTTTCCTGTGTGTGTTTTGATGTACTTAAAGCTGCTTGTGCATGCTCTAAGTAATATGGAGACCGAAGAAATGATCAATGGTCACTTAAATGCATTTGTTATTGAGGATAAACTGGATGCTGTTGCACTGATCTGTGTAGATAATGTGGTGTATTATAGACCTTACAATGGGCTATTTTCAAATGACACTAATGACAAAATGTAGATTGTCCAATATTCTAGTTTTGTATATATTTATGCGCTGTTTATTTGTGGTGTATCTGCTGTTTGAATACAGAGTATTTTGAACACTGTCCTGTTGTTTCTTTTAATGGGTAGAGTGTCTGTAGCTGTGAATACATTTTAATTAATTGTAGCAGTAGAGATATCAGAGATTAATGGGAGTTTATTGTAATCTGGCTAGTATTGATGATTTGCCTGACACTAGTGTTAGTGTTAGACAATCAACACTATTCAGTGTTAAATTTTTAAACACCAGGGCTAGTGTAAAGTACTACCAACACTATTTGGTGTTACTTTTTAACACTTAACACCAGTGTAGAATATTGTTGACACTGGTCAGTGTTAGTCAGTGTTAATCTTTAACTCTGTACAGTGTTAGAATAACACTAGGTCATTGTTAAAAATATAACACTTTGAAACGTTTTAATTTAACACTCAAAAGAGTGGACACATATAGACACTTTTCTAGTGTTAAATTTAACACTCACGGTGTCAATTTAACACTGGCGATTTTGCTGTGCAGGACCCTATGATTAAGCACTTGGCAACAGTAGGAATAAAAAAAAAAATCCCTTTTAACAGGAAGTAACCTGTGGCAGAACCAGAAGCTATCTGCCGTGATCAATTGGTTGAGAGGAGAAAGAGCAGAGGGTGAAGTTAATCCACCTAAAAGCCGTTTGGCTCTTCTTCACCTTCTTCCCTCACCACAGCACATAATGTGCTAGAACTAGAACTGGGTGCGGGGGACGATTTAAAAAAAAAGAAAAAAAGAAAGTGATTATTACAATAGTCTGTTTGCTTGAAATGCCCATCTCAGTTGATAAGGTGAAACATCAGTGTCTAGGTAAGGTATTGTGCCACCAGAACAGCTTCAGTGTGCCTTTGCTTCTGTACGGTACTCTACCGGGCAGATGGAAGACGTTTGGTCCAAATCTCCCATAGATGTTCAGCTGCTTTGAGATCTGGTGACTGCAAAGCCATAGCATATGATTCACATCATTCCCATGCTCACTAACCATTTAATGACACAGTGGCCCCTAAATGGAGTCTTGTTATCAGAGTTTAACCTGTCCTGTCGGGACAGAAATAAAGGTGATCCCACAGAACACCTCAGTATTGCTTTGCAGTGACAAGTAGGCCCAAACCATATTGGCTCACAGTCTAAGGTTAAGAGTCTGTTCATCAAAGGTCTTTCCCCCTAATTTAGTGTAAGCGTGGAAAGATACAGTTGGATTACCAGAGCAACTGGTTTGCATGACAATGGGCAGATTTTTCATCCCTCTTTTTTATAAAGAAAAGCTCTAAATTTCTCATTGTTTGTGAGACTTTCAGTGATTTGATATTTTAGGTGATTGTTAAAGGTACAGTCAGTCTTTTTTTAGGTTATAGAAAAGGTAATAGAGGTAACAGACTAAAGAATATGATTAAAAAATTTATTACTGTGTAATTAAGTCTTCTGACAAATTGATACAGGCTCATAAAATAAGAATCAATCAATTAAAAATATGTAGGAGCGGGCTCTGGTAAAAGTTTTAATGTTTTATACATTTGGTTGGAGAGTGGCCATGTATGTTGTATGCCAGACATTGTTGCAATTACTTATTGTCAGCGTTTGAGACATATAATCCTCCCATGTCTGAACAGCTAACAAGAGCCGCTTAAATAACAACAACAGCAAGTCAAAAGCTCACATTCACTGATAAATATTTTATTTATAGTCTTACACTGTATGGCAGGGGTCTCCAACTCCAGGCCTCGAGGGCCGGTGTCCTGCAGGTTTTAGATGTGTCCTTGGTCCAACACAGCTGATTCAAATGGCTAAATGACCTCCTCAACATGTCCTGAAGTCCTCCAGAGGCCTGGTAATGAACTAATCATGTGACTCAGGTGTGTTGACCCACGGTTATGTCTAAAACCTGCAGGACACCAGCCCTCGAGGCCTGGAGTTGGAGACCCCTGTTGTATGGGTTTATTTGCTAAGTGTCCTAATCCAAAAGTGTAATTTTTGCTCGAAAGACAGTTTTACTAACAGTGGCTAACAGTGACTAATAGCAGCTAACAGCGGCTAACAGTGACTAACAGTGGCTAACAGTGACTAATAGCAGCTAACAGCGGCTAACAGCAGCACTTAATAAAAAGAAAAATTCAGGACACTCCCCTACATATTACTCACTGATGCCTCCAGCATCCAAACATCAAATACCACATTATGTTTAATTGACACATCCATTCTTTGTCCCTGATTTATTCATAAATTATTGAAATATGTTAAAATATGGTCTATAGCGAATGTTTTTGTAGTCAAAAGGTAGTAGAAACACATTGACTGTCTGCCATTATAGGGTACACTCGAAATGTGATGTTTTTGGTCTGTTTTGGCTGATTAAAACATGTTTATCCTACAGCAGTCAAAGTAGCTAGGATTATGCAACTCAGTTAGGAGAGGATGACTGCAATCTACAAGCTACTGACATCTAGTGGTGAGGTTTTACACAGAGTACCTTTAAACTATGGAGCAGAAAAGACAGTGAGTATATCATGTAAACATATCAAACAGTCTTTAGGTTCTAAAACAAGATGATTGTTGTTTTAAAAAAAAATTAATTGCTTAAACATTATCAAGCAGGTGTTATTTTGGGATTTCTGAAAATATTAATGTAATAATAATAATAACAATAATTATAATAATATAGTTTATTAGGAATTAGCTGTTATTTTAACATCAAACGCTGCTCGACTTGCGTACTGTTAATTGCCCCAGTTCTTTAAATTATATTAGACAAGCTGAGATCCATTGCAAATCTGAAGGAGGCTCTTAAGCTCAGTTGATATCTGCAGTATAGCAAGATGGAGCTTCTTGCTCAGATCAGTTAGCAATTAACTCTGTAATTACTATCTGAGGTCAGGGTTAAGCTCAGAGTGAAAGGTTGAAGCAGCAAACATTTTTATATGATCCTCTTACTCAATTATCCTTTCTCCGCGCTACAAGGTTTTACCTCATGGGGAGAATACATTACACAAAGCCCCTTGGCAATTACTCCTCAATGAATATCCTCATGGCGTACAGTCCATATGATTAATCTGGAATCCCCTCTGCCCCTGTCCAACTGCAGGGCCAGCTCTGCTTACCATGCAAGTTTCATTTTCACCTGAACAAATGGCTCCTTTAGACAAAAAGTGCCAACCTTTTACTTTTACTGGCTGCTTGCTGGAGGGAAAAAAAAAAACAAGAGAAAAAGAAGGGGGGGCACAGCCTCCTGCAGCAATAACAGATATCCCAATGAGGGGGGAAAAAAAAGGAGGGGTGGGGTCAGAGTGGTTGGTGGTGGTGGGGAGTTTTTTGGAGGGGGAGACACTTAATAGTATTTAATAAAGGAACATTTATTTTTGTGCTTCGGCCTGTAACAGCCTCAGGAAATAGCTCGGTCTCTTGATCGGGAGCAAATCCTATTAACTTACAGTGCTCTCACTCAGGGTAATGGGCTCCACCTTGAGACTTGGGAGAACACTTTTCCCTCTGACACACTGATACTGGTGTCTGGAGGGCTCGGCGTTGGGTAGTCTAACACTTGGGCAGAGACTAATCAAGTCAAACAATCTGCCAGGCTGGAGCAACACCGAGTGAGGATGTTGATATCCAGCGAGCTCATTCAACAGACCCCTTCACACGTTCCTAACCCAATACCAAAGGATCAGTGCACAGGATCGGTTCAAGATCAGGTTATTCGAGCCCCTGAGAATTGTAAAGCGATCCCAGAGCAGCTTTTGCTTTCTCAGGAGTGATCAGAGCTGTCGGTTCTGTTATAGACTGCTAGGGCCGGGGCCAAAGGGAACTCCTGGAGTCTCCATTTATTTCTGTCCGGCAAGGGAAGGACTGTCTGTGAAAGTGTTTGCACTGTGTGTGTTTGAGGGAGAAAGTGAGAACGAGAAACTCAATTTACAGTATGTGGGTAACCACCGTCCCCAAACCAATTGGTAGAAAAACTCCAATATCTTTTAGTGAAAACATGGTGAACCTCGAGTTTATTATTTTCTGTCAGGATTCTGATGTTTCAGAAATGGCTGTAGTTAGTATAAAGCTGCCACATACTGTAATTACCTTACTGCGGGAACCTCCGGAGAAATGGGAGCTCTCTATCAAAGCATAACTACTCCAATTAAAAAACTGCACTGGATTGAAAATCACCTTTGTGGGCGGCAACAGACTCTGCTAAAAAGCATCAAATTGCTCCTTTCCACACACATTCCACATGTTTTTGTTTTTGAGATTGGCACCGTGTGAAAGCCTCTGGAGCTTCATTTAGACATGTCCTAAATGTGGTCACGTTTGATGCTATGTGACTCCACTGATGGATCGCCTCAGTATGGGCCCTTTCATAAATCCATGTTCAATGGCATGTTCTTCTCCTGTCACCATTACCCCTTGTGCCTGCTGTCATCCGGCTGTCTAATGTCTGCAGAGTTAGTGTGCACCTGTCACATAGAATTTATGGCATGCAATTTGTCGTGTACCATGGGAGTTGCAGTTTCTTGAGAACTTTTGTTTCTTCTCCCCCAGTATTTGATGGACATTAAACATTGGTGTTTCTGGCCAAGAGTGAAATATTGTGTTTCCAGGTTTTGTAATATGTTTTGGGTTCATGCGTGTTTCACTAGGATTACCAGACCCTTTGCCTGCACATGAGCAATTTCCGAACCCATTTGTGAAAATGTATTTTTTTTTCCTGTGTAAAACAAGACTGCTTTTCTTTTCTGTTTCTAAGATGCGAGTACTTTGGAAATACTCCGGACAGCATTAGTTTGGCTTGTCATGAGCTGTCAACAGCTTTGTTAGATACAATAAAAGGCAGTGAATGTGCAGCAATTAGATGTTTGTTCTGTATTATTGTTGCACAACTGCACCATTGCTGCTGGTGCTCTCAGCCAGGATTATCACCCCTAAGAGGGGGAAGCATTACAGAATGACAGCCTCTCATGTCGAACAAGTCAAGCTGATTCAGTGAATATTGAAGAGGTTCCCACCACACGTTCATGTGCATGTTAAGGGAGCAGCGATAACCTTGTTTTGATTTGCATCTCCTTAGCAATTAAGATAATATGTCGTAATTAGAATTTTAATGTACCGCTGTGAGATTTTTGATAATTATACAGAATTCTCTGCGGTTATTTTCTCTTTGCCTGCTTGTCTTCACAGATGAATTCATGGCTGATTAGATCACTGCTCTAATCAGATTTGAGTTACATTGTAAAATATCTTCCCACATGTCTCTGTCAAGCTGAGTTAAACAGTGTAACTGTGAAACACTTAACACGGCATCACATATGTTCGATGGGGATTGTACAATTTGTACTTTTACAAACAGCAGGTTAAGACGTAACAACAGATAAAAAGCCGAGGTGGAACTTCAGGCAGCCAGTTCATGTAATTAAGTCTAAAGACTGGTTAGCTGAATACAGGGTCGAGGCAATGTCTTGCACTGTCTGATGTTGCAGCCTCCTTCACTCCTGCGCTGTTCTTTACATAATGAAACATTCAACAGTGTTGATGTGAGCTGCAAGCTGACATTTGGGACGTCACAGAAATGTGCAGGATTTGAGAGTGATGTAAATTTCACATTTTACTTGTGGGGGACAAAGTGGTGCAGGTCCTGGGTTTGAATCCACCAACCTGCAAGGGTTCGCTCCACACATGCTTCCTCCCACAGTCCAGTGACTTGGATGTTAGGTTAAATGGTGATTCTATGTGTGAATGTGAGTGTAAATGGCTGTTTTTTTCTCCATGTTATGCCTGTGACAGACTGGTGATTTGTCCAGGGTGTATCCCGCCTTTTGACCTATGGCACCTCTATCGCTGTGATTGAGGAATATTAATGTTAGTCTATGACTTGGATGGACTGAAGTTTTGAATAGATTATTGGAAGATGATAAGAGTTGGAAATGTTGTTTGCACTTATCAACAGCACTTTGGGTCATTCTCAGAGTTTTTGTGAAAATATTTGACTTGCACTGACATCAGCTAACTGCACACATTAACATACTCATGTTAGTTAGAATGCATTAGTGTTTGTGCATATGACAAAATGCTAAAAAATAGCGGCTAGTAGCACTAAAAGGATGTATGAGGCACAAATGCTGTACATGCTACGGGCAACATTATCATTTTCAATTATTTGTTTGTTTGTTTTAACATAACGGGATATTTCAAGGTGTTAGCTTTGTTTACTGTAGCTGTCCAGTTCAGTCCTGATATCAAAACATAATTGGTACCAATACCAGTATAATTGTCAGTAACTAATTTGTTACAAATGATCACCTCACCTTCTTAAACATAAGATCCTATTATTAGAAAAGTTGTTTTAAACACTGACATGATGATAGATTATTTATTTAAAATGTTAACATTATTGCTATGTTGACAAGTTTATTGGACCCCGAAACATTAAGTGACCCAGTGATACCCAAGTCTTTCTTGGACTGCAGGTTTGCTAACTATCTTGACAGGAAGTTAGCTACAGTTAAAAATAGCAATGCTAACAGGTAAGTGGTCAGCTAAGCTACTAACATAGATTTCCTCATTATAGTTAGATTGTATATGTTACTAATGCAAGGAGTGAATTCCATTAAGTAATATAGTATATTACTGTCTCTTTTGATAAATAGGTTTATACCTTCTGATATATTTTAATTAACAACCAAAAACAGTAGATTGTGTTTTGAAATCATTCAGTAGTATTCATATTTTCATAAGAAATGACAGAATTAAACTTAAATACTTAGCTGTTTGGAAAGACTTTGGCAAATACTGAAATGATTATGAAACTATAAACTTTATTTAATGAAGACTGACTCTGTGTGTGTGTGTGTGTGTGTGTGCCATGAAGAAACCGCGGGTCCAGGCTAGCACTAGCAAGGTGTACCTAATGTAGTAGCCTGTGAGTGTGTAGTTATATATGTGATGAATATTGTCCAAGTGTTATTTGGGCTCTAATTAACACTTTCAACAGGACAGGTTTGCTCTCATAAAGCAGTTCAACATTTTTGAAAACGTGGTGGCTAATTACTTGAGCGTGGATATAATGAATCAATTACAGATTCAGTTGTTGAGTCTTTAGCGCTGGCAATGTTAAATTGATGCGGGCTCGGCTCTCAGATTAGTCTGTAGACAGCACAGTGCAGCGCTAGGATCATTCCACGTAATGTATATTTCATCAGCGTACCTACCCTCAGTACATTAACTATGATTGTTTGTTATTTGTCTGCCTGTGTTTTCGCACTGCTGTTTCCTAGCTGCTTGTTTTTATTCAGCACAAGACAGCAGCCAATATTCCTCTTGGCCTTTTCACCACAACAGTACAAACCAGTCAATATTGGCAGGAGAATATTTTCCTGCCCCAAGTTGCCACACTATCAATACTTGAGGATGATAACAGGGGCCAGGGTAAATGAACAGAGATCTGCAAAGAAAAACTAAACCTGAGTCCTCTTTGTGGTGCGAAATTGGCCACCACAAAGGAATTAATGACGGATCCTTCCAGCATAATTGTCTAATTATGCCGGGCAGATGGGGCACTGCTTTAACTAGGACACATTGTGCTACCTCTCCAGACTCTCCACAACAAAAGGCAAACCAGTGTGACAGCCTCTTCAGCAGTGAGTGGGAGGGAGAGTGAAAGAAAGAAAATGGAGAGAGTGTAGCGGAGAGGAGGCGGTGGGGGGAAACTGGGTCTGTCACTAAGCCATTCCTCCACTCGATATGTTACCACAGAAACAAATGTATGGTGTAAACACTGCGTGGATCACAGCTCCTGGGAGGTGAATCACTGCAGTGTAATGAGGTTGGTTTACATGCTGCTTCTCAGCTTCCCACCCAGGCTAACTCAATACTTAAACCCTCTAATTAAAGAGAATCGGCCACTCGATAATTGATCACATTGGTTGCCTCGGCGTACGCCTGCACTGTGAGGCTTCGTGCCACTGTTTATTAGAGCTGTCTGCCTGCTTTGTCTCCTGGGAAGGAGAAGAGCAGAGAAATGTTGCAGGGGAGGGGCAGGTGGGGATGAAGCGAAGGTAAACATGCAAAGAAATTAAATCTCTGCTCTTGAAAGGTGTTGTTAACGTAGCTACGGGATAGAATATAACATAACAGTTAATGTCTCAGAGGACCATCGGGAATGTCAGGTAGCGGTAAAGCTGCTAGATTTGGAGTCATTCCTTCAAAAGAAAGCAGCCCTTGATTTAGCTTTAAATTTTACAGAGTGTCTCCCGGTCATACATTTCCTTTTTTATTTGAGTATGTTCTGAGGATGCGATGCTCAAAAGATGTGATTGATGTGCTCTTGACATTGTTCATGGATCAGAAGCTTATCACATCTAATGTAACAAATCAATTTCAAAGTTTAATAGGCTGTGATATCACAGTGCTACAGTTTATTCTGTCTATTTCACAATAGATTGCGTTTACTCCTTATATTTCTAATACAGTACGTACCGTTTAAATTTGACCACCTTTGCCCTTTTTTAAACTCGTGGCTTAGATGTTCTCGACTCATCTTTTCATTGCTGTGTTTTGAAGCAGGTGCACAGGAAGCGACAGGACTGACTATCGAGCATCTTCGCCACCTCTGACTTATAGATTTCCTCTGACTCCCCGTGACGTGGGGTAATTGCAGAGTTTCAGAAATTGATTAACGGAAAGTAAATGTATCATCAAGGCCAGGGCTGAGTGGGAGTGGATTGACAGTGTTACATGAGGTGAGGTGACAGAAGGAGAAATGTGGCTGCTGGAGGAGCATAGCAGCTAGTAGCATGTGTTTGTGGTAAATGGGTCTAGAGTACACCTGCAGAGCAGACAGAGCAGGCTATTATAGACAGGTCAGAGCAGGTGTGGTGGAGTCGAGGAAGAGGTACAACTACAGGCACTGTGCTGAAAGCTCTTTTCGTTTGTTCATTTGCTACACTGGGTTCACCATCGACTCAGCAGTGGAGTGTCAACTGCCAAAAACTACACCCAAATCAGTTATTAGCCATTTTAGATAACATAGAATTATAACCACTGATTCTCTTTTTAAATGATTCTTTAATAGTGATAAGTATGAAGGTATACCAGGTATAGAAGCATGCTTGAAAGAGGAAAAAAAGGTGATGCAAAGGTATAATTAAACCACATCCATTAGAATGACTTTTGAGTGGAGTTGCCATCATTAGATTTGTTCTGTAAGTTACATCTCATTTGTAATTAGGAGCTTTACAGCGACCTGACCTCAACCTCAGACAAATAATTACAGTCTCCTCAGCCTGATGTTTTTGTGCAGAATGATCTGATCAGTCTTTCATGTCTACATTGGCAGCAACCCATTTGGCACCTCACCAGATAGAAACATATTATTACAAAGTGGGTGTAACTTCCTTATGCCAATCACAAAGTGCTGGTTTGGCATTTCTGAATTCCTGTAGCTGGCAGCTGTTAGTGATTTCACTGACAACCTTTTAAAGAAGCCTACTGGGGCTTTCCCACCATTAACAATGATTAAAAATGACTTAACTGAAAAATAGAAACCCCTTTTACATGTAATGCAGTCCAACACAAGAGTGCTTTGTGATTTGGTTTTTAACCGTTCTTGGCACTGCATGTTTTTAAATACAGGCAGATAGAATATTAGAAATATTAAAGCGTATTAGCACAAGCTACACGCTCAAACCACACTTAAGAGGTGAATTAACAGCACTCTGAAAAACAATTAAAGATTAGATAGCAGTCAGATCATGCGGCGCTTTGCCACAGCTACGCAATCCTCTAATCCTCAGAATATCATCATATTTAAATGTGATTTTCTTAATGTATGTTGTAAGAATACCTTTATGTTTTTAATAGAGATCTGAATCTGGATCGAGATCAGAAGAGAAATGGGAAGCACAGCATATGCAGTATGTGCTGAGATTTATTTTCAGCTCATGAGAGGATGTCTGTCTTGAGTTATGAAAGCATGTGTGGCGATTTTCTATTTTTCTTATTATCGTAAATCCAACGTAAAGACCAGAGCAGATATCGTCTGTGTCTCTGAAGCCTGTTGCAGCGTCTTCCTCATTGATGGTACCGTACCTCGACTCTTGTCCTACAAACTCATTGCTGGGGGGACGATGAGCAAACTGTAAGTCACTGTTGCTTATTTTGAGTCAATCTCATACACACCATCTGGCTATAGTAAATACTTAATAGAGCAACAAATGCGTGTTAATTCACAGCTGAAAATAGTCCCCCACAAATACACTATTAACTCATGTTTTAGTAATTTTTTCAAAAGCAGACGGCGCTGCTGTTTTGCAGTTTTGCAGTTTATTTATTTCTGATCCTGTGCTAAATAAGACTCCAGTCGCACAGGCCTAGAGACCGTTTGACAACCACCTGTCGACCACCTGTTACTAGGGAAATAATGCTGAAAGTTGGTGGTTGTTGCTAGGTGAAATTGGTTGCCAAAGCCCCGGTTACACAGGCCTAGAGATCTGTTAGCAATCTCCTGTCAACCAGGGGTCGTAATGGAAATATTTTCATTTCCTGACTTGGTTGATAGCACTCAGTATTGGTCACATATATTGAGCTGCATTGCAGTTGGTGGCTAGCAGGTTGCCATGGTCACCTGTAGTTTGCATGGAAGATGGCAACTGGTTTGCAAATACTCTCCAACTAAGTTGCTGATCGCAGCAGTAAGGCATAACTTTTAATTAGAAGGTGAATGTTGTTCATTTCCAATTTGATTTGATATATTTTTATAAACTAGTCAAAGTCAAAGTAAACGTTATTGTCATCTCCACTATATACACTGCAGCATATAGAGAGACAAGACAACGAAGCTAAAATAAACTAAAAGAAACTGGACCAGAAACATAGTTTCACTGAAAAAAAACCCTCCTGTTACATTTATTAAATATTTGGCTGCTTTGAGTTATTATTTTTTCTGTATTGCTTTGCACTGAATTACAATGTACAGCTCTTTTATATTGTATGATTCTCATAAATCTTGAGTTAAACTTGTTTTTCTGTCCTTGAATTGTGTTTTCTTGTATTCTGAAAGCAGCTGCGTGACAGCATTACCCCTGTCATAGATCGGCCTACAACATTATAAACTAACACGATATTAACGCAGTATTAATGCTGCTTATATTAGAGGTCACATCCATTAGCCCTGAAATATAAATAATGGTGTAATGATTTTCTTTTTTAAAATCTAAGTTGATTTCTATTTAAGTGTTTAACACTATAAGAACAGCTGTTCTCTTCTGCTTGTTTAGTCTTTCTGCAGAGGTTACAAAGCAAAGTGAAGTTTATTGAACTTAGTATCATTCCGCACTCACTGGTTTTTATTTCAAGGGTGTGAGAGACGCAGCACTTCCCCCTGGCTCTGAGTACATCCTCAGTGCTGTGTTATTGTAGTGGTGACCTTGGTTCTTCTCTAAAAGCCTTCTGTCAGTGCAGATTCTTACAGGCACACAGCCCTGTACTGTTGGCTGAAAACTCATTGAATCTGCTTCGCCAAAGCCAACAGGGCAGAAGGGTGCAGGTGTTGCACTGAAATTGGTTTGCTTTTTGCTTAAAAAATAAAGTGTGCTTCACCCAGAAAACCTCTCTCTCCAAACACGCTCTGTAACCAGAATCTGCTAGCCGTGCTCCACTTTGGGGTTATGGTTTCACTGGAATTAAAAAGTCTGTTTACACTGTGTGAAACAAATATATGAATTGGATTTTGATACTAGTCTGTATATATTTGGGTTATGAAAACTGCTCAGACTGTGATATGTGGCCATTCCAGTAAATATGTGTGTGGGATGGGAGTTAGGTGAATCAGTCTTGGCCCACGCTTCGTGTTTTTATTTTCTTTTTTTTAAAAAGAACATTACGCGACTGTGATTTCAAGGAGAAAATAGCCTGAATGAGATCGAGTTCTGTTTTTTGGCAGAAGGAAAGGCTTGTTGGCACACAGAACAATATCTAAATAGAAATCACATTTTTCACTCAAGTTAGATTTAGCAGGGAGTGCATTGTCCTCCTTTCTGGCTCAGAAACTTTGCTGTCTAAAAATGTTAAAGTCGTAGTCGCAGAGTTTCGGTATATTAAAATCATTGGCGCGCAGGGTGTTATATCTGGCAAGGAAAATCCATTTTGAGAGCGTGTGGAAATAGTGTATATGTAAAGAGTGTCTACCACAGACCTTGGTTTCTTCTCTTAACCTGCAAAGCATTAAATAGGTCAGTAATATTTCCCTTCTTTTTCTGCGGGCTTTGTAAAACGCACAGGATACAGGGCCCAATCATTAGCATGGATGGAATCCAGAGCATTAATGGCAACCAGGCAGAGTCGAATGACATTGTTATTGCAGCCGTTCCCGAGAAAGTGAGGGGAGCTGAAAATTTATATTTGATTTATAGCCGGGTTTGAATTTATGCTCCGGCTCTCAATAGGAAAGTAAGTGATCTTCGCCCGGCTTCTCACAAGAGAGGGCCCCACAGCATCTGGCGCTGGAAACATCTCTGTATCAAACAGAGTTCCTTCTAGTTTCTTTTTGCAATGCTTAACCACCAAGAATTTTACACCTGTAGGGGATATAGTATTACTATGTTTATTGGACCGGGTTCAAGTCTGAGCCTTGAGAAATTATCAGACGAGTGAAATGAGCCACGCTTTGTGGGAAAAACGTCGTGCAACAGGTTTCTAGACGCACTTTGTATTGTGCTCCAAGTGATTACCTGCTATTTGGCGCTATCTTCCAGAGACGAAGCTAAGTCATTATTTACCTTGATTTATCATTGGCTGAATGGCAGTTGATAGCTTGAGTGTCTACTCAGTATTGTAAGCACTATGGCATGGATATAAAGATCTCTGATTTGCTCGGTGCAAGTGCTGTTATTTATTGAGAGTTCTTTCTCTAACAGCAGGTTGACGAGAGCAGAAATATACTGCTTACCGTCACTGTCAGTGTGCTTTTGAATCCTTGAAACATCGTATCTTCACATTATTATCTGCTTGAAGTGATGATACAAATACCATTCTTTATGGTTTGGTAATAACTGCCTTATTTTTCATAGGGACACAGAGCATTATTTATCACTGGCAGTGTTCATGGGGATTAATGATGCATAACTCTGTTGGAGTTGTCTGGCATACAGCACCAGCTGAAGGAATCTGGAAGGTTATCAGAGCAATAAATCCCAAGTTTTTCTCCGTTGTTTGTCACGATGCACTGCAGCAGCCAGTAGTTATGACCGTTCCAGTATGTTCTCGTCCTCTCCCTCTCTCTGTAAGCAGTCAGAAAAATAACACAACTTATTTTTTTAAGCCGCCAGATGATAAGGTGGAATTTGAGCGCACAACCTCAAAGTTCAAAGCGGGCAACAGTTTTTAAATCTCATCCTTATTACTTTGACTCTGCCTGCTTCCAGCTGGATGATTGGGCGTAGATAAGGAGCGCACCAAACACTCTCTACCGCTGATGTTCGTTCTTGGCAATGAGAACGCGAGCACAGTCTGTTCAGTCTTGCATTTTAACTGTTTTGTCAATTGCCGTCATCCACTTGTGTTATGTCTATAAACTGAAAATTAAATTAGGTGTGCAGACTGTTACACGAGTTCAATCTATACCCGCCCAACAGCCACACCAGTATTTCTTTCATCATGGCTTATTTTCTCTGTTTAATTTATTGAATAAATTACCCCTTTAACTTGTCAAGGAGGAGGAAGTCATTCATGCATTGTCCATGATCTAAGCAGAGAGGAAGATTCAGTCTATTAGTGCAATGATAGGGCCTTTACTGCAGTGAGCTCGCTGATTGAATGGCATCCTTCTCAAGGTCAGGCTGGAGCTAAAAGCTATTTTCTGCTTACCTGTGCAGCCAGCCGGCCACAGAATCTGCACACAAACTGCCTCCACACCAATGAGCTTAGTAAGCGGAGAAGCTCATCACTGATATTTCCAGCTGGTAACATGAAGAGAAACCTCTGCGCCTGCAGGAAAGGACACAAAGGCATGAGTAATATGATAAGTGCGATCTCTCTGCAGCACGTAAAGACATTAGGAATTTTGTTTTTAAATCCGCACCGAGGGTCCAATCATATCCTCCCATTGTGTCCTTGGTAAGTAAATCAGTGTTAAATGTGAATCACTTTCGGACTGGGTCACAGGTCAAGCTGGAAGCACAGCTGTTCCGTCAGCTGTTTCAAGGCCTGAATTTCCTTGGCAACACAAGTCTGTAGCTGAGATAATGCAGCACGACCACCATTAGCAGAAACTGTAATCTGCCCGTGTTCAGGGTTTGACTTCACGCATGCCTGAATTACTGCTCCTGGTAATCGAACGTTGGATCTTTTGGGAAACACTGATTTATAGTGTCGGAGAACAACCGTCGTTCCTAAATGATTTCGCTCATCGCTTCATGTTCATGCAGATGATAAATTGTATCACAGAATGCAGTCACAACACTCATTAAAACTCACTTTCTCCCTGCAGCACTGTTTAGAAGTGAATTTTCTGCACTGCCACATTGAATTTATTCAGGCCTGACCTGCTCTAAGCCTCAAACCGGCGCTGTCATTTGGCATAGGTTTAAAAAGAAAAGAAGTCTTTTGGGTAACACGGATCACCCGCACTGTCACTGCATCTGGGGAGGTAAGGGGAGTGCCGCCACCAGCACTGCCGCCGCCTCTGCGAGATCAAAGCCCCGTGCAAATCCGCCATACTTCGTACATGGAAGTTACAGAAGCGGGACCCAGAACCGATTCACCTGTGCAGGGGCCGAGCACAGCTGCACTCCCACCAGCTGGAGCCCACAGACCACAGATAGGATTAGCGGCTTTAGCTGCAAAGGTCCCTCATCATCTCCCCGCCTGAACCTTGTATGGCAACAAACCCCTGCAAACACAAATGCCACTTTATGATCTCTTAATAATACCCCCATCCTCACTTCATGCACACTCAGGCTCGGTAAATCAGCTCATGTTCTTTTATAGCCCCCATTGTCTCTGCAGATAAAAAGGACAACCCGCCAGTCTGGGACTCCCAACCCATGAATGTGGTGTGGAGGTATTTTTTCTCCTTGCTTCCCCCTTCCCCACCACTCCTCAGATAAGTATCACCATGCAGCCATTGTGTAGCTGCTGCCTGGCTTCTGTATCCAAGCTCAGCCCCTCATGCCTGCCAGGTAAACCTGTCTGCCTCTATGTTGCTGCGATAGGGGAGTTTGGCTCTGACTGACTGAAACAACATCACCTTGTTTATCCTGTAAATAATTCACTCCTTCCGGGCAACAGAAAACAAAATCAAGGTTGTGTGTTTAACAAGGGAGGCGAGGAATGAGAGGAGCTAGGAAAAAAAAAATCAGGTGTTTCCTTTTTAGATAAACTTGGCGCCTGGAGACAGCGACACATCCCTGATTCCTATGCAGCGCAAAGATGCTGCAGTGAGATGTGTTAGGTGTGTGTGTGTAGCGTGGAGAGGGGGGGGGGGTTGTTGTGTGCTCACTGAACTTGCCCTTTGATAGCTCTCTGAAGAGGGTGCAGAGATACTGTTGGGGACATTCTTGTCGCGTTTAACATCAGAACCTATGGAGTGTGTCGGCGCGTCGTCGGGTTTGATGTTTATCTTCGGGGGGCTGTTCCTGGAAGCTGCCCCCCCGCCCTCACCCCCCACCCCTTTTGTGACACACGTATGTGTACATGGACACGTGAGCCACCACTGTTTGTTTGGGTGGTTTTTTTGTTGTCTGGACTCATTCCCCAGGGGTGGTTTTGCTACTACCTAGAAAAGCCAGACTGTTTATTTCCCCGTCACTTGGAGCGTTCCATTTATCTGTTTTAATTCAAGTATAAAAACATGAATTCATAAGGTAACACCAACGATACAAGAAAAACAGAAAACATGTGGAACAAATTCAGACAAACATTCAGTGAGACGTAAGGATGAACTTGGTGGTCGAAAGGTTACAGTCGTCACAATCTCACAAAACATGTTTTTGTCCCTAACTTGCCCATTTTTTGTTTGATCCTAAAGTGTACTGCATTGAATAACGTCTGGCTATTATTCAAAATCATACCTCGGCAACCAAATTGGAGATAATGGCCACACTTTGTAGCCATTGTGTCTTTATCTCACTTTGTAATTTGATGTTGATGTCAAAGCTGTGGGTGCCAGGTTGAAAATGTACATTGTGTACATTTTTAGCTTCTTTGCATTAACTTTCATATTTTAAGTGACGTCTACTACAATGGCTACAGCTCTGTGTTCTGCCAGAGCCAGCTTTATTGGCCAAACACCGTCTTTTAAAGTTTTCACTAATAATATTCGGAGTATATAGGAGTCAGGTGGTAATTCTAAATTTTAATATACCATGACATGGTGGCACATGGCTTTGGTGCTTCTATTAAGCCTTTTCTTCACATACAGAGTGTGTCGGGGGAATGTCACATCTGCAATTGTTCTTTCTGACTTGTAGCACACAGCGGGAGACATGTTCTCACCACTCTGGTTTAGGCTTAAAACCGGAGTATTAGGCTTAAATTTTTCCTTTTTGATAAAGCTTGTAGTTAGGGTCGGATCAAGGGATCCTGAACCCTTCCTTAGTTACACCGCATTAGGCCGTGGCTGCTGGAGGCTTCCTGTGATGCGCTGAGTGTTTTTTCTTCACTTATCCACCACTTTTGAGTTTATTCATTAGTTATTATTTATCCCTGGCTTTCTTCCACCGCATGTTTTTGTCCTGTCTGACTCCGCTAACCTCCAACTGGTCACTGCAGATGGCTGTTCCACCCTGGAGTTTCTTCCTGCTTAGAGGGAGTTTTTCTTTCCCACTGTTGCCAGTCTTGAATTTGATAAAATTTTTTACCCATGTGGAGTTTACATTGAGAAACTGGAAGGTTAAAGATTGCTTATGGAAATTTGTGCTCTGGTGTGCATCTCTGTCAGGCAATACCTAGAAAAGTTCAAGGCTACAGTGCATGTTTGAAACTTTATAGACACTTTATAGACAAAATCATGTTTCTCTTACCTTCTCTTATGTGTGTTGAGTACATATGCAGAATAATAAAAGTATAGTGCAGGAGCAAAGGTATATAATCTGTCCACAGCCCTTCTGTTGCTTGTGATTAAAATAACACACATTCATCGTCTTAGGTGGGAATCAGCATTGAAATTAGTGGTTCTTGGTTAATTATGTAATCTTGTTTTGGCCTCAAGTGTATTTGCATAACAGTAGCTGATGCAAATTGATTTGCATTTGCACTCTATTATAATGCAAAGTATCTAATGAGGAAGCATCTAACAATCCTCATCGTGTTCAGCAGTTTAAAAAATAGCGAATGGAGACTACAGTGCTCCTATGGAGTCATGTCATTACTTTTGCTTTGTGTTTTAATTCCCACTTTCCGTTTGATTGGAAAAGCACAAGCTTGTTCACAAAGTTTTGATTGCTTTGTTCTTAGTCACACCCATTAGTATAGTCATTACTCACTTCTGATTCCCAGGAGGAAACTGTTTTCCAAGTAGTTAAAGTCCCTGTTTAATGGGATTTATTAAGCTGAGGCTCGGCTCTTTTAATCTCTGTTGTTGTTAAATATGTAGTGTCGGAACAATAGGAGATGTATCAACGTCCAAATACTTACAGATTGCACACTACATTTGAGCATCAGTGGAGCATCAGTCATCTGTGTTGTCCTGCAGCCAGATCCTAAAGCCGCATGACAACTGTGAAACATCCATTACAAAAGCAGACTTCAGTGGCGAGCCTCACCACCATGCTGGTGTGTCAGCAAGGGACGAGCGAGGCACTGAACAGAAGACAACTATGATCTGGATATTTGAAGCCGATATTGGGCCGGTTTCCCGTCAGGCTGCATCCTATGCCTTCCCTTTGAGTGTTGATTGCAGACAGGAGAGTGTGGTTGACTGATCTCAAAGGAAATTACTGGAGAGAAGGCTTATCCATGCCTTTGACTGATAATCAGCTCATTATCGTGTTGATCATTTACAGCTCTCCCTCCCGCATTCCCTCTATTCTTTTAGCTGTGTCACTAAAGCAGAGCACAGAGATTTTTAATAGCTTGGCAAGAAGCCTGCTGTGCTGAGGGAGTTAAAACAGCCATGCTAGCCCTGGCTAGTCTCCACTTTTTACACAGTACAGGTCCCCACCCCACTTATCAACCCTCTCAGGGAAGAGAAAAAATTAAAGAAAAACAACAACAGCAACAACAACAACATATGCAACCCCAGTGCGAGCAGTGCCCTAGCACCCCAACATGGCTAACTGTGCATGAAATTGAACTGATTGGAGTTATTGACCAGAAGGCTCCAGCCCCTGAGAGAACAGGCAGGAGGGTGGGGGCGCCTTGTGTGTTACCTGATTGAGTGAAAAATCCTCAGCCGGTTGCTTTGATGCCCGGCACTTTACAGCAAAGAGTGATTTAATGGCAGCTGCCAGACCTCATCAATGTCAGCACTCGTGGTAAGGGCCCTCTGCTTCACCAATACTTTATATATAAGCACCTTCCATGTCAGTCGCTGATGGACAGATGCTTACTAGTTGTTTTAACTGCACGGTAAAAAGAAACGCTGATCGGCCTCCGCCTTTAGCTCCAAAAGAGGGGCTTTGGAGTGAGAGGAGGCTGTTATAAGCCACCCTAGCGAGCAGAACCCTCGCCCTCAGCTATTTTAGGCCTCTATAAATAGCCCTATTGAATTTTTGCTGAGGTTGATAAGCCTATAATTAATGTGACCATCATTAGGCACGGTCAAGTTCTTCTCAAGAGGAACTGCTAGTGAGGTGAGGCAAGGAGAATGGGGACTTCTCTGTCCTTGTTTTAAGGATGAACTGAAACAAGTGACAGCCACTCAGCTTCCCCATGATGTGCAGGCACCACTTTGTTGTAAAGCTGCAGGATAACACACAGCGGCGTCTATCAACTCCCTGCAAAAAAAAAAAAAAAAGGGGGGGGGGGGGGGGGGTACTGTGCTGCGACTTCAGTAGATCTGAATTGCATTGGAATTGCATCATTAATAGAGCAGAAATTCTTCCCAGCAACTCCAGGAGAATACATTGACCCCTGAGGGAGACTAGAAACAAGACAATGTTTTTACAGCAGGAATATCTAACTAGAGGTCCCATTACTACTTCATCAATATACAGCAGCGAGTGAGGGAGACGATGGGAGGGGAGAGTTGAACACAAAAAAAGGGGGGCAGGAAAAGAAGGGGGAATGTAATAGCTTATAGTGCTAATGGCAGCCTGAGCACTCAAGTCCCAAACATTCAGCCGTCTCATCTCATCTGGGCTGTGTAATTGCCCTCCTGGAAGCCGCCACGCGAAACGGCTGCTTCTGTAGTGAAGAGTGGCAGCTGCTGGGTGTTGAGGAGCGGGCCTAGGTCAGATCCCCAAATGGGGCTCCTTGCAACCATGAGATGTCATAATTAATAGCTATCTGGGTGCCTGGGGGCCAGTTTTGGGTAGGTTTGGGAGATTGTATGTCGAGGGGGGGGATTATTTGGCTAAATGGAAGCCAAATAGAAAGAGACGCCAGACGTATTCTCCACTTAACATAATGTACACTTATCACCGCTTTGCCTGTAGCGAGTGAGCCTGTGCATCATCTTACCGCCTGTGTTTCATGGGTGTTTTTCTCTCTTGTTTGCATTAGGTTTCCCTCCTGTATCGAAACGCACCTAAAGATATGTTGCTTGGGTGCGTCATGGGAACTTATTAATCTTTGGGGACCAGTGTTCTCCCAGTTAAGTAAATATACATGAGCTGCTGCGCGAGATACAAGCTCCCAGCACCTCCACAAAAATCTGTTACTTCAGCTTCCCTCTTTCTTCCCATCTTCCTCCCTCTTTCTCTCTCTCTCGCACAGTCGCTCTCTAACATGCCGCCTGGGGGCAAATCTCACTCTGTCTCATCTGCTGCTTAATTTCACTGGAGCGGCCCTCAGTAATGAAGCGCCTTGATGTACATTTGCCAATTCCTGCCTCTGCCACTGCGATATAATTGGGATGTGACTAAGCATGAATACCCAGCACAGGGTTGGTTGACCTCTCGGCGACCCCGCGGAAAGCGCTTTTGTCATAATGGAGGTATTATCTCACATAATCTGGGAATGGAGAGGGATTGTCTGCAGGGTGCCAGGGATGGAAATGAATTGATATAACTCCCTGCTCCTGCATACCACGGTGAAAGAGGGGATGAAATTTTTTTTTAGCAAGATATTTTTTTTCTCTTGCTCATAATGAAGACATTTTCTGCTTATCTATTGGTGCTTTGTGTTTATTGGAGTAGCAGAGCAGCTTCTGGCAAAAGCAGGGGCGTTTTTTCTTTTTGTTTTTTTAGGAGGGAGTTTTGATGTTGTGAAACTAAACAGGATTTGTCTTTTTGTGTGTACGTGTGTGTACGTCAGCCTTCTGCCCGTGTAGGTGCACTGTGTGCTCACGTTAGTGTGTACTTATGTCTGTTAATGACCCTGTAAAATGACAAGCTGAGCTGGCAGTGAGAGTACAGCCGACGGTCAGAGAGAGACAGAGCGAGAGGGAAAGTAGGAGAGTTCAGAGGGAGGTGTGATGAGGGGGGGGCTATGTTCACGAGGTCGGTGGTTGCTGTGATTCACCGTGCTGTCATCAGAGGGACTGAGGCCCCTGAGTGGCCCTCTCTATTCCCACCTGAGAGCTCTGCAAATGGAGGGGCCGCGCTGTCATTATTTACAGCCCGCAGCTCCTAACCTTGGATTCTGCGCTCATCGCGGCGAGGGGAAAATCAGATTGGACTTGACGTGTACCCGAGCCAGTGACCTTGATAAGTGTGAGGTGCCTGCAGCAAGAGGTTAGGGAAGAAGAGCTCGCAGCCGTGCGCACGCATGTACACGTTGGTGTGTTTGTGTATTTCGGCCAGGTGGGGAGTTGGAGGCATGGTTGAATGACAGAACCATGACTCAAGATGACACGTTGGTAGGGCGTACTCACGGACCAAGATGCAGCAGGCATGTGTGACATTATAACTGTTCATTTCCTAAGGCCTAGTCTGGAAAATAAAAGGCGATTATTTATTTTTCTGAAAAAAAAACCCACCACAAAAACCAAAATCAGCTGTTGTGAATTGTTTTGATAGTTGCTCAAAGGTTTAGTGGTGTGACAAAAGACGATGCTAGGGATAGAGTGAGATGGAGGCACATGATCCAATGTGGTCACCCCAATAGGATCAGCGGAAAGAAGAAGATGATGATCCATTGACAGCACACAAAAAGAAATACCTGCTAATTAGTGCGAAGTAAAAAACTAAAAATAATAAAAAAAATTATTGATTTTATTCACAAAAAGTGAAGCACAAACTTTTGGGATAGGCTGTTAGTGCATATTAGTTCCAAAAGTGACAAACACAACTTAGAGGTCAAGATTTAATCAGATTCATAACAGGTGAAATGTAGCCACGCCCCTTGCAATGCTAACTTTAAAGTTGCAGTTTATAAAATCTCGCCATGAGATGTCAGTAGATCCCAGATTGCAGTCAACTGAATTCTATTTTCCTAGCCCTCCCAATTCAAGTGCATAATCCTAGCAACTCTAGCCGTTCATCTGTAGTGAGTGTAGGCCGTAAGTACGCTGTTTACCTCAGCTGTTAATATGTGTCCATGGCTATTTACTCTGGAGGAGGCTGTGAAACTGTGTAATATTTAATTCAATTCAATTTTATTTACACAGCACCAAATCACAACAGTCACCTCAAGGCGCTTTGTATTGTAAGGTAGACCCTACAATAATACATACAGAGAAAAACTCAATCTTATGAGCCCCTATGAGCAAGCACTTTGGCGACAGTGGGAAGGAAAAACTCCCTTTTAACAGGAAGAAACCTCCGGCAGAACCAGGCTCAGGGAGGGGTGGCCAATGTTTGCCTGCTTTAGCTTCTAACATTGTTGGACTCTTCTCTCAAACAAAGTGAGAATGTAGTCAAATAGTTTTTTTAAGGACACTAGAGCCTAACATTAGCTAACATAACGTTAACTTGTAACCAGCTGTTGTTGTTGATGTGTAGCCAGCTCGTTATCTGGAGACCGGAGGGTCTGATGTCTAATCTGCTAATTACATTTTATTTGGATGCCGGTGTTGCTGTTTCTTCACGTTTTTGTTTCTCTGGCAAAGGAGACCCCTTCTCAGATAACAAAAGATAAGTATGATCTTTCATATCTTGAGGCTGAAGGTGCAGACACAAATTAATATTGACCTCCACAGCATGCTGTGCCTGCAACTTCTCTCTCTCCTTTTGGTGTAAAACACATTTAGGTGGAACGGTGATGTCCATCTCTCCCAACGTCTGTTTATTGGAGAGTTCATTAATTTATTAGAAAAGACATACAACAAATAAGTCAAAAATCAACGTGTATTTATGAGTACAGCTTTCTTTTTGTCTCTTAAAAAGCTTAAAAATTGACTGGCCTTTAATAGAATGCTAACATGGGATTTATGCCATCCCTCGCGTTAGTCATGAAGAGGTAAATTGGCTGTAAACAAGGCAAGAAGTTTTCTTTGTTTCATAAAACAGAGATAGATAGTCAAAAAACTCTATGCCCTGATCAGCTGCGCTTGCAAATTGTCAACCTTAGTCTGGAAACACAGGTGAGCTTTGTGCGATGTAATGAATCTTTTCCTGGATATTTTTATTTTTATTTTTCCTCCTTATTTTTTTTTTTCATCTGAACTACTTACCTGGAGACCAGAAGGGTGGGGCATAGGGGGAACGCAAAAAAACAAAAAACAGAGGAGAGCTTCTCTAGACGGTTGATGAAAATGCATTTTTCTTCCCCCACCGAGACGCTGTTTGGTCGTGTGAAATGATTAATTTCACACATATACAGGTCATCCCCAAAAGCAGCAACATCTCATTCACAAGGGGCCCCCGTCAGCAACAAAACAGGAGTCTGCAATAAAACGAGCAAACAGCAGCACGTACTGTACGTCAATAAATCTTTGGAGGTTAAACCTGAGCGCTGTAGAATTTGAGCAGCCCCCACCCCCTTTTCCCTCATCAGGTAAAAGTCACTGAGTACATCAAGACTGTCAGGACCAAAAATTGTCCAGCGAGCAGTTCGGGGAGTGTCCTGCGGTAGCGGCTGCATACTCTGTCACACACTCAGAGTCTGTGTTTGCATAAGAAGGATGAAGCCTTGAATTATGGGGTTTGTGTAAATAAGGAGATGAGACTGTTTTTAGCACACATGGAGGAAGGAGTGCTTGGATGAGAATAGTGCCTCTGTGCGGAGTGGAATTGGTCTTGGGCTGTTTACGACAGCTCGCAGCCCTCATATATCACAAGCAGTATGTTTGCTGTGAAGCTACAGTTTGTGTGCCATCTGCCTTAGCTGAACTTGACCCCTCAAACAGACTTATATTTTGTAAACTGAGCTCTGTGTAACTGTTTTCATTTTCTCCTTCCCAGTGGATGCTCCAGAAGCCCCATAAGGTGGCTACCTTCTTCGGGTGCATCGGGAAAGACCGCTTTGGCGAGATCCTAAAGAAGAAGGCCGAAGAAGCCCATGTCGATGCCCATTACTATGAGCAAAACGAGGAGCCGACTGGTACCTGTGCAGCCTGTATCACGGGAGACAATAGGTTTGCAACCTTTCATTTATCCATGACCAAGGAGTAACCCGTAACCCGGCTTTAAGAGAGTTTTTTTGGTTCATTTTGACTTCCACGGGCAAGCAGTTGACTTCTCGGGGCTAGAAGTCATAACAGGGAATCATAGCTCAGCTCACACATCAAAAGGAAAAGGAACAGCTTGAGCGTGTTTTTCCAGGCCCCCACTCAGTCTCTGCCGTCCCAGTGGGTTGTCATCCATCTATAGGCTGACAGTAGCAATGTGTTAGGGATGCCTGGGCTATCCCAGTTCTCACCTGTCAGCCTTCTCGACTGTAAAAGGGGCTTTAGCCTCTCTGGTGACTCTCACGCCAGCATCGTCGGGTCACAGCCTACACACACACACACACAGATACACAAATAACACTAACATTAAGGGCTCCAGTTCATGATAGACCAGGTGTGGATCAATAACCACCTCCTTCAAACACTCCCTTCCTTTACAGCCCTTTATCCGCTGCTACTGGAGTTGTCAGTCAGTCAACGCCTGGACCCTGACCGCCCCGGGAGTCAGCCCTGCTGAATGGTCTTAGTGGGATTGTTTGATGTGGGCTCTGACACCTGAAAAGGTCAGGTGCCGTGCTCAGGGAGACGAGCTCTGTAATATTTCTTACAGGTGTTTAACAGACAGCTCAGGAGGCCAGAGGAAAGGTCGCCAGCAGGGCCAGATTGGAAGGGTGATGGCTTTGAAGTACTGGGAGCCAGTGTGTCACAGCCCTAAGGCTTTGATTAGTGCAAGTCTTCAAAGATACAGAAAAAAAACCTGCCTCCTTTACTAAAATCTGACAGTTTGAGTCCCAATCTGTGCAGATGCCCTACGTTGAATAATCACATTTTAGCTATTAAGAAATTTGTTTATTAAAATCTTACAAGTGTAATCAGGGGTTCAATCAGCCAGTCTCTCCAGGAGCTCTGAGTTTTTGCATAGTAATTGCCGCAAATTTCTTTATATCAACTTTTCAATGCAGAAAACTGCAATAATTTGTGCAGATATTTAAAATATTTAAATATTTTAGATTGTGTGAAGATCTTGCTGATAATTTTCACGTTTAAAAATTCCCAGTTTGGTGAAAGATGCTGCTAGCCTGTCAGCAGTTATTTTCTGTAGCTTAGTTTTAAGATGACCTTAGCATAACTTAATATATTATTAAGCACTGGCAAGAACCTCTGTAAATTAATTGCTTAGATTCATTACATTATTAATACTTAAAGCCATAGCTTATTTATTTATCCATCTAGATTTCTTTGGTGTGAGTTGCCAGTTTTGGAGATATTGTTGCAGAAATGTCTGGCTTCTCTTGAATGTTGTGGAAGTTAATAATGTAAAAGTAATGCCTATTTTCTCTCTGCCAAACTACACCCAGCAAATATATCACTTTACAAAAGGAATGATTGTTGAAGTGAACAATGATGCGCACTTCTGTGGCTGGAGGGGGTGTAGTTCAGTAGAAGGGAAATTACAAATACACTAAACACATGACGACTAGTTTGTGGATTTATTTTTTATTTTTTGGAGTAATCAGGTCTTTCTAAAAAACAGATGTAAATACGATGAAACAATTTTGTTCAATTTTATTCATTAGAAGGCAGATGTTGCTACAGCTAATATCTTCAAAGCTGGGTGTCTCACAACCAAACAATGGAGATGAATAAATGGCACTACATGCCAGTGGAAAAACTTGAGTATTTTGTTTATGAGGGTGAACCGTTCCTTTGTTGTGTTGCCAGTTTGTTGGAGTGTACACAGCCTGTTCACCACATTCACTGGTTTTCTATAGCATAATTGCTACAGTTTCACAAGGGAAAACAATAGTTTGAGACCGCAGCACGACCAAAAATGCAACAACTGTGTGCAATGAACTTGTGGTCTCTTTGGCTTCGAAATTTTTCTTTCGAAGATGAGGACCAGGTCTGCAACCACTCACAGTCAGCTGCCATCTTCAAAGTGACATTCGTGCGTAAAGATGGGATGAAAAGGCGATACGATGGAATCGGGCTGCTATCGGTTTGCAGCTGACTGGCGTCAAGTTGATAATTATGTGGAATTTCTTTGTGATAAACTGAAAAGAATCACAAATCTGTTGCTGGTCACATACACAGAAATTCACATTAACTACTTACATTCAGAGCAGAGCCAGAACCTCATCTGAAACAGAAATGCCTTCACAAGCCATGTTGTTGCTGCAGGGCGTTAATTTAACTGCAAAATGACACAGCCACTTGGTAACTCTGCACTTGGGATTTTCAACATAGCATTTCAAAACATACCAGTTTTCTTTAGAAAGCGTAAATTATTTCTGCGTGTACACAATAACAGAATTATTTCAGATAAAACCACTCAGGTCAATATTATTAAACACCTGATCTTTTTATTGAGCCATGGCACAAACCACTGCTGTGCAATCATGTGCTTTAACTTGTAATGCTCAAAGCTTATAAAATCAAGTTGAAACTGAGGGTTATCTTCTAGCTTACACACAGTATAAAAACTTTAGCAATGGTTTGAGCTCTCACTTGAGAAAACATCATGCCAAAAACAAAAGAAACCAGTTCAGACTTTATCTTTAGTTATAGTGTTTCCAAGTGTCAAGAACTGGAGTGAGAAGTATCATCAAGAAATTTCAAAGAAGGCCACACAGTACAGAACAAGCCTGGCAGAAGTAGGAAGCGGAAATTTCAAAGATTCTGGAAAGAAAGCTAGTGAGAGATGTGTCTAAAGACCCCAGAAAAACTGCCGAGACACCATTGAATGACTTGAGGAATGAAGTCAAAGAAAACAATCACTAAAACCCTGCACAAGAGGAACAGCAAGGAAAACTCCACTTCTGCAGCAGAAACACTTTTAAGCCAGAGTAAAGTATAGTAAGCAAGAATATGCACACTGGAAATGTGTCCCTTGATCAGATGAGACAAAACTAGAGCTCTTTGGCCACAGAGATGCTGCTGATGTTTGGAGATAGAGAATGTCCCCAGTAGTGAAACACGGTGGTGGGAGTATTATGCTGTGAGGATGCCTTAGTGTGCCTGGAAATGGGAATCTCGTCAAGGTGGAAGGAATCATGAAGGAAGAAGGATACGGGAAGATTTTAAAAGAAAACCTCAAGCAGTCAGCAGAAAAACAGAGTCTGGGTCATCGCCTTGTTTTCCAACACATCAACGTTGCTCATGGTGAAGAACTACCTCCAGAAGATTAAAGTAAACGTTACCGACTGGCCTTCATAAAGCATCGTCTTGGAATTCTGTAAGGTCCGTGCCAAACTATCATCGGATCTAGAGGAATTTGAGAGATTCACCAAAGGCAGTGAATCTGTCCTCATCTGTAGGAATATAACAAAAAAACAAGCAACTGTCAGCCAGTAGAGTCGAGTCTAGTAATGCAAAGACAGGCGTCTCATAAGAGTTGCGCTTATTGGTGCTGGTTGACAGATTGACTTCAACCTGTTCACAGACTGTATGCGCTTATAAACCAGATGGCAACTATTTGCAAACCTTCACCAATCTGTGTGAGAGCAATTGAAGTCTCTCCAAGTGTTTGGCGACAGGTTTCCTCCAGCTGACCCATACTATTGAAAGCGGTCGCACATTCAATCTCAGCTATTTTCACTCTAGTTTGACTGAGTTATAACAGAAATCGATGCGTGACAGTTATTCCACTTTGATAAAACTAGAAATCATTCCTCTGGATTTCCTAGTTTTCTTTTCTTTCCTTTTTGTTAAATTCCTAATGAGCATTTTAACCTGGAGTGCCTCACTGTGGCATTTCGGCTTGTCCTCTTAAATATGTCACATCATAATGGTTATTTGCTCTGCTCACGTCCGTTGGACTTTCTCAGTTAACAACACTCGTTTTGTCTGTCACGCTCGTAGCAACCTTTTGAGTCCATTACGGCAGCTCCGGTCAAACACGGTCCCAATTCAGCTGCCATATCGTAGCCTTCATCATCACACGCTGATCAGCTTAGCACACTGTTACTCTTTTCTTTGACACTAACCACGGAGAGCAGCTTTTTTTTTGCTTTTTTTTTCTCGCCATGTGAGAACAGACCTTCGTGTAGCAACACCCTCCTGTCATATGGTCGCCTAGCAGTTTTCGCCTAAGTAGCTATGATGGTTGCACTCATTTTGATGGCCGCTCATAAAGATACAGCGCACGAGGACTGGCTAATGAGCTGTGTTAAGACAATACCACCTGCTTCACTTTCCAGCTCCCACCACTCACTACTCAAGTGTTCATTTAGTAATCTCTTTCTGTTGTTTTCCCACCCTTGTTATCTATGCAGAACTTTTACAGGTGATAATATGATATGAATAATTTTAGGGTGTCTCTCTTTTGGCTTTGAAAACCCCTCAGCTTGTTTAATCTCCTTTCTTTGGTGTATTTTTTCTTTTTGAGATAGCACCGTTTTTTTAAAGAAAGGAAAAATAAAGAGATCCAGATAGACTTTAATTCACCTTGGCTCAGACATTCTTAGGAACTATTATCATCCTTATATATCACAAAGAACAAAGGAAAGTCTGAGGCCTGAGTGTTTTTTAAGGATGTTTTTGAGACAAAATTAAGATGGATGATAAGCGAGGCAGAAGATTTATGGGGTCTGTCTCGGCAGGTCCCTTGTTGCTAACCTGGCAGCGGCAAACTGCTACAAAAAGGAAAAACACCTGGACCTGGACAGCAACTGGGAGCTGGTGAAGAAAGCCAAGGTCTATTATATTGCGGTAAGTGAGACCCTCTACATTCAAAATGACTGTTCCCCAACTCCACTGCCAGAGGAGGACAAAATGTTAAGAGGCTTTATTCAGGAAATGCCTCAGCACGCCTTCTGCATTGTCAATATATCCATTCATCCTTTGTCGAGTGAAATGAGCTATGTTACCTATTGAGACAATACAGCTCCATTTTCCCCCTATTTTTTTCCCCAGGTCTTTGTGCGCGAAGCTGCAACATAGTGTGAAATTGTTCTACATGTAATGCATTCATTCATTTCTTTTAACGTGAAGACAGGCCAACAGGTGCTGTGAAAGTGTGAAAATTGATTATGCAAGTTCATTCGGTTTTAGCTCCCAACCCCCCACTCCCACGCAATCTTCTCCTTACAGACAAAACACACGCACAGATTGAGGAGGACAGATGTGCGCTTAGATATTCACACACGCTCGAGCTGCGCCCACTGAGGTAATGTCTTTACTTACAGCTTCTGGAGTGGGATGGCCTGCTATGCTCATGTTTCACTGTTTGGGATTATATTTAATTCCGGCAGATCGACATTTTCTCTGATCTCAAGTCAAGACGATAGCCCTGAAATTGCGCTGCATTCCACGTCTTTAAGCAGTTCATTATCAACATAAATCAGCGTTAGTGCTCAGCATTCAGCATACTCCTTGGCATGTTGTCCCAAGTGATATTCCCAATTCCCCCCACCCACCTCCCCATTGCCCACAAGTCCTCTAAACACGAGTGCATCGCAGTGCAATAATGATGGAGGTTTCATAATTAGCCGCCCAGTCGAAGAAACAAATACCAAACGAAAAATTGTTTATTAGAGGGGAGGAAAAAGAATCTTTCAGTGGTCGTGCCAGAAAGCAGATCAGTCAGTCCATCCTCCAGAGTTTGTGTGGTCTCATTTTTAGCCTCTGCTTCGCATTAGCAAACATGGCACATCCTCTGCAAATTGGCAGTTGGGTTTTGCCCACATCCGACAGCGTAGCGCGCAGGGGAAAAGCTTCCGTGGGATTTGGAAGGGGGGATAGAAGGGCCACAAATGGGTGTTTGTCAGTGCTTGGAATCTAAAACGTGGTGTTCAGCGTCCCTCCTGGGCCTCTTTGTCAAAACAGGGGGATCATTCGCTTTATTAGAGTCCCGTTCGCACTTCTAAAGTACTTAGCCAGATACACTGCCACAGCTATTCCCACTTAATACTGTGTGGCGTGTCTAGACCAGCGTTCACTAAGGCCTCCTCTCTCCATTAACCTTGTCGAGAGCACTCAGATGTATTTACCCAATTTACGGCCAGATTTTACATCTTCTCCCTCTCTCCCGCTCACTGTACCAACCTTTGCTATGCATTAATGTGCTTTGTTGATTTTCATTAAACTACTGCTGTGGTGGTATACGTAGCTTTGTTCGCTCTAATCTGTAAATTTAATTACCGGAAAGCGCACAAGAGCGTGCGCGCGCAAGAGTGTGTGCGTTCGCGTTCTGTTTGCTCGCACATGCCTCTGTGTTTGTCTGAACATGCGTGTTAAAGAGGTGATTGATGAATCCTGGCAGAGGCTCTCAAGGTGCCTGCTACTATGTGGTGTGATTGGATGAAAACAGAATTATTAGAGGGCTCTTGCAGCCAGTCTGGCTCATCCAGCATCAGCAGCGGCAGCGGCGGCGGCGGCAGCAGCAGGGCTGGTGGCAGACACAGAGCAGGGAGGCAGCACTGCCATTTCTCACAAAGAGAGAGAATGTTGAACTCCTGCCAAATGTTTGGTGGCAGGCTGTTGCTAGGAAATCTGGGTCCTTAGGCAAATCATTGCACAAAGACCAATAACAAAAGCATGAGGGGGAAGAAGGAATAGCTAAATGCATTTCAGGCAGAGGAGATCTCTCTTTTTTTTTTCAATGCCGTCGCTGCTGCAGTGATGTGTGCAGTTATTTCATTCCCCGACGACTGTAAACATCAGAAATGGAGGGTGATGTATTGTAAGAAGGGGCGGATGGGGGGGGTGAGTGACTCTAATTGGAGGGGGTGATGTGTGCATGTGCACACTGGCCCAGTTAGCCTCTTCTCCCTCTCCTTTTTTTTTGCTCCCACTTTCCTTCCATCCCCATCCCTTTACCCCCCTCTTCATCCTCCTCTTTTTCCTTTTTATTCCTCCTTGTGTCCCCCTTCTCTTTTTCTCTAGTCTCTCAAACACACACACACAGATGCTGTTAAACACACACACACACACATTATGCAGCATACCACTAGCTTGTTTTTACCACCGAGGGCTTTGCCCTGTAATTTGATCTCCGCTGCTTGATGCATCCTCCATGATGCCACTTTGAATTAACCTACGTCTCCACAGCTCTCCTTAGCCCTGGATAATAAAATGGCCTCTCCTAACTTCTGCCATTTAAATTCAAGGGGGAAAAAAAACAAAAAGGAAGAAGAAGAAGCTCCACCTCACGGTCATGCACAGTGAAACCAACAGAAACGGGGAAGAGGGGAGACGAACAAGACAATTGACTGTGAAAAGGCCTGTTAATGACTGGGCACAGATGGTCAGAAATAACCCAAGGATAGACGGAGGAGACGCTTGCCTCTGCCAATTGGCCTCATACGCAAAACTCACCCAATGAGACACAAGCTGCAGAGCTGTTAGGTCACAAACCTAATCACAGCTGCGGATGCTGTTCGTTTGCACCCTGCGCTGGGAGCACAATCCACGTTAGCCTGCAAGAGGTTAGCCACGCCCAAGGAAAATGGCTAGCCCGCCCTTTTTTTTCCCAGTTTTTTTTTTTTTCAAACAGCACAGCAAGTTGAACTATAATGCCTCACACTGTTAACACTGGCACACCGCATATAGCATTAATTGGCAGTTGTATTCTTGCCCTCACTGCAGGGGAAAGCTGAGTTCACTGTAGCATAATATGCAAGGGAAAAAAAGGAGAAAGGGAAGGCAAAAGCAGAAAAAAAGCGCAGTACTGGCACCACAAGCTGCACGTCAGCCTGCTTACACCCCAGAGTGGTGCACGCACACACACACATTGTTACTCCGCCCGATCAGCCCCCTTCATTTTGCAGCCAAAAAAGCAAAGGGAAAGGTTTTCCACACACACACACACGTCTAACTGACACCTCATCAGCCAGCCGAAGGGCTGATTAGCACAGAGGTGACTGCGGCTGTGTCTCTGTCCAACTCAGAGGACCACACTGTCCTCACACTGACCTTGAGATCTCCCTCTCTCCTGCTTTTCTACCCTTCTCTCCTTCTTACTCCCCCTCTCGCCACCATTCTTTATCTCCTCCCTTCCTCCATCTCCATCTCCCCTCTCCTTCCTGCCTCTCCTTTTCTGTCTTTTCTCTCTCTTTCCTCCACACTCTGTACTGCACCACTCTGCACTGCCCCTGTCCTTCCACACAGCCAGGGAGGGATCACGAGGCAAAACGCAGGCACTGGAGAGGAAAAAAAAGAGGGAGAGGGAGGGAATAGAAGTGGATGGGGGAGAAAAAAATCTGGCAGGCTCCCCCTTTGTCTGCAGGCGATCAGTTACAGTCTTGGTTGCCGATGAAATTTAATCCCCACCGCATTTACATGCCAAGTTTGACTTCTGGCAAGCCTTATTAAATAGATTTGTAAATCATTTCATCTTGATTAGAATCTGTTCTCAAGGGATCGAGATTTTTTTTTTTTAAATTTTTGCCTTGCTTGTGTTTTGTTATGTGTACAATCTGTGCCCACTGGTGTTAAATTTTGTGAAAGTCAACCCTCGGCGCTGATATTTTTCGGTGCACGCGAGCGTAAGCGGTAGGTTTTGAAGGGGGGACAAAGAGCAATGGGTGCCAAATCCCGTCTGTCACCAGCCAAGCCACTGTGTCAGCATGTCTCTCATCTCTGGAGGTCATGTCGGTGGCCGAGCTACTGCTATGATGTGTCTCCTCTTTATTAGGCTGACACCACAGTGTCTTTAGCGTGGAACAATGTCATTTCAAATTGCGCCTAATCAGATGGCATTTTGTAATTGGCAGCAAACATCTTATGAATATGAATTCATAATTGTTCAATTACAAGTCGACTGCATCATATTTATTGGCTAATTTATTTTTTTCTCCCGCTGGCCTAGGCCAATTATAGGATTTCAATCTTGAGGCAATCAAGTGATAAGGGTGAGGCGTTTACTGTTTGCTGTCACTATATAATTCTCTTGAATGTTAAACATGCATCTGGGAGGGCTGTATTTGTCAGAAGACTGTGCATGGAGGTGCACCTGCCTAATTGAGTGGTAATGAGCTGTCAGGAGCGCAGGCTTGGTGATTGGCTCCTGGCGGGATGTCCTGTGCCAGTGGGACGTATGGGCTGGCCCGGCCCGGCTGGAGGATCAGCCAGCTCCACGGCGCTGCAGGCCTGAGTGGGCGGAGTGTGGCAAATTAGGGTGAAGAGGGCAGAGACACTGGCTGCTGAGACACTGTGGCTTTTACTGCACTGCGTGATTTATTTAGGTTGTTTACAATTATCCTTGAGACTCGATTCGTTCTTGCCGTGTCAGATTTGGCAGACAGTTTTTAGATGTTTTGGTTAAGTAAAAAAAGCAGTAGTGCATTAAAAGTAAAAGTTCTCTTGGACTTGGAGCCCTCGTGTATTCATTTTGATTTACAGTGTTTACGGTTAGAACATAAATAATGTGTACCAACATAGACTACTGCATTATATTAAAAATGGAGTCTGAATTCTGAATGTGAGATCTATCCACTGTAAAGTTTCTCTTCAAAATTCCTTCAAGGGAATTAATAAATGCAGCATCCACTCCATGGCTGCTGGTATTTGGTCTCATTTTATGCGTTGTGTGCGTTTAATAGATACAAAAATGAAAGTTCAGTAACCTCTGACAAGGCAGCTCACTTTCTAGCAGTATGATATATTTAATATATTTATTTTGTTTTGTTTGTTTTTATCGGACTTGTAAGTTTTTAGTGCAGTGAAAACTTATTTATAAAGTTATCTGCTTGCTGAAAGCTGTTTTAATATTATATTTTTTATTTATGTGGCTCTAGTACATGTTTAGCTTTCATTTTTTAATTTTCATTTTTAATAATAAATATCAGGTGAAAAAAGGTTTTCATTACAAGTTTGTTTTGTTAAAGAAATGAAAAAAACAAACTTATTCAGGAACATTGCTCGTGTATTGAAACTATTATGTATTTAAAAAGTTATAACCTGTTACAGTAATGTACATGCCACCATGTTCCTGTCAGTCTGAAAGCTCATAATCATTTAAGTAGCGCTAAATAGCTTTATTATCACTTTGGATCAATTTATTGATCTTGAAGGAGAGGTCAGAGGTCATATGGGACATAATATTTTAAAACATATGGCATTTTGCATATGTTGACAATACACATATACACTTGTATAACTCATATGTTTGAGTTTTGAGGCTTTTTGTCAATTTCTTTCCAATAAATCATTAAGTTGACCTTGCAGGTGGATGTAAGCCAAATTCAGAAATATGAAGCCAGTAAAAAACCTTATTTCTATCTAGAGCCCAGCAGATGGCGATTGCTGTGGTGTGCAACGGCTTTCTTACTTAACCTCTCTAAACAGCACACAAATAGTCTATCACAAATTACTATCATGTAATCAGACTGATCTCTTTGACAGTCCTATAATTTGTATTATTGTGTCTGTGTAGATTCTCAGTCATTCAGGTCATGGTAATCTAAGGATCCTGAAAAGAAAAGCGACTGGACGTCTTCAAGAATATTAAAAAAGTCCAGTCGCTTAATATTGCATTACCATTGAATGCAATGCAATGGCTGACCGGTAACCCGGCTCCAGCCCCACACCACAAATATCAGAGGAAGAAAACGGATGGATGGTAGAGAGATAATGTACTTTTATCTCACTAGTGATTGTTCTGTTTGCCCATTTATTCTATATTTACAGTGTAATCTTTGACAAAGGAAATGTGTTGTTGAGCTGAAGGTTTTCAGGATGTCAAGATTTCACCTTGTTTATTACAGAGAGGAAGTTCTCATCGTACGCAGTGGGTTATGTATTGATCTTTATGTATTTATTGTTGTGCGCAGATTTCTGTGTGAAGTTTAAAAGGATTTTTTTCATTCCTGTATAGTTGCAGGAACCTTGACTGAGGATTCAGTCAATGCGGAATATTAGTTTGATGCCATTGTTAAATTAGTAAGCTGTGATACTCAGTTAGCTTTACCCAAGCATTGCTTCATAAAACAAAATATAATCAATACATAAATACAAATACCTTTGTTGAATTTATATGTATTCTTAGATTAAAAAATACCAATGGAACAAAGAAAAACTTTGTTTTTAATGTTATATAGTTATTTTGTTAAAAACTTTATTCATTTAATCTCATTGTGACAGTTGCATTGTCTTTAGCTGTCATTCACAGTCCTCCTAACTTCTTCTCTCTGCCGCTGAGGTCAAAATAAAGCTAATTGAAGTAAAAAAAAAAAGTAAAAAACAGAGGTGGTAAAGTCACAAACAAACAAGAAACTCACATTAAATACCTCTGATACCCCTTCACTGATGCATTGAATGCACAGAAATCATCAGTCTGCTATTTGTGACTCGGTGGGATCTGTAAATTAATAATAAAAAATAATAAACGCAATTAAAAATCTATTGTTTTGCACCTGTGGTAAGCTCCCAGGATGCGGTCCATAGTGCTCTAGCAGCATTGCGACTCTCTGCTTCTACACACGTCACCTTGTAAAAACTGTTTTTTCTTCTGCAGTCGGGAAAACACCATGTCCTTTCATCCCAGATTACTCTGCGCATCTGCTCCACCGACAACAAGGCTGTTTTCCTGTGGATGAAATAGTTCGGACTTAATGATATTTCTGCTTGCCATCACCTTGTCCCCTCGCTCCCTAGGCATCAAAGCACCTGCCATGTGTGTGCCTTTTTATTCATGAGACCGAGTTGTAAAACGTGGAATAATGTTTCAGTGCTACACTGGGATGTTGTGGCCATTTGTGTGAGTTCCACGGCTTAATTGAATAGACTGAGTAATTATTTGTCAAGTAATGCTGAGCAGAAAATAAATAGCCACTTTGCGGCTGTGAATTGTGCCTGATGGCCATGTGTTGATACTCTCACCAGGGAGAGTAAAAACCTGCTCTACTGGCTAAGTATCTGATTAAGATTCACATGATGGAACCGCAAACGCTTTAGGATAGCATGTCTCCTGGGCAAAGATAGTGAGTAGAGTTAAGTGTCAGACGGTGTTACATTATCACGCTGGAGAATAAAGCTTTGACTGAGTAAATATTGCTGGAATCGTCTCCTCGCCACAAACCATCTGTAGCACTGAGGTCACTGTGACAGTTTCTGAAAGAGGCCTACAAAGAATCACCACAGATGTGCATCTCTGTTCAGCAGATGTGGGACACTGTTCTCTGAGAATTGTTTCCTTCTGCAAGGTTTTATTTTTCCTTTCATGCTTTAATTTGTTTATGATCTACAATAAGCTAGGGCACAGCTTTGTTCTGTCATTTTATGCTGGATACACAGTGAATTAAAATGACAATAATGACTTTTGAGGCTGATGTACAGTATTTTATAATGAATTTACTGACATTGTATTCCAGAAGGTTTTTTTATTATTATTTCAGATCCTTTAATTCTGTGTGGGATGTAATTGTCCTGTCTCCCTCCCCTTACCTTCAATCCTTCCTGCCTCTGCCGGAGGTTTCTTCCTGTGAAAAGGGAATTCTTCATTTCTACTTTTGCAAATTGCTTGCCCATGGGGGCTCATCTGATTGTTGGGTTTTTTTGCTCTATTACTGCAGGGTCTTTACCTTTATAATACAATACAATTTTAGTGTGTTTGCAAACCAGATCATGTCTGAATCCACAGAGCTGCTGTGTGGAGTTCCTCAGGGCTCCATGCTGGGACCTATTCTGTTTTTAATATACATTTTTCCTTTAGGCCAGACAATGCGGCAGTTTCCTGATGTATCTTATCATCTTTTTGCTGACAACATTCAGCTCTACTACTCATTTAAACCTTCTAGCTGAAGTTCATAGTTCTCTGCTCTGATTGACTTAATCATACATTAAACATTCAATAATGGTTGAACAACATTTGCTTACAGCTAAACCCAGACAAAACTGAAACTTTGATTATTGTACCGGACAGTGCAATGTCTGATATTAAACAGCAAGTGGGTGATTTAAGTTACTCACAGAAGCATAACCTTAGAAATCTAGGTATTATTTTTGATGAAGCTTTTTCTTTAGAGGGAAATTTAAATCAAATAGTAAGAACATGCTTTTTTTTTCACTTGAAGAACATTTCAAAACTTATATCTATCATGTCAACAAATGACCTTGAGATGATAATCCATGCTTTTATCTCTACAAGACTCAGCTACTGTACTAGTCTGTTTACTTATCTAAACAAGTAAGGGCTAGCTCATCTACAGGTTGTTCAAAACTCTGCAGCGGGACTACTGACCCGTTAAAAAAAGGTAGCTCATATGACCAGTCAGATTTAGGTTCCATTTTAAAATTTTAGTTTTAACCTTTAGAGCATTACAGGGACAGGCTTCTCCCTATATTGCTGATTTGATTCATATACATACCTCTTCTCATAACCTGAGGTCATCGAATCGAAACCTTTTAGTGGTCCCCCTACTTGTTTCAGAACTCGAGGGGACCGATCTTTCCAAGCTGACTCGGTGGAGACCTTCAAAAAGAGTTCAGAATCCTAAAACAGCAATACATAAATTCCTCAGTGATTTAGATGCAAAAGGACATGGGAACTTAATACAACCAGCTTGGCTACCAGTTGAGTTGAGAGTCCAACTGCAAAGAGCTGGATCACAGATGAGTTGGCCATCAGCACAGACTGTTTAAGATTGATTGCAACTTGTCGGTAATCTGTCTCCGCTTAGGTATTAGGCAGCAGTTATTTGCACATCTTCTCCAGTCTGTTTGACAGTGATTGCAGCCAGTCCAAAGCGATTGCACAGGTATCCCAGGGTTGAGGGTGTTGCATGCTCAACTTCTAGGCAGCAGATGGTGTATTCGTCTCTGACAGCCACAAAATTCAGTGCAATCTCTGGGCAACCACCGAGGACGCTGTAGTAATATTTTTACTGAGTTATCATGAGAAAAGGTAATTTATATTCTCTAATTATTAGTTATAAGTAACAAGCATTGGCTAGAAGTCGTTTTATTTTGACTGTCTAATGGTCTGAATCCTTGAGAATGTAACTTGGTAAATAATTAACCCATATAGAGTGCTTCAAAAGAATGTGGCAGATGGAGTTCTGTTCTGCTCGTTTTGTTGTTGCAGTGTAATGTGACGTACAGTGAAATTAGAGTTGTAAGCTGCTTTTAGTAGTTGCTGTCTCATCTGAAACATTAGTTCATAAATCAGGCCTGAAAGCAAATGATCCATTCATGTGTTGATGATGCATTCTTGAATTTTTTTAATGGTAAGATTCTTTCCTAAGTTAGTGGCTGATCTCAGTCCAATATCTGCTGCATTGTGAAGCCAACCTAATTTTTTTTAAGTAATAATATGTAGCAGTGATTTCTTTGAGTCTCTGCTTTTAGTCGTACATAAGCGAAACTCCCAAAATGTAAGTGCTTTTTCTCAAGCGGTTTATCTTTTCTGTCTTCATAAGGATTAATCAAACAACATGAAATGTACTAATTAGTCAACTTTACACAATCTGTTAGTGGGAATTCTTTACTTTAGGACCCTTTAAGCTAAGCTTACTGCCGAAGCAACAAGATGGTATCAAGTAAATGTCAAAAAGTATCCCTTGAGTTACTTTGACGTGATCTGTTTTTATTAGTCTTTCAGGTAGGAAGGTACAGAAAGTCAGAACTAATTCAAAATCAAACCGCAAAGGCAAAACTGCAATTCAATACTTTCCTCAAATCGTTCAGATTTTGTCATCACCCTGTTTTTACTTTCTGAAATTGGAAAAAAAAGTGTACTTGTCTAATCAGTCACTTAATTGCTTCAGAATTAATACAAACGTCTTTTTCCCCCGGGTTGCCGTCAGCATGCCTGAGGTCAGCACACGCAGTGTGAAAGTGTTGATCTTTCATACATGGTCCCACTCAGACATAGGCTACTACTCTGACCTTATCTATTGTTTCTCAAGTGTATATTGTAAGCAGCTTTGGAGGCTTTAAAGAGACTTAGCCGGCAGGGCTGCCGTTGCTCTGTTGGAACATTTGGACCTCTGGCAAGTGTCAGATTTTCAGCAGCACATTAAATCTCTTAACCCACTTCTTTTTTTTTCCCCGCTCCAACTTCCTCTCTCTGTCCCCATCTCTCTCTCTTTTCCTCTTTGCTCCTCTCCCTGCCATGCTAACAAGCTGGCTCTGATTTATTTTTCATGTGTTTTATTGTTAGCCTCTGCCATTTTTTTTCTTGTTTCTCCAGCATCTAAAGTCTTGTGCCAGTGGTTAGCCTGGTGCCCAGGCCCTGCGGGGGGAAATGTGGAAAGGCAGCCAGAGCAGCTGCACATCACCCCAACTGGGCAAAAGTCCTCCAGTCACACTGTCGCGGGGAGGCCAGAGACGCTTTGATTAGCGTCCGTCGTTACTAGCCAGCTTGAATGTCATGCACCGTGAGCCCAGTTGTCTAATGCTTTTGGCCGGCCACCGAGGCCGCTCCCCGCAATTATATAGTGCTGCTCGCTCCAGTGTCTGGGAGAGGCCAGAGAGAGCGCCAAAGTGCCAAATGATTGTCCTCAGTAAATAAAAAGCAGACATGTCCTTTTTTTGATGTTCTATATGTGCGTGCTTTATTTTCAGATGCTGTGGCGCAATCACATTTGAAAGCATTTTGCGCTCCCAACATAACAAGGGGGGACCAATCAAAACAATAACTGTGGTTCCTTTTGACAAAGCCCTTGGCTCACAGTTGTCAGAAGATGTAAGCTGACTCATCCACACAAGAAGGGCATGTATCCCTGGGAGCAAGGGGGCAAAAAAGCTCTGATGAATCTTCCCCTCTGTGCTCTCCCCTCTCCACTGAGCCTGTATGGATTAATTACATGACTAGTAGCTAGTTTAGTCCCATTATTTATTTATTTATTTATTTTTTCTAATGAATAATTTTACTCTGCCTCTCAGCCTAGATTTTATTCTGCTCAGGACTTTTTCAGCTTCACTCCGTGGAAATAAGAATGCATTGATTATTTTCCATCTAGCAAATATCCCACCAACTGAGGAATAACATGCCTTCCCCCTAATTGGTTTGTTTATCTTGAGCAACAGACTCTGGGTTTGTTTGGACTCTGGCTGGCATCCACACTCTGCACCGCTCCTCAGCATGATTACTCACCTTGGGAGGAGGCTGCTGGAGCAAGGTTGATGTTCCCCACATAGACATCAGGCTGTCATTCTCCCCGCTTATGTGACATCATTTGCCAAGACAGATTTGTTACAGGAAAAATAAATTCAGGCCTAAAAAGGGATTGATTTAAGGACAGGCTGCAAGTGGAAAAAGGCGACAGGAGGGATGGGGGCTCCCAGACACATTTCACCACTCAGAGGGCTCGGGCCGGATCCAAACAAGCTGCCAACAGAAGATGGATTCTGGCTTCATGTATAATTGATAAACTGTATGTTCTAGGTGTCAGCTTTAAAGAGGGAGCTAGGACTATATCAGGAAGCTATTTTTCCTCTCTGAGGCAAGCATCATTTTTATTTTGTCCTCCCCCGTTCCCTGGCTTATCTTCTCAGTTCAGAAAGCCCCGTTGAAAATTATCGTTTTCTTTGAAGACGACATTCGGGAAGTGCAGCATTAAAAGTACATCCTGTTCCTGTGCCTATTAGGAGTGCTAGCGCGGGGCAGATAGCCATCTGCAAAGTTGACTGTACATCCTGAGTTATCAGGATTAGCCATCTCACTCTTGACACCCAGCACATTAATATTAGCTATGGGAGAGTCTATCCTGCTGAAAGCAGCATAAAAGGATTAATGCAGCGCTTATCCTTTTGGAAATAATGCCCTTTATTGAGCGGATCTGACACTGTAAAGGCTGATGATGACATTGAATGGAGCCAGAATAAGTAATAGTGTATTCATCCCGTGTCACGCAGCCAGAATAGTCTCCATTTGAATTCCAGCCGCTCAAACTGTATTGATTGTGCCGAAGGCATCTGGTTGTTTTTCCTCTGCAGCAAAAGAGTAAGAGTGTTACTCAATCATCAACGTCCCGCGGCTAATGACAGTCCTGTCCCGTCGGCCCGATGACATGCTTCGCTCGCCGTCGTACTGTACGCTACGATTTCACCTGTGAGCACTCTGCGCCGCGGCAATTACTGGACATGTAACGCAATATGCCAGCACGTCACCCTTCCTGTCTGTCACACATAGCCTGTGGGATTAATGCAGCTTTGCCCACTCACTTTAATAGTGATAAATTTGTATCCTGCCAATCAGCTCTTTGAGTGTTAGCAGTGCAGCTTGTACCACAAAGGCTATGACTGTTTCAGTGGACAAAACGAGGGGCGAATACTAACTTTGTACCCTGTTATTTCCCCTAGGCACAACATAATGGCTGTGAAAAGCAGTTTCCTATTGCGATTCTAACACGGGACTTGTAAGTGTAAATAATGGCGTGATTCATGTAATTTTTTTTTTAAATATCCCCCCCCCATACACTTGATTTAATGATGCTGGATGTAAACAGGAAATGTGCCTGCATGGGGTGACTGGATCCAGCCACAGAGCGAGAATTTAGATGTTTGTAATTCAGCGGGAGAGAGAGAGAGTGTCTCCTTGAACCCCTAACATGATTTGATTATGAAGAGGTTAAACAACTGTAATAATAAATCTGTCAAGTTTTTAATACGATGTGCCGTTTTGTACCGGGGCATTATAACACTGAGGGGCAGACAAGTGGCCATCAGGGCCACCTGAGAACATTCGCTCTGCTTTCTTTCTGCTAAATTGCTGCTTCCCCTAGGTGCTTTTTTTGTTTGTTTGTTTTTTAAACTGACCAGATTGTAAGCTTATCAATCGAAAAACTACTTTCCCCTCTCTCCCAAGGACTCGCGCTGATGTGTTCTAAGTACTCCCTTATTTGGCTTTTTAATGGGAATATCGCACGCTCATTTGAGAAATGCCTCCATGTTTCTTAATGAGCTGATAAAGCTCCAATAATCGAGGCAAATCCCGATTTCTGATTTGCATCGCTGACTCTTGTTTCACCACACATGGTGAAATTGTACAAAATTGAGGAGCTACGATGTAGGCCTGCCTTTCCAGAAACTTTTATGTTTTATATATGTGTGTGTGTGTGTGTGTGTGTGTGTGTGTGTGTGTGTGTGTGTGTGTGTGTGGGGACACAAGAGATGCACAGATTAGATTAGATACAGTAGCTGCAGCGTGGCCCCGGCCGTTTGTGTGCAGAATGCGATTTAGTTGTGAAGTTTGAGCACACTCTGGGCTCTGTGATGGGTGACGGGACAGACTGACAGTGACAGTGGGGTGGTAATGGCTCTGAATGAGGAGGAATGGCCCCTGCAAGACTGCCCACCCTCCTCCTGTACCAGAGCACAGCAGCCTTGTCCAAATACACTGCAAAATGAATTCTTCTCTACACCTGTGCTGTTTTTTTTTCTTCCACAGAAGCAGAAATCAAAGCTATTTATAGCTTAACCTATCCGGGGTGAAATGGAAAAAAAGAAAGAAATCCAGCCTTCGTTTTTATTAAGAATTCACAGGCACAGCCTGTCAGATGTTGAGACATCAGGCATCAGAAGGTACAAATAGGTTGTATTGCATTTGCTGCTTTTAAACCAGACCCTGACCCGATAGCTAAAAAGGTGGATACAAGGCCAAAGCCAGCCTCTTGTCTGAGCGATGTGGACGTCTCAACCTTACTGCAGCTTTCTATAAAATTCCAGGTTTGTTTTCATTCCCGCTCACATATTTGTCTCTCTTGCCCTCCTTGCCCCCTTTTCCTCGCTAATACGGAAAAATCATGTCTAGAACTTTGGCTGGGAAGCTCGGCAGTTCATGAAAAATGCATCCACTCAGCTCTTTTTCGAAGTCTTCGCCTCTGATACTCTTGTCATATCATATCCATGCCATGTCATGTCAGTGCGTGTATTAATTATGTAGCAGGCGGAGTTGAGGAGACAATATTGATGCATCTCAACTAGACGTCCCATGTATATTGCTTACTTGTCACTGGGAGACGACTGTTTAATGTTTAGCCTTGTGAGTAAATAATTCTTGGTGTGTGTTTACGGGAAGCATTTTTCTTTCCTTTCTGTCAGCATCCACCCCCCCACCTCCCTGGGCTCCATTTTACTCTCTGTCTCACTCTATTCATCCGTCGTGGTCACTTTTTCCGGATCAACTGAGGTGTTCGACCCGGTCATCCCGCCTGGGTTTAGCCTCTCTTTTCAGTTTTTGCAGCCTCACAATCTCCGAACATATTGCAGACAAATGGCACCCAGTAGCACCTTTGGAGGTGTCCCAAATTGCAAAGGTAATTTATTTCTTCGCCAGCAGAATTATACATGAGTAAGAGGTCATATTGTAATATGAAATTGCTTAGCAGCTGCACACATTTGCCAGATCCTGTTCGGGTTTTGTGTTTCTGTTTACGAGTCCTCTCTGTGCAGTAATCTTATGGAACCGTGATAGCACTTGAATATATTCCCTCAGCAAATGAATAGCAGGCGGGCGCACTAGCTCTAGATGTTTCCTCTTGAAATACAGCTGTTTCCCTCCGGTCCTCTTCTTCCTTCTGTAACAAATGGTCTCCCAGGATTAAAACCACTACAAGCACTTCAGAGATATTAATCTTCTTCGAGGACCGCGATTCGAAAAGTTGCATCAGAAAGGAAAAGTAAAGACTTGCACGCTACTGTGTTTAAAGCCAAAAGGTTGGATATGTGTTTTCCTTATGTCTATAGATTACCTGCACCGTGTAATGAGTGCATATTTTGAGTCGGTAAACCCTGATGAGTCAGGATTGATCCTGTGTGTTTTTGCAGTGCTACAATCATTGTTTTACAGCGTGGTGATTGCTGCAGTTTGGCAGCAATAATTGGAAGTTCAAAGCGCCGATCCGTGAGTGTAGCCTGGGGATAAGTTTCTGGAGAAGCTGACACTTCAGACGTATTATGAAGCCATCACGTCTAATTTGCACAGGCCTCTTTTGTAATTTACCCCCAATTCAGAGGAACAGTCTCCTGCTCTGCAGCACAATGCACACTCTGCTTGCATTGTTCACGCTCATTGGAAGAGACACTGAGTGAATGAGTCTTGGAGCTCAAATAATGCGAGGCACTGTTCCTGTCATATTTGTTGCTGTGTAATGGCTCCTGATTTGGTGTTTCCTGCAGCGTCTTTTTTGGTTTTAGTGCAGAGCAGACAGCGCCGCAGCGCACGCAGCAACTGCTTTCTGTGCATCCAGTCCAAGCAACGTGTTTACAGTTCACTTTTTTCGAAGCAACTGCTTGACAGATAAAGGACAACGAGATGTCGTATAGTCTTTGAGAGGGGGGAGGAAACCTCTTCAGAGGCAGGACAGGGGTTTTCCACATGCCGCCCAGACATTCTGACACATATTGAGGTTGTCTGTGTGCATCTTTTGAAGATGCAAATGTGTCAGCCACATGTAACCAACCACCCAGCGAGAAGCTGAGATGCTCAACTGCCTTTCTCACGGCTCTTAAATGGCTTCCAGTTATCAGCGTGCCTGTGAAGCTTTCGGTTCTTTTTTAACACACACGTTTATTTATTTTTTATTTTTTTGCGGGGATATTGAATAATTTGGGCACATTTATCACTGGGCAGAAAATGACTTGTTTAACCACATTAAAAGACGGAAGAGAGTTTGGCTGTAAATCTTTACGAGCGCTCGTGTAGCAGTCGTAGAGGTTGGTGTTGTGCGCGTAAGTGTTAATGATACAGAAGCCGTTAATTGGGCAGTAATGCAAACCAGAAGTTACAAAACTCAGGAAATTGGTTAATTTGTCAAACTTTTTAGGCCTGCTTTTTCCCCCCTCACGACAATGTAGTAGGATCTTAATCAAAAAGAATATTTACACCTCAAACTTGCACGCCAGCTTTGCCGTCTAACGTAAGGGGGGAAAAAAGCACATCATAGCGCCGCACATCCTGACAGAGGAGGCGTTGGTAAATTATTAATGTTTTCCCTCGCGCTGTCACCTATCATCGCACTAGCCTTCTGCAGTCTGCAATTTTGAAATGCAAGAGTGGTAGTCCTGCGGTGTGGCAAGTCATGTTTCAGGCTCTCATTTCAATATCTGAAGTGAAAGGTCAGGATGATATATTCTGTCCTGTCGCGGTGCCAGTGACTTACATGCTACCAGTTGAAGATGTAACACTTTTACGAGGCCCACCCAGCCTGTTGAGCAAACTGATAATGAATCAATCTCTGTGAAACATTTATGGCTGCCCCCACAGCCCTGCCAATCCCACCCTTTTCTTTGCATGAGGCCAATTAGAGCATCCTCAGTGGCCCCTGCTGTCTGTGTCAGGGAAGCTCCTTGCATTGTCATATCAATATTCCTCCGTTGATCTCCAGCTGAGGCGAGTCCGGCTGCTCTTTCCACACATGCTAATTTGCATTCGCCAGCATGTGCGGGAGATGGCATGCTGGCTGCCTCTCCTCCTTGTTCCCAAACCTACTGTTGCCGCCTCTCCCTCTCTGTCTTTTTTTTTTTTTTTTTTTTTTTTTTTTTTTTGAGAGGGAGAGGAAAGGTTTCTTGATTCCTGGCATGCCAGAGAAGGGTCCTCTGAGGATTACATTGGCTAAGCCCTTATCACTCCAGGAAATTCACTGCCTGCTTAAAAAAGTGGTAGAAGTAGAAAATCAAGGGGAAGTGTTATTCTTTTTAAGTTTCTACTTATTCCCATGGAAAGTTATTACGGGTTTGAAGAAAAGTCCTTTTTTTGGCACTCAAGTTTTCTCCTAACTGTATTTCATATTTCACCCTTCCCTTCCCTTTTTTTTTCCAGGCGGCTGGTGGAATTTTAGAAGTGGAAAATGTGAAGGCAGGTGCTTGAGAGAGAGTGAGAGAGAGGGGAGGTTTAGGGAGGGCTTTGCTCACTGGGAAGCGATGTTAAACATCCAGGGGAAATGTTTGTTATTCTAATGGGATACCACCATGGTAACAGCTTTTAGAGACTCCCAAGGCTTTGTGTGGAGTATATGCACGCATTCATCAATCTCGCCTAATTTCTTTGGGGATTAGCAAATATAATCAGCCCTTTCTCCAAGTCGTCACCTGTTTATCGACATGAATATTATGGTGAAATTTAGCAGAACACGGCACTGTTGGATGTGGAGAAAGCAATACACGGGCTATTAATATAAATCACAAATTGAAGCGAGTCACTGAATGGATTCAAAAGTCATTAGTATTCGTTTTGCACTGAATGACATCCCAGGCAGAATAGCTTAAATTTTGCACATGCTTTTTTTAAATAGAAAAGCACTTTTGCTCATATTACATCTTGAAATTAAACATGTTTCAGGCAGAAGTGATTAATTATGTTATTTTCACACTTAATACCTTTAAAGGAGGTTAAAAGCAATGAAGTGAACTCATTTAGAAGACTTGATGGAAAAGAAAAAAAAAAGGAAACCCGACCCGATGACGAGACTCGGTCTTTAAAAGACTCGAGTAACTCGTAAGCCCCCCCCCCTCTCAGTTCTATACCTTTTTCTCTCCTGCTGCAGATTTCCTTAAGTGGCTTATGTGAATTGCAATTGCCACATTGAAGCCGAGAGTGTACAGAACACATTTCTCCCCGGCCGTGACCAGCTAACAGCGCGTTGAACTTGTGCGTGCGGTGATTGAGAGGTTTCACACACAACACTGCAGCGCTGTGGGAGTATAGCCTGACCTAAAGCTAAGCCTCCAGCCGGAACAGCCTTCCATAACACTCACAACACTGCTCTCTTATCTACTGGCATTTCTGTCTGATACAAATAGCCAAGACATGATATAGTTGGCTACATGTCATATCTGGCATTGTACTACTCTCTGTCTGCCCCTCCACCACCCCCACCCCTGTGAAATATAATGCTTTTAACTCTCCAGCTTCTTGCCTTGGCAATTTTTTCCATCTGTAGCGGAGACAGAGACCAGTGTGTTTGCTCGTCTTGGCCAAAGGCCAAAGGCTCTTTCTGATATAATCCCCACCATCGATCAGACTTTGTTTACTCTAACATGGTTTCTCTCCCCTCCAGCAATTAGAAGGCAACCTTCCACCTCCTGCTCCTCAGACCAGCTTTATACGTTTATTTTTCCCTTAAGTGGTAATTTTTCATGTTGCAGCTCAGCTCTGAGAAGTGTGGGTGTATATTAAGTAATGGATACTTTTCAACCAGACTGACACGTTAGATACCACTTTTTTTTTTTGTTAATGTTTCTTTGTTTCTTTAAAGAGAAGGATCCTCCAGTCGCCAAACACTGGCACGTATGGGCACATTATTGAGAGAGGATTCACACATATTGCACTCCACGTCCCGTGTGTTTCATTTAGACTGCTCCACTTAGAAATCTCAAGCACTTTGAAATTTTAGAAAAATGGATGGTGGTTGTAGAAGCCGAGGCTGACTCTCTGTCTGTCTGAGAGGCTCTCGTCATAATAAATCCGGCCGGAGAGTGACTGGCCTTCTCTGCTATCTTGGCTGAAGAGGTTTATAATGTAAAGGCTTTTACTTTGTCACCACAACTACGAGTTCTCGGTTTGTTACTTATCGAAGTAAATTAGTTGGGATGTGGTTTGTTAGAGACTAAAACTGACTGTGGGTTAACTTTAACAAATGGATTCTCAAGTTATTGTATCTGTTAATAATTTTGCAATTATGGTGTTGCAAAATATATATTCCCCCTTGCTGATATCTACATTTTTACAACAACTGGTAACAAGTTTTTCACATTGTTGTGGAGGAATTTTGGCACGTTCTTCTTTGCTGAAATGTTTGAATATAGCCACACTGGAGGGTTTTCGAGCATGAACGGCCTGTTTAAGGTCGTGCCAAAGCATCGCAATTGGATTTGAATCCAGACTTTAACCTGGCCTTTCCAGACCTAAACTGTCCAGTGTCCTGCTGCATAACCTTCAGCTTCAGGACCCAAACTGATGGTTTCCTTTGGGATTTTCTGGTAGAGAGCAGATAGTAGCAGAGCAGCTCCAAACATAATACTACCACCACCGTGTTTGACTGTTGGTATGAGAGGTATTTTTCACCTTGGAAGTCTCTCATGGATGCCATTTTTGCCCAGTCTCTTCCTTATTGTTGAATCATGAACTCCGACCTTAACCGAGACAAGTGTATTTCTGTATGGGTGTATTATGCGTGTTTAGTTACAATAATGCATACCGGCTCATGATTTTGGTTTAAAGTCGTTTGTTTATTCTTAAATTTGATATGTAAAGGTGGGTAGAATTGACTCTAGGTTAGGGCTGTGCGATATGACCAAAATCTCATATCCCGATATAAGAATTCTATCGTCCCGATAACGATATAAATCACAAAAATGTAACATTTTCTGTAAATTCTGTGAATCTCGGGCCGCTCGACTTGCGGGAAGTGTTTCCAGCTGCGCGTCATGTTGCTGGAGTCGAGTGTTTTAACCGATGCATGAAACTATACATTTTTAGACATAAGTTGTAAAGGCCGCTGTTTTCTTTGTGAGTATTTATTACACGGCGTGCTGCGGGGAAAAGCCTGTTCTAACGTTTGAGTCTAAGGTTTATTTTTTAGCACCTGGCGGCTCTTTTTTAATTCTCATCCGTAAATAATCTGCTTTTTCACGTGATTCAGTTTATTTTGAAAAGTCTCAACAGGATCTTGAGCTTTATTGTGAAAGGTTTATGTGGAACATAAACAAGCGGACACGCGATGCTGTTACCGTCGTTGTTGCTAACCACAACGCATAAAAACAGGCGCTTGTCCATCTGTACTGTGGTTATATAAAATATAAGAGAAAGAGAGAACTTTAAGAAATGAATATAGCCACTACAGTGACCATCAAAATGATGAAAAAGTATTGCCGTAAACAGTTTATTTTGCGACACCACGAAACAAACGATAGCGTAAAATGAAACGATAGACGTTTTTATATCGTCATCCGATATATATCGTTATATCGAACAGCCCTACTCTAGGTGGTGCATTTTAGTCTATAACCTCTGGAGATTACAAAGCAACTTGAGCCCAGTGTCTCCCTGTCCATGTTAGTTGGCTGTTCAGCTCATTTGGCATGTGCCAACCCTGGGTGTGGAGTCCATAACATGTGCATTTTTATTAGTGAGCTAGGGTTACTTGGATAAAACATGAGAAATGAGATGAAATTAACAATATATTTGAGTGTTTGTTATGTGGAGAAAACAGAGATTAGAGAGAAAAAAGTGCATTTACATCCATTTAAAAATAAATAAATACATTTTACAAAGTAAAATTCAAAATACAGCGAGAATGTTTTTCGACACTGAGGTGAGAAAGTTGATGTCTTAATAAAAGCAAAAAGCGAGACAGTGCAGTGGAAACAAACTTGATTAAAACATCGGCTGTGCTGGAGAGTTGCAAAAATTGCATCAGGAAAAAGCATTAGATCTGTAGCAAAGCTCCCATCCAAATGTAGCTCTAATTTTAACTGAAGGTCAGTGAAAGAAAATGCAAATTGTACTTTTGTTCATCTGAGATTTAAATAGTACTTTTCTCACATCATCTCATTGTGCTTTGCCATCCAACTGTTTTTACCAACTGTTTATCTCGGTGCATTCCTGCTGCTAGTATTTGCACTCCGGCAATGCATGGAAATGTTTTTTAATGCATATTATTATTTTTGAGTGAACAAAACCAAAACAGCTGTAAATGTTATTAATACCACGGCCAATATAGGATTAAATATCCCAAAGATCTAGAAGCACTCATGATGCACACATGAGGCATGAAAAACCTTTTAGGTCTGAGTCGCCCGGTGACAATGGCAACTAATTTTTAGGCTCATTTTTATTTAGCCCCAGATTAAAATATCACTGGTTTAACCTTCTATAATCCAGTATATCTCCTTGAAATAAGTCACTGATATGCATTAGTCATCTTGTCCTACAGAGAGGTAATATCAAACACACTGCGACTAATAAGTCTCTCAGTCAGAATTATCAAAGCCGAGCAGCATGCGAATGCCTCTGGACAATTGTAATTTAACATCTAACACATTTTCTTCACCCCGTTACTTTTGGCAAGCGATGCCGACGCCTACCAGTAGCATCTGAATTTGGGGATTTTAAGGTTTTGTTTGCAGCTTAAGAAAGGCTCATTTTCTGGCTGTCATTATATCCATCAAGTGCAAGAAGCTCTTAGTACCCTACAATACTAATATTTCAGTGCTTTGAGGAAGGAAAATGTCCGTTTAAAGCAATGGAGAGGAATAACTTTGAAAATGGCTCCCAGACAGATTATAAATACAAGAACTTTTAATGGTATTATTGCATTTACTTTAAAAAGTTAAGAGCTCCTTCAGTGTTTTTCACTTTTTTTCGCCCGCTGAGATAATTTCCACGGAGCGTGATTATCGTGCTCAGGTAGTGAAGCACTCTCCACTCGGCAGCAGTGAAGTTGTAGCTGAAACTGACCCCCTTCTCTTAAAAATCAAAACCCCATAGCATCATGAGCCTTTAAAGATTTTATTCTTGCATGTACGAGTATAGTAAACTTCAGATGAGTGCCCCCCCTTTCCTTACATGCATGTTTACGTCATCTATGCGCATTCGATATTTCTCCCTCATGGTTTAAATATAAACAGAGCCGATCGGAGCTGACTTGTAGCGTCTCGGCACAAGAAAGATAAAAAACATGTGGAGTGAATAAACAAGCTCAGAAGTTTCTTAGCCTTGGCAGTATTTCTTCCTAGTTGTCACTTCGTATAGCTTTGTCATTTTTTGCATAATTCCATGGTGCATTGGCTCGACTTGATTTGATTTAGAACCTCCACTTTCAAGGAAATTGGGCTTAGGGTATGAAAGTTCACACTTCTTGCCTCCAGGCAATTGATTTCTTCTGAACTTGATTTTAGTGCTGTAGCATTACCAGTACTGAGTGTTAGCACCGGGTTTGTCACAGTGGTCTGATGATACTCAACTCTTGCTACGAGTTTATTACTTTAAAGTTGTGGATATAGAATTTCGAGGAAAGCATATTTGATTTATTGCCCACTGAATAATTAATCAGTAAGGAAATTAATTATTATTTGCAGCATTGGTTTGATTATAGTTCTCTTCCATGTTTTGTTTCTTTTAGTCAAATTAATTTAAGTCATTTCAGTTACGCAGTGTGGGCGATTGACTCATTTTTGGAGCCATTTACAATCAGCTACTATGTTACTGTCACACTAGGTAGCACGACAGAAATTATTGCGACCACGTGCAGTCAACTTGCGATCAAGTCGACTACACTTGCTCCGAGGATGAGGATCATGTCCGCAGCCACTAGCAGTCATCTTCAAAGCAATTTCGGTGCATTAAGAAAACAATAAAACGGCAACACAAGACGGAGTCAGTGTGCTATTAGTTTGCAATTGAATGGGACACAGGTGCTCAGCAAAACTGCTTTTATATAGGAATATAACCAAAACACAACCACTTCAATAGGGAGAAGATCATTTGGAAGGTTGACTTACTAACTTACTTACTTGACTGCAAACTTTGATTACTAACCTGTTTTGCAATTAGACTCCAATGAATCGTCATTGCAGAAAGGAGTCAGGCAGTGATAGGAATTAGGATTGGACCTCCCAGAGTCTGCACACTGGTGGTGGTGTAGATGAAGATGGAGGCTTAGATGTGAGTGACAAGGGTGAGGTGGAGAGGAGGGAAGCAAGTCGTACGGATGATAGTCAGAATGACAGAAGAGCACTAAAGGTAGGCAATAAAATGATTGGTCTAGAGTAATGGTGTGGGAATGGAGGAAGTGATGTAAAGAATAGACTAGCACCCTGAACACCCAGGGGCGCAGGCAGATGAGTGTGTCGATGACGATTATTTGGAGACAGGTCGTCTCCCACCAAGTGAGGTCACCCAGCTACTTTTCAGTCTCCGACAGCAATGCATCTACCAGGCAACCATGATTTTTCATTGCAGATGGAAGTTTGTTGTCCTGTTGTTTACCACAGTGTGACTGAGCCGTTAGAAGAGTCACAGGTTTTGGCTTTTCCACATCAGCCCTGAAGTTGGCCACTTGCTTAAAGTCTTAATAAAAGTGCAAAAAGTGCAGAAATCACTTGAGTTTAAAGAATAAATGTTGAAATATTTTTTGAAATGTCAATAAAATTACTGGAAATCATCTAAAATTTGACGCTTTAGAAAATATGTTCTCTAGACAGGATTTTTATTTGCTTCTCCTCCAGCTTCCAACTTACTCTGCTCATTTTGAATAACTCTGATTTGTTTATTAGGCAAAAACTGTTCAAAAAGGTAGGCTGGAAGCTGTTGGTGTTTTTCTCACGGGGTCATCATATCACAGTTTCAATTAGATGTTTTTTTTTCTTCATTTTTTTTAGTTTTTTAAGCAGCCATGAATAATTAAAAGCTCTTTTTTCCCACCACATGTTCTCCTGGTGCTAAGCACACAGTCAGAAGTTATTATTAGACTGAATTTAAGCGGCCCTGTGTCCTCAGCTCTGAGCAGTGGGCACTGAGCTCCTGCATTGAGTTTGACAGCCTTCACACAATATTGTGCAAGGGCGCTCCCTTAGCTTCTCATGCTGGTTAAATGTAATATGGCAGATGGATAGTATTTGCAGGGAGAGCGGGGGTCTCACCCTCTCTCTCACTCAGTTTTTTTTCTTCTTTTCGTCGTCTCTTGCCAGTACCTCAGACATTTCAAGAGGGAGAAATATGTATCAAATTAACTCTTAGCAATGGGGCCTCCAAGCTCCCTGCCCTTGTCTTTTCAGCAATCAGAGCTTTGTTATTTTAGTCTTTCAACCAAAACCAAACTGGATTCAATGGCTTCAGCAATTACCTGTAATTTTCCAACCTGGTGCGCTAGCTTTCACTGGACTCTGAACAGTGAAAGATTGTCTCCTCGGTTCTTCGTTTTTTTTGTGTTCGAGTTAAGTGCACTAATTCATTTACATCCACAAGAGTGGTACATTTGGAAATGTTCACTTCCCGGCAGCAGGAATGTCTGTGGAGATTTAGTTTCTGTCTGTGCACAACCTCCGAGTCACTGAAACTGGAAACCCCTGCGCAGTGTCGACGCTCAGACACTGAACCTCAGCTTTATACATCTGACCCATATATTAATACGTCCTTTCAAGCCCCTTCAGAAGAGACAACTCTGGAGCCCCAACATCTGTTTTCAGATGGCAGACTTTTATCCCATTTTTCCATCGACCCCCACTAACTCGCTTTTCCATTCCCCGTCCTGTTCTCGAGTCGCGAAAGAAACTACAGGAGCCCAACTTTCATGTGTGTTTTTGTGTGAGCCAGAGTGATGTTTCCTCTTCAGAGGTACTGGAGGAGAGAGAAACTGTTCACACTAAAATGCTAATTAAGTGCAGTGTGGCAGACAAGGACACTTGAGAGTGTATGCATTAGCAAATTTTAACTCCCTGCAAACCAAACAGTTTGTTCTGGGCTAATCTCCCAATGATGGAGGCAAGAACAACAGTGGGAACCAGAGAGGGTAAAATATATAGACTTGCTATGCAAGTGGAAGTGAGAGACAGAGGAGCTCGGTTCTCTCTTTCATCACATAGACAGCGCAGCTTTAACAGAGGGAAGCGTCTCTCCTGCCATATTTTTTGCCTTCGTATAGGTGCCATATGGTATCTGTAAGGGAGAGTCATTTTGTGCTATGCAGTGAATTATTCTGTGGATTAGTACTGGCATTTAAATGCTCTTGGCTTTAAATCTTGTCTGTTTTAGATCTTAAGTACATTCCTTGGCATCCTGCTCCCCTGCTCAAGTTGGCCTTTTCCCCTGGCCAACACATTTTTGAAACTGCAGAGCTTAACGGGAGAGCAAAAGGCCGCCATCTGAAGAGACCCTGAAGCTGATCTTGAATTACTTTTAGTGAGATACCGCTTGTATCAAACCAATTGTTCCAGTGTTGTGATGCCAGCGAACCTTAACCTAAACTTGAGGTTAAAACCTCCTCTTTCTTCTTTTTTTTAGCTACTACCTTAGTCTTTGCTGCCTCTGATGGTTATACAGGCTTGTGGTGTGACACACCCTCCCGTCAGATGTTGGCTTTATTGTGTGATGAAGATGACCGAGTATATTTGGTTCTGACCTTCTAGCTTCTAGCATCTCTATATTTCACAAATACCTCAAGAGACCTGTTTAACATCAGGGAAAAATATCCACCAGTTTAAAAATTGAGTAATATTTAAACCAGAGAAAATGTTTTAGGAATAAATCCTGCAGGAGTCAGTAAGCGATGTCTCTGCCCAGTTGTTAAGACCAGCATTCGTGGCACATTTATGTTGCCCCGGGGATGCCGGCTGACATGATAGCCCCCTTTTCCTCATCTCCAAGCGTCCTTTAGAGAGACGGGCCCTCCCTTCTGTTTCCAGTACAGTTGGCCTCCCTCCAGCCTCCCTCAGAAGAAGTGAATGAATTCCTAGATGTCTGATAAGCTTCACCAGAACATGATTCTTAATGGAAGAGAAGAAGAAGAGGCAGATGCTATCAGCGCGCCTGAATTGCCTCGCAGTCAGATCAAACATCCTAAAAGGGCGGTGAATGCTCAATCATGTTGTGAGGTTGTTACACATTTATCTTCTCTGTTGGTTTAATTGAACTTGTTTCCAAATGAAACCAACTGGCCGTTTCAATGCAAACAAAACATCATTAGCATTGTGAAAATCCCAGTTGTTTTGTAGCGCTCATTTTCCTTTGAAATGAAAAGCCTTAAATTAGCTCTTTTCATCCTTGTAATTTTTTCCCCCTCCACTCAAGGCACTTTGTGACACCATTAATCACTTACCTCTGTTTATTTGTCATCATTCTTTCTCCTGTCTATTGAGCCAGAGCCTAACACAGATTCACCCACAGCTCCACTACCCCACAGCACAGTAGGTGTGAAAGGCCTTGTTTGTCCCCCGTGTGTTTGTGTGTAAAACAGCACGACCTTCACGATCGGGGAGTAAAATATATCTCGCGACACTAGCGTAGCATGCCAGAGGTGTCTTGATGGAGATGGAGTCATACTGAGCTAATGAAGCTCCAAACCTCAGCTATCGATCCACCTCGCAACGGTGCTTTACAGAGATAACAGAGGAGGAGAGCACTGTGTGGCATCACGGGCGCTCTGATCTGTGTGACATCTAATTCTGTGTAATGAACCCTGTGCACCAGAGAGCGTGATGGGGGGGGGCTGTCTATGATAATGACAGGGATAGCATGGCCTGGGAGTCTTTTGAAACACTGGAGGTTAGCTTGCAGGGCTTTGCTATGAAAAAGGTTATGTATCGCTAGAGTAAATGCCAAAAAATGTTTCTTAAAAATTGAAATCGTGCTGCTGTGTCTGATTTCATGCAGGTCTTAGTCGAATGCTGCAGTCTTGTAGCTGCTCTTAGTTGTCAAATGTCTCTCCTGCTCTACACTTTAACTCCATTCTTGTCTACTCTTTACATTTGGCAGCTCAAAGAGGAATCTCAGGTTTTTATTCTGATGGCACGATAGACTTTTTGTGTGATTGAAGCTTTTCTTTACTTGAATTGAGGGTCTCAAGTCACATTAGGCCGCCCTCTGCTGAAACTAGGAAAAAAGAAAAGCATGTGAAACCGCTGCTCGTGTTTGGGTAATAGATAGAAATCGAGCAGCAAGATCACAAACTGTGAGCAGTGTATCAGAGCGATGATGTGGTTTGTAGTCGGCTAGTGTGACATTGTGCTAAACAGGGTGAAGGCACACAGCTAGAATAATGATTTGTATTTTCAAGCACAGCGCACAAGTTCTTCTGTTGGCCACAAAGGATCGCAGTGGGGGAAAAAATATAGAAGTTCATGCGATGACTGTATTTGCAAACAACTGCTTTTGAGATCTAGCCATAGCCTGGGTGGACCATGTGACCACCACTTCCAAAGAGATGTGCAACGAGCAATCACGTCAGCGATTCCCTGGCAACTTCCAATTGCTTGGGAACAATACATATTGCCCAACTGGTTGGCCAGAACAATGACTGTTCCCAGAGGGAACTGCACTGAAAACTACCTTGTGATTGCATTGGCTGCCCGATAGAGAGGTATTATTCGTCACTCCAGGGAACACTTCTCCACTGCTTTAGAGTCCAGTGGCAGCATGCTTTGCACCACTGCATCCAACACTTAAATTGCATTTGGGGATGTAAGGCTTGGATGCAGCTGCCCAGCCATGAAGCCCATTCCATGAAGCTCTCTATGCATTGTTCTTGAGCTAATCTGAAGACCACGTGAAGTGTGGAGGTCTGTAGTGACTGACTCTGCAGAAAGCTGGCGAACTCAGCATCTGCTGACCCCACTCTGTGATGTTACATGGCCTACCACTGCATGGCTGAATTGCTGTTGTTCCCAGTCACTTCCACTTAGTTACAGTACAACTAACAGCTCACTGTTGTGGCCCATTGAAGTGATTGAATCACCTGAATCCAGTGATTTGGATGGGTGAGCGTATACTCTTGGCAATGCAGTGTATGTTCTATTTAATATTGGTCCACCACTTCCTGAGGGACATATGTGTTTACACCAGCAGCTAGTTGCTAATATTGTTTCTCTGCCATTTGTTGCTTGGCAGTCAAAATATCATAACAGCTGCCTGCTGTACCTGGAAAATTTAACTTTGGCCTTTTAAGTGAAGCTAAACTGTGAAGTGGTGAGATAAAAGATGTAACAAAGATCTCTAGGGCAGCAGGCGACAGCAATGTTAGCATTTCTTTGTGTTTATCACTACAAGAAACCTTTTACACATTGGATATGCTCATTTCATACATATGGAAATATTGAGAAAATCCTCTACAAATCTGTGATTAGTGGTTTTATAAATAAAACTAAGATCTGGAGATTTGATTAAATTTAGCGCAATTGCCATGGACGTAATTACTCTTTTCACTGAGGTGGTGATAGTTTAAATTCTTTCCATCATTCTTGAGTAATAGGAAGTGTCAAATAAAACCTTCACGACACACTACTTTGAACACTCCCCCTTATTCCTGCAGAATTAAATTAGACCTAAAAAAAAAAGAAGCTTTTTCTTTTCCATGACCACCTCTGCTGCTGGCGCAAATGAAAATGCCCTTCCCAAAATAGATCATTTTTACCCTTCAGATGTCCACTTTTATTTTAAGCCCAGTGACACCATGCCATCCATCACACCCAGCTTTTCAGATGTGAGCAGCCCCAGGGAAAACACTGATACAATGCAGAGGAAGTGTGATAGCGTGCTGCTGCTGCTGCTGGTTAGGACCTCTATGGTTAGATTACCACTAATTTCATCTCAGAGTAGCATTTAGACATTTTCTTTCTCTGCCTAAAGTGTAAGTCATTCCTCTTTTTAGCGTAAACATTGAAAATGGATGCTGTGCCTTTCCAGCTCTTCCCTCAAATTACCACTTGACATGGCCAAACATCGCTCTGCATTATTGTCTGCCAGGAAAATGCATTTCTGAAGGCTTTATTGAATGTTGTGCCTGGGTGGAATTTGTACGAAGTGTACCCAGCACTTTGATCATCTTGACCTGGAAATGTGATCGTCACCCCACTTCACAGAGCTCTCTGACTCCTGGGAAACTAGATCTGGTATTCGTGATACACGATCTGCGTCGCAGTGTTAAAGACTTAACTTCTCCCGTTGCGTAGTCAGCACAGACTACTGATGATAACTGGAATTTTGCATGCCTCAAAGTCTGACTTTTTCTCCCCGCAAGCCACAAGATTGGTGTGTCGTTTGGAAGAAACGACCTACATGGTTTTTATGAGCAGGATTCCTGCAATATAATGTACACTATATAATATTTTAAGTGGATTTTTGTTCTTCAAAGCTGAGTTTTTTGACAGATGTTAAAAGACTACATAAAAACTCTTTATTTTCCTTTGCTTTACTTTATTATAGTTTATGTTGGACTGTTTTGCAGGGTTCCTGTAGTTTGGAGCGGAGTTAGATCATCTATCTGTCTGTGTGTCTATCATTTAATTCCTTTTTTCAGGAGGGTGGTCTGATGTATTTTCCATTCACTCTCTATCTGACTGATCTTTTCAGAGCCACTTGTTCTTATTTTTGAGCTAGAGAAGCTTTTAAGAGCCATAGTTTAAAATAACCCTTAATTATCTTATACTGATCCTCAGCTTAACTTTGTTAAAGCCAATCTCTCTTTAAGCCATCTTTCTTCTGATTGGCTGCCCCTCGTAAATAGGAGGTTTGAATAACAATAGGAGGAAGGGGCTACTGTGTTCCAAGCTAAATCGCATGCTTAAGACTAAGGATGCTACAGCTCTTTGAAGAGTGAGTTTGGTAGTCAAGAGTGGAAAATAAAGCCTCCACAGATTGAGCTTTTAATTCACAAGGATTGCTTTACATGCCCATGCATAAAACAAATATCACAAAAAGGGGTCATTTTAGCCTATTGCTAAATGGTTGCAAGGCATGCATATATCAGCTTTTGTGTGTATAAATGAGATGTTATTGCATTGAAATGAAAAATTATATGTTTTTAGAACGTTTTAGGTACAGAAATGCAAAAAAAGTGAGTCATTTTCGCCCATTGCTAGGTGGTGGCTAGGCAGATCAGAACCTGCAAGGACCCTAGGATCTACCTGTATGTGCATGTAACAGTAATATATACTGTTACCCAAAGTAATAAATAATTTACATAAACATTACACTTTTTACCAGACTAGTATACTAATAGGTTCAAGGTTCAAGGTTCTTTATTATTTGTCACATGCATAGTTATACAAGTATAACACACAGTGAAATGTAGCCTGACACGCTCCTCCTAATAGCTTTTTCTCAGAAATAAAAATGGCTATGCAGACACCCAGTTAAACAAAGTTCATACCAGTAGTCACCCTTCACCCTTTAGTGAAGGCTTCTTTCTCCTCCTGGCTGTCATCATCTCGATGTGTCCCTGTCACCTATTCTTCCTCCTATGTGTTTGTTTACATTCACATACTGAGGTGCTGTTCATAGCCCATGAAACATCTCTTCTCTGAAACATCCTAACCAGATGTCTGTTAGGAAAACTGTATAGCATTAATAACATATTAATAAACATATCGTGCTAATTAGACAATTAACATAATGCATTGAGGTTAAAGTTTATCCAAAGCACCAAAATGGACTTGAAGGTTTAATAAGTATAAATTGTTTTTTTTAGTATTTCAAGCTTATAATCCACTCAAACATCACTTAATCTGCTGCATTTCTGAGCAGTTTAATGCAATAGCACTGGCAGTGGTACTGAGGTTAGAAGTAAATTACACAGAGCCAGTGTGTGATTAGAGAAGCTGGCTTTTAAAGTTCACCACCCCTCGGGATATTTGATCGAGCCACGGGCCTTTGATCAGCGTTAACATTACGGTAACCATGACAGTTTATTTTCAACTACCAAAAAAGACCATTTGTGTCAGAAAACAATCTCCCCTTCCTCTGACACATTGGCACACCGCAAAAGAAAAATGTCAGGGTCAGTGATGGGCCATTAGCCCAGAGTGAGTTCTTTTTGTGCCGGCGGACCCATTCAAAACACCTTTTTAGTTTTCGACAGATGGTACTGTGACCCAGCAACCACAGGATGACCTGAGCCTCAACCTGAAGACTTTTTTCCCCCGAGAAAAACGCCCGCAGGATGTACAAGCTCATCAGAGGAACAAAAATGTCTGGCCAGAGAGCAGAATGACACATGAATGCATAATAAAAAAAATTCACCTCAGCACGGCTGCATTGTAATGCCTTGTACATTTGATTGACTACACAGTCACCCTCTATTCACTGGTATTATACCCTGTTCTTTTTCATAGAGGTCGCTCCTCTATTGCTGCAAATGTCATAGTGCTTTAATGAGAACTGCACTGTAGTCTACAATGGAAGCTTTTCAGCAAGATTAAATGTATCAATGAGCTGAAACTTGCCCCCCCCCCCCTCCTTCTCCCCTTTGCCCCTATTGTGACACAGTGGTTTTACAGAGCAGCTTGTTGCTGAAAAACAAGGTTAAGAAGATCAGTATCAAAGGAGGAGTGTTTTTGTGTGGCTTGCAGGAGAGTCTCGCTTCAGGTTTCCACCTGAAACACAAAGGTGTTTTCTTACCTGATTTGTATTCATTCACACAATGAGTGGGCCTGCCTCTCTTGTTTCCAAGTAAGGAGAGTCCAGACAAGACTTTTGTTCGCCCTATCATCGGATATGTGCATGTTGCTTCCTCCAGTACAAGCCTTGGAGCTCAGCCACAGGCTTTGTCCTGGATGGATTTTTTCCTGTCCTTTTTCCTCTTCTTTGTTGCTCCGCTTATGTTCTAAGAAACCATTTCAGATAAGTGTTTGAGCACTGCAGTTTCTTTTTTTCCTTTTCCTGCCCTTTGGCTGCTATGTTATTTCAAGATTATCAAGCCATGTCACCCTAAAACTACCTTGTCAGAATCCAAAACCTACAAATTAGCTGTTGGAAGTGTTTCAGTTCACAGGAGCCCGTTACAGTTCAGTCATTTCTGGGCCTATGTACCGTTGTCAAAACACTGATAATTCTGCCTGTGCGCAGGCACTGTACAGATTAATTTGTTTGATTTAGCTGATGTCAGTCAAACCCACGAAATTATAATGTAGTAAATATTTTCTCTTGTTTCAGGGTTTTTTCCTCACTGTGTCCCCGGAGTCGATCGTCAAGGTGGCAAGACACGCTTCCGATAAGAACAAAATTTTTTGCATGAACCTCTCGGCACCATTCATCAGCCAATTCTTTAAAGAGCCCTTGATGAAGGTTATGCCTTATGTCGACATCTTGTTCGGCAACGAGACGGTAAGTGAAACGAGACGTGCATTCAAGCCTCTTTAGGACAGATATTTCCAGCTTATTATATTTGTTTTTGCAAATTTTACAATTGAAATTGACAAATTCTTATATTTGGCTTTGAGACAAGCTGATTTAGCTGCTTTTCCCTCTTCCTTTCTTTTGATTGGCTGCACTTTGCAAACAAGAGATGTGAACAGCAGGTTTACAAGTGCACAGCTGCTGCTCCTGAATGAGATTTCCATAGTAAGGATGTCCCTCTTCTCTTTGACGTCATACATGGGGAGTATGTAGAGCAGTCTGAAGCCTGAGATTTCGGTTCACAGACGTTACCTGAATAAATGCTGACCTCATAAGGTGGCACTTTAGCCAGGTTTAATATGGTCACCATTGTAACAGTATGTATGACAGCTTGGATTACCTCCAAATCCTTCAATGTGACCTCAAATCAACAGCTAGGTGGCAATCAGATTTTCCAAAAGGACAATGATCCCAAACTGAAATGGATAAAGCAGGCTAACATTAACCATCTGGAATTGGCTTCCACACGCCTTGACCTCAACCCTATTGAAAATTTGTGGACTATGCTTAAAACTTAGGTCCAAACCAAGAAACCAACCAATTTAGAGGAACTTGAGCAGTGAAATATCTAGCCAGAATTAAGCCAGAAGCTTGTTGAGGGTCAGCAAAAGCATCTGGTTGAGGTTCAGTTTGCTAAGGAAGATTCAACCAAATATTAGTAGGGGTATATATTTGAGCCTGTATGTATAATTTTACCTTGTGCAACAATTTCTTGTTTTTTAGTCGATAAAATGTGAAATCATTCCGCTTTATGCATAGTCACGCTAACATTGCGCATTTAGCCTTTTTGTCTCACCACAGCGTGTGTCAGATTTAGTACAGTAGCATTGAATGAACAAAAACTGAAGCATAATACTCTTGATATAGATATTATACATAAACTACCTATGTTCTTAAACACTCAGATATGAAAGTGTGGAGATATCAATCATTTATTTACTTAAGCCTTTTTTTCTGCTTAAACAGTTTAGTGTTATTCAATGAACTATAACACCTGTTTATCGCACTTCTGTGTTTTCTCTCGCTGGGGGTTCGTCCTGTCTGAGTGCTTCATATGTCGCCATGTTTAAAGTAAAATCAAAGGGCTGTGTCCGACCTTTGATTCCACTTATTGCTCTCCTCAGTATCCATTTAACGTCTCACTTCTCGCTCACTATTAAGAGATGAATAAAACCGAGCGCGTTAATCAATCATCTCACTTGCGTCACCATTCCATCCCAGTTGATCTATCGATTTTTCTCCGCTTTGTGGAAGCGAGTAGGTGATTTGAGGTCAAGCTGTGGTCACAGAGTGTGCTGCTGCTGGGAAGTATCCTCTAACAGAGCAGACGAGCTTAACTCTGAGGACAAACTGCACCTTTGGGGGCAGGCGCAAAGCAGAGGGAAGTGGAGTGGATGTTCACTGGGCTGAACTTGCCTCCCCACTGCTAAAGTTACTAAACAGAGCCCTGTCTTCAGGTTAGAGATGGGGTCTGCAGACCGGGACAGAGCTGGAAGAAACTGCTCAGCATTTGAGGATTTATTGCCATTGCTGACTTCAGCTTTTTTCCCCTCTTTTCCATTCCCAACATAAGACCTCCCTTTTACATATGCACCTCTCTCTCTCTCTCTTGCTTCCTAATTGCTGTGAGGAACGATTCTGTCTCCTTAAACCGTGCTGTACATTTTGCAAGCGTTATGTATTTTCTAGTGGGTGGTACTGTAACTGTTTGTTTAAGAAGTTTGCTCACACCTCCAGTCATTACGATTTAATGACTCCGGATAATTGCAATGTATGTTTGTTGAAGTAGATTATCTTTCGGAGACTCTGTCAGGGCTCGCTTTCTGAAATTGAACCTGGCTAAGAACACCAAAATAAGAGTTTCAGTGAAAAGAAACAGAGGGCTGATTAACTGCTCAGCCGCCTCAAGCAGTGAGATCTTCAAGGGTCTGTATAGGACTAATGCCTGTCCAGAGTGTTTTGACTCCTTTTGGCTCCCCCACCCCCTCACCTCTGTATTGGCTGCTGGGAGGGGGGAATGACTGCTCATACAGTCGAGCCCCAGACCTCCCATTGTGCACAAGCCAGACAAGGTTGCCGGTCATGCAGTGGTGCATGGTGAGTGACAGGCAACAGAGCCGCCTCGCACACGCTTGCCCCTTCCAGCCCCCCCGGCCGTCCTCTCGCCCCAGCTTCCACCCCCCAATGTGATGGATAACCCTCAGCCCGCGATGCTTTCATAACAAGTCAGTGACAGTCAGGATCATGCAGGCTGACTCCTATAGCCTTGCAGAATGTGCCATAAGGGAAGGCTAATGTGTCTGCTTGTCTCTGCCTTCCTCTCCCACACTTACTGAGTCACGATACAGAGCTAGTCTCACTTGGGGAAAAAAATGTTTAAAGCAGCTGTAAGATCTCATGTTTTGAAAATGACATGTAATAAATTTGAGCGAGATCGTTTTTGATTGCCACCTTATTTTTCCACGACTGGGAACTTATTTCAGCCAGATCACAACTCACGTTTAATCATTTTTAAATTCCCAAACAGTTTTGCAACACGGCAGACTTCAAAACATGTCAATAGCCTCTGTTTCTTCTCTTGTTTTGTTTTTCCTCTCCTGCCAGCTTCTGATGTTGAAATGTGTCTGTGTTTGAGTCTACCCTGGGTAATTCTGCTATAACTGCTGGTACTTGTTTTAAACCTGGCATCAGCAGGCCCTGCCTGCTCTATCGGCAGCCTCGTGCTTATATAACAGTCTCCCATCCATCCTGTAATTACTGCCTTTTTGGGGCATAGTGTAGTGTCTGTTCCTTCACTGCTGAGGGGAGGTGGAGGAGGAGGAGGAGGGGGGCAGTGCGGTTTCTGCGTTGGCAGGACCTCGGAGGTGGTGCCGGCAGAGGCGCATAGACATCAGACGCTACTTCTCTTAATTGGCAAACATGTCGTGTGATAACCTGGGAACAGCACCGGCCTAATTGAGTCCTCCTGTGCTGTCCTCCTCTGACTACCTGACATGGAACCCAGGGCATTACATTTCCCTCCATTTAATGGCCGCAGTTAATTAGGCCCGAATGAGGGAATCATTACCGCTGGAAAAACCACATGCCAGTGGATTCGCCGATAAAATTAGCCACAATTTGCTTTTGCTATTTGAGCATGAGAGATAAACCACACAATGGGGGGGGAGGGAGGACTGGACCATTACTGGTGGATTTGTTTTGTGGCATTTTAGGCATATCATAGACAAATGGAACGATTAATCAAGGCTGAATTATTCACCCTGACTGATATTTCTTTTAGCCAGGATTCACAGCTTTCTCAATTTAGATCAGTCCGTGTGCTTCGGCTTCTCTTTCCCCTGTCAGAATGTTTTAAAAATGCGCTTCCTTAATAAAACAGTGCTGCAGATGATGTGCTTAGTTTTTTGCCCCACAGCCAGTACCGAACAACCTCCTCACTTCTCAGCCATTAACATTATATACCACCCCCATACAGGAGCTCTGCATGCTTTCCATTGCTGTCCAATGCATTCTGCACCTCCACACTCAGAGGGAGCTTATTTATATGGGTCCCAGCCCCGTCTTCCAAACGAGAGACAGCCATTGTAATTGAATACTCAATAGGTGAGCCATTTAACAAAAGTGGAAATGGCGTTCGGCTATGTATTAATGTGCTTCGCCGAGGCAAAAGGAGCCATCATCATTTCAATGTTCAAGCTGTTTTAAAAGAGCATTTAGCCTGCCATCTCTCCAGGCCATGAGAGCAAAATGACACGGATTTCTTCCTCCTCTGTACTTTGTGTGAATGTTCCTCGCCTAATATTTTGTATGGTTATCTTGCTTATTTTCCCATCCATCCTTCAGCACCTCTCAGTGATCTAGGTGGAGGGATACAAGCAACTCCACAGAAGGTTATTGTCATGAAAAGCCCCTCAGGTCTTTTGGCTCTCAGCCCTATTTTTCTCCATCTACATGCATTGTGCGTATTTGTGTGTGCATGGGGTGGAAGGGGGGATCTCTAATGATTTTTCCAGGACAGACTAAAGTAGATGTACAAGTGTGTATGTGTGTATGTATATATAAAAAAAAAAAAAAAAAAAAAAAAAACACCCAGCACGCCCCTGCGGGCGGTTTATCCTTCAAGCTCGGGTCCTCTACCAGAGGCCTGGGAGCTTGAGGGTCCTGCGCAGTATCTTAGCTGTTCCCAGGACTGCGCTCTTCTGGACAGAGATCTCCGATGTTTTTCCCGGGATCTGCTGGAGCCACTCGCCTAGCTTGGGAGTCACCGCACCTAGTGCTCCGATTACCACGGGGACCACCGTTACCTTCACCCTCCACATCCTCTCGAGCTCTTCTCTGAGCCCTTGGTATTTCTCCAGCTTCTCGTGTTCCTTCTTCCTGATATTGCTGTCATTCGGAACCGCTACATCGATCACTACGGCCGTCTTCTTCTGTTTGTCTACCACCACTATGTCCGGTTGGTTAGCCACCACCATTTTGTCCGTCTGTATCTGGAAGTCCCACAGGATCTTAGCTCGGTCATTCTCCACCACCCTTGGGGGCATCTCCCATTTTGACCTCGGGACTTCTAGGTTATACTCGGCACAGATGTTCCTGTACACTATGCCGGCCACTTGGTTATGGCGTTCCATGTATGCCTTGCCTGCTAGCATCTTGCACCCTGCTGTTATGTGCTGGATAGTCTCTGGGGCATCTTTACACAGCCTGCACCTGGGGTCTTGCCTGGTGTGATAGACCCCAGCCTCTATGGATCTTGTACTCAGAGCTTGTTCTTGTGCTGCCATATATATATATATATATATATATATATATATATATATATATATATATATATATATATATATATTAGGGGTGCAACGATATTCGTATCGATATTGAACCGTTCGATACAGTGCTTTCGGTTCGGTACGCGTATGTATCGAACAATACAACATTTGTAATTTATTTTATCAACTTTCCTTCTGACGATGCTGTCTGTGTGGAGCGCTCAGTGAATCTGCGTTCGACTACTCCGCCTAGGCTGCACTGTCGAGCGCAGATCCACTGAGCACTCCACACAGACAGCATAGTCAGAAGGAAGAGCGCAGGGCACCTCCCCCACCCTCATTCAGATCTGGCGTTTGGAATTATTTTGGTTTTCATGTGACGTATGACCCTGAAGGTAAGCGAGTCATGGACTAAAGTAAAACAGTATGTTGGATGTGCCATGCAATGCTCAATTACATGGGTGGGAACTAGTGTGTTAGCGCAGTTAGCTCGTTAACGTGTTGGCCGTCTAGCCCCACGCACGGGGCGATCGGCGGTAGCTCGTTAACGGAGATTTGCCATGTTGTGGTGTTAAGGTCATTTCAACGAGATTAACCTGAAAGCACTAGTGGGAACACAACGAATATGACTGCACATTTACGCCGACATCATCCTAGTGCAAAGACAAAAACAACAAGCATGCTACTAACTTTAGCCGAGTCATTTAGACAGCTGTTAGCACATGATTCTCCTTATGCTGCTGAGAATATAACCCAGAAGAAGCGGATAGTATAGCTTTTATTTTGGAAAGAGACATTTCTCTGTAATAAACTCTCTTTTCCAAAGATGCATGATTCCTCAATCAGATACAGGGCTTGCAATATCGCTAGCCTGACGTCCTGGGGCTAGCGATTTTTTCAGTCGGGCTACCAAAATCTATCTCTTCCCTGCCCGTCGGGCTATTGTAGGAAGGAAAAATATATGTCAATGCTTTTGCATTCTTTCAGAAATGTAGCTGGGTAATTATGTCATTGGCATCGGTGAGCCACTGTCAATATGTGACATATTGAAATCGCGTTTGAATTTGCGCTTGTTTTTTTGCTTTCACTTTGCAATCGCGCGAACTGTGTATAGAGAGCGACAGCACTGATCTGTGAGTGATGATAATTTGTGCACCAATTCCTCTGACATCGTCTTATTAATCGTTAGCTTACTATGCAAACATGACAAGTGAAATCTCCCGCAGCTTAAACATGTGAGAGGTTGATCGCGCAGAGAATCGCTGAGCTAATGTGAGTGCGTGTGTAAAAGCAGCAGGATTTATATTTGACTACGATGACCTTCACAGACAGATATATATTTTAGTTCTGCTGAGCCAAATAAGACAGGTCAGGGTGAAGAAGTGACAGCCAAAGAAAAGCTTACCACAAAACGGAGAAGTTATGACAAATCAGACTATAAGGCAAAAAGAAAGTGCAGCTTTATGGTTTCATGGACAAAAGAATTTCTGTGGCTGCAATATGACGAGCTAAATAACCAGGGCTGCACATAAGTGGTCCGCAGGTGCGCATTCGCTGTCAAAATAAAAAACACGCACAAGGGTTAGGGTTAAATTTAAAAACTGTACTTTTGAATTAAAATATATATTTATAATTTTAATAAATGACAAATTAAAAAGGCATGAACATTTTTTTTGTATCGAAAAAATATCGAACTGTGACACCAAAGTATCGAACCGAACCGAACCGTGAATTTTGTGTATCGTTGCACCCCTAATATATATATATATATATATATATATATATATATATATATATATATATATATATATATAGTGTGTGTGTGTGTCTGTCTGTCTGTCAATGTGTGAATGGAAAAAAAGGGTGGCAGAGGAGATACATGGGCAATACGGCGTCATTTCTTAACATCTCTCTAGATTCGTCATCTGGCTTTGTTTGTTTGATAGACTGCTTGGAAGCCTTATCTCTGTGGTGAGACCCGTGGCTGTTTATCACCTCAGTGACGTATGCGGGACTGTGGAAGTACGTGCTCTCTGCTGTCAGTATGTGTAGGTGATGGCAAGTTCACTAAAGGGCCCTTAGGGTATTGATGGGTGTTTTTTTTGCACAAAAAAAGAGGAAAAAGAAAAAAAAGAATAGGAAAAAGAGTTTCCCCTTGACAGCTCACCCACAGCAGACTCGAGATGTGCTTCTCAACGGTAGCTTGGGGAAAATATGCCGTCTACTGCCTAAAACAAAGAGATGCGAGAGTCAGATTAGCGTGTTACTGAAACAGCTTTCCTTTTAGGCTCTTCTCTCTCTCCTCTCCTGTCAGAGCTGTCTGCAGAGAACGAGGGTGGTGGTGGTGGTGGGAGAACATGAGACATTAACCTCTATGTGTTTATTCACAAGGCCCCACAGGCCAACTGGGAGGATGAACACAGAACCATCTCTAAAGCCGGCGAAGCGGAACAATCACAATGTGTCATTGGAGGAAAAGACATGAAGTATTAGCTGCCGCTCTCCTTTGTGTCTTTCACAACTGAATTTTAATTTAATGTGCTATTTCTGTGATGAGTCACATGCCTTTCGTTCAGCGCCAGAGTACATTGACCCTCAGTGTGACGTACAGTCAGTGAGTTGTATGATGAGTCATAGCCGCATTAGCTGTGATGATTGGCTAAATGCAAAGGCTGCCTTGCTTTTATTTTTGCTCTTTTTACTTATTTCTTTTCTCTTTTTCTTTTCCTGAATACTACCTCATACATCCGCCCTCCCCAAGACCCAAGACAATTGAAATCAATTGTTTTCTTTTTCTTCTTCTTCTCTCACTACTATAATCACTATTACATGCAGCTGGGGATAAGAAATCACATTAAACATTCTTGGATTTAAAAAAAATATGTAATATGTTGGCACTGTTGAATTTCCTTAATTGTCGTGTGTACTTTGCTTTAATTGCATCAGTCATTTCCTCCTGAGTCTCATGTTTCATCAGGTTACATAAATGCTAGATGTTCATTTCACACTGACAGCGGATTAAAGTAGATCTTTTGTTTAATATATATCTATATATATATCTATATATATATCTATATATATATATCTATATATATCTATATATATATATATATATATATATATATATATATATATATATATATATATATATATATATATATATATATCACATACCAAATTTTGGAACTATTGGAAGTTCAGTCATGAAATTACAGCCACAGTATTTTGCTTATGGAGCCAGATGTGTGCTTCGTGCATGAGCTACCTACATCCTTGACTTTTTTTCATATCGAATGTAGCTTCAGATATGGATGAAAAAAAATCTTTTCACATATTTTGAGAGGTTTTATTTATTTTAAAGTTTAAGCTTCCACTGTTCAAAAATCATTTATTTTGTGCAATATCCAGCTATTGGAGAAAAAAAAAAGAAAAATGACAAAGTAAAAAAAATATTTATAAAAAAAGATTTATTTCTTTGTGGAAGCTGAAATGTATTTATTTTTTTAAAGTATGTGTTCATTTTTGTTGTTAAATTGGGTGAAATTTGACATTCTCATTCTGAGGCCATCGTCACAAACTTTTTTCTGTCAGATTAAACTACTGATGGCCTTGAGAGGGCACAAATCCCCACATGAATTAGTTTTACAGCAAAAGGGTAAATAATACTCATCCAAAGACATGCATGTTAGGTTAACTGGTGATTTTCGATCAATTATCGCTGTGGATGTCATCAAAAATGGAGAATCTTTGTGTTCTCTGGAGTCCAGGGTGTAACCTGTCTCTCGTCCTCTGGGATAGTCTCCAGATGTAAAAGTGTGTGGATATGTTTCATTTTTTAGAAATGTCATGAATTGCTAGATAAGGACCCAAATGTAGAGACAAGAGACTGACTGAATAAAAGTTGATATTATATGTCAGATGATGAAAAGTCCAAAATAAGAGAATAAGTAGAAGGAGTGAGGTTAAAAGAAGATGAGACAGCAGGGAAGACAGCACTATTTATACACATGAGCGCAATTAGGAGATGTGGACACAGTAGCGTAACGCGACACAGGTGACAATAATCAAAGCCAGTCAAGCAGATGGGGGAAGTAAAACTAGAAACAAGACACTTGCGACAAGAAACTGTCAAAATAAAACAGGAACTAAGAACCAAAACTAATTGGAAAAATGCAGAAACATAAATTAACTTAACATAAGAGAGCTGAAACAGGAGGACCAAATGATGCTTTCAAGACGGGAAACACTGAGGGAAAAACATTCCTGAAACTAACACTGACCTATAACAAAAATTAAAGATTTACAAAAAGCTCACTAAACAAGACTGTAACACAAAACCAGGGCTCTGTTACATGCAACAAACTGATAATAACCTTGACCAAGTGCACAGGCTTAAAGGTTAGGCATTTGTAATCAGACCCTAAAATCTCTATCTGCATCTTATAATGTAGATTGTTAAAAACTACAAAGTTGACTTCCACCTCTGTAAAAGTGTCTCTAACTACATAAATAATTCAAGCATGGCTCTATTTTTTTGGAATTTTACATCATATTGATCCACCGTCCTCTGGAATAAACGGAACGAAATAAAAAGGGGGAAAAAAGGAAGTTAAAAGAAACTGAATGGAATAGCCCGAAAGTAAATGCCAAAAGTATAACTGGAGCTTAAATCTCAGTGGTATAACAAACACTGCAGCAAAGGCGTGCATGAGGTGTATAGCCAACTTTACACCGGGAACCTCTGGATTAGATCATCATTAGGCAATCTGCCTGAATACAGTCATCCAGTTCAACAGCATGAAAGCACGAAAAAATGAACTGATGAGCATTTCAGATGTTTATCCGTTAGATATAAAAACATTTCTAACCCATTTGATTGCAACGTGAGCAGAATGAATCGCTAATGTCAGTTGTTCACAAATATTTATGCACTGAGGGTGAAGTTGAAAACCAAGAGCAAAGGTGTCTTTTACTGTTTGCGAACTAACTTTTCATTTGTAAGACGAAGAGGTTGGGAACTACTTTACTCAATCACAGAAAGTGTTGCTGCTGTTAAGCCATCAGTCGTCCTGTGTGTGCGCAGGCAGAGAGAGCCATTCGGCGCAGGAGAAGAAGAAGAAGAATGGTCTCACTGACATTCCTCTGTTTTTCCTGGCTGTCTGTTTGCGAGTCATAGTACTTTAGGAGCCAGCATGGCTCCACCAGAGGAGTCCGACTAACCACTGTAATTGTGCCGTGCCATAGCCGCCTTCCCCAACCCTGGGACTGAACCATGAAATATTTGAAAATGCCGGGGTTAAGAGGGGGGTCGTTGGCAGTGCAATGTGAAATGTGAGACCATAGAGCATCTTTAACAAGGGGGCAGATAGAAAGCCCGCCAGCCAGCCAGTCGTGCAGCCAGGGCACACATTGGAGTTCTCTGAAGGAGAATAATTATGGATGTAAGAGGAGATATTGCGCTGGGAGCAGATCAATAGTGCCCACGTACTGCTAGTGCTGAGGTGAGTATATTTCTGTCGCAGCAGGAGAGAGTGCAGGATATCAGCTTGTTGCTATAGAGCGACTCACAGAACTTCGAACACCGGCGGGCTTCCCAGATGCCCTTACAATCCCGATGCCCGTCCTCCTCCCATATCACTGCTGCTTGGAGTTTGGCTGGTTGCTTCGCGCCCCCCCCCCCGCCATCTCCAATCCTCTTATCCACACAGAGTTGGCGGGAGGACTTGCCTTTGTCTACTCATGATTGTATTCCGACAGTCCAGACTATACTGTCATGGTTTCCAGTGTCGTTTGGAGGACTCCCCTATTCTCTGGATAAGAAACTGACAAAGGCAGAATCAACAAGCGTAATCTACTCACCCGTACTACCAAATTAATTAGTTGTTCCATGGACAATGAACCTGTGAGCTTATTTTAGAAACGAAAGCGTCCATTTGTTTCCACTTGAAGTGAATGAAAGGATTGTTTTCTCTAATTTACAGTCGTCATGCAACGTGCAAAGTATTTCCTTCTAGATGAGCCATGTGGTTCATTTGCTTTCCCTGCAACACGTATCGCATGGGATCTGTGCATACATGTAGCCTTATTGTTGAAGGGGGCTGTGCCTGCCGTGCAGATTTTGATCTGGAATATGGCCATATTGACAGATACCATATTGAATATCGTCTCAGTTTTTCTATGGCCAGTTTATTCAAAGATCTCATGTCCCCTGTGCGCACAAATGGTTTGAATTATTTTGAGAGGTTTTTTTCCTCCCTGGGTTTTTCATTGTCTGAGGCATGCAAGTCCCTCAAGAGCAGATCTTTGTTTCTCATTAGGAGGTAAATAGAGCAGGCCAAATGCTCGCATGTTTATTATACACAGGAGGGTATGGTCACTGTTCTCAACAGCTCACTGCAGGGGGAAAAAAAGCTGTTTGCTTTCTTGACCTTTGTCTGCACCGCCTGCAACCAAATGTCTGTTGAATTTACTGGATAATAAGCTGCGAAAAATTGATGGACTGAAAGGAAGTTGGTCTCAGCCTCATCAAAAGTTTTTCCTAAAACACATTTCAACAAAAAGTCATTTATCCAGACAGAAAAATCACCATTCAACATAACCACCATTCAAAGGTCATTATTTGAAGTGAAATTTCCACAGAATAAGACAGCGGCAAAACTATGAAATATGCAAGAGGAAAAACACCAGGATAACCATACTGGGTTGCACAAACATGATAGCAAATTTCCAACATAATAAAAGCAGTTAGCAGGGACCAAGAAGTAGGTTTTGAGGTTTTTGAGCAACATTTGTAACCATTCAGATGACATCTTTGGTTATTTCAGCAAGACAAAAGTCCAAATCAAGCCTCAAGTTTATGCTGCACCAGTTGATTGCAGAACCTTACTGAGAATTAGTACCAAGACAGATTTAGTCCAAGTCAAGCGTCAGGTCTATCATAGCAGATTTCAGGTATAATTTCTTGTCACTGAAGACTCTCAGGACCAGGTCCAGTTAGTCAAGACAAGTCTAAATGACATCTTAGGTAATTTTGCAGTTTTATTAATGTAGTGCCAGTCAGTGACCTCAAGGCACTTTATATTGTTAGGTAAAGCCCCTGCAATAATACAGAGAAAACCCCAACAATCAGATTATCCCCTATGATTAAGGACTTGGCAACAGTGGGAAGGAAAAACTCACCTTTAAGAGGAAGAAACCTCTGGCAGAACCAGGCTCAGTTGGGGTGAGACGAGCGAGACGGTTCAGGTGTTAAACTAAACTTCCTTCTCTTCTGAATTATGAAAAGAAGAAATAGTAAAATCATTTGGTGTTATCTTTGTATTGCTGTCACTTAAATGTAAGGTTTGTATTTACATTTTGCACAAGTTCCGTTTTTTTAATAAAGCAGATGTAAACAATAAAGAAAGTCAAAGAAAAATCTATTCAGTAGAAATCAGTAGGCAACCAAGTCATATTTCCAAGAAATACGCAAGTGTGTTTTCATCAGATTCTTAGGTTGTTACATTCTTGCCACATAAAAAAGAAATCTCACACACATTCTGTTTTAAGTTGGAATAATAAAGCAGAGGCACGAAGGTAAAGCACAAATACCTTAATATCTCATGAAATGAACAGCATTATTATGTCTTCATGTAGAATCACGTCACTGATTAAAAGAATAGGCTTTCAAGGCCTTCGGCAGCAGGTATTTAATTAGAGGGAACTTAAACTCCACGAATGCTAAACAATTCCTAACTCGCAGTTTTGCCCAAGGATATTATTTCTATCACTTAAATTGTAAGATAAATTGATGTATTGACCCTGAAAAAGGTGCCCCAAAGAACAGGAATCAAGATTGAAATTCGGTTGCTTTTATATGCGTGTGGAAATTGCAAGTCCTGAAAAATTCAATCAAGTGGACCTTGAGCAAACAAACGTACACCAATAAAAGTTACTGGAGCAAAAGAAAAACTTCACTTAGGAAGACAAAAGCGAGTTGGGTTAGCAGATTTCACATTATAAAGGCAAGAATGGAGGTGCTGATTTAATTTGCTGGCTCACCTTTAGAGTCAAAGAGACGTCATATCTATTGAGCCAAGATCGTTGTAAGCACGGAGATGAATCTTTATTTATTTAAAAGATATATATATATATATTTTTTTTTTACATAGCACAGTATTACAAAGTTAGTGTAGAAATATGTAAAGTTTAGAGCACCATATTAAATTTACAGCAGGGACCAGTGATGAGCATACCAGAAGTATGGACAGATGTAGAAGAATATGGTGATCTATGAGTTTTAGCATTATCAGAGAAGCAACCAAAGAACCAAAGAAAAACAGCATCTTCCCCAGTATAGAGGCCTGCAAGGACAAAGAAAAAATACGAGGCAACACTAATATAGGATATACATGAATGCAGAGGAGAGAGCAAGACAGCAAAACACACTAAAGATTATGGAGCAAAAAGATACAGATCCAAAACATCTGGAATAATTCGCTAGAGAAAGCTAGAGGAGGCAGAGAGATCAGTATCAAGACAAGCTATGGTCCAGCAAAGAGAAAAAAAAACAAAAAGAGGACAGAAAAAAAATCGTGCTGTAATTTGAGTTCTTTGAGACTCACAAGGACCAAAGAAGTTGTTTAATAGCTGCTCTTTCTGAGCTAAAACATTTCATCCACTGTTTTTTCTTCATCCGCTTCCTCGAGAGATAACCGGTTTCTGGTAGTCTGACGTTGTGTACTGACCCCTTGTTTGAGTCCAGAGGTGAGATGTGTGATAGAGGCCCTCAGCGCTGATAAGGCCATCAGGCTGATAACTAACTCCCCCCAGCACAAAGCTACCACTGCTGCTGCCACTGCTTCCATTAGCCCCAGCAGATGCACTGAATGCCCATCTGGTCCCTCCTGCTCTATCTAAGGTTACATCCTATGTTCGGAGCTCCTTATGCAAACCCTGCTTTCCCTGCTGTGATTGCTATCAGAGAAGATATTTATGTAGTGCACATGTTTCTGATTGTTTAACCTTTGGACCTGTGCTGTAGGTGCTGTTTCCATCCCCATAGGCTTACTACCGCTCTCCTGCCCTTGTAGGTAGACCAAGAAAGATGGGAGCAGATGCTGTTGCTAGAGGTGTATAATGCACTGACAGGCGAGGGCACTGCTGAAATTGGACACATGAAAGCTTCAGTCTAACTGTGCACTTGCTTTTAGATTAAAAAAAAAAAAAACTCAGCTCAATGATTTTTGGTTATTTCCTTTATTCAGGCTATTTTATTCGTAAGAAATGTCAGATAAATTGGCTTATTATCGTGCCACCAGTGATGATAATTTTACCCTGTATTGTTCTTTAGCAGAACTTTGTCAGCTTAATTTCCAAAAACCAGAAAGAAAAAGAAGTCAAATTTCTAAGCACGGTTGCCCGACTCCAACCTATGTTGATGGGTACACCAGCAAAATCTCAGAAAACAACATAACCTGTTGAGAGACATATTTCACAATATTTTTTTAGAAAAATATGTATTACACCAGTGTAGAGTAAAACAAGGAGTAAAAAATCAGCTAAACTTGGAAAAAATCAAATCTAGTCTTTGTCAGTTTGGCCAAATTTGTCAATAAAAAAAGCATAAGCTCTGTGGTGCATATGTTTATTTGAGACTTAGCTGTCTTCATACCATAGATAATCTTGTAGACAGCAGATGGGAAAAAGGTTGGTTTTTTTAAAAAAAAATCAGTTTTGACAGGTGTTTCTGTGAGTCATGTTTTTTAATAACTGTCCTTCAAGATATGTATAAATAAAAAACAAAGATAATAGAAAACAGTTTTAGGTGATGAAATAATGTGCAAGTGTTAAGCCATATATATATATATATATATATATATATATATATATATATATATATATATATATATATATATATATATATATATATATATATATATACGTGCTAAATGAAAAGTTGTTATTTTTCTAGAAGAACACAAACAGGTGGGATACTGCAAACATCGTTACAAATGATATTCTCAGAATTTTGTCCCAAGGTTGACATACAGGCGATAAAGGTGTCTCTCCTATACTTTAGGGAGAAAATCATCCTTTCCCCCACAATGTCCATCCATTGTTTAAGACTTGGAGGGTCTGGTTTATAGCATTTCTTTCTGATAACTTTTTTTTTTTTTTTACCATCACTGAGCAATATTTACACAATGAGAAACATTCTCTTTAGATACACCCAAAGCACAATGGCATGACATGTACAGTGTAGGAATTTTATAACCTAGCATCTTTATTAGAGTTTCCCTTCCAAAGAGACAGACTATCTTGTAAATTTTAAGAGGTCTTGAGCAATAATTGCCAAGGTTTTCTGAAGTTCAAAGTTTTTATGTGGACATTGGCTACTTTTTCACTCCTTTTCATTTCAGTCCTTGTAGCTAAATGTTTTCAGTGGAATGTTTTTTTTTTTTGGTTCTATGAGCATAAAAAGGCACCTAACTCAATGGGAGCACCACTTTTAAAATTTTAGGGACCTTGTTACAAGCAGGCTGTAGCAAAAATACACGAGTTGTTCCCATTTCTTTAGTCGAAGTTATGAGAAAAGCTAAATATAACGTTTAACAGGCATAAAATAGCATTTTTACACCAACAAGGTGATTCCCAAAGAGCTGTTAGCGGAAAACTTGGCATATCTCGTCATGGTGAGGAGCATATCTTTAAAAGTTTTAGGAAACTGGACAACTATACTATATACCTGTACTACAGCAGATAAACAAAATCTCCATCAAAGTTCAGTTAATCCATCTACTGTTCACTAAAATGTCATCAGAAGTGGTCTCAGTGGAAGGGTGGCTGTCAAGAAGCCATTCTTAAGGAAGGGTTGAGTTATAAAAATTATTTAAGACCTGGACTGAAAGTTTAGTGGTAACAAGTCTGAAGGAGTGATGATTTCCAAAATGATAGTTTGAGGTCAGGAGAGACGTACAACAGTGAATGTGTACAGCCATCTGTAAAGCACGGTGGAGGTTCAGTCATGGTTTTGTGCTGCAGTTCATGCAGCGGTGTTGGAGATCTTGTCAAAACTGATGAAATTAGGAATGCAGAAAAGTACCGTCTAATTTTGATCCACCATAAAAAATATATATTTTGGAAATGGCTTCATTCCCAACCTCCCCAGGCCCAGACTTCAACATTATTGAAGCAGCGTGGGATCATTTTGACAGAGAACGGAACAAAAGGAAGCCAACATCCAAAGAAGAGCTTTGAATGTCCTTCTGGAAGCCTGGAGAACTATTCCTTAAGGTTACTTAAAATAATTGACCAGAAAGCTTGCCTAAGAGAGTTCAGGCTGTGCTGAAGAGTAAATGTGGTCTTACCAAATATTGACTGAATATTGCCTCTTATAGTGTCTTTCCATGATGTTTCTACATGTTTCAATGAATCACTCTACCTATTTCCAATTTTGCTAGCAAAACATAAAGAAATGAGGCGTGACTCAAACACATTTCAGAGTTTGAGAAAGCTCTTCTGTGGATTTGATTAAAGCAGTTGATGTAAGTTTGTCTATAAACATACACTGACTTGCAGATTAAAATCTGAGCGATTGCACTTGAATGTACGAAAATATCAAGGCGAAGATGAAACATGCCACTTAATGGCTCAGTAAAACTTGAAGTGAAATACCATCAGCTGCTGTTGAGTAAATTCCCAGAGGCAGTAAAAGCGACTCCAGGCTTTCTGGAGTGTGTTGTTCCTGCGTGTGTTTACCCCCATGTTTGTGGCATGTCATGCTTGAGCAGAATTGCTGCATTCTCCTGGGAGCTTCAGGAGGGCTCGGTACAGGTGATTTATTCATCCTAATCTGTCCCGCACAGTAGCAGGGCGCTGCCTTCTTTCCACCCAGCATGAGTGAGTTGCTATCAGCTTGCATGATCGTTTTAATAATCACCTGTGGTTGTTATCCGCCCGCATATCTTTGAGGTGGCAGCTTCCTGTTCGGCAGCACCTGGACTCGTGCTGAGGGCTGACATCCTGACATCCAGGAGGAGATATGTTTGTGACCCCGAGGCCACGTCAAGGACACTGATGCTCCCCTCCGATGTCATCGTCTTGATTAGTTATTCAGTCTCCAACCCCCCCGCCCCACCCGCCCACCCACTGCCCTGTAATGTATACTGTAGTAATCTGACTGGAAACTCTTGAGTTGAATGCCAGATGTTGTTTATACTGGGCATTTATGAAAGCTGTCTGACTCGCCTGAGTGATGTCTTACGCTGACATGTAGGGAATGACAAAAACACGCCATATGCCATTGTTATATACATATACTTATATCTGTGAGTAGTGATAAGTGGCTGAATTATTTGACGTGTTATAACCCAGTCATGCTCACTTTATTTTAAATGGTTTCTAAAGATCAGTCATTTCCAAATATCATTACAGGCGTGATCATTTCTACATATAGAAAACTGTTGTCTTCTTTATGGTTCCTTAAAACCTTAAGGTATTTGAAATGAGCCGCTATATAGAGGAAGAAGAAAACAGAGGTTTTGGTGTGAAAAACTTGTCAGGGCTGCACCCAGGAATAAAAAACCACAACGTCAAATACAATTCAATTTCTGCCTCTGCATCGCTTGGGCTAACGGTCAAATAAATGCTTATTTTCTGAGTAGCCTGGGGGAGTTCGCTTTTCAGCTTATCAACTTTTATTAACCTTAGCACTGAGGTTTGCTCTTTGATTTAGATTCTTTAAAACACTGAAATTGGATTTTTTTTCCCTGACGCACTCCTGCTGTGACATATGCTCGACAACTTGTTACACAGAGGAGAAAAAAACCTCACTACTTGCTTTGTTTTGTTTGGTGTTTTTTTTTCTACTGGGAATATTTTATCCTGGAAGCTAACGACTCAGACAGTTTTATTAATTTCTTTTCTCTTGGGTGTCCTTATATGTAGTGGTACTTTAACTGGCAATGCATTAAATGATTTGGATAGGATAGGAATTGAGAACCGGTTCCAAATTGTCCAATCTTTTGGAATCAAATTCATTATGAGGTCTAGCAACACCTGTAGTATACACGCTTAACTGCCAGTTTATTAGTTACAACTGCTGGTTAATGCAAATCAATTTTTCCACACATCCATTCTTAAAGAGAATCATCTGAAAAAGAGAAAATATCCAGGGAGCAAAAGTTCTTTGGGTGAAAATGTCTTTATGATGATCAAAGAAAAATATCCACACACGCAGTGAGCTGATAAGAAGGCAAAAGCAACTCAAGCAAATACTTGTTACAGCCAGGGCATGCAGAAGAGCATCTCTGAGCATCTCATGTCAATCCTTGAAGCTGATGGGCTAAAGCAGCAGAAGACTACGATGGGTTTATCTCGTATTTGCTGGGAACAGGGAATTATTTGCAAATAGTAACATTGCTTGGTCTGACAAGCCCCAGTTTGAGTTGGTAGGGTCAGAAATTGGTATAAACAACATTAAAGGATGGCTTGTATCAACAGTTTAGGTAGATGGTGGTGTAAAGATGTAGGGGATGTTTACTTGGCTCAGTTAGAACCCATTGGTACAAAGTAGGCACAGTTTAAAGAGTATGTTGCTGACCATGTCCATCTGTATGAACACAGTGTATTCACCTACTGATGGCTGCTTCCATGTCACAAAGCTCAGATCATCTCAAACTGATTTCTTGAAGATGATAAGTTCTTTATACTCAAGTGGCCTCCACATTCACTGGATATCAATCTAATAGAGCACCTCTTGGTTGTGGTGAAATAAGAGATTGGCATCGTGGATCTGCAGCAACTGTGTGTTGCTACCATGTCAATAATGACCAAAATCTCAGAGCATCTTTTTAGCACCAGTTCATCTGAAAAATTGATGCGGTATTGTTAAGGTGTGCATGATAAAGTGTTTGGTGAGTGAACAAACTTGGCCTTCATCAGGATCATCATAAACCATACTGTATACAACATTTATATTAAGATATGGACTGAGTAGAAAAAGAGAAATATGTATCAGTTACATTCGCACACAAATACAGAAAACGTGATTAATTCCATATTTGATCCATAAACTGGAGGAGGGAAATTACAGAGTGGAATTTGTTTTGCCCCCAGGTTTTTTATTGACGTGTACATTACTAAAAGGAACTTTAAATAAATAGAAATCTTCAAAAAAAAAAAAAAATACACTTATAAAAGTTTTTTTTGTTCTATTCAGAGAAACAAAGATGACTGTGGTGATTCTGAAAGCTTGTCTAGGCCTCTTTTTTTACCCTAAAAGGTAAAATTGATCAGGAAACTCTAACGGAATAAAGAAAGAATAAAGTCTTAGGTTTCATTCATAATGGTGAACAAATGGAAAATTATTATTCAACTTTGCAGTTTCCTTCAGCACTTTTTTTTTCACTTATTATCTTTGTTCCCCAACCATCTACCCAAACCTACACGTTTTACACGTTGCTCCACAACTGAAAAAAATAACACCAGAGCCTATTTACAGCAACTATTTCATTAAATTAATGTAGCATCCCAAGAGCCAGACATTTCTACAATAAGCTGGTAGAGGCCAAAACTGAGCTAAAAGCAGAGGATTACATTCTTGTGGCCGATATATGATTCCAAATACTGGAAATTGTCCTCTGTCTATGGGCTATGTAAATAACTTACTTTTTTGCTAACAATATTGTTTGTAGTCATATGTTCATAGCTTGTTCACTTCCCCCAGGCGACAAAAGAAATTGCAGTTGACTGCAGGTTTCTCAGATTGAATGCAAAATCAGCAGTTTAACTTCATTAAAAGGAGGGAGGGGGGAAAATGTCTATACGATATAAATAACTTCACAGAAAATATGCAACATACAGCTTCTGCTCTGACTGTTTAAGGCCCGCTAGGCTCCTGTCACTTACAGTGTCATAAAAAACAAAGTGTTAAACTTTGAAAACTGCCCTTTGCATGAAGTGTGTATTTCCTCTTTCATTTTGCTTGGCAAAGAAATTGTAGACTCCCGCCACCCCCCCGACGGGGCTCTGGATTATTAGCTTAAGCTCTCTAAAAATATCCCTTTGACTGTTTAAGCCTCTGACAGCAGCAACATCTCACACATTCTGATAGCTTTATACTAACTATGGCTGCAGAGGGCTCATGCACTCTGCCTGCTTTGTTATCTTTTACCTTGTTTGCCCGAAGAGGAGAAGGAGGAGAACATGCAAGCCCTGAGATCTGCAAGAGTCCTCTCTCTCTGTCTCTCTTTTTTGGAATCGGACTCGAAGGAGATCATGAAAGGCGAGCGTGCAATCACAGCAATCTCCGAACAAACGAGATGCCTTTTCTTTTCCCCCTCCTTTCTTTCGAGCACGAGAGGATTTCGCCCAGATGTCACTCCAAGCACTTGTCATTGCTGCAACAGCTGTAGAAGCACATGGGCCGTCATTTTAAAAACCGTCTACCACAACATCCCAAAACAGCACATGTCAACACGCGCAGCCTGAAACATAAGATTTTTGAATATTAACGCTATAAGCTCCTTAAGGAACAGTGGCTTTAATTGCCCATCGCTCCAGTTTTATTGGCTGTATGGGTAGTCTCGGTAATTGCATATTTACCGCCATGCAATATTTATCATAGCAGTATATTAGTTTTAGCCGAGCTTTACAGCGCAACATATTTTTGATGCTGGCATTCATAACAACTAGAAATTAATAAATTCCTAAAAGGGATTACACTGTACACATGTGGCTCATAGACATTGCTTCAATTATCTGTTCTTCTTACACCCACACTCTCTCGATAGGCTTTTCTCACAAATATTATAGCTGCTAACTAGAGAGAGAGAGAGGCAGAGCCATGCACTGCTCGGCAGCACTATAGTTATTCCAGCCTTCACTCGTGTGTCTCTTAAATGCTTTGATATGAAATATTGCTGTTTTGACAAGACATTTTTCCAGGCTGCTCTTGTCCCTGCGCGTTGCCTCGTGCTAGTTGGTGATGGAGCGTTCCTGAGGAGAAAAGTCAATATGTGGTTGTAAATAAAGGAAAATAAATGTGAGACCCAAGCCCTCGATAGATTGAAAAGGCAAAGAGAGGTTAAAAGAGAACACTACCTTCTGCTGATTACAGAACTGCTTCTCGACTACAGCAGCTAATTGTCTAGCCTGTGTGTGTGAGGGGCGCAGGGTGGGGTGATGAATTGACATATTGCTGGTGCTGTGATGTTGATCCAAGCCAGGGAGCCATGAGGCTTTCCTCCAGGGACCAGTAACCTTATTGTTCCATGTCATCTCCTCCCCTTCTGTTTGAGGACCAGGTTGTCAACCTCTCCCCAAGGTCACACAAACACCACACCCCCTCCCATACACACCCTCCTCCTGCAGATAATTGGATTATTTAGAATCATAGCATCAACTTATTATCCTGTCTGGGGTCAGAAGTGAATTTAGTGCAGGAGGTTGTCTGTCACAATTTGTGACATCGTTCGGAGCTGACAGGCAACGGCTTCTGTCATCAGTTAGAGGATCGTAACACGGCCTATTTATTACTCACATGTTGTACATCACAGCTTACCACACTGCAGATAATGTTCATGTTCTTGGAAGACAGCTTCATTGTTTTTTTACATTAACGACTGCACAATATGACGAATCAATTATAGCAGTAGTTAGTACTGCTTTTCTGAGTGTATTTAAATGCATCATTTATTGGTTAATTTTTTTGGGTTTTTTTAATGTATATTTTCATTTTCCAGCCGATGCCCATTTCAGATATGGTTCATTTGGCATTCAGTTGGTGATTTATCTCTTTTATATAATATAAAACATTATTTAGATACTTAAAAGGTTTTACTTTGAAGTTGTTCCCGTATATATTTTTCCATTGGTTTTAATTGTTTTATGTATTAAATTTAAATATATATTTAGATTTGTAATTTTACAGAGAATGCATTAAAATGTTTTTTTTACAGTGTATTTAGCTGTTAAATATACTTTGTTATAGAAGTAAACTTTAAATGTTTCTGTGAGCCCTGTAATGCTATAAGTGTATTATTTTTAGATTTTTTTTACTAACACCAGCTTGTACCTGCGACCACTGGGAGACTACATTAAACTATGAAACGGCGTCAGTGAGCGGTTTTCGCGATTAACTCGCTACAGCCTGCATAAACGTTTAAGTGCACCTGTTAGGAGACTAAAGCAACATAAAGTGGGCGCTGAATGCCTGCAGTGTTGGGGATTCCCACACACTAGCACATATTCATGGTTTCAGTGGTGGTTTCAAGGCTGGAGGCTGATGGGGTGTTATCTCACGCTGCTCTGGTAAGATGAGATGATGTCAGGCTGTAGTTTAAATGGGTGGGCTGCACGCCTATTAAATCAGGAGTTGGCAGAACAACACTAACTCAGGTTACTTATTCTCAAGTGAAAATGGCCAGACATGCGAGGAGCGGAGGGAAGCGAGATGTCTTTACTTCACGTCTGGTGTGCGACACTGTGCTCTGTTTGTGACTCTGTAATTAACTGCTCATTTGTCTGTGTCTTATCTTTTCCAGGAGGCGGCCACGTTTGCCAAAGAGCTGGGCTTTGAGGTGAGTTGACCAGCAATTGCACACTAAAAAGATCCTAAAGGTTTATTTTTGCTGATAATGAAGTTCTTTTTGGACAGTGATTGATGTGCTATTATACTCTCCAGGCCTTGCAGCAGTTGCTATGGAAACCTGGCAGTCGTCATGGTTTCTTTGTTCAGCCAGCTCTCTGTTATGACGCACTCTGCTAGGTCTGCACCCAACATCGCCTACAGATGTTATTTATTGAATTTTGAAAAGCCTCTTGGGAAGCTGAGAAGTTGGGCATGGTTTCAAGCTTTTCTCTGCAGGCGTGGGGCTCATCAGGTTGCCTGGTTAAAAAGCCTCCTCATTATCTTCATTGCACTCAGGGATCGCATACTGTATGTCTCCTCTTCACTGCCATAGCATTACACTACACTGAGCGCGCACCGTCGTCTTTTAATAACCAAATTACAGCCACCTGTGATTTTGGATTATGGAAATGAAGATTACAGAAAGCACGGTGTGTTTTAACGTGGGGCTGCCTCTTAAGTGTAAAGTGAACGTTCCCTTAGTCTATTTTTTCCTCGTGTTTTTGCATATTCCTTCCATTGCTATTTAAATGCAAAAATCAAAACACAAATAGCCGATATGCGAGGCTTTTTTTTCTTCCCTTCACATGGGCTCAGGTATTTTAAATGCCTTCTCTCTTTCAGAGGTAGCGCTGCCTTGAATATGTCTCTGCTCTGTGTGAGTAATTGTCATCCAGAATCACTAACGGTGTGATCAACGTGACTGGAATAGAAATGCAATCCTGATGGCAGTGACAGGTTTAAGAGAGGAGAAGGGATGAAGGCGGAGGTGGTGGTGCTGTAGGGGGGTGGTGGAATTGGGGAGGTGTTAGTAATGGAGCGGCCTCACATGGAAAAAAAAACCCACAAAGGGCAAAGTGAAGACTCTCCTAGTAGTTACAATTCTTTGACATTTTCCGTGTCAACCTGATTTGGCAGAACACTCTGCGAAATTGCATTGGATGAATGTGATTTCTCAGATAACATCGGTGGTGTGTACTGTACTTGGCGCATTTCTAGATGGCTGTGGTTCAAAGATGTTTTCTTCACCGCTTTTTTTTTCTCCTCTCGTCACTTTCTGGTGACCATTTTAAACTTTACTGGTACAGGCCAGCTCCCGTAGACCAGTCATACCCTGGCAAGTCCTCAAAAATATGAATATGCACAGTTTTAGCCTGTAAAACTTTGATTCAACCCGGAGATGGGGGATTAATTGTTAAGGCAGTGTTAGCGGAGGAAATTTGTTTTTTTACAAATACACAGTACACCTGTATGAGTTCATATGGATATGTTTTGTCATCTTTACATAATGTATAGAGGTCAAAAACGGCCCAAAAAATTTCGAAAAACTCCATAATTTTCACAGTTTCCTTGTACATGTACAATGACAATAAATGGCTACTCTACTCTACTCTACTCTATTATAAAAAAAAACTAAACTAAATGCTAATAAAAAAACCCAATTAATAATCTTATTATTTTTTGTTTTTACATTTATACTTACTCGTTATTCAAACTATGCATATAGGTTATGAACAAATATTGTACTAAAGTACGGAAATATAATTTAAGTCTCGTTTTATATATTTAATACCATGATAGTTATGCTTTTTTTAATTATTATTTTTAGAAAGATTTTTTATCATATATTTTGATGGATTTTGGGATATTAATAACACATTTTTTTAAACTACTTACTGTATTTATTTATTTACTTTTTTAGGTTTTTCTGGTCTCCATAATTTAAAATGTCATATATTAATTAAATAAATTAATTTTAAGACTCATTTATAAGCTTCCACAAGTAATTAGATTAAAAAAGTCTTACAAGTCTTACAAGATCCACTTACCAGAAATTTTGAAGAGCTTTCAGCCTTATCCGATTGCCTTTAGCAGCAGAAGGCATTTGTTCAATTCATAGTTCAGTGGCAGCCTCTGATGCCATAGAAAACCACCTGTTAACCATATTCTAATGGTTTGAATTGCTTTAAAAAGTAAAATAAAGTTGGCTTGTGTTCAAAGCAGAGTAGGTTTTCTTGAAAACATCAATATTCAAACAATCATTTTTACCTTACAATTATTTTATTATTATATTCTATCATTTGTAGTTTTTTATTTTAGTCTTATAGCCAAAAACATTTGTTCTTTAACATTTGCCGACTCCAAAGAAGACAAAAAGTTAGACTTGCTGTCTGAAACGAAACATGAAGGCCACTGAGGTCGATTGAAGTTCAGTAAAAGTCCAGGTTAATTGGGGAAGGTCGGGAACTATAATTGGATTCTATGACCCTAAAGCGCCACATGTATCCCGAAACACTGTTATCATCACATTATGGATGACTAACAAAAATGACAGCAGCCCTTCTTCAGCTTAAACACAAGATAAAAAGCTTTCCTCTCCAAAACAGCAATCAGCAGATCTGAACACAGTCGCCTGATTGTGATCTGTTTCCTTTAAATGCTCAAAGAACTCAGCATCACAGCTCTAATTGAATCTCTCCCTCGCAGTGTTTCTCAAGCAGCATGCAGTGGAAACGATCAGTTTCTCACTGGCTTCAACACAGAAACACAATTTAACACCCTTGTAGAGCTTTCATATTTCACGGTTTGTTGATTTATGTCTGATCAATTGCCTCACAATTGTAAATATTGCCATTTGTCAGTAGTAAACCAAATTGACCATATCATTTGTCAAGTCATTTGTCTGCACTCGCGCTGAACGTTATTTTTCTGTATCGTTTTGCCCCGGGAGCTTGTCAGGTAAGTGTTTCTGCCTGGCAGAAAGGAGGAAGTTAAGTTAAGTGTGCTTGTACGTGTAAAGGCTAACCCAGGAGATCCAATTGTAGCACGTCAAAAGTTTTTTATACTAAAGGATGAAATCTCAAAATATGTAGGGAAGTAAACATTCAATTAGAAAATTATTTCTAAATCACGTGTCCGAAAGTGGACCAGTAGCGAGACTCACAGCTTCCTGTCTTGTCTTTTAGTCATCTGTTGGTTTGTTTCCAAAAGACACAAACTTGAGCTGTTTAAAGTTTAAAGAAGCTGATCGCACCCTTGACCCCCCTCTTTGTGGCTTTGCTATAAAAGTGCTCACTCTAGAAGTGATAGTTATCTATATGGGAGCTGGTGATAGACTGAAAAAACCTCCTTCAACAAGAAACACTGTGAATTGTAACACTGCAGGCCAGTAAGCTTTCAAGTCTGAACAACAAGGTAGATTTTCTGCATTTTTAATTTTTTTTGGTAGTTTATTTTCTGACTAGTAGTTGGAAGATACTTTGAAAACTTAAACACTAGCACTTTAGCGTAGCTTTAACGATAGCTTCCAATGTGATAAAGTTGGATATGCTGGGTTTCCATTTGACACATTTAGTGTGATAAGCTTAGGAATGAAACACCTTGTAAAACAAAACTCTTTACAGAAAACATTTACACCCTTTTTACTATTTTATGTATGTAGCACACAACTTATTTACCTTACAGATTTACTTTTGTTGATACTAAAGCTACTTTCAGCTGCTCCATTATTCACACATTCACACAGGTAGCTCTACATATATTGGATCTGCAGATGTGCCGGACGCCCTTCCTGAGGCAGTTCTTGATGGTTTGGTGGCTTTTTCTGGGATCAAACCAGCACTAATAAAGTGTAAAGCACTAATTTATTTATTTTGCAAAGCACTTATTGTGATTTTTTTCAACATGGATTGGATATTTTCTTTTATTTCTATGGGTTGCGTACCATGTCATGGGTGTTGGCTGACTGATTGCGTCTTTGTCAGATCCTAATGAAGAGTCGTGTGAGGTTTCTTTTCCTGCTGAACTGCTTGAAAAGTAAACTTAAAATATCATTTTACTGAAGAGCACCTGTTGAATCAGCCTTCAGAGCCATGTGGCACTTCTTTTCTTCCTTTTTTTGTAAACTTGTGTTTGTGTTATTGTGTGCCCTACCACCTCTGGCCTTTAGAACATTTTAGCTCCTAAAAGCTCAGTGGAGCCCCTTTTTTTTATGTCAGTGAACATAAAACCCAAGGGTGACAATGTGCCGAAGCCTTGTGTGGTTTTGCATTCAGTGTCTGGAGGAGTGCTTGTGGTTACATCCAGTCACAGTGACAAATTGCTCTTTTTTTTCGCCATCGTCTGCTAACGGCCTCTGTATTAACCTCACCATTAGCACTTACTTAGAGTGTTACACCCATTTTTCCTCAGCTCTGGGTCTCCCTGGACCTCTCAGGCCTGATTAAAGGGCGTTTGGGAAGCATTTAAAGGTGTAAAAAGCTCATTGGTTTGAGTGAGCCAGTGAGCCTGGTGGTACTGGGCTGGAGCCTATCTTTCTGATTACTCCCATAATCACAGTATTTGCTCACCCCTGAAGGTGCTCAAGCGTTCGCTTTGATACAGATGCTAGAGGCATCTAGTATCCCTAATGCTAGCTCCTCAGTGTGCTGTATTACAGAAAAGCAGTCCACCCCACTGCGAGACGGCGATAAAGACGTTCTACCTGCTCATAGTACATCATGATGAGTTAATAATAAAGTAGCACTGACAGGTGTGGGTTTTTTTATCCCTCTCATGATCAAAGGCAAGCACTCTGGAGAGTTCTGTCGTCTCCAGGCGAGAATATCCATTCAGTGCAGATGCTGAGGAGAGATGGCCTGTTTCAGGAAGAGAATGATACAGTACACGCACCACCTATCCCTTCAGCTTGCAGAAGTAGCTTTATCTGACAACAGCATATCTTAACACGCTTATTTTCATCTCACTTAGGGAATATGACATTCTAATATTTTCGCAATTCTCCAGTAAGTGCGTGGAAGCCTCATTGAGCGTCCCTATTGATCTGTTTCAAAATGGGTTCACAGCCCATCTGGTTTCATTATCACTTTGATGTGTCTGCCTGGATTGGAAAAATCTGACCTCTCTCAGTCACACACGTGATCTTTGATTAACTCTTCAGAAATTGCTCCTCATGTTGCATTCGCTCGACTCAACACATTCTCACCCGGTGGTCTGGTGTTTTTCACAGACAGACGACATCGCAGAGATTGCAAAGAAAACCCAAAACCTCCCCAAGGAGAACACGAAGAGGCAGCGAGTGGTGGTCTTCACCCAGGGCAAGGACGACACCGTCGCAACTGTCGGTATGCCATTTTTCTTTTCAGGGTTCTTTTTTTGTCTGCTTATCTACACACATTTTCCACTCGAAGCCATCCCATCTTTGGCCCCTTTTGGACATCTTTACCCTTCACTTAAACCTCATGTCTCGAAGCTGCAGAACACAGCCTTAAATAGATGCTAGATCTCTGACTGAAGGGAGCAGAATGCTATCAGTAATTTCTTTGAAGTTAAGCTCCAATATTGACACCAGATGTTTCAAAAAAAGAATGCTTGCACTACATTCTGTCATTTCAGAGCATAAAAGAAGCGTGGGGGATGCAGAGAGCAGGCATTGATTTGTGAAGTACTTCTAACTTTGTCTTGGACAGACTCCAGGCCAGTCCTCAGCAATTTTTAATGCTTCAACTCTTACATCCTGCCCTATTTTTCTTTCCTTTTTTTTTGCAAAATGCTGGCAGAGTGACCTTGGGGAGCGGTTGACAGAGCTGCCCCTCAAATCAATCCAGTTTCCTTTGATACAGGGCATATTTGGCAGTGTCATCATAACTGAGCAGGGGTTGCAGGTTTAAGCAGCGTGAGGAGAGACGATAGTTTCCGATTACTGCTGGAAGCCTTTGCCTTTGTTTGGAGCCACGGGGAGTCTCTCCTCATTGCCCTTGCAGTTCAGTTCCGACTAGTTGTGCATGGGGAGAGATAGCCTCAGGTAAAGACTCCATCATATCACTCATCGCTGGGGACTGCGGAGAGGCAGTGCAACAGCAAGAGTGTTAGCGCTGCAGGACAGTGTCCTCACATGTGTCCAGCGTTCTCAATTTCATCCTGCTGGAAAGAGTACAGTGGGGCAAAAAAGTATTTAGTCAGCCACCGATTGTGCAAGTTCCCCCACCTAAAATGATGACAGAGGTCAGTAATTTGCACCAGAGGTACACTTCAACTGTGAGAGACAGAATGTGAAAAAAAAATCCATGAATCCACATGGTAGGATTTGTAAAGAATTTATTCGTAAATCAGGGTGGAAAATAAGTATTTGGTCAATAACAAAAATACAACTCAATACTTTGTAACATAACCTTTGTTGGCAATAACAGAGGTCAAACGTTTACTATAGGTCTTTACCAGGTTTGCACACACAGTAGCTGGTATTTTGGCCCATTCCTCCATGCAGATCTTCTCGAGAGCAGTGATGTTTTGAGGCTGTCGCTTAGCAACACGGACTTTCAACTCCCGCCACAGATTTTCTATGGGGTTGAGGTCTGGAGACTGGCTAGGCCACTCCAGGACTTTCAAATGCTTCTTACGGAGCCACTCCTTTGTTGCCCGGGCGGTGTGTTTTGGATCATTGTCATGTTGGAAGACCCAGCCTCGTTTCATCTTCAAAGTTCTCACTGATGGAAGGAGGTTTTGGCTCAAAATCTCACGATACATGGCCCCATTCATTCTGTCCATTCTGTCCAGCTGAACATCAGCAAGACCAAGGAGCTGGTGGTGGACTTCAGAAGGGGTCAGCACAGAGACTACAAGCCCATTATCATCAATGGAGCTCCAGTGGAGAGGGTGCAGTCCTTCAAGTATCTTGGTGTCCACATCTCCTCAGACCTGACATGGGCTGCTTACATTCAGGTCCAGACCAAAAAGGCTAGGCAGCGCCTGTATCACCTACGACAACTGAGGAAGTTCAGGGTCTCTCCAAAGATCCTCAGGATTTTCTATACAGGCGCTGTGGAGAGCATCCTCACACAGAACATGACATCGTGGTTTGGGAACAGCTGTGTGAAGGACCAAAAAGCTCTCCAGAGAGTGATCCGTACAGCAGAACGCTGCTGCAGGATTGCTCTCCCCCCGCTTCAGGACACCTACTGATGGTGACCTTTGTTACTTTGGTCCCAGCTCTCTGCAGGTCATTCACCAGGTCCCCCCGTGTGGTTCTGGGATCTTTGCTCACCGTTCTCATGATCATTTTGACCCCACGGGATGAGATCTTGCGTGGAGCCCCAGATCGAGGGAGATTATCAGTGGTCTTGTATGTCTTCCATTTTCTGATGATTGCTCCCACAGTTGATTTTTTCACACCAAGCTGCTTGCCTATTGTAGATTCACTCTTCCCAGTCTGGTGCAGGTCTACAATACTTTTCCTGGTGTCCTTCGAAAGCTCTTTGGTCTTGGCCATGGCGGAGTTTGGAGTCTGACTGTTTGAGGCTGTGGACAGGTGTCTTTTATACAGATGATGAGTTCAAACAGGTGCCATTCATACAGGTAACGAGTGGGGGACAGAAAAGCTTCTTACAGAAGACGTTACAGGTCTGTGAGAGCCAGAGATTTTCCTTGTTTGAGGTGACCAAATACTTATTTTCCACCCTAATTTACGAATAAATTCTTTACAAATCCTACCATGTGAATTCATGGATTTTTTTTTCACATTCTGTCTCTCACAGTTGAAGTGTACCTCTGGTGCAAATTACTGACCTCTGTCATCATTTTAGGTGGGGGAACTTGCACAATCGGTGGCTGACTAAATACTTTTTTGCCCCACTGTATTTATAAGCTGACGTTCGGTTTAATTTACTGGTGCCTTTATTTCCATCTATAAACCATGCTGCCTTTTTGTCCATATTCTCAAAAGACTATGATGGTTTGATAAAGAATAAAGCAGCTGTAATGAATATTTTTGTGTTAACAGTGCATAAATCAGCTATGTTTAACGTAAACGTGTACACTTAAAGTGATGAGCTCACAGAATATTTACTTGACTGTGCAGTTTTTCACAACTATACTGTATCGTTGTGGAAAGCTGTAGTTTAAATTTGGTTCATTCTCAGCATTTTTTGTGGGGTTTTTTTTAGTTTTCAGTGATAGCACTGGAATAAATTCTCGCTAAGCTACCTGTCCATTAACAGTTACCTGATGGTGCTCCTTCAGACGGAGACCAAAATAAGAGCTCAAAGAAGACTGACTTTGCATTAAGTAAATGTAAGAATAATTGTAAATGAATGAACAAACTTTTAGGTTATAAAATGTCATTTTTTAACCATTTTTCTGGCTTAAAAATGTTTTTTATGGGTTTTTAAAAAAAATTATTGAGTAGTTAAATGAATATTAACCGAAATATAATACACAATATTTTTATATGTCCCAGTGTGCCTGTAATGGCACTATGCCAAATGTATGCACAAAAACAAAACAAAAGGTGTTGTTATTATCAAGTATGCTGCTGATATGTATGGGATTTTACAATAATTGTGACGCAGTTTGCAAAAAGTCAGGTAAAGATGCAGAGATGTAGTGATCGGTCAATCAAGAACAAGTGGTTTTTCTTCTTAACTTCACTGTGGCTGAAAAATATGGTTTATTGAACAACTTCTGATGCATAAACAATGATAAAAATAATAAACAAACGCGATATTTCACCCTAAATCCTTGTCCAGCAAACCTCTCGGCCATGAGGGGAAAGCCCCCCGCTCAGCGCAGCCATACGCCTGGGGGTGCGACCTGTCCAGTCAGCTGGAGAAATTTGCCCCCTCACTGATGCTGCCGACCTTTATCCATCTTTAGCCTGTGGCGATAAGACTGTGTGGATTGGAATCGATCAACCGTTTCTTGTAAACCTAGTGGACTTCTTATTACAAGTTTAGTCATTTATGAGTCTGTTACCGCAACAATTCAAAGAACAGACATAGTTTGACAGCTTAAATAAAATATGCTTGTTAATATAGAAGTTTTGAAATTATAGGAAAGTTTTAGGTGTATAAAAGATGTGCTGATGCAGCTGGTGTGTATGGAATTTTAAACAATTGATGAAAAGTAATCAACTTTTTGGGATGTTTCTGGCTAAATGATAATGGGATTGCATTACGGTCAGCACATCATGCCATTCCTTGAATTAACTTAGTTCAATGGCCAATAAAAATAATAGTAATAATAAGAAAACATAATTGCTGCTAACAAACTGAGAAGAAGACGCACATCATAATTATTCAATTCAATTTTATTTATATAGCACCGAATCACAACAGTTGCCTCGAAACACTTTATATTATAATGTAAAGGCCATACAATATAACACTGAAAACCACAACAGTCAGGTTACATTTGGCGACAGTGGGAAAAAGAAACTCCCCTTTTAAGAGGAAGAAACCTCCAGCAGAACCAGGCTCAGGGAGGGGCAGACATCTGCCACAACCATCGGGGGTGAGGGGAGGGAGACAGGATGCCAGAGGGTAGTAATGAGTAATGGTTAAATGCAGAGTGGTGCATAAACACATGGTGAGGAAGAAGAAACACTAAGTGCATCGTGGGAAGCCAGCAGCGTAGCCCAATTGCAGCGTAACTAAGGAAGGATTCAGGGTCCTTTTTTATTGAAAAAGAAAGTTTTTTGCCTAATCTTAAAAAGGTTGTTTGATACCTGAATCCAAACTGAAATAAAGAAAATCTACAACACACCAGCATAATACAAGAAACAAAAAGTACAAGATGAGGTGTGATTTTAATACGCAAATCAAATTTATTTGCATCTGATCCTGTGGCTCTTTGTTGTACAATATATTTGAATGTATCTGGAAAGGTTCTCAGTCAAGAGCTTGGAAAGAAAAGTGTCTGGACTTCTTTAAGTTGCTTGAAGACGTTTCACCTCTCATCCGAGAAGCTTCTTAAGTTCTAGGGTCAAATAGTGGAGAGTCCCAGATTTAAGCCCTATGGGAGTGTCCCCAAAAGGGGGTCATGAACCCCCTGTTCAGGAAATCTCAGGAAATCACATGATAGGGTGGGGCTAGGTTTCGCAATGAGCTCACCCGAAACCTTGGCTGATTGTGACCTACACTCATTTTCACACCTTGGCTCGTGTGATTAGGTAGAGGATCAAAATGGGGTTCATGACACTCCCCTAGGACTTAAATCTGGAACTTTCCACCATTTGACCCTTAGAACTTAAGAAGCTTCTCGGATGAGAGGTGAAACGTCTTCAAGCAACATAAAGAAGTCCAGACGCTTTTCTTTCCAAGCTCTTTAGAATATATTTGAATGGTTTAAAGTGTACCCAGTTTCTTGCACTATGATGGTCTCCATCTTCCCTGTGACCCTGAATTGGAAAAGCGGTTAAGAGGATGGCTGGACTGATGGGTGGACAGCGGCAGCTTTGATATATGCTGTTTCGCGTTCATTTAAACTTTCCACAACAAAGATTCAAACATTTTCTTCTTGTTAATTTAATCACACAACTTCATAAATTAACAGTGTGATGTGTCAGTATTACCCCAAAATGATTCCACTTAATAAGCGATAATACAGCGTTACTGCACGGGCTTAATTAAAAGCATATATTTTAATCGAAAAGGCTCATTTGAATTTTCATTATCAAAGTCAAATTCCTCGAAGTGAATTTTCCTTTCATGAGAATTTAAAAGGAACTCTTTAAAGAGAGTCCCGACATTTAAAAACCAACACGAATCCATCCATTGTGCTGGAAGTGATGGATAATTCCTGCCTGGTTCCCTCATTGCTCCTGCATGAACACACAGCCGTGCGCCCCCGTGAACTTTATATAAAATACATGATGAATGCCGGCTGGATGAAAGACAATGTGTTTCAGGTGTCAGCTACAAAGGCAAACATGATAAATGTCATTGACTGTGCTATCATTGCAGTGGAGCAGTTACAGTAGTAGGTGCATCCGTAGTGGTGTGTCTGTGTGTGAACATCACTGTTCACGCCAGCCAAATAAATGTCAATGTAAAAAGAGAATTAAAGATTTTCATTTCCCAGAGGCGGCGCTCTAATAAACTTGATCTCTCATTTTGTTTGCAATTTGTCCTCCTGTCAGGATTTGATCATTTGCCAGCCTCTGCATGTCATGTTAAACCATTTTATAGTGATTAAGGATGGGAGAATGCCTTCCCCCGTGGTATAATTCTCCAAAAAAGAGATGTCAATTTGTTATTGTTCTTTTTTTTCTCCCCCCCCTGCCCTTCATTTGGAGCCTTTCATCACACCACCGCTTCAAACGTGCCTTTTAAGAGCTGGGAGCAGGGGAAAATGGCCCTTTATTTAGCTGCCACTGACACTGCGGAACTACACTGGGCTTTTGCTTATACACCCATTATAGCAGTAATTAAGATCATTGTGCCCTGAACCTTAAACGGTGAGGAGATCTAATAAATGATCATTCAGCAGGGGTTGCTGCTCTAATCGCTGATAAGGACTTGATAAAGCCTGACTCGGCTCCTCTGCGAGTTTTAGGGCTCTCGGGGGGGCAAGGCAGGCAAATTTCAAAAAAACTCCTCTATACATGGTAATTGCATCAGATGGAGAAACAATATTGACTACAACACATGCACACACTCACACACACCTCCAAATAACATCGTTTTTTGCAGTAGTTTGTTAAAGAAGTGCCCCAAATTAAACGTCGTAGCATTATTTGAAGCCCTGCTTGAGCACGTCTCAGTAGTCGGTTTAAAGAGGAGGATATTTATGTTGCTTACTTCATAATAGGCAAAATCAATTAACCGCCTGCGCTATGAGAAAGACCTCCTCTCTTTTTCCTTGGCATCTCACATTGAAGTGTTTTCTTTCATGACTCCCTGAAAGGATATTGGTTGGCGATGATCTTTTGCCTGTGGTTACAGTAATTACAGGCATATGTCCTTCTTTTCTTTTTTTTTCTCTTCTTCTTCTTCCTTAACTCAGTTGTGAACAAAGATGCTGGTTATGACGGGGAAACAGATTGAATGTCAACTTGCTTCTAACCTGTCACATTTGCCAAGAATGTTGTTTTCCTCTCTAGGCTCCGAATTTTTTTGGCTGAAACGCAACAGGAATCATTCCAGAAGAGGAAATGGTATTCTCAGGGAAGTTTCTCGCATAAAGATGTTTCACTCTGTCGAGCACTTTAGCTCATGAATTCTAGCTGAATATTCATGTGTAATTCCCAGTCGCCGGGTACCTCAGGATTTAAAATGATGTATTAATTGTTTTACTTGTGTAGATGATAAAGTGCCACAGAATCAAAGTTAATTTTAATGACCTGCCAGCTATTTGATCAACTTGTCAAAGCAACATTATTGAGGTTTGGAACATCACCAAGTATAGCATGTAATAATCTCAGAGTCAAAAAGAAAGAAAAGAAAAAGCTCCATATGCTCATTTTCATCTTATACGGAGGTCGTCTTATTTGCACGTATAGTCACTTATTTTAAAGGAAAGCCTTTTTCAGTCACTGTTGTGCAGTGAATTGTCATTGTTAGAAAGAATAGCCGATAATAAAGGACTTAATTGATACTCATTTCAAAGAGACCCCTGTTGAAAGAATTTCTTAAGTTTAATCACCACCATTCAAGAGTTGTAATGAGGGAATTATGAAGAGTGAATTAACAAAAGCACACAATTATAGCTTACTGGAAGGAAGTATTTGAATTCCTTTGAGGTTTTTTTTCCTCATTTTTTTCTCCTCTCTGGTGCAGGTTACCTGTCAAAGCACAGCCATACTACAACTCCCACGTATTCACCGCCAATCTGCTGCTTCACTCATTTTTGTCAGACTCAATTCTAGGAACGGGAATATGGTAGTGTTTAAAAATAAGTATAGCTGAGTTATGCTGATTGGAAATAATGTTGCCGACCTCATTACTGTGAAATGAGTTCAGATGTTCGACAAGCCAGAAACAGAGTATTTTGGCAGGATCTTTTCTTTTTTTATTATTTATTGTGATTTTCATGGCTGATTTTTGCCAGTGAGATCTTTGCTGCAGACGGCTGGAGAATTCTTGGAGTGTAACTCGAGCTAATATGTCAGTCAGATTCGATAATTTGCATCGCTGAGGTTATATGAACTCTGGCCTAGCAGGAGTATAAAAACTTTGCCCATGAATAAAGGCTTTAAATGTAGGATGTCTTATGTGCTTTCTTGGATCTGGAAATGGCATTGAAAGCACTGTGCTGCCAACACTGAGCTGAGCAGTCACAATGTTTTATGATCATTACTTTTTATCATTACAAATGCATCAGATTTAAAAAGACTAAAAGATAGAACAGAAAGTTACACTATTTTGTTGAGCAATCCCTAGAACGATCAGAGATTATTGTTTTTGAGGTTTGGGTAAAAATTAAGCCCGGACAAACCCCCAAATATGTTCCAGTAAGTGGAATATTACATGCTACCACTTTGCTGTTGGTTGTAGAGCTTTTCATAATAATTACTTACTAACATAAATAAGACTTGATATTTCTTGAAACAAATAGGAAGAGGGCCTTAAACTAAACATATTCGCTTCTAACCTAATATTACTGATAATAGAACTTAACTAATTAAAACTAGACTGTTTATAACTGCAAACTTTCAGCTTATGCCTGATAATAAACAAAACTGCTAAAAGTAACTGAGGAGACAGACTGGTGCTGATGTAAGAGAGAAGCCATGCTCCTCCTCCTCCACCTCCAGGTGAGCCTCTGCAGCCAATCAGCATCAGGGAGGAACCACAGAGAGAGAGCGTGAGATGAAAAAGATGACAGAAAAACAATATATGGATAGTAACACAAATGTTTTTTATATCTTTTTTTTTTTACAAGATTTACATGGATGTGTTTCAGAAACGAAACAGTTAGTTGAAAGGAATTAAAGTAAACAAAAGTAAAATGTGAAATGAGTAGAGGGACTGAACACAAGTGAACTTAACACAGGACAAAGAGATGAAGGGAGACACTGAGGATGAAACTAATGAAATACAAGCTGGAACTAAGCTAAAAACTTAAGACTAAATAGCAAAATATAAGATAAATCAAAGTAATAAGAGAACTAAGAATTAAACAGAATGCTTAAAACCCAGAGTCAAGACCCAGGACGGAGGGTGATGTCACTGAATGATGGTTCTATTGCTTTACCAGAGCAGGCATCAGCCAAACAAATAACATTTATTCAACTCCTCTAATGTTAGTGGATGAAATTGCTTTAAGCACAAATCCAGACATGGCAGTTAAAAATGTAGGAGAATGTGATCATTGCAGTGATTAATCAGCCTGCTGTATATGGACAAAGTTACTGAGAGGCAACTAGCTTGGCTAGCTCGCTCCAGTAAAGCGTGATCAGCCAAGTATCAGGAACACCCACCTTCCAGCATTTGCCCTCAATTATATTACAAACATGGGCATGAATAGCCGAGCAGTTATTCCTGTTCGACTTCTTTGAAGTCCACTGCCTGGAGCAGATGCATAGTTGATGGATTGTAATGTAAATCTGCGGCAGACGAGGCTGCACGGTCACAAATAACAGACAGGCATGTGGACATCTGCGCTGACCTTCACTCTTGCAGCCTGATGACGAAGTTTATGTCATTGGGACCTGAGCAGACTTGCGGACTCAGAACGCATAATCCCGACTTTGCAAGGATGTTAGTTGACAGCCTTCTGAGGCTGCATTTGACTGTTTCATCTTGCAAACCGCAGATGTTTGGAAAATTGGATTTTGGTCAAATGAGGGTGTTATTTACATTCAGGGCTGATGACTCTTGATTGATATTGATTATGATTTTGTGGCATGACTGGGGGGAATTTTTCAGGGCTTCCTGTAGCCAGCGGATATCTAGTCCAAAGCGGTCCAAATTTCCTGTTCCACCTGCCAATCAGCGTTTACGAAAGATCTAATGAAAAACCAAATCTTTACAACTGCATTTCAGTGAATCATCTGCTCACCTGCGTGCAACCAAATACTAAAGACAAATGGAAACCCTGCCTACAGATATTTACTTATTTTTATGCAGATATGTATTTAACTAAATGGCCTGTATTTATATAGCGCTTTTAATAGTCCCTAAGGACCCCAAAGCGCTTTACATATCCAGTCATCCACCCATTGACACACACATTCACACACTGGTGATGGCAAGCTACATTGTAGCCACAGCCACCCTGGGGCGCACTGACAGAGGCGAGGCTGCCGGACACTGGCGCCACCGGGCCCTCTGACCACCAGAGGTTTCTGTTTCACTTCTTTCTGTTTGGTTTACAGAAAGAAGTGCGCCAATTTAAAAGGAACATTCAGGAAATGTGACAGGTTAGAGGCAACAGGTGAAGTGTCTTGCCCAAGGACACAACGACCAAGACTGTCGGAGCCGGGGCTCGAACCGGCAATCTTCCGATTACAAGGCAAACTCCTAACTCTTGAGCCACGATCGCCCCATTACATGATGGATAAAATTGATATTGAGACAAACAAGGAGCCAGTAAGACACGGAATAAAAAAAAGACCCATCTAACAGCAGTAGGTCTAATAGATCCGAGCCCTTTTTAATGAATTCTGTCACCTTTGGGTGGTGTTATCACAGAGATGAGCGCCACTTCTTCTGAGACGTTACCTCGTTTTTGATCTGTTTTCCTAATGAGACCTGACTCCTCCTTCTGCTGCTTCAATATTTAACTCCCGTAGACATATTTACACCCACATATTCCCTGTTAAGAGGCATTTTTTGTCGTCTAATGAACACCAGTTTCATGCAGAACAAGTGCAGCGGCTTCACATTTTAACGTGCCCGAATTTATATCCGCAAAGTGCATCCCTTAAAGGCGACCACATCTAACGACTTCAGATTCTTAAGCGTAGAGTAGATGACAAACTGTAATTTATTATTAGCACATTTATGTGCAGTTAATCATTTGAACAGGGAGGAGGATGCTCGAGCTTCATCTGTGGCTTTAATTAAACAAAGTCGTTACGCTAGTAATTAGCTGATCCTGAAAGGATTGTTGTATTATTTTAATTTGTTATCAAAGTGACAATCGGCTGGTTCCTTTTACAAAGAGATTGTGTTGTTAGGAAAACACAATAACTCTTAATCTGATACGTCTTCAGCTCCTGACCTGTGACACGCTCCCAAGCTGCTCTTGAAAGATGTCTTTTTCAAGCACAACCTGACCACGTGTGTCTTTCAGCTAGCGTAGTGCAGTAATTTCTTTACATCGGGTGTTGAGCATGTGCTCAGCTCCAGGTTGTGTATCTTTTGCCCTTTAGGATGAGAAAAGAAAGGTATTCAAAAATATTATAATGTGCAAAGTCTCATCTGCAGTGCAAATATTCCATAAGCTCTTGTTGGATTAGCAGGGAGCCTCATTAAACAAGTTTTTTTTTGTAGTTTTTTTTCCTCGTGTTCTCTTTAAACTCCCAACCTCTTTTTCTCAATAAGAGGTCTGTCAGACTCCTTTTGTTCCTTTTATCCACATGTCAGTCTTTTGTCTCCTGCACCTTTTTGAAGGTTCACGTCGGCACCAGAGCCCTTGGATTGTTTGAAGATTGTGTGTGTGGTTTAGATTGTTCTGACATAAGTTGCTGATTTAATGTCACTCTACACCTCGAGACTTTGTCATCTGGTAGAATTTTGTTTCTTTTTTTTCCTTCTTCCTCTCCTTTAAACTGGAAGTCTCTTTGAAGTGCATATGCTACTGATAATTGAAGCAATATAATTCACTGAAGATAATAAAGAGAGCCTCATTTAATGGATTCTGTTCTGAACTAAAATGAGTCACAGCCACAACTGCTCTATGATTGTTTTTAATTTATTAGAGCGTTGGAGGATCTGCTGCTCTTGGATGAGGGATGTTGCAAATTTGTCCATTAATCTAACATCATATTTACCTTGTCATCCACGCTAAGATAATACTTAATTATTTAATTTGCTAATGAACCTAATAGAACAGTTCTCATAGTTTTCTTATATATATAATACTTAAAGCCAAATGTTTACTGATTGTAGCTTATGAATATGATTTGCTGCATGCAACCGTGTACCTGCACTGAATTTTGCTAACTTTTTATTACTTGGCTATTAGCACCCAATGCAAAGCTAAGCTGTGGTATGAAAGTGTTTTTGTGATTATTAATTATTTCTGAGCATGTAAAGCAGTCGTAAAATGACATAATGAAGAGCATTTTACAAGATACTATTATAGTTCCTTTTCAATTTAAAGCACAAGGCAAAGAAGCACAATATATGAGACCTGCAAGCAATAAAATGGATTACCCCTGTGATAACATGGTAATTAATATAACACCTGGTGTTTGTGCTTTTGCATAGTTAGAGTTAGAAACTTTTTTTACAGTTGTCATTTGCCAGAATGGAGACAAAACACAATAAGTAAATTGTAATTGAGAATTATTTTAGCCATAATATCCAGGAGGTAAGCGTTTCATGCGGATTAAGTATTCCCTCTGGGATATGACCAGAATCTCATATGCGGATAATGATATATATCACACAGTAAATTCTGTTTATTAAAGTTTATATGATGTCCACATTCTAAGGTTGTTACTTTACTGTATATAAGCAAATGATTACATAAAATATTGCTATGTAAAATACAAAACCCAAACATTGTATTTTCAAGTTTAAACAGTTTAACTCTGGGATTTATTTTGAGCACCTGACAGTCCGTAAACTCTCGCCATACTGCATCACATGGTTCTTGCATAAGCAACGGGAGAGATTTGTGCTGTTTGAGCCCCTTGTGGAGGACGGTGTGCGGCATAATTTACACAGGACAGCTTACTGGGTCATGCAAGAGCAAATGACATCCGCGCTACAGCGTTAGCAACTCCTTTCATGCTGGTATTCATGTTCTCACCTGCATCCGCGTGTTGTAAGATTGCAAAATTGCATTAAAATGACGGAAAATACTGCTGCAAGGTCAAAAAATAAACAACAGAGGTTTTGATTTCATCACCAGATATATGTTATCACACTGCACAACCCTAAAGACAACACTGTGCTGTGTTATTTGTCACTAATTAAAACATGCTGAGCAGCAGCAGAGACATTAAAATCACATTACATAAAATATTGAAATCACTCTGGCACAATAAAGCCTCAATAAGGCGCACTTGCAGGTACAGGAAGAGAGACTTGTAGCAGCAGGTAGCAACAGGTGACAGCAGACAGCAAAGAACAGAGCACGCAGACTGAGGACAGTTATTATTTTCCTGTACACAAATATGTATCACAGCAGGTATGAAAACTGAACCATTACAACGCGTGTAAATGACTCTGTTATTGTTAGTTTCTCCAGAATAATGAGACGGGTCCCGGCCCGGTCCTTGATGATTTTGTTAAATGGTGTGATGAGTCTCCTCTCCTCAATTAAACTCATCCAAGACAAAAGACGTGATCGTTGATTTCAGAAAACGCACTCATGCACACGAGGTCATGTCCATTAAGGGTCAGACGGGGTAATGTGTTCAGTCTTATCTTGGAACAATTATTGATTCAAAACCGAACTTTGAGGAAACCTGTGAAGCCGTGTGCATAAAAATTGGCACCAGCGTCCTGTTTGATGAAACTCTATCACTGATTTGATCTTATCTTGCCTTTACTGAGTCTTTTTTTAATCTTTGTCTTTGGTGTCATGGGTTGGAAACTCACTTAAATTGTTAAATGGTCTAAAAGGGCAATTGGTGAGTCACAGCTGAGCCCAGCTTCCCCGTCCACTAAACAGTTACAGCGATTGGCTGGTTTGATGAGGACTGGCATCCATTGCAAAGAGCTTTAGTTTCTTCCTGGTCCCACAGTGGAGAACAACAAGGTTTAAAAAACAGTTTTGTTCCAACGCTCACATAGACTGTGACGTCTCCGTTATTTATTTCTTCGGTATGTTGTATTACGCTCACCTGCTGTCTGTGTTTTTGAAAGTGTTTATCCGAGGCTGAATGAGTCACTCACTGCAGACAAAATCTACCAGTGGTTGTAAATAATGTAACCTGAACCCGACAGCACTGAGCGCTGTTTCCGTCTTGGCGTTTGGCTTTTTAGATATTTGGTCACAGATCAACCGAAGTTACTCTAATCATCCAAAACGAACGGCAACGTGTTCATCCAGGCTCGACCAGAAGCCACATTTATTATTCACGTCTCCTGTTTGCCGTTCCTGTTTTCAGATTTACTCCTTGGGTAGTTCATGGATTTTAAAAAGTGTTAGCAAATATTCACCTTGCGATATTCACCTTTGTTGACAACGATGATTCAGAGTGAAGATTTACTAGTCCTGCGAAAGCAAAAACGATTAACTGCACATAATCTTTAGCTGTGTACTTAATAATTAGAGGAAAAACCCCCATGCAGAAGTGCTAAAATAAAATAGCCAATTATTTTTTATTTTAAGAAAGCCCTACAGTGTGCAATGACCCCACGAAGTGCGAGAAATAATAGCCTACAACTTGAGACACAAAGAGAGAGAATAACGCTGAAGTTGAACTTTAATTACAGAGTCTTCTTGTGTCCCCTCTGTAGGTGATAGGGTGACTATGTTCCCTGTTTTGGACATAGACCAGAATGATATTGTGGACACTAACGGAGCCGGAGATGCCTTTGTTGGAGGTATGGCATTATTAAGTGCATATCTTCATATCTGTGTACAATCCAATTAACCTTTGGTACTGGCCAACTATGCAATGTAGTAAAATCTCCAGATTATATGAGTGTGACTTTTACCCTGCTGTTTTTTTCCCCACTCTGATCATAGCGCCATATAAAACAGCCAACATTTATGTCCTGTTGAGGAAGAAGCAGTCCCTTTTTCTAGAAGCAATTAGTACTTTGCTCATTTTAACCCTAACTGCTCCCCCAAACTATTCTCGGAAGTGATTGATGGCTACAGGTTGACCTCTGCTCTTCTGTCTACCCAGGATTCCTCTCGGCGTTGGTCCAAGAGCACGCGTTGGAGGAGTGCATCCGGGCCGGACACTACGCGGCCAATGTCATCATCAGGCGGGTCGGATGCACCTTCCCGGAGAAGCCAGATTATCACTGATGCACCCGAAAATGCTGCGCACGTGTCTTTTCCACAGAAATATTTGTATGTTTCGGGATTTTACGTATACTTATTTTCTATTCACAGTGACAGACTGCATGGGACTAATTACCTCAGCTTGACTATTTTATCAAACTGTTAAAAAAAGGAAAAATAGCAGCTCTGATGTTTTAATATAAGTCAAATACTGGAAAAATATGTGTATGTTTAAAGGCTTATTCCGCTAAAATCTGTCTATTGGATGTAAAAAACTGAATACCTGCAAGCCTGAGAAGGCTGTGGGAAAGTGTCAAATGTGTAAGCACATCTCAAGAAACAAATCAACATAATCTGCCAAACTTCACTAACATTGATCCATATTTTTTCCCCACTACAGAGCAAACACTATGTCCCAATAGCTCCTCCTCGTAGCTGGGGGTTTTGTATTTTAGTGATTTATAGGAAACTTGATAAAAGCTAATAATAAGCTGATCAGTAGCAGAGAAGTGCATTATCCCGAAAGAGTGGTTTGAAAGGTTTCTCCGGGTTCTGGTGACTTCTTCATAGACCCTGAATCACAGCCAAAAAAATAAAGATATATTTACAGAAACTTCTCAAGCCATTCCTGCCACAGAAGCCACTTCTCAGTTTTACTAATTATCGTAATATTTATTACTTTTCAAACAATAACTGCTTTGCCTGTAAATCGCTAATTACGCTTATTTAACTGGAGCTTGTGCACTCTGAAGAGACGATAGTGACACTGAAGTGGTGTAATTAGCAGTGAAAACTATAAGCGCAAAGCTGTAAGGTACAAAGTTGTCAGCGTAATCTGTTTTGGGGGGGGGGGGGGGGCTGTAAAATAGAAACAATACCACATTTCCACTTCAGAGTATTCCTTTAATATTTAGCTGCCGTGCTGCAGCAATCAGGGATTGGGTACTGACAATCTTAATAGATAATGAGATAAAAGTGAAACATGTTTTTTTTGGTACTATTGAAATAAATCAACTGATCCCACCATGAGACTCCTGGAGAATTTTGACATCTAAGAGCTGTTTAACCCAGAGGTGATGTTTATTTTAGGAGATACAAAAAAGAAAGAGGATATGAAAACAATGTTATAACCCACAGAGTTTGTGAATTTCCTCATTATTTAATCAGCCAGAGGCACACACTCTCATGCTAATCACTTTTGGATGGCTCAGCACCCTCCATTACGGACCTGGTGTCCTGGCTCTGCTCAGCTGCTGCTCCACCCTACCCCTCATCATGCTTATTGGGTCCTAACTGGACTCTTGTGGTCTGGAGCTGCACTGCAGGGCTGCAGGAGATCATTTTTCTCAGTTTAAGGGATTAGCGGTCGCTCTTCGCTGGAGTCATTAGAGGGACCTGAAAATTAGGCTGATCCTTCGTACCCAGCTGTGCTGTCGCTGGGGGTTGGAGAAGGGGATCAGAGGGAGGCCCTTTCCAACCACCACCACCCCCTCCCTGCCTCCCTCCTCCTGTCCTATTCACTGAGGGCCAGCAGAAGTGTCGGGCAGTGTCTCGAGTGTTTTGTGGAAAATAATTCAACTTATCTGTTCTACAAAGAAGTGTGATTGAGATTTTTTTCTTTTCTTTTTTCGGTTCCCCTCGCACAACCTGTTACATCATATTGTCGTTTTATTTTCTTTGAGCACATCAGAAGGAATCCAGTATTTACACTCCCCGCACACGCAGCCCCGCTTTCATAATGAGGCATCGTTTATGCATTTATGCTAATTGGGGCCATCTAGGTGAAAATATTCTCCAGCCAAAATGTTATTAACAACTTTGAGACACTTTTTTTTTCAATCAGCATTTTTTTTAAAGGTTTCACACAGATGCGCTTTGAAAAGGACCACATTTCTGATTGGGCAAGATCACACTCCATGGCAGCTGGTTCATTTGCTTCTCAAGATGACAGATGGCAAAACACAAACACAAAAAGAGGGAGCCATGATTAAGTAATGAGAATGCCTGCCACAATAAGGAAACTACCAAACATACTTTTTCCCCCCACTTTTTGCTGGTTAACTTTTGCCTTGCTTTATGAAAGCAAAAGGCAAGAAAGCAGACATGGAAAACTGTACATCTGATTTACATTTTTACGATTCTGTGCTGTGTGTTTGCTGCTCCATTTCTGCTTACCAGTCTACAAGATTTACAGGTTTGAGTTAAACACACTGTGAGCTTTGAAGCAGGGAGAAGAATGTCTTAATTTTGTGACATTTGCCTACTTTTTTTTTTAATTGAGCATCATTTTAATTGCAGGCAAAAGAGTAACTGGGGCCCTGGCCAGTGTTTTGCCCCGCAGATGGGCAGCAGTGTTTGTGAACACCAGTGCGGCAGTTGGCAGGGATTGAGGAGGAGGTGGCGGGGTGTGTGTCTGTGTGTGTGTGTGTGTGTGTGTGGTGGTGGTGGGGGAGGGATGGGCAGATTGCAATGGCACATGCTCCAATTCAAATTATCCCTGGACCCATGCAGCAGTGGAGGACCTGCTGGGGCCCAGGGTGGCATTCATTATAACCAGACACAGGCAGGTTTTGGTCAGCGCCTCCATCGTGACGCGAGTCCCGAAAGCATCAAATCTGGACTCTTTGCGGTTTTACGACTGCACCTAAAAGGAAATGTGCATTTTTATTTGCGCACGTTTTGCCACAAATTATCATTAAGGAGATGCAAGCAAATGTCAAGGACTGCACGGGGAGGAAGATGGTGAGTGATCTGCAGGTCAACAGAAAACATCAAGGTCATGGAGGTAATGAGGAGAGCGTGTCTGATGAAGATGCAGCATAATGGCAAAAATGACAAGACAAGTGTTAAATGAATGCAAATCAAATTACACATCAAATGTGGCTCTTCTCCCCCACCACCACCACCACCTCCTTGGTTAAAGTCTTTTTAAAGGCTTCTTGTACAGTACTGTATGTGTTCATAATCTGATGGGAAGTTACCAATTATCTCTCCCTAATTACACCCGTATTACTGCTTGAAAAATGAGCTTTCTGGCATTTCTAATGCTGCTAAAGAGTTGGTGAATGAGAGAGGCGAGCGCAAATCTTAAAAAAAAACCAAAAAACTGAAAATTTAATGATCTACATTATTGCTTACAACTATTGCTCTTCCTTGGGCTTGGTGAAGTTAATTAACAGATTAGGATGGGGGGGGTAGTGTGTGATATCCCTTGCGGCGCTGGATAGTATTGGCCAATGCAAGAAATGTGTAATATGTATATATGTATATTTAGAATAATGATAATAAAAAAAAGTCTGGATTTATGTGTTTGTGTTGAAATGAGCCACATCAGAGCGCATCAACTGGAAGTTTTAAATGCCCACGAGGTGCTGGCGTTAATGGGGCTGTTACGACATCAAAATGTCACGTAGCAAGCCGTGGCTAATCCACACACACACACACACACACACACACACACACACACACAAACAAAACAAAAAAAACATGGAAGTGTAAAAATGTTCCTCTTGGCTCATCGCTGGACGTGTTGATGGTGAGGTGGTGGTGGTGAGAGGGGAGGGGGAAAAAAAGTGAAATTGACAATATCATTGTAGGAGCGCACTAAAGGGGCGACGGTCCGCTCCACTACACTGAAGTAGGGATGTCTACAGTGGAAGAAGAAGAAGGGGGAGGGTACCACTTTGTCACAGGCTGCTATGTAGATTAACCTTTCAATTAGTTGTTATCAGGTCCTCTCCATGTCTCGGCGCAAGCTTTTCAGCCTTCGTTTCAGGACATCAAATCCCGCAAAATCGCTCGGATATGTCGCGTCGCATTTTATCCTTCGACGTTTTCCCCGATAATGAAGAGGACTATCCGAGGGGGGGAAAAACTTGAAGAGGTAAAACTACCAGCAAATATTTACGGTAGCCTGTGCCCTCTCTCTCTCCCTCTCTCCCTCACGCTCTCCCTCTCTCGCTCCCTCTTTCTTTTTTTTTTTACCTCTTTCCTACTAGTTATATGTTCATCCTTGCATGAAACTTGCCGTTAATTTGTTGTGCCTTCTCGCCCACGGCGGCGTCTGATTAGAGATCGGTTCTGTGCAGCCTATAACATCTTAACAGTGGTGGTGGTGAGTGTGTAAGGGGGGGTGGAGAAAGAAAAATACTGCGAAAAATCAAAAAGGAGGCTTGTGTATCATTTCTAATATATATATGTGTATAGCTTAGGTGAGAAATGTGAGGTGAAGCTGAGAGATGGGGAGCACTACTTGAAGCGAAAGAACTAGCGATACATAATTGAGAAGCGGTGATGAAGGAGCCACTCTCCCGGCAGCCGTGTTAACTTGTATTCCCTACTGAACATCTTTACTCCCCCCCTCACATCCCTCTCTCCCGCCTCCAGGGCTCACTATTTGTCCTCATTGGAGATATTTGATAGTTAATGGTGATAAAGAGGTCATGCCATCGTTGCACGGCGCAACACGGGACGTTAATATAATTTTCCTGGCGGATGTGGAGCGAGCGCAAAACCTACTTTTTTTTTAACATAACGCGTAACGGAATATATATTTATCTTCCCCCCTCTCAATTTAATAGTTTAAATGTTAAATATCGGGAGAATTACGGCTCCTCTCGGGGAAATTATAAAAAAGGGGAGGAAGATAAAGAGAGAAGGAGGCAGGGACGGAGGAGGGGAGAAGGCGATAGCATGCATTTATGCCTGCAGGAGTCTTGCATATGCTACCTGGAATTATTTAAAAATAAATAAATAAATAAATAGAGATATGTGTGCCACTTTAAACCAGTAGTGAGGGCCTTTGCAGGTTTTATGCAAACAAATGATAGATTTAACAAACAGCCAATTAAAGTCTAAAACGATCCAAATCACTTTCAAGTGTAACCAACTGTTTCAAGGAGGGAATCGGAGTAAAGGTGGGCCGGTGTTAAACGCTTTGTAAATGAGGTTAAATATTCGTCTCATTTAATTGCAACTTACTATTTAATGCCTGATATAGTGTATTTATAACTTAATAATAACCCTTCGCTACGTATGGAGCCGCAAGTTCAGATGTAACGCGTGCTGGAGGTGAATGATATCAATTCGTCACTGTAGGCACCTTAAGAGGCGGGTCAATTGAGTGAAGTGACAGATCATACAGCCAGTGCCGTGCCTCTTAGAGTGAGCTCATACATAAAGATTGACATGTGCTTTATCAAACCAGAAATCGGATCTTGTCTTTACAGCCAATATTGAAGTTGCTAGGGAGGGCACATTAGTGTAGGTAAGCTTTAATGAGACTCCATTGGATTGTAATCAGCGTCATGTCGGATTCATGTAAACTACAACATTGTAACAAAATGGCGACTGTTTAGGTGACATCAGTAATGCTGGCAACGCTGTCATTTATCTGCTCAACTCGGCGGAGCGCAAACTCTTCGGTGTGTTAACGTAGTTTTTTTTGTCTTACCACCGCTTTCTTCCGTCGTCAAACGGCTCGGTGGCGACTGCGGACGTGCCCCGAAGCGCCTGTCAGCAGCTGTCAGGAAGTGAGCATCGATTATTACGTGTGTCATTAAAGCTCGCGCTGATCAGTTTCGTCGCCGCGGACGTGGAGCTGTCAAAAAAAGTCTCGTGCGGACAACTAACGGTTAAACTTTTACGTATGATTTCCTCTTTTTGACTGTAATATGTGTGTTTTTAGCCAGTTTGTGTGTGATATTTACGTGCAGCAGAAATAAATGTTAACTCCTAAGGTTGCCTCTGTTTTTTTCCAAATGCGAAAGGGACTCTGAAACCGAAAATGTGTTTCTTTCGAGGTGACTGTGTACACTTTCCCAGAAGTCGGTAGAAGTTTCTAGCTGCCTGTCATAGTGTGAAAACTTACTACTTTTAGAAGAAGGGAAAAAAAGAGTCTCTTTTGAAATGGACATCTGGTTTGGTGTGTGGATTATAGTGTCAGACTATGGATTAAGTCACTCTGATTTCTTTAGCAGCCATGACAGCGCCTGCATCTGTTTTTATCCATCTGTTTCTCATGTTTTAGCACATCTTAAAAAGTCCTGCATTCCTCTGGCTTAGCTTTCATACCCGATGTGCCATCAGATAGTTTACAGAATGTGAATAAGGAGAAATAAAAGGTGATCTGACTATTTGTTGTTTTTTCTTTTTTCTGTTTTTCTTTTAGATTTAATCTGGAATTTTAATAAACTCAGCTCCTGGTCAGCTGGTGACTACCATTGTGGAATTTACTAGTGCCAACTTTTGTTGAAGTTCAATGTGAGATACCCAGGATTGAGAAGAAATAGTGAGCGGATGCGGCTGTGGAACATAACTTCTTGATCTTACTAAGGATGTGGATGTACCCAGTTTTCAGCAGCAGAAAGGGGGAATCTTTATGGATCTCATTTTTGTGAGGCTAATTGTTCAACCATGGTAAAACTTGCAAACCCTCTTTACACTGAGTGGATTCTTGAAGCAATACAGAAAATCAAAAGGCAAAAGCAGAGGCCCTCAGAGGAGAGAATTTGCCATGCGGTGGCAACGTCACATGGACTGGACAAGAAGACCGTCCTTGAGCAGTTGGAATTAAGTGTTCACGATGGCTCTATCCTCAAGGTTACAAATAAAGGAAGCGCCTCCTACAAGGACCCAGGACATCCCGGAAGAGTTGGATCAATCTTGCCTGCAAATGCACCTGTGCCATCAAAGGAATCTATATGGAATTCGAGCGATCTGCGCCATATTGATTGGAATAAAATGCTTAGGAGGGCCATCGAAGGCCTGGATGATACCCATGGCTCCTCGCTAAAGAACATCGAGAGGTATCTGAGGAACCAGGATGACCTCTCAGACATTGTTGATAACCCCGCTTTCCGGCAGAGGTTGCGGCTGGCTGCTAAGCGAGCAGTTAACACTGGCAGGTTGTCAAAAAATGGTCCGAGGTATAAGCTCAGCCATGGAAGCGTAGAGGGAAGGAGCTCCAGGTGTCCAAGTGCTTCCACCTTGGTCCTGTCATCTGTGACACTCCTCCCCCACGAGCGAGACCAGGTACACACTCCTCGGCCTCTGCATTGTTACTCCTTCTTGATCTTACTTCAGTCGTGTTGATTCATGTGTCATTCTGAGCTTTTCTTTGCCTAATGCTGCTGTTAACCCAAAAGGAGACATTCCTAAAAGTAGAAACATATTCCTGCTGTTGTTGATGTCTTATTGTTTTTGATCTTCTTGTCAAGCTCTGACATGTGCCACAGCTTTTTTTGGGTTCTTCAGCAGTGGCATTTATTTGAAACCTTCAGCAGTTGGGAAGGTTGAAAGTTCAGGCCACTTAAGAGTAGGACTTTTATGATTGTTGTCTTAATCTTTGGGACTTAAAGCTGGGCAGGTCTGAAACAACGCCATCTAGAGTGCGTCCCTTTGGGATTGTGTTGCTGTTGGTCTCCATAATAAGAGAGCTTGGATAATCAGAAAGTCATGCTGACTGTGTGGTAGGCAGTCTGCTGTAGGCTTCCCACAGGTTATGTAACTCTAGCCTAATGACCTTAAAGGATGTGGCTGGCGTTCTTGTGAGTTGGTGAACAAAATTATGATAGATTATTGGTAATTTGCACGTGAATGAGCATGTGTTGAGAAAGTAAGACTGAATATTCTCCCGACTGCATGCAGCTGTTATGAACTTGGTGCAAACTGAGATGCCCCAGAGAGGAAATAACACCATATAAACAAACTTTCGACATCCACAGGGTGGTTTATAGTTTGCAGAGATTGTGTCTTTGTTACTGGTGTTTAACAATAACACACGCTGCTGACAAATGTCTGTAAGATGACAGCACTTTTGTTCTTGCTTTGCAATTTTAAGACACTGTCAAAGAGTGGGAAGAGTGCTTGATGGAAAATGGTTTTCACTGCGTGACCTAAAGTGCAGTGTGTAGTCATCTAGTTAGTGTGTTGTCAAGGCTTTTTGCATATCATGTGTTGAGGCTTATCAAGATGAAATGCGGTCTAGTTTATGCACAAGTTATGCAGCTGAAGTAGCAAGCAGCATCAGGCTATAGAGATGTCACTCTGCTCTTCACCAGTTTCACAGTGAATAATCAGGAAGCGACACCTTGATACTGCAGCCACAACTGTGACTGTGTCTGTGGTGAGGCCAAAAGTGAAACTGAGAAGTGTTTAGAGACACAGTGTCCTGCAGTGGTTCTCATAGCTGAGGAAGGCCTGCTGTTTTCCATTTGGAACATTTCAACCTATTGCTCGCGGCCTGATGACATCACCTCGCCGGGTCCAGGTTTGCTGTTCACTTCAAAGGATGAGACAGCTCTGCCTGCTCAGTAGTTGAGTGTGTGTGCTGAGAATAAGAGATACTTTGAGGTAAAAAAGAGCAGTCTTGGTTTAGAGTTTATTAGATTCTGAAGAGACTCTGGCAGGAACAAAGGCAAGGAATGAGAGTTTTTTTCCTGCTGTGTTATGCAACCACTTGAGCTCTCTCTCTCTTTCTCTCTACCAGCACTGTTCTAATAGGACCCCACCCCCTCACTCAGGACAGCCTGCTCTTTTGAAGCAGCATAATTTCCTGTAATGTACTTAATTTAGAATCCCCAAGTAAATCATCAGCATCTCTTCAGCTGCGTTTCTTTCTTTCTTTCTTTATTTTGCATTTTTCTCTTGTACAGATTTCAAATTGCTATTGGTTTTTAATCACCAGACACAAGAATATTCCTAATGGAAATTAATCCAGCCTTCATAGCTGAGTCAGTGGAGACTGTGTTATGGAGCCTTATTAAGACTTATTATTTTAAACAACTTCACATCACTGTGCTTGGAGCATTTCATCAGCGGCGTACACAGGTTGCACATTAACACTGTCATTATCAGTCTTTATCGCTTTAGCGGAAATCGTATTTATAGTTGTCTGTTAACATATAATGAAAGTGTCACACAGTGCACTTCGTGTACCTAAACAACAAGGCATAACCCAAAGTATTCCTAACACCAAGGCTCTGTTCTCAAATCCTGTTGTCTGCATCTGTTAGCAGTGATAATACAGACTTCGTTGATCGGTGATCAAGGACGACTGCTAATGTTTTTCCCCTTTTGTCTGCTTGAAGCAAGTCTCAATTCAACTTTGATGAAGCCTTAGCTGGCAGATTTTGCACAGTCGAGTTAACAAAACACAGGGCTTTAAAAGCAACAACATTTTGGAAATGACAGAAAATTAAGCAAAACGTCCACAACAAGTTCTAAAAATTCAGCTTTTGCCTTTACACCAGAGATATTCATTATAACATTTTGTTCTTATAGGTGACCTGTAATGGTAATTTCAGCTCTATATTTTAATTCTTGGACTGTAGTACAGTAGCTTTGCGTTGTTTATGCGTTGATAATAATCTTTATTTATATTATATCGACTCCTAATAAGCCATTTTCTATCTGTCTTTTGCCCCCTTCACACCAGCTTTTTTCTGATTGGTTGCCCGTCAGAAGCAGAAGGTTTGAACAGCATATAAGGTTATCCACCCTCTGTGACTCTGCTCCTGATTGTTTGTTGATCTTATTGTTATTTTGTCCCTTTTGCGTACAAAAATCATTGAGATCATTATGTGCATTTGGACTGTGAAGGCAATGTTGTCTGCCCTTCTTGAACTTGCTGCCTTTTGTCTGGGTGAGATGTGTTTTATTGTGAGTTATCATCACATATATCAAAAATCACCAGTTACCTCCGAGCCACAGTGTTAAATCATACAGATGTAGAGTCATCACAAAGCTCATCACATAGATTTTTTTTGTGGTTTTATGTCCATAATCACAGCTGTGTGAGCAGCAGTCTGCTTCTAATGCCAGCCCGCTTTCAAATATTGACCTGGCAGGTTGGAAAATAGAGTAATCATTGATGTGGCAGTAAACTGCTTCCCCTCGCCGTAGCAAGTAATTGATACAGCCAGGAACAATGACCAGATTGCCATTGCATCCTTGCTTCACTTTCCCTCTGGGGTTCATTTGGAGTGGAGTGACGGGTTGAAGGGATGCTGCTGTTTTTGTGTTTTGTTGACGAATGGAAAAGGAAAAACAACACCTCCCCCGATTCAAATGAGGGTCAGAGGGAGGTCAGTGCCAGCAGAAATTTGAAAGATGCAAATTGGGTTATGGTCAGGATGATGATCTGCGTCATAGAAACCAGGAACTAATTATGGCCATCCCTAGAGGGCCCTCCAAGGCTCCAGTCAATTGGTGAGGCCTTAGTGTGTAAACTGATGATGAGGTGGGTTATTTACGGTCACACCCTGCGAGTGTTATTTTCCGTTAAGAACTTCCTCTCGAGCTGAGAAGGAAACCGCAGTTTGTTTGTTGCTTCTGTAAGAGGCTTTTATGTATGATCTCACATTTAAAGGGAGACTTGTGAAAGCCATACTGCAGCCATCTCAGTTAAGTCTGGTCTTGATTTCAGCCTAAGATTCATTAGACTTTGACTGGCTTTGTATGAAGTAATGACACAAAGTCTTCCCAGCTCTCGCGCTCTCTCTGAAGTCGGCCTCTCTTCATTCTGAGTGATCAATGGGGAAATCCTCTTAAACCTTGAGCTCATATTTTACTTCTTCTGAACTTAACCGTAAGCCCTTAAATGAGCGTTTGTTCTGAGACTTGCAACATTTACTGTGGATCATGGCAGTAACAATGAGAGCATGTTTTATTATTGAGGTAATTTGATTACATGCTGGTTAATCCTTTCAGACTGGAGTGCAAGCTTTAAGAATTGGATTAAGCCCTTAAACTATGATTACTAAGATCACTTACCCATTCAGATGTAATGGATAAAAGAGGTGGATCTCAGATGCAGCATATCTCTGAGGATAAGATTCATTTATTATTCATTTCTAGTCTGTGAGAACTCCACTCTTTTATTTTTTTCCCATTCTCTAAGCTGCTTCTTCCCGCTGATATTTTCATGGGAGTTTCATTGAATCCGCACTTTTCATGTTAACCAGCAATACATGAATAGTTATCTCAAAATCTGGATCAAAGATTTCAGCGCTGCACACACAGTCTGTCATTCTGTCCCTTAATCAGTTTGTCTTTGCTTGTGTTCCCACACCAGCTCCGGGTCGACCCCATCCCAATATGCAGTTTCTGTCTCGGAACGAAAGAGTCAAATCGGGACAAGCGGCCAGAAGAGCTGCTGTCCTGTGCAGACTGTGGGAGCAGTGGTAAGTCACCTTGTGTAACGCTTCACTTTACTGCATGTTCCCACGAGCCATAACATACTGTAAACAAGACTAAACTGCTGGTATGTTAGCTCAGAAGCAACAGTGTCAGCGTATATGTGGACATAGGTCAGAAATGTGGTTAAAATCTCTGCACTGGTGTATAACATGATGTCATATTTATGCTATATGTATGAAATGTTGTGTTTGAAATGTTGTGCAAACTAAGCTAGATTTCTATCATCAGTCAAACATTTTGCACATTTAATGGTGTTAAAATTCACAGTTTAGTATGTGCCTGTGTTTTCGTATCACGACTCAGTAGTGCTCGATGTTTTCAAAAACATGTTCTTGCATTATTTTGGCATATTATCAGTATCCCAACAAAAACATAAACATCTTCTTTTCAGTAACGCTCCTTTGTGATACATTAACTTGTTTATTTCTCAAGTATAATAAATCCTACTTGACCTAAATTTACCATTTAAAGGCAGCGGTGTCAGTTTTGGCTGCAGAATAGTGCAGAATTACCACTTTCTGTCTGTGTGTCTGTCTTTCTCCTTCTTTCTTGTCAACACTGAATACACAGCTAATCCTATTTGAATAAACTTTATTACCTGGGTGTTTGCGCTCACAGTGAGCTTTTACATTGTGGCAGGTTGATTGACCCATAGCGTGCGAGCAGGTTCTGGCCGTGGAGGAAGGCCAATTAAAATGTGTAAAGCAAGTTAACACATTGTACAAGATCAATAAAAAAAGACACACACACACTGTGTACTCAGCTTTAAAGGGCTAACCCTCCTACCATGTTGTACCTGATACACAGAACAACTGTTGAGCAGTCAAAACCTAATGGGTAGAAGTCACGCTCCAAGAGTGTGAATATATAGACATAAATAGATTATTCGGGGGTAGAGTGGGGCATTAAGCAGACACATTGCCTGATATAAACTAATTACATCAGCAGTATTAAAGAAATGCCAACAAATTTCTGTCATCTCACAGTGTTCAGTATATATTCAAGTCATCCAACCTTGGCGGTAGCAGTTTTCTGCATCGGTTAGGCAGATTTCATATTCTTTCACCATATTTTTCTCTTCCCTTTAAGGGATTTATTGGAAGAACAATCTGCAAATTGAGTGGCTGGAGGGATCCAAATTACTTGCAAGCCTCAGAAGGGCAGATGCTCCAAGTGACCATTACAATCTGAAATCACCCAAGTCATTTTCGCTCACTTCAAATTATTTTATAGAGCCACTCCAGTTATAGCAGATCAAAGATCAACCTTTCCCCGCTGCAGATTGTTGGCATTTCCTTTAGTGTTCTTTTGTTCCAGACAAAACTGCTAACCCCCCATAAAATTACCTCTGCCTAGGAGTCATTTATGTTTGAACAATTATTTTAAATGCCGTAAGGAATTGTTCTCCTGGTGACATTTTTATAGCTCAAATTTGACTAAGTAGCGTCGAGGTGGTTTTCATTAACCACTCGTAGTGTACACAAATTGTGCTCTCACTGTAAAACAGCTGTTTTACAACCATGAGAGGGAGCCGGGTGAGAGAAGAGGCAAGCTTTTACATGACTTTCATGGATCAGCTTCCATTAGAATGAGTGCTGCTACTGTTTCTGCCTCATTAAGATCAAATTATCTGTAATTAGTGGCTCAGATGTTTGATCATACTGTTTTTAGACACAACTTGTGCCAGGAGGAAAAGTGTTGTGGACATACAGGCACAGGCCCAGCATTGTTTTTTAGTGATGTAATATGTTAATGTTTAACCTGACTGTGTTGACAAATGAAAAACCTTGTCTCTGGCTCGGTGACAGCGCCAGCGGTGGTAAAATGTCCTGTGCTAATATGCATTTTTTATTGCTCCTAAAGGACATCCATCATGTCTGAAGTTTTCCACTGAATTAACCTCAAATGTGAAGAGATTACGGTGGCAGTGTATTGAATGCAAAACCTGCAGCTCCTGTCGAATACAGGGGAAAAACGCTGTGAGTATTACACATGCATCTTAACACACACCATTTTCAGTGTTGTTGGCTTGAAGGTAGATCCCATTTTGTGCATCCCTGAGGATTTGTTGAGATTTGTAAAGCCTCTCTTGTGCACAATTGGGCTTATTTTTCAAAAAAAGAGACTTTAAATGACGGGGGTGTTACATGTATGCAACTGGGACATCCTTTACACATGCCTGCTGTTCCCTTTCAGGATGAGATGCTGTTCTGCGATTCATGTGATCGGGGCTTTCACATGGAATGCTGCGATCCGCCGCTTTCAAGAATGCCAAAAGGTGAGGTGTTTATACTGTCTGGCTTCTCTGTTTTCCCCCCTCTGCTGTCAATTCAAAGCCTTTTCTTCACAGAAGGCCGTTTGGGGCTGTCACTCAGCACACAGAGAAGCAGCGGTGGCTTATTAGGAGCTTTGCATGCATATCAAATTATTCCAGCTTCCCTGGGGAGATTTGCTATCTCTGGATTACAGTACTGACCCTACATTGAGGCTTGTAATGATGGTGCACGTACTGTAGTAGGATATTTGGCAGGCAATTCATACGAGTCACATAGCTGAGCTCAACAAGCTGACGCAAAGTCTATTTTTCCAAACGGAGAACTGACCCAATGTTTTTCTTATGGATTTTCGCTTTGTGCTGAGTAATTGATTGTCATTGTGAGCTGGTGGGAATCTCGCCAGCTCTTCCTATTAAAGGAAATGTTTCAAATGAATGTACTGTATGTCCTCTGAATTGATGAACCCACCCAAACGGTACTCTCTCTGTTTGGACACCCTCCAGGAACCTGGATCTGCCAAGTCTGCAGGCCGAAGGAGAACGGGAAGAAACTGCTGCACAAGAAAGCCGATCAGATCAAACGTCGATATGCAAAGCCAATCGGAAGGCCCAGAAATAAGCTCAAACAAAGAATGTAAGTGTGCTGTAATCTAACTAACAGCAGTTACATTATACTCAAGGTTAATTGTTTGGTGTAATAATAGTGCATCTGCTGGTAAGATCTCAATACATGGCAACATTTCTGTAGAGAAGTCAAATTGCCATTTTTATAGTAAATGATCCATGGTCCTTTGCAAACATGCATGCATTACAGTTTATAGCTTGACTCTGGTTTAAGTTCCTGACCTGATTAACTATAAATTTAAACATAAGCTATAATACATTTAGCCTCCACAGAGAATAAGAACACCCAAAAATGGAAAACAAATACAGATCACTTCTATGCATTACATAGAATTAATATTGGTAAATTCACGTGTAAACAGCACTTAAGTGTTGTTATTGGATAAAGGAGATCCGTAGACTTTATATATATATATAGCCTTTATAAAAGATGGTCGTTGCTACCAAGTCTTGTTTTTCTAATAGCCAGCGGGAGGAGACTCATCTACTCAAAAATGACCTTTCTGCACCCTTGTTCTGTGACCTCTGGAACCACTTTCCTAATGAATTTGTGGTTTCTGTCATACTAAGTACAACATAGTTGAAGTTATTTTTGTAAATAATGCTCGTGATTAGTGTCAAAAAGGAGAACAAACCTGAGTATGCTTTAAGGTAGGGCTACCTTAGAACTGATGGCTCACTTCCCCTATGAGCGTCTGCTCACAGTGATGGCTGACATGTGTGTGGCTACTTCCATCTTTTTAAACAGTCTATAGCTGGACGGTGTGTTCGCTCTGGGCTGTAGCAAGCCCCTTAAAACTACAGAAGGTTTAGTATTTTCACTCTCTTGTGTATTCAGGCAAGATGTGCAGATGTATTTTATATCTTGATTTGAAAATATATCTTGATATAAAAATGTTTAAAAAAGTGAATGTAAGATGATTTGTGCAGCCCCTCTATCATTACAATATTTCTATTTAAATGCTATTTTCAGTCAGTAGCAGTGCTAATAATAGTTTGAATGCCCTTTATTGATGCCGCGTGGGGGCATTTCTGCTGTATGTTACAGCAACAACAGTAACAGTTAAATTATATAGATGGTTATACAGGTTATAATTATATAAACAGACATTTTTATGTGTGAAAATGAATAGATGTCCACAACTTACATCATGCTGTGAGCATTTTATTCATCCTGTGCCTGGGAATATGAGCTCCTGGTGTCAGGGTAGAGAAAACAAAAATTATTGTGTCTAACTAAGAATCTCGCAGATAACTCTGAACAGGAAATATGAAGCAAGACTTTAGGCTTTGTATAAATATTACTGTTAACGACATTACATTTCTGAGAATGATTTGTGCCTCAAAACGTTAATGACATAATTACACGTCTGAGTTGATGTTTTTGGTTACATTCATGTGTCAGCAGTGAGATCTACATTTACTTTGCTGTTCTTGTCCCGGCAGGTCTGTAACCAGTGGTGACGGCTCCATGGTAGCACTGGGAGGAAGGGGGTCACCTGGTAGGGGTCAAAAGATTACCGTCTGTTCCACACCTTCATCTGGTCATGCTGCATCTGTGAAGGACGCCCGAGACAGATTTGCTGTTGCAGACCCTTGTTGTGCGGTCGACGCCACCCAATTCACCACTTCCACTCCCTCCACCACTCCCCTCCTCACGCCCACCTCCACCCCAGCTACACTCACTGTTAACAAGAAAATTAAAGGGCTTATCGATGGGCTTTCGAAATTCTTTACTCCTTCCCCCGTGGGCCGTCACATGCGAGCTGTAGCCATAGAGTCGCCCGCCAAACAGTTAAGCTCTAGAGAAAAGGGTCCACCCAAACTGTCCAAGCCACCAGAGCTGTTTGCCTTTGCTGCTGATGCCTCTCAAAAGATAACCCCCTCATCCTCTGCACTTCCTCCTGCTTCCACATTGCCCGGACTTAGCCCCCCCTCGCAGGTGTCCAGCAGCTCCACTTCTGCTAACTCTCCCCAGAGCTCTTCCAGCCAGTCTAGTGTTCCTTCCCTGAGTAGTCTCTGCAATAGCAGCCAACTTAAGGGACTTTTTGACGGACTCTCTCACATTTTTACTACTCAGGGACAGTCACGGAAAAAGCGACTACCTTCCTATGCGCCACCTAAGCCCCTGCCCCATAAGCAGTACTCCCCCCATACGTCCAAAACGGGGCCCCAGCGCCTTGGAAAGAGCGAGTTTAATAAAAATAGGTTAGACTCCACAACTGCTGGGCCAGGCCGACCCAGAGGACACCCGTTTAAGATGGTCAGTCATTTCAAACGTAACCCTTTCTTTAAAAAGCGCAGGACACTAGGCAGGCTGAGGTATAAAGGGAGCCCTCAGAAGGGAGCCCTCTCACCAGGAAAGGGAGACTTGACTGACGGAAGAATTAAGCCTGAGAATAATCATGGTAAGCAAGGCTCGAAATTCCAACCAAGACCTGCGTCTCCACACCTCTAAGCTTCTTCTTTATTTTTTACTTTCATTTTTTAAAAGCTTGACACTCGCAGTTATTTTTTTCCAGACTAGAGCTTATCTTTTCTTTGAGAAGGCACCCTCAGCACTCTAACAGACTACTAATCTTCCTCCTAATTTAAATTCTTTTAGTTTATTAACACAATTTCGTTGCGTTTTGACTTGACTGCGGAGTATACGTGGCTTCCATCCTCTCGCCCGTTGGCTTTTGTCATAGTGCATGGCCCACTAACTCCCTCATGTTGCTCCTTGCTCTGTCTTCGACCGTCTGCAGTAGTGCGCCCATTGTGATCACTACCTAGTAGAGACTGTAGTCCCATCGCCCTCTTCCTCATCCCACCCTCACTCTTGAAATCACTGTCTCCTCTCAACCTCACTTCCAGCGGTCATTACGAACCAGTGATTCACCCACCCAAGCTGACTCAGAGCTGACATGATGATTATGGCCTAAGTGCAGTAACCCTTACATTTCACTGTCTTCAGGAGTGAAGTCACAGCTTAAAAAAAAAGAAAGACATGTAGGGGGAAAAAAACCAAACGGATGTATGTTTCAAGAAGTTCTAAACAATATCCCGCACAAACACTCGTTACTCCTCCAGCACATTCCCATAAATATGTTAATGATGCATCACTTCCACTTGTAATGGGTTTTTGTTTTGGTGGTTAAGTCATGGTGTTGATGTCTTTCATAAAATTACTGCCTGCTTTCCAGCATCAGTTGCTTTTCATGTCGACACTCGCTCCCTTCACTGCATCTGCTTCTTAATTCATGGGAAACTGTCTTGGTGGATGACTAAGCACATGAAAGCGGTTACGCAATTAGAGTGATTTAGTTTCACTTCATTACATTAGGGATTTTCATATAAACATGCAAAGATGATACATTATGAAATTCCTCTGAGACACAGCCTCAAACAGGCTCAGCAGCAGTGCTCACAGTATAAGCACATTTGCATAGAATGCATTTATGAGATTATTCCGCGGCTGCTTCAAACGGGGCGCTGTTGATGTGCCGCCTGATGTGTTGATGTCGTGCTATTGTTCCTCTAACAGGCCACAACGGGGAGCTGCACGTGAAGCAGGAGACCCAGGCAGACTTTGCGGCCATGTCCAGAGACCACGTCACAGAGGAGGACATCGAGACCTTCACACGAATCCAGGAACTCGCTGCTCAGGTAGGAAAACGCTATAAATCTTTTGCTCATTTTACGTGCTTGCAAGAAAACTGAAAGGAGAACCAAAGTGGGATTATATACACAAAGAAGGTCTTTCAGTGATAATATGTCATGTCAGTTTTATTCAGCTCTCTTGAGTATATTGTAATATAAAAGGAGCCAACTTCTAATCCAATTGTGTTCATTGCCTAATTGGTAAACTCTTGCCAATAAAAAAGCTAAATACAAGCCAAGAATACATGAAACAATAACCCATGTAAAAGAAAGTCTTCTTTTTGACTTTTTTGTGTCATTTTGCACTTCTTGGAGGTGAACATTTGTCAGCATTTTTAGACTAACACTTCAGACATACAAGCCTAGAGACCCTCCGGAAAAGTGTATTTCCTGACCGGTTTGGGAGTTATTAATTAAGGTTGCTGGCAGTGTCCATATGAAATCGGTTGCAAAGAGGGTGCTGCACCAAAGGCTCCTTGCATGTTTTGGTTGCTAGCAGGTTGCCCATAGTTTGCATGGAAGAAAGGGACTTGTCTACCCTTCACTTTCCGAGCTGTAAGGAAACTTGTGCAATGCTAACTGGAGAACGTTCACCCTAAAAACTGCACCTTTTGAAATGTGTTGGCTGTAACAGTAAAACACCACTGTCCGGTCTGTAGGCCCGTGCAGCAGGGCATAACTGAGCAGGCTAACAAAACATTCGTATAGGTTAAATTCTCCGCCTTCTTCAGACTGTTTATCTTTGACTGAGGGTACAATTTGGCCTCAGTCAAACTGTTTGTCTTTCCACAGAACATTTTGTTTTTCTAAGACCCTGAAGCATGACTCTGGAGTTTCACTCTTAATTTAAACAGATAGATATACTATACGTCTGGAATGCATGGGTCTTAATAAGCAAAAAAGCTTATTTCACTAATACTTACGAATTTAAAAGGTACTAACTTTGGTTAAAAAGATCAAGGGCTCAAATATAACATAGTTTGTTTATAGACTCAGAAAACCATATAGACATCAGAGAATATGCAGAAATGCTGAGTAAAAATAGTCATTTGAAAGAAAAAAAAAGAAACGGAAACCACTGGCTCAATCGGTAACTGGGGTGTCAGCATGGTAAAGCTTATCTTATTTGTGCGACTGATTTTGGGCAGATGTATCTTTCATTTCTCACGAGAACCATGAACCACAATCTCGTCTCGACAGAGTTCTTGACACGAGGAACTGTAATGCTGAATTATCTGGGTCACTATATTTATCAGTGTGTCTTTGTTAAATCTTTTTACAGAGAACCGGATCTCGTTCATCACTGATGAACACAGACTCCGTTCGATGCCCCGCTGTCATTGAATTTGGGAAGTATGAGATCCAGACCTGGTACTCATCACCTTACCCACCTGAATATTCAAGGTAAGTAGTATTTTTTGCACCAGATAATGCCAATTTCTTTTGTTGCTGGTGCCGAGTTTATTTCAGTGTCCTGTTATAAAGCCTCTCATGCTGAAGTACAAACCTCAGCTCTCGTTTTTGTCTTCACCAGATTACAAAAGCTTTATATATGCGAGTTCTGTCTGAAGTACATGAGAAGCAAAAACATCCTCCAGAGACACACAAAGAAGTGTGGCTGGTTCCACCCGCCAGCCAATGAAATCTACAGAAAGGACAACCTCTCCGTATTTGAGGTCAGCTTCCCTTTACAGCAATAAAGCAATAACTGTATGCTGCATGAGATCCCACTGAATGGGCGCTGGGAGGGTGGGGGAATGGGAACTGTTTGAACAGTGTCCTCTTGCTCTTTTTATTCCGTGTTTAGGTTGATGGAAATGTCAGCAAACTATTCTGCCAAAACCTCTGCCTGTTAGCCAAGCTTTTCCTGGATCACAAGACCTTGTATTATGATGTGGAGCCTTTCCTCTTCTACATACTTACAAAGAATGATGAGAAAGGCTGTCATCTTGTGGGCTATTTCTCCAAGGTAAGAATTACGGAGTGATTTTTATGGGAAATGAAGGAATACCGCACATCATTTGTGAATGCTGATACTGAGACCTCACAGTAGTTTGTCTATTTAGTGATGTGGATTTAACTTCCTCACAGTGGTTCAAATGTGGGGAAATTTTCTGCTTTCTCAGTTTTAGATGACCGTAAATTGATCATCTTGGAATATCTAATGTTATAAAAATTCAAATGTCAGTTGCAGCCGTAATTCTCACACGGCGATACTTTTTAGTGAAACATCTCGGTTTGTGTATTTGATGTGCATGTGCATGTGCACAGCTTTAGACAAGGACAATGGCAGGTGCAGTAAATTGCCAGCTTCAGCAGAGCTCTGACATACTTGATCTGTTTCTCCTTCCCCCAGGAAAAGCTTTGCCAGCAGAAGTACAATGTCTCCTGCATAATGATCATGCCTCAGTACCAAAGGCAAGGATTTGGAAGGTTCCTTATTGATTTCAGTAAGTTCCTTAATGCCTTTTTAGACCACCACACTTGGTTTTTATTATTGGTCTTTACAAACAGTTTCAGATTAAAGGCAGAGTTTTGTAGCTTATGGCAAGGTGCTGTTATTTTGTTAAGGCTTTTCAAGGGTGTCTAATCAAGAGCATTCATGTACAGTGCTTAGGCAATCACAGAAGATTAGGAGTGGGAAACATAACATTCTGGCTGCAGTATTAATTTGATGGCCAGTAGTTTTCACCTAAGCATTGCCTGAAGAGCCCCCCCCCCCCCCCCCCCCCCCCCCCCACCCCCACACAGACACACACACACACACACACACACACCAAATTCTCTCTCCTTGACTTCTGATGAGCCGTGGATGCTGGTTTTTTGTTTTAAGTCTAGTAAATGCAACACATACAATATTTAAAGCCCACAGTCCACTTATGAAAACAGTTGCTGCCTTGAGTGGATTTTTGTGTTTAGGCAGGCATTTTTTTGTCATTATAGGCATTTTATTATTTTTCAAGGGTTGTCTCCGTGCCGACCGTGGAAGACAAGGAAAAAAAGGAGCGAGTGCAGGGGTGGGCAGGCGGTAATGGAGCATTTGATTTCCTGTTCACTTTGGGAACCATTGAGACAGAGATGCGAGAGGATCTGTGATATTGAGAGTGTGCTGATAACAAAGACAGGGATTAAGGGAGATTGAACACAGCTGAGTTCTGAGCTCTTTGAAGGCTTTATTGGAAAATGTAGCTTTGGAGCTGGAAGTTGTTTAGATTAAGATTTTCTGTTATATTGGATTGTATTAGAGGAACACTTTGTCTCAGGTAGCTCTCACAGCAGAGCATTAGTGTGTGTAAAGCGTTCTCTTTCAAATCATACTTCACAGGTCTCAGAGTAGCGCTTTTGTTTTGCTTTATTAATGATAATATACTTGTGAAATGACACAAAATGAAAAACGACTTTTTCAATTAACTTATTGGAATATTCATCTCTAAGTGTATTTATCACAAGCTGCTGTTCTTAGCTTTAGTAATGAATATTGTCATGATTACTGGAATATTATGTGTTCCCTGTTTTGTGATTAGGTTAGCTTGTTTGGTTCTCAGTAGTGGGTGCACATTAAAAGGCATTAATTAATTTCATGCCGCTCATAATGGATGACCCTTGACAGGGCTGCTATAAAACTAATTACACACAGATCCATATTAGTATTTTTTCCTTGTGCGTTATCTCTCCTAAGTGCAGTCTCCTGTGAGCAATGACATCCAGCTGCTTCTCTGTTTCGCTCTGTCGCTTTGTTTCCTCTTTCAACCTCCTTTGTTGCCCTTGCTGGCATGTGTCATACCTTCTGACGGAGGTTGAAGGAGTGGAAAGCTTCTCTCCCTTTTGCACTATTTGAAGGTGAATCCCAACTAGGGTTTGGCGTCACATCTTTACATGAATACAGAGGGAAGGGGGGAGGCGCAGGGATTGGATTACAATCCGAAATAACCCAGCCGCTGCCTGCAGCTCGACTAAAGCATTTTGTTTTTGTTTGAATCGTGTCTTTTTAGGTTACCTTCTCACCAGGCAAGAAGGACAAGCTGGATCCCCAGAGAAGCCGCTGTCAGATCTGGGTCGCTTATCCTACCTGGCATATTGGAAAAGTGTCATACTGGAGCACCTTTATAAGCACCCAGATAAACACATCAGTGTTAAAGGAATAAGCAGGGCCACTGGGATGTGTCCACATGACATCGCCGCTACTCTCCAGCAGCTTGGCATGATTGACAGACAGGATGGCAGGTCAGTTTCAGAGCCACAGTCTCCTTCAACTTGCGCTGCCGCTGCTGCTTCTGCTGTCTGACTTATCCAGGCCAGCGGGTATTTTTAACAGCATATCCATTAATGCCGCCGAATATTGACAGAAGTAAGTCAGGTTAAGCACCCCCAAGGACACGAAGCACCTGCTGCCCCAATGAGCGCTACTTTAACGCTCGTATTTAACCACACTTCACCCTCTGTTACCTTTTGTTATGGATGTAGAGTAATGTGCTTTCCTCTTCGCGAAATAGGATCGTGCTGATCAGAAGGGAACGACTGATTCAGCGACACATGGAGAAGCTCAGGGCGAACCCACGTCAGATCGAGGTGGATCCAGACGCCCTGCGTTGGACACCTTCCACCACTCTGAACGCTGTCCTGTCTGAGGAGGAGAGGGAAGCAGAGATGGATGTAGGTTCCTTTGTTCAAGAAACACTAGTTATTTGTTTCTGCTTGCCTGCAATGCTGTTAGTAAATGTTTGTTTGATTAGCTTGGGAGTTCAAATAGAGGCCATTAATGGGAAAGGCATTCTCACTGTCAGCAGGCATCTAATGTTGTGCAAAATTGCTCTAAATCAGTTCACTGCATAATTGATAGTACTGAATATTCCATGAAATGCAATCTTTCCACGGTCGCTTAACAGGAACGTTTCCTTCATGACGGGCAGACATCCAATCATGACGCTGCTCTTATTATCAGGAGAAACCTGCAGTGATTCATTTGTCATGATGTTAATTCCAATCTCTTGCTTTCCCATTAGCGTCGTTGCTCAGATGTTGGATCCGTGCGTGCGCCTTTCCCAGAGATAATGCATCTTGTCTTTTTAATTACCAGGCTGAGCGGCTGAAGGAGCAGGCCAGTTGCTGGGAGAAGGAGGAGAGAGAGGGCTACATGATGACTCACAGTAGTAGGCAACCTCTCACGAAGGTCCACTGTAAGGTTCCCTACAGGACCTACGAACGAAGGCCCGCACCGCCCTGGACCAGGCGCATCCAGCTGACTGAGGAAGTGAGCGATGAGGAAGCTGACGACGATGACGACGACTCAGATGGCTCACCACCCATCTTGACAAAAGCCCATGCAATGCTTGCAGCCAAGAGAAAGGTGACTGTCAGTGTTTGTGTGTGCCACTGTGGAGTTTGCTTCTAGGACAAAGTGGGATTGAGTGTATGTCTAGATGTTTTCCTTCATTAAAGAGCATGTTGTGGTTGAGATGGAAAGGTTTGATAAATATTCATGAATTCAGTGTAGGGTTCAGTGGCTTCCTCCTGTCATCTCGAGCCTCCCTGTGTGCCTGCAGCTGTAGATAATAGATTGTGTTTTCACTGCTGGTGTCGAGACTGTGCAGGCTAAACCTTGTACTATTGTCAGTGGTCATGGTTAATTTACTGCCCTCCACTGTGCTCCTCACATCTGTTCCGTCTATATGGCACTGCCCCCTTGTGCTGGAGATAATATTACAACTGGCTGCATGATGTCAGGGGAGACCTTTTCAACTAAAACACTATGGAAACCAGAAAAGAATGACAGTGGTTGATGGGGTTTATTTGGTGCATTAGTTACTGTATTCATTTCGCATTTTTCTTATGAAGGATTTCGGAGGGAAGAGCGGTTACAGTCTGAGGCAGTCGGTGGGAAACAACTGGAGAATGTAAAATATAGACTGTGGTTTCTGCTTACTCTGCCTTTCTCATTTGTGGGTTTCCACACCAGCCTGCATTGCTCAAACATTTAGTCTTGAGCTGTGGTTTTAACATTTTGCATTTAGCACAGAATCCTGTATGGGTTTAAAAGCTGTACCATCATGGAGGTCATCCACTACTGCCCCACTTTCCAGCATTAACAAAAACCAATCTGCTTTGATTGAGGTTTGTTTTCATTGGTTCTTCTCATGTTTGTATTTCAGAGAACCCTGGTTCTGAAGAAGAGAGGGCGTAAAAGAAAGCGGATAAACAGCAGCGTAACGACAGAAACCATCTCAGAGACGACAGAGGTGCTGAACGAGCCATTCGACAACTCGGAGGATGAGCGTCCCATGCCCCTTCTGGAGCGCACTTTTAGAGTCGGTGAGATGGATGAAGAAGATGAGGAGGAGGCACACAAGGACAAGACACCAGCTGCACCGATAAAACGACGAAGAGGTCGCCCAAGGCTGGAGAAAAATGTGCAAAAAGACAATCTCGAACACTGGAATGAAGGTACTTGAGCTATGACTGCTGTTTACAAAAAACCAAAAAACAACTAAACTTTATATTTCTTATGTTATTTCTCTACACTTCTATGCCTATGTCATGGCAAACCAGTAAAGTGTTGCATTGTTTTGATCTGTAGGAGCTGATCTTCTCTCTAAGAGACCCAGCAAACCCCGTCCAGTGAAACGGAAGAAAGGCTGGCCCAAAGGAGTGAAACGTGGACCTCCTAAATGGAAGCTAAAGAACGAAAGAAAGATGGGCTTTAAGCTGAACCTCTACACACCCCCTGAAACTCCAATGGAGGCAGAGCAGCACCACATTCATACTGAGGAAGCAAAGGATGGGCCGCACCAGGATGGCGTCCATGTCGATGAGGGCAGCAAGGCAGGCAGAGGCTCGGCAAGTCCCAATATAATGCTGGACAGGTTCCCCTCTGAGCCCCCAAGTCCTGCTGACCATGGCTCCCACAAGTCGAGCTCTCCAGAAGCATCACCGGTAGCTTCTCTGGTGTGCTCCCCAGCTGCCTCTCCTGGCGCAGTGTCCCCAAGGCAAGTTGATGCAGCTGATTCACCAGAACCACCTGAAGATGACCAGCAGGAGGTCCAACATGAGCAGAAATCCCCAGCCAAAGATGTAGTGCACAGCACAGAGGGTGCTGTATCGCTAGAGAATGAGAATGAGGAAAATGAGGAGGGCGAGCAAAGAGCCCAAATAGAGGATCAGGATGCAGATGATGAAGATGACCGCCACAGCAAGACAGCAGGGCCAGAGAATAATACAGAAGACCTGGAAGAGAGTTCAAAAGACTTACCCAAATGCATGCCAACTTTTTTAGATGCAAAAGAAGACAATGACTCTGAGTTGAGTCAGCAGGTTTCTACAGTACTCTGTAGTGAAGCGGAACCAGCTACTGCTACAGAAAGCATCCAGGATAGTGCGCCGGCAGAACCATCAGAAGCAACACCGGCACCTGAAGCAGCAGCAGTCACTTCAAAAGCAGCTGTAGACTCTGATAATCCTGCAGACTCTGAGTCAGAGGAAGAGAGTTTGCATAGTCCTTGTCCAGAACACCACCTGCCTCTTCCGCCTGCAGAGAGGCCAATACTCAATCCCATGCTGAGGGAGGATCCCCCAGTCTGCACAGAGATTGACTCAGAGACAGCCCAAGCTGTTCAGTCCCTGACGCAGGAGACCGAGCGGGAGAATGTTTTCCAGGACTGCGTGGAGAGCCAGGAGCCCTGCAGGAACCTGCAAACGTATGCCCATGTGAGCCAGAGCCCCCAGATCACCTCGCTGGACGACTGTCCTCAGTCAGATCACAGCAGCCCCCTTTCCTCTGCGCACTCCCATCCCAGCCAATCAGTACGCTCAGTTAACAGCCCAGCTGTCTCCATCCTGGACAGTGGCTACACGCAGATCAGCCCTGACCACAGTGCCATCTCAGTGCCGTCGCTCCATAATATGGAGACAAGTCCCATGATGGATGTACCGTCGGTGTCGGATCACTCGCAGCAGGTGGTGGACAGTGGCTTCAGCGATCTGGGCAGCATTGAGAGTACGACAGAGAACTACGAGAACCCCAGCAGCTACGACTCCACCATGGGCCAGAACAGCTGCTCATACGGCAGCATCCCCCCTAGCGGCCTGCCCCAGAGCAGCTGCGCCGTGAGCCAACAAATGGCTGCCGTTAACCCCGGCAGCTGCGGGATGATCCAGCAGAACAGCCTGAGCTCACCGCCGCACTGCAACGTCAAGTCACCGCAGGGCTGCGTCGTGGTTGAGAGGCCTCCGAGCAACAGCCAGCACAACCAGCACAGTCAACACAGCCAGCGCAGCCAACACAATCAACACACCTCCCACAGCAGGCACGGCCCACACAATCAGCACACCCAACACAATCAGCACGGTCCACACAATCAGCTTACCCAGCACACTCAACACAATCCCCACAACCAGCATAGCCACCACCACAATCATCACCTGCAGCACAATCAGCTCAGTCAGCACAATCCGCATGCTCAGCATAGCCTTCACAATCAGCACGGTCAGCACAGCCAGCAGCAGTCTATGACTCAGTGCGCCATACCCACCAATTTCGCCACCACCATGCAGCTGGCAGACATCCCTGAATCTGACAACCGAAACTTTACCCTCTATGAGAGGATCAACCACCAGGGGGAGTATGGCAGCGGGCACTATTCTCAGTCCTCTGGCCTTAGTCTCGCCAAATTGCAACAATTTACCAACACATTCATAGAGCACCCTCACTCGCTGCCTTTCAACCACTCGGCCTCACACCCCATCACATCATACGCCAACACCCCCTCATTATCATCGCAGCACTCTAGCCTGGTATCCTTGTCCCAGACGCCACATCGAGTCCCCAACCCACAGGTGCAGGCCACCGTGACCCCGTCCCCGAATCTCAGCTCACCGCCACCCATGATGCTACAGCGCAACATGGGCATCCCGCACTCGCAGCGGATCCAGCCTCAGATGGCCTCCAAAAATCACATCTCTGCACGCTCCAAGTCGGCCTCGCTGTCGCACCACCAGCAGCAGATGTACCCCCGGCCGCCACAGGCTGTCGCCATGCAGGCGCCATCCAGGACGCTGACCGCCATGCCACGCATGAACATGAGCATGAACATCATGCCGGCACCAGCCTACAACGTCAACTCCATGAACATGCCCTCCCTCAACGCCATGAACGGCTACAGCATGAGCCAGCCCATGATGAACAGTGGCTACCATGGCAACCATGCCTATATGAACCAGTCACCCCAGTACTCTATGCAGATGGGCATGATGGGAACACAGCCATACCCCCAGCAGCCCATGCAGGCTCCACCACATGGCAACATGGTGTACACTCCAGCTGGGCACCATGGCTACATGGACACAGGCATATCCAAGCAGTCCCTGAAAGGGCCTTTCATCAGGCGGTAACTGTCCGCAGGACTGAGCTGCTTCTCCTCGTGTGCATTTTGCTGTTAAAAGATGCACTGATTTGGCCTTTTCCCTTTTTTCTTTATTTCTTTTTGTGTGTGTGTGTGTGTGTGTGTGTGTGTGTGTGTGTGTGTGTGTGTGTGTGTATGTCTTCATTTTTCCTTTTTTTTTTTTTTTCTTTTTTCTTGTTGTTGTTATTGTTAATGACTTATTAGAAAAACCAGCAGAAGCAGCAGCACTTGGAAAGAATGCAAAAAATTTCATCAGTGAGTAAACTTTGAAGTTAATGTTTGAAAAGTATTTTTTGTTCCTCCAGATGGGAAGCCTTACATCATTATGATGAAAATCTATTTAATTAGTGTTAGTGTCTCTGATGTGTCTTTAGACCAGGCGGGTTCAGAGCTCACAGGTAGAGATTTCATCAGTGGTCTTGTGTAGCAGCCTCAAATGAAGCCATTTAACGTGCCTGCTACAGGTGGAGATAGTGGCTGTTTGAACCTGTTCAGTGTACCTGTCTAACAGTGCTGACAGTTAGTTTGTACTATACTCATGCCTTTGTATATTTAAATTATTGTACTTATTTTGTAAAGTGACAACTAGCATGCTTCAGTCTCTGTTAGTGACAGTGCATTGAGTAGTACTGTACAAGTGTTGTGCTTAATAGCAAGCCATTTTAAAAATATCTGGCCTTTACTAGGTTTCCCTCTATGGGGAGAAAGATGAAAAACTATATTTTGTTAATTCTAATAATGTAAAAAAAAAAATATGTAAACTTAGTCTTGTTTTCTGTTTGGTTTGAGAGGTTTTATTGCTATGTATGTATAATTCTGAAGTCTTTTGTAACAGATCTCCTTGAGGCAGCTTTCTGTTTAATAAAGCAGACTGATTTCTGTCAAAGTAACAAAGCATATCTCAGTGTTTTTACCCTGAAAAATTCTAAAACATTTCGAAATGTCCAGAAGTGTGGCAGAATTTAAAAAAAAAAAAGAACTAAATGATTATAATGATGAATAACAATAAAGAAAATATAAATTTAGTCCAAAGTCGATATTTTACATAATGCCTTTAAAGCTACGTTTTCATTCCATCTGTAGATTTGTTTTCTATCTTTATAAAATGTTGGATTTATATTTTACCGAAGTGTAGAAGAATAGATCCTGTGAATAGACCAAACTAAGCTAATGGATTGCATGTAAAACGCAACTTGTACTTGTGTTTTTGTTTATATTGCTCTTTTGTAATCTTTCTACCTGTACAGAGTTGCTGGTAAGAACGGGGGGAAATACCTGGCTATGTGCACACAAATCGGACAGAATGACATTCTTGTATTTATGACTTTTCTCCTTTTTGTCAGTCACTTAAAATGCTGTACATTTTAGCATAAGAATAAATTATGATTGACCATGTACTTCACTGTTCCCCTTTTAATTTCAAAACATGCGTGTCGCAGAACCCAGCGGTAGATTTTGAAGGGTTGTGATAATCCAGGCAGGTGTTTTTTCCTGGAGATTTGCTAGGACGAGGCTGAGGCTTAACTTGATTTGCACTCAAAATACTTATGAGTCGGGCTTTAATAGACCTGATCCTCGAGTAGGACATTTATTCAGTAATCTGAGAGCCAACTTGGATTTCTCACTATGATTTGCAGTTTGGTTTGAGACTGTCCCTGATATATAGTCATGTGAAAAACTCAAGTGCACCGCGTGATTCATTTGCTTGTACAACCACCTTCAGCAGCAATAACGTGACGTAATCATTCTCTGTTTGACTTTATCAGTCGCTCACATCTTTGTGAGGGACTTTTGGCCCACTGTTCTTCAGTTCACTGAGGTTTGCAGCTGTCTTAAACTCCCATCACAGCATTTCAATCAGGTTGAGGTCTGGACTTTGACTTGAACATTGCAACACCTTAATTATTTTCCTTCTTAGTCATTCTTTTGGAGACTTGCTGCTGTGTTCTGGATCATTGCCCTATTGCATGATACGTTTTGGGCCAAGCTTTAGTGGCTGACCTGATGGCCTCATATTTGACTTGAGAACATTTTGATATACACAGTTCATACATAGTTGAATCAATGGTTGCAAGGTGTCCCGGTCCTGTGGCTACAGAAACAGCCCAAATCATGACCTCTCCACCGCCGTGCTTCACATTTAACATGAGGTGTTTGTGCTGATATGCTGTGTTTGGTTTTCTCCAAATATGTTTCTGTGCATTATGACCAAACATCCCCACTTTGCTCTTGTCTGTTCCAGTGTTTTTAGAAAGTTTTAGTCTTTTTCTAACTAAACTGTCAAGACCTTTGACATTTAACATGCTAATGGATTCCTGCAGAGTCTGAGATCTAGCTCTTCGAGGTTTTTGTTTGCAATTTCTCTGACATGTCTGTGAATTTACCAGGACATCAGCTCCCAGGAAGATGTTGTGAACAATACTTCTCACTGTACAATGATGGACTCTTAGGTTGCATGGAAAAAAGCCTCATAACTGTTCTGAGATTGATGGGCAGCAACAGTTGCTGATGTCGTTCCTCCTTGGCATTGTGTTAACGCACAGCTGAATGCCTCCAGACCAACAAACCGCCCATACTTCTGTTTTTATAGAGGTGCTCAAATTGCTGATGATTAGCAGCACCTGGTTGCTACTTACCCCTGACTTTACTTTTATTCCTATGGAAGCAGTAAAGCTGTACTTAGTTTTAATAGGACTTTATTTTTTTCACATGGCTGTAACTCCTAGCATGACGAAGTCTTAATGGCTGGGATTTGACTTAGTCTCCGCTGACTTTAGTCTCAGACTGATCAGCCACACAATCAGCTTTCCCCTGCAGATTCCCCCCTTTTCTCCAAGAGGTGCTGATCCAGCTCTCGCAGCTGCTTCAAAAAGCCCCAGTTAGGGATGATACGCCTGCGTTTTTTTACGTGCTCTATGGCGTCGACCACCGTCATGTTCTCACAGATCATGAGATAGGCGAGGAAAAGTGTGGCGGACCGACTCCTTCCCATCACGCAGTGCACCAGCAGTTTATCTGCAGACGAATCGGAGAACAGATTCACGGCATGTTTTAGGCAATTTTCAGCCAAAATATTAGTTTTTTCCTGTGCAGCTGTCTTACTCTGAGGATTGCTCAGTGTCTTCTCAATAAACTGGGCAGCGGAGAAAAAATACTGGCTGAGGTCAAAGGTTGCGACGTCTTCTGCTACTACACCATAGTATACAATGTCCATGTCACTGTAGTAGCCAGCTCCAGTGTCCACGTTGTTCCATGTCCCCTCTGCTGCATTCAGGATGTGCGTAATTCCCAGCTTCTTCAGTGTGTACTTGTCCTTTGCAGTGTCCCTACAAGAAGCCAGTGTCAGTATCATTTTAATCCTGTTATTTTTATTCAGTTTAGACATTTTATGCTTTTATAAAACCTTTTTCTTACTTACTCATCGCCAATAAAGACATTAGGCCAAACCTCGTTGACATGAGTGTAAGCCACACTCCCTCGGTTGAGGATTTTCTCCAACTCATAGCCCCCAGGTGTGGAATAATCATCCACTGGACTGGATTCTTCAGCTGCCCGAGTAACATTTATCTTTGTGCCAGTCTTCGACTCGCGAGAAGCCATTTTCTTACCGTGGCTTCCTCTCACACATGATTTATTTGCTTAAGGAGAAAAAGAAATGCCACACTTGCTTCTTTATTTTTTCTTATATTCCTCCACCCCTCAAACTACTGTCATAAAAAAGCACAGTTTTTGCTTTTTTTGTTTTTCACATGCATCTTCAGCAGCACTCACCCGGAGATTGAAGTCCTTCGTTTTTCTTCCCGGGAATTCGGTTTTCATCATTCTGGCAGCTGGTTGTGAAGCAGCCCTTGAAGGCAGAACATGGTAAGGTTTTAGTTCTGGCAGGCTCAAGTCAGGGCACAGATTGTATAACCGCTCTGTGACGGGCATCAAATGCAGAGGATATTTTTAGGGCTGTGATGTGGCGGGCCTCTGACCTTTGCTGCCACGTTCTCTGCCTGTGGGGAAAACTTCCACCCAGCCAGTCCCTGCCATCCACTTCTGAACACACAACTTTAATCTCTGCTGCTGGCAGGAAGCTGTGCTTATCCAAACTTTGCACTTGCCAAAGGATACCCATATTCACTGGAGTAAACAGGGCACTCTGAGCTTTTGCTCAACCGTACGAGCGAGTCCTTGAAATTGTGTCAGTCTCTCTTAGCCTTTCTGCATATCTTCAGACGCTGGGAGAAGCTGTGTAAGCGAAGCCTCACAACACCCGTTAAGGATGTTCAGCATCTTCTGGAGCCTCTCGGGGGCCAAAAGAGAACTGAAATGTGTCAGACTGTTAGACAGATGAGGTTTTTCGCAAGATGGCACACGTCTTTGATTCCCCATTATATGCACAGTCCATTCAGTGATCTAAATGCAAGCCCCCAAAGTGAGAGTGTGATGATGGCTGTATTGCAGGATGGCTAGATGAAGCTGCTAACATGTCAGACAGAGTTTTCACACCATCAAACTCCTTTATTTTTCCCTCATATCTTCCTACTCTGCCATCATTCATTCTGACAGTGAAATCATTAAACCTGTGATATCCAATTCCTTTTATTTTGACAGCATCTGTCTCCCAGCGAGCTCTGGAGAGCATCTCTTATTAAGATGGCTTCAGTGTTTCATCTCTTTTCAAAGTCTGACCTGAATCTGTATACATGCTCAGAAAGCACGCTGGCATATTTTTGTCATCTTGTATCAAGACTCTTTAGACACATCACAGTTTTAACTGTACGTCACTGGATTGTAGCAGTTAGGACGCAGTATTTTGAGAAATGTGAATAAGTAAGTGGAGCATTGTTTATTTACAAGCATGCACTGTCTGTGTGTTGTTCCAGTACAGCAGGGGTCTTGATCTTGATTGTGCTGCGCTTAAGACGTGAGCCTAAAGGCCCATGCCGCTGTTTTTTGCACATTTAGCTCCTTGCGTGCTTTGCCTTACCGGTGAACAGGTCAAGTATGAAGAAGTGGAGAGGAAGATGTTCAGATTTAAAATCTGAATATAATACAGATTAATATAACACAAATATTTGCTTTTTTTTGTAATTTGCCCTAGTCTGTTGAGATCTAAAGTCTGTAGCACTTTGTGCCAGTGATCAGGAGCAGAGATAAGAGGTGGCCAAGGGTGGCCCTGGCCCCCACAGAGTTTGCAGGTCACAGAAAAGTCTGGCTACCCCAAACACAACACACACTTTTTGCAAAATGATTTGTCTTCTGTTGTTGTTCCTACAATAAACAACAGCTTTTTTTTTGTTTTTAATTAATCAAGGGTTATCGAAATATAAAGGAATGTTATATAGTACTGTGCAAAAGTCTTGAGCCATGCCTTCCTTTTTTAACTTGAAAATTGAAAATGGGAACTGCGTGCAGTGAAACATTTGCACACTGAAACGTGCAAACATACATGGAAATATAGTATTTAAGGCAAAAACGGAATTCCAGTGAGCTTCAAAGTCAAAGTATTTGGTATTTAGTCTTTGACACAGTCTGAACAATCTAAGAAAGTCTTCTTGTCAAATCGTCTCCAGGCCTCTTGAAGGACATTCAAAGCTCTTCTTTGGATTCTGGCTGCTATTTAGTCTGTTCTCTGTCAAGATGATCCCACACTGCTTCAATAATGTTGAGGTCTGGGGAGGACCAATGTCATGACTGTATTTTTCTCTACGGATATGCTTTTGCTACATTTTACTACTTTTCCCTCATCCTGACTGGTCACAGCAGATGGCTGCTCTCCACAAACTGGTTTTGTCCATGATTTCCTCTTAAAAAGGAGGTTTCTTTCTCCAAGTGCTTGCACAGAGATCTGTGGCTCATCGGGTTAATGTGTGTCATTTTGAAGGGTGTTTATCTTGCAATATAAAACACTATTGTTAATAAATAAAGAGCAGTTTATTATTAATAACAATAATAGCAAAGAACCATCACTTTTTGTGACGTGTATGGCACTGTTTGAGCTGTGTAGTCCGCCATAGTGAGCAGTAATTGTGCATTCATTTTTATTAAAATTATATAATATTTTAAAATTTAGTCTAATCATAAACAGCATTATATTACAATATGAGCTTTTGAAGCAATCAATTACACAGCTCATGCATGAGTGGGCTAATTGACTTTCATACGTTTCAATTATGGAAAACTGAGAAAAAAAGAAATCACCCAGAAATCTGGAGTGATGGATTCTGGTTTGTAAAATGGAGAATTGTAGTGTGAAAAACACAAAGAGATTAAAAAATAAGGCTTGAAATAGTCTTGTCTCAAATACAATGAGGTTCCGTTTGTGTCAAAAATGAACCGAACATGACAGGATTGAAGTCTTTTTAACTTTCTGCTAACTTTATTTTAGTGTTGACAAACCCTTTCTGACAGGCAGACTGTCTGTGCTGATCGCTCACCTGACAAAACATTTGTCTGTCAGTTCTACTTTGTGCTCTGCATGTTGTGTGTTTAAGTGTGCTATTATGAATGCTGATGTATCGCTTGACTAAGCTAAGCAAAATCCCATCAAGCCAAGTTGGATTACATGGTGCTTTAATTCACTTAAGATGCGAGTGCCCGAAGCCACCCAAATGGAGCCACCAGGACGATTTCATCTGCACAGATAATGCCAACTATGAAACTGTCCCCTTTTTGGCGTTATGTGCTCTACTACGTGAATAGGGATGAGTCCAGCTCGCGGAGCTGTTTCAGAAATCCAACATTTGGGAGGATGTTTCTGTGCCGGCACACAACCTCCACAGCCTCCACCAGTGTGAGCCTTTCTTTGATCATGAGGAAGGCCAGCGTAAGAGCTGCCGAGCGGCTGATTCCCCGAGCGCAGTGGACGAGCACCTTCCCTGCACGGACAAAAGGCAGACTCTAAAATAAGCTGCGAATTCTGTGGCTCGTTGGGTTAAACACAAACAACAAAGGGATTTATTACAACTGTGGGCTCAGCTCACGGTGTAACAGTCACAAAAGGTTCTTTTCACAGCAGAAATGATGACATATGATGGCACACACACAGGTGCTGTCATAGCATTAATAGTGTTTACGTGTCCCTGTAGTAACTGCTCACAACTTTAACTCTCTTTACCATTTTAAATTGATTTTATTTCAAATTATTGTTCTTCTAAATGTTTGTGCAATGGGGAAAAATAGAAGCCTTACATTTTTAAAATAAAAGTTAAAAATAATAAAACATTGTGAAATTATTTTAGATTATAGAGAGCAGCTGGAGTCTCCGCACACGACCCAGAAGCAAAGGCAATTATTTATGTTTTCATGCATTTAAATATGTGCAACAAAACATAAAATATCATTATTATTTATCATTTTTCAGCTTGATGATGCATCATTTTTCTATATTAGGATGTGTTGGACTGTAACATATTATTAAAGCTCAATCCTTATGTGTTTATTTTGTCATGTGTTGCTAAAATAGACTGGTACCTTTTTGGCTCAGAGCACCATGAATAAAATCAGCAGTCTCACTGAAGAAAGGGCTCAAGTCAAAATCTTTACAGTCTGGTGCTTCTACTCCGTGATACAGTATGCTGGCGTCTGCGTAGAAACCTGGCCCGGTGTCAATGTGCTGGGGGCCATCTGCAGCATTCACCACGTGTGTTATTTCCAGTTTTGCTAACAGGGTTTTATCCCGAGCTGCAGCTCTGTAAATGACACAGGAGAGGCTATGAGAAATGTCATTTTTAGCAATTTTTCTCGCCTGTGTGCAGCTCCGGAAGCATATGTGTGTAAATGCATCACCGGTGACTCAAATGTACAGATTTTATATTTGTCCCATCAGTTGGCCAAATACACTTGTTTGCAGCGACAGTTTCACAATCAGATCACCATATTGCAGTTAGGGGCCCCCAAAGTGAGAATGTCACTTACGCATCTCCGATGTAGAGGTTGGGCCAAACCTCGTTGACAGCTCCAGTGGGGCGTCTGTTCTTCAACAGAAGGCTGAGCAGATCGCAGGTGGGTGGTGTCTGATACTTTGGCTCCTCCTTTGAGGTCATATCTGTATCTCTCTCACCTCAGTGTTTTTATATAATTATCACTTTCACTCAACTCAGTACATAGATAAATAACTTTGCAAGATACTTTATGTTCCAGGATGCAAATGTTGATTATTACTGCTGTCCTGCTGGTGTTTCTTGCTGCAGGCTTTTGAGACAAACCAACAGCGAATACTAACCTTACTGGTGCGGCTCGCGCTGTTTTACATCTGAGCTGGATATCAGTGTTGTTTTGAGGCTGAGCCCCACTGGAACGAGACAGCTGAACATACCAGAGACTGGGCACAAGCAGTGTGGACTATTTATTCCTCAGATGACTGTGACAGAAGCCAGGCTGCTTGTGCTGTGATAAATTCGACTACTGAGCCGTTGCAGTTTTAATGGTTGTAATAGTGCAAGTGATCCAAAACATGGTGGGGAATTAATGTCAGGTTGCCACGCTGAACGAGCTCAAACCACAGTTTGAGCTCAAACCACAGTTTGAGCTATTGCAGATGGTGTTGCTGTGTCTCTTTATTTTAAATCATCTGACGAGAATAAATGAATGACTTCCTATTTTGCCTGATGTCGTCGTCAACAAACTATTAAAGTCCCGTCTTTGATTGCATAGGTTGCTCCTGTCATTATGAAGAACACAAAGATTATATAAGCTATACTGAGAGTTGAATTTCTGGAGTGAAGGTCTGAGTCAGTATGTTAAGGATAATTTAAACTGCTGAGAGAAGCGAACCACACTGTGCTGTTGACAAGACAATCTTTAGGAAAGCGTACATTTAGCAGCTGCTTTTAAACTCTCCATCATATTTCATGAACTTCATTAGAAAACTGAGTTTTCTGATGGTAAAGTCTGACTTTAAAAAAGTTTTAAAGAAAGTTCATGAAAATACAAAATAAATTCCTCACGTTTCTGTGTGTGCATTCCATATTATATAGACTAAACAAAATAATAGATGTTTTACAGGTGCAGTAGTAAATATTGGACGGGCAGAAAAAAAAGAAGAAAGAAGAAACTATTTACAAAACTCTGTACACACTGACTGTTTTCATAGGAATTACGAGGTTAGGGCAGCAGCCAGGTGCTGCTAATCAAATGGATTTGATTAACTGATCATCAGCAGTGCAAGCGCCTCTGTAAAAGCAGGGCTTTGGCAGGCTTGTGTTAACACAATGCCACAGTCTTCTCAGCAAATTCGGTACAATGCTCGGGGAAGCCTCAGGAAACTCAAGATTTACGTCTCAGACTCCACAGGGCTCAGTTAGGAAAGTAAATGTTAAACTTCATGAAGGCAAATTTTGAAGAAAGGCTGAACAAAAGTGTTTAGAAAGGCTGTCAGCAGAAAACCTCTTTTCTGTCTGGAAACCTGTGGAACAATGTCTGGTGATGTTTGTCCATAATCCACTGCAGCAGAAAACTGAACACAGCATATCAGCACAAAACTTCATATCTATTGTGAAGCACAGTGGTGGAGGGCTGATAATTTGGGCTTGTCTTGCAGCCTCGGGACATGTACACCTTTCAGTCATTAAGCTGAGCTTGAACTCCTCTACCAAATTATTCTAAAATCAAATATGAGACCATCTGTCTGATGGCTAAAGGTTGGCTGAAACCAGACAATGATTCCAAGCACAAGAGCAAATCTACATTCAAACGGCTGAAAAAGAAAAGAATGAAAGTGCTGCGATGGCCCAGTCAAAGGGCTGTATTTGACTGTATTTGTTAAAGGGCAAGAACTGTAGCATTTGTATGACTCACTGTCAAGTAAACATTGTAGTGTAATCTGTGACTGTATAACTCACTGAGTGCAGTAACTTTTCTGTAGTTTCTCAAACACAAATGTAACTGTTTTGAAGCTTTTTAAAGGCTTTGACTGCAGACAGGAGACACAGGCACAGATGGGGAAGAATTTCAACAGTTAAACACAAATGTAATCTTCTTTGTGTTTTGTGTTAATTCTGATTTTGTAACCTTAAAACCTCACAGTCGTCCTTTTGTGTCATACTTTTGGGTATTTTGAGCTGATAATTTAAGCACGTTTTGTTCATATAACTTAATTGTTAATGTTTAAAAATCACTCTTCATCAGGTTATTAAATTTTCTTACCTTGAAGCCCTTTAAATACAGCTGAAGTACCTGTTCATTACAAAAACATTATCACTGTAATAGCTTTTTAACACTCAGATATGGACAGGGGTCAAAAATATTATCCAAATTTATGGGCCGAAGGATTTTATTTTTACGTCCGCCCGTTGAAGCTCCTGGATAATCCCTGGCAGTGGAGCTTTGTGTCCAGTGCTCGGAGCTGCTCCAAGAACCCGTTATTGGGAGAAATGTTCCTGTTGGCGCCCACAGCTTTGATGGCGTCCACCAGAGTCATGTTCTCATGGATCATCAGGTAAGCCAGAACCAAGGTGGATGAGCGGCTGAGGCCCATTGCACAGTGGACGAAGACTTTACCTGCCAGTCAGAAGGCAGAAAATCAGACTTCCTGTGGATCATTTCAGAACGCAGCAGCCCACCAGCCTACAGCAATCAGTGGATTATTGTTGTAAAGTTTGTTCTAAATATCAAATTTGTAACTCCTCTGTGGATTAAAAACCGTGCACATCACAGGGAGGAGTACTTCTTACTCCCGACTAAAAGTTTTCAACAATGTTGCAACAAATGTTTCTACACACGGTAATCCCTGGTTCCTTATCAGGCCTGAGGATTAGGGTGCAGAGGAGCGCGTAATTGAACTGTCTTGGCTTCTGTGTATTTCTGCCGGGGATTACTGTAGGCCCCGCCACACACTGGAGCCCCCGATCAGCCAGCATGTGAAGAAGGAGGCCTCATCTTATTACTGTCATGTCAGATACTGACTTCACTTTGCATAACGGGCCAGGAAAGCACAGGCCACAAACCTAACTGTGTAATTTCCATGTCCAATAAAAGTGTTGCTTACAAATTGCCAGGGCAATCCATTTAAAACCAATTTTCCTGGCCGAGGTCTGAGCTTATGAGAAGATTACCATGGGGGAAAGATATTAGCTTGATATTATGTTTAGTGTTTGATTTGCATTTTAATGACTGATACAACTGGGGTCTGCTGTAAATGGGAATTGACTGACAAATGTTTCTCTGCCTTGGCTCGTCTTCCCCGAGTTAATGTGTGAAAACGATGAAGGATACCTTGAGCGCTGTGAGAGCGCCTCACCTGTGGGAGAGCTCAAAGCGCTCTTGATGAAATTGGCCGCTGGGTAAAAGAAGGGACTCAAGTCAAAGGATGGCATGTCAAAAGCTTCGACTCCATGATAAGTGATGGCGGTGTCTCGGTAGAAGCTGGGCCCTGTGTTCACATTGAACTTCCCATCAGCTGCATTAAGCACGTGGGTGATGCGATGAGCCTGGAGAGTCCTTTTGTCTTTGGCTGCGTACCTAAAGGGAAAAATTACAATTATCTCTGCAATCAAACGAGACAAATGATGAGGATAATGCAAAGAAAGCTAACTCGAGGAGAAGAAGGAAGATGGCAGGCAGTGGGGGAAAATGTAGATCATTAGGTTAATTAACTGAATTGTTATAATATTACATTTTATTATGAATGATACAGAGAGACTGCACAGTGCAGTGCACAAGACGCAGTCCCTGTTTTTTGCCCTTTAAGGGGGTATTTTTTTCCTCTGTGGTTACACATATAGTAATGCATATAATATATCTGTCAAATGCCCTACCTTATCCTTCTTAGAGTTTAATCAAGATCCCTTCATGCATGATATGAAAAGTAAAGAGTATGTTGTGATGTGAATCTTATGTTTCACTATATCCCAAAGGTGCTCTATTGGATCAAGATCCGGTGACTGTGGAGGTCATCCGAGTGCAGGGAACTGCTGGAAGCAGCCATCAGAACATGGGTACACTGTGGTCATAAAGGGGTGGACACAGTCAACAACAGTACTCAGGTAGCCTGTGGTGTTTAAATAATTCTCATTTGGTATTTAAGGAGACATAACATTACACTTCCACCAACAACCTGAACTTTTGATGCGAGGCAGGATGGATCTATGCTTCTAATGATTTTTATGTCCAATTCTGACCCCACCAGCCAAATGTTGCAGCAGAAATTGATGCTCATCACGCCAGGCAATATTGGTGAGTCTGTGTGAAGGGTTGCTTTCCTGTTTATAGCAGCCATGAGTGTCACCCAGTGTGGTCTTCTGCTGCTGTGGTCCTTCAGGGTTCCACATGTCATGTGTTCAGAGATGCTCTTCTGCATACCTTAGTTGTAATGAGCTACTGTTACCTTGTTATCAGCTCAAAGCGCTCTTGCCATTATATTCTATATTCTAACTCTTTGGATCAACAAGACGTTTTCTCCCTACGAACTGCCGCTCACAGAATATTTTCTCTGTCAAAACTAGAGACGGTACTGTAATCACAAGACCAGCCCATCTGGCATGTCCTATGCTATGTTCAAAGTCACTTAAATCACTTTTCATCTCCATTATGATGGTCACCTTGAACTTTAGCAGGTCTTGTTGACTATGTCTGTATGCCTAAATGCACTAAGTTGCTATCACTTGATTGGCTGATTAGATAATTGCTAACAATTAGCAGGTGTACCTAAATATTCTATGATGAAGGCAAAAAACTGCCCATGTATCTAAAAATAAAAATAGACAGTATGCTACAAAACAGTATTCATAAAACAGCTACTTTTATTATTGTAAAGTTGGATGTTAGCATGTTAGCATAAGGCTACGACACACTATTCACATGGGCATTAGCACTTGGATGACTGTGTATACAGTTGTGATGAAAGCTTGTTAATGTTTTGCGCATTAGTGTGATAACCAGGTGCTTTTATAAAAAAAAGATCAATTTCAATAATGTAAAAATCATAATGGTGCCTTTAATTACACATGCACTCACAATCTGAGCCCAATTAAGAGAATACTTAATTACTTTATTACAAAAGCCGGTGGAATTATATTTAAACACATTAGCCATAGTGAATCATTTCAGTAACATGTCACTCTCACATGTCTCCGATGTAGATCCCGGGATGAACCTCATCCAGATGGTTACTGGTCCCTTTTTTTGTCCACATCAGTCTCTGAAGCTCTGAAGCTGGGGGGGTTTCATACCGGCCTTCTGCCCCCTCAGGGCTCGCCAGGCAGCTGAGGCCTCTGGGCATGTCTGAATTCTCCACTTCTGCTTTTACAACCTTTCATTAAGAAAAGAAGTGGTCGTTGCCCTGAAATTTGAACCGCGATAAAAACTGAGAACTCAATAAAAGCGTATGTTTTACTGCACTTTGCCCTTTACTATACTTCAAACTTTAAGAAAGATGCTCAAAGAGTTTCAGGGTTCATCTGCATTGCCCATGAATACCAACTAACTCCACTGAAATGCCTAATTGAAATGTACGCATCATCTTAGGAAACACCGAGAAACGACTGCTAAGTGCAGCGTGGGATTATAGCAAGGATCGTTAATTAGCAGGTTTCATATACAGGTCTGTAGCCTTTAAATACAGACTGCAATTATGACAATTAACACATTCCACAGTAGCAAAGGATCATGTGATTGTAAGCTGACCTTATGATGCTCTCATTATTGTATCTATATAGCAGTACTGGATAGATTTATTTATTTCCAGAGATGCAGAAAAATGCCTATAAACCACTTTTCATTTGCTGCAAGCAAGTCTAACCTGTGCATTTACAATTTACACACTGAGCTCTAGAGAGACTCGTACTATGCAAACTGTATGCATTAGCATCCATTTAGGCAGGTGTGTGACTGTGCTTGAGGCTGTGGACGTACAAGCGATGTGTAGGCATTGTTATCGAAAAGAAACTAACAGCAGCCGAGCTTCTTATTTGCATTCTCGCCGCGTGTGGAGACATAATGTTGCTCTCAGGGTTTTGAGACTTTTTGTCGTGTCCACAGGGATGAGTCATTGAGACCAAATCTGTTTTAGTGACCTTTTGTTTCGCTGGTGTGACATATGGAGGTTTACTCAAACATCATGTTGCCTCTATCCATCCCTGCATGTGCATTCGTGTGTGTCACACAGAACACGTGTGCATGAAGGAAATGCTGCATCTAACGCAGTGTAAGCTTCATGCATACGATTGTGTGAGCTAAATGGTGTCTTTGCACAGGTACAACATGCGCCTCGCGTACCTGGAGGCTCTTCTTTCTCCTCATTGATCTATAAGCACAACCCTTTCCTGCCTCCCACACTCAGGGGCAGAGAACTGATTTCCCTGGTGCGCATGTTGAGCTGCAGCACTGCTTTCATACCCTCTCCCCTTAGGCTAACCTGTCCTTCCTGCTCCACTTCTGTGTAATTAAAGATGCTATGTATGGGAAAGTGCCCGCGGTTAACATGGAGGGCAAATAAAAATGGCTTTTTACCTCCTCTGGGCCTCTTCTTGGTGGTTTTATGAATTACACTTCCCTCTTTAGCCTTTCAGATGTGGTTCATCTGGATTTGTGGGCCAATTAATAAAAAAAGAAAGTATCATAATCCGTCAGGCAATGCAGTATCACAGTGAATACTACTTCACAAGTACTCTGTCAACATGTTTATCTTGCAAATAAAGCTATACAGTGCAATAAATCCACACACTTATGAATATACATCGCCTACATTTATCTGTAATCACTTTGTAAGCACACATTGTTGGTTGACACTTGCCTTGGTTGGAAACGTTGCTTTTCATGGCCTCTCTGTACAACAGCTACATGTAGGTCGACAGCACAACTGCCTGTGTTCTCCTTGGTAATCTACCCTGCAACCTTTTTTGCTATTTTAACATCTGAATCTCAGCCCAAAATAATTCTGGCACCATATTCTGCATTCCTTAAAGGTTACCCGAGCTGCCAGCACAGGAGGGAGGATAGGACACGGCTTTTTCAATAGCAAGAAAATTAGATCAGAGCTGCTTGTAGCTGAGTTTAAACCTGACTTCCCTGAGCTTTTTTTCCACTTTGAACTGTGTTTGAATCAACACTCGGTCATTCGATGTAAAAAAAAAAGTATAGATTATGTTTTTTTCTTGGTGCAATTAAGTGATAGCAGAGATTTTTTCTTAATTATATCAGCAAAAATGGGAACTTGCAATAAACCCACAATATTGACACTCTGATGAAGTTTTAAAAAGCTAAAAATATATATTTATATTGCAGAAAAATGACACAAATATAGATGGATGAGCAAATACAAACATTTCTTTGTAAAAATGTCTACATTTATTGTATGTTTTTGTAAGTACTGACAAAGTCTATATCTAGAAATTGAACGTATGACTTATAATTCTGTGTATAATACTGTACATTCTTGCTTACTGTGAATGTTTGATTCAGAGAAACATAATAATTCAAAACAGGTCGAAATCATTGGTGTCAAGCTAGATGAATATGTGTCTACCTTTGCCTCTACAGTTGATTTCATGGGCAATCAAAAGACCTGAAACCTTTTCATGCACAGCAGTGATCAACTGCACTGCCTTGACAAATACACCAAATGAATTTCACACGCTGTGAACAGCGATGTGTTGAACAGATGCTGTTGATTGATTCCCTCTTTTCTGAGTTACCTAGAGACTCTACTAAAATGTTATGCTTTGCAAAACATGTTCCATTAGACATTTGGTCTACTCTGTTGTTGTAGAAGAAAAAACGTCTTACAAGAATGAGAAGTAAAGACTTGTCTCAGTGTTGTAAACATGCCCTGTTGTCATTTTACTTGACATTAAATTTATTTCTGCAACCAGACATAAAAAAACCCAACAACCTCGCTGCATTAAAAATCCCAGTTAGCAGGCTAATGAGGAGATGATGCAGCTTAGTCTATTATAAATGAAGATCACTGGATTTGGAGAAAGATAATTAAGCTATTTTCGTGCCAGCATCTGCTTTCGTTGGGCTCAAATGTCCATGAACAATATTGTGCGAAACCCTTGAGCCACCTCTCATTTTGTATTTTTCGATAGGAAAAACAAAATTGGTAAATTTATTGATACATGTATAAACATACATAGAGAGTTTGTACAATTCTAACGAGAAATGTATTTGCTATCACCATCATTTTCTTCTTTAACGCAACCTAAGTCAGATAAACTTTCTTTTAATATTTTCTTTAAGTAGTCTTCAGGAATAGTTCTCCAGCTGCTTCAAGGACATTTGAAGCTCTTCTTTGGATGTTGGCTGCCCTTTATTCTGTTCTCTGTCAAGATGATCCCGCTCTGCTTGAGGTCCAGGCTCTGAAGAGGCAGATCCGTGACTTATATTGTGTCTTTTTTCTATCCAGCTATGCTTTTACATCGGAGGTAGTGTTTTTAGGATCAGTGACATGCTGATGGTAATATTGATAATATTGGCTGAAATGCAGACACTCACTGTTGTTGTTCTCTCCTGACCTCCTCTATAAATACTGATGATTAAATAATAATCACTCCATTAGACCTGTTGCAGCTCATATCAGTCCAGTTCTTGTGTAATTTGGCATAACCAAGTCTTTTCTGCTTGTTTTCATCTCTTAAGAATAGTTTCTTGACAGCCACCCTTCAACTAAGACCTGAGACATGGCTTTCAGATACTGTTCATCTCATGTAGATACGTGCCTGCCACTTTTTTCACCTCACTTAATCACATTTTTAAGCACACACTGCACACAGTGCTCAGATTTGTCAAGTTTTTGGCTAACAGTCCCCTGGGAGACACCTTGTTGGTGCAAAACTTTTATATCTGTCAAAATGTGCCAGAATCAACTAAAGAAATGGGAACTGGCTGTTTAGTTTTGCAACAGGCTGCTAGTAACACAGTGCCTAACCCCCCCCCAAAAAAAAAACCTTTCTTCTGAAAATGGTCAGGTTCAGTGACTGAAAATGAATGAAAAAGCAGCCAATGCCCTCTCTCTTCAGAAAGCCTGGAGAATGATTGTTTGATCCAGAATATAAAAAATGTGAGGTAGTTCAACGCTAACATGCTGTAGTATTCAAGTATTATCATATTACTATCAGACCTAAAGTTTCACGCTTATTGACAACAGCTAGCACGCTATTAGGATCTACCATATACCAGCGGTCCCCAACCTTTTTTTATGCCTAAGACCGGTTTATGTCCGACAATATTTTCACGGACCGGCCTTTAAGGTGTCGCGGATAAATACAACAAAATAAAACCAGTACCGATACCAAAAAAAGAATATTTATTCATAACACACGGGAAAAGATCCAGGGAAACTGAGTTAACGATAAAAACTGATAAAAACCCTGAGAACCATAAATTTCACACCTGAGCCTCAACTCTCACGGCCCGGTACCAAACAACTCACGGGTTGGGGACCGCGGGCATATACAATACGATGTCGGTATGCTAACATTAGCATGTTTATTTGCTACTCTTTAGCTTGTAATCATGTAGCATGTAATCTTTATGAGCCTGTATAGGCCTATGTTAACATTTGAAAATCTCCTTTAATATGAAACTTTGCTATCTATCTATCTATCTATCTATCTATCTATCTATCTATCTATCTATCTATCTATCTATCTATCTATCTATCTATCTATCTATCTATCTATCTATCTATCTATCTATCTATCTATCTATCTATCTATCTATCTATCTATCTGAGCTTGTTTAGAATGGTGAACCTCATCATAATAAAAGTAAAGACTAATGAGTGTACAGAGTTGAGTCGACAGAAATTCACTCAGTCGAACCAAATTTCACGATGATGTGTCTAAACGTTTCAGTCTGGACTGTTGCACCGACAGACTGGCTGGCATCGTTATTCCCAGAAACCACCTCGTGGCTTTGTGGCTGAAGATGTAAATGCCTCTTTTCACTACAGGATCCGACATGTTTTCTTTTTCTTTGTCAGTTGAAGATCCAGATCCAACAGCAAAGCCAGGAAATTTCTGTTGGGGTAGATGGCTCTTTTCTGGATCAGCTTCTGCAGAGCCTGTTTGAGTGGGAGATGATGGTAGATCATGAGGTATGCCAAAACCAAGGTCGATGACCGGCTCATTCCCATGATGCAGTGCACCAGAACTTTCCCTGAAGAACAGGCAAGATGAAGGGAGGGATGTGAAGAAAGGATTAGCGAGAAGCCTCAGACTTATTAATATCATACATGACTGCCCGTCTCACGCTGTGGTCTTTCTTTTTCCCTGCTGCGAGCTAAAAATAGTGCCTACAATTCACTCTTTGTTCATTTAAGGTCCCTTTGCAGACTGGGCCCAACTGTCTCCTTAATCCCAACCTGTCCGCTGCTTGATAGCTTCTTTGAAAAGAGCCATGGTCGCATTATATACCTAAATTCTGCAAGGTAAGACTCTTATTATTACAGCTGGCTGAAAATACACTTAAAGCTGTCTTACATTGTGCTGACAGGTGACATTGAAAGGACAGCGTGGTGGGAGAATTTGAGTGGAATGAGTGGCTTTACTGTAATAAGGATTTGCAGAGTTAAATAAAAGATGTGATATACAGGGATTTGAGAAAGGAAAACTGTAGCACTTGTAATACTATATTAAAAGCCTCAAGGAGTCTTACCATCAGGTGACTTCAGAGCTTTGTGAATGAAATCGGCTGCAGGCTGAAAGTAAACATCCAGATCAAAGTGTGTCGAGTCATCTGCTGGAATGCCACAATACACAAAGTCGTTGCCATAAAAGCTTTGGTTCCCTATGCTGCCTCGCTTGGAGTGAGCAGCGTTTAATACATGAGTTATACCTAATTTCAGCAAGGCAGCCTTGTTTTGGGCTACTGCCCTAGCAAGACAAAGAGACAGAAAGAGGTTCAAGACTTATGGGAACTCTACGCATCACAGCACAATGATTTTTATGCCAGAATGAAACAATACGTGGAAGCAGTTATGTCAAAGAAAACAGCCTTTGCAAGGCAACCGAATCATCTGAAATAAAAGTACATACTTACACATTTCCTATGTATATGTTCGGCCACACTTCGTCAATTTGATTGAGGTGCAGCTTGCAAGAGTCCAAAAGCTTCTGCAAATCCTTCACACTTAGATATTCTTTTCTCTTGCTTCTCAGCGCTGACATTTTAAAATCCAAATCCCTTGTCTTGGATCGATCACTGGTCCAAATGTTTGTTGTTTTAAAGCGGTTCCCCGTCTTTCTCCGGCTCAAGATGATGTGTACGAGCAGGTGTTTATCTGCTATCACTGGACAGTTACCCAATTTAGTACATAACCTAGCGTGTAGTCTTACTCGTGCAGAGGGCAGAACAACAAACACTGCAGCCGGGGCTTGTACTTTTCACACCACGGCGGGACTGAGATTTAATAAGCCTCAAACAGATGAATCATGCCATAAACGAGCAATAACTAAATGTAATTATGGGCAAAATGTTTAAGTGAAGTGATTATGCTGTGTGACAGAAAGTCCAGTGTAATTTGGCAGTTATAGAAGAGAAAGAGGGTAACAGCTTCATGCAGCTAGTTTACGCTCTGACACAAATATCATGTGAAAGCAAAGTGGAAATTGAAAAAAAAAAAGAGATAGAAAAGAGCTTTGCTGTGGGCTGTTCATGACATTAAACAGCCTCTCATACTGTGCAAATGTCTATTTTAACTCCTCTATTATGTTGCAGGTCAATTTCACCCATTTTAGCTTTAAAAAACTAATTAACTTCTCCCTCGCACCATGAAATGTAATGACTTTTCTTCATTCGGAGTCATGAATGTGTATGTAAAATGTGGGTGCAGTGGCGTGTTGTTGAATACCAGTACCAATGTTGGATGCAGAATCAGTCAATAAATGTCTCCGGGTCATTTTTAACCTGGAGACGGTTATTGATTGATAATTCAAAGTGCTGCTTCTCCTTGTTGAAGACTCTAGAGTGGTGTGAAAATGTGGGGGGGAATCCAGCTGAATATGTATGTGAAACTTTAAGAATGTGATCCATAAATGCTAGAGAAAGAGTAGTTTGACAAGCATGGTGCGATTGTGCGTTTGTTCCCCTTTGAGCTTTCTGGTTGAGAAGCTCTTTTACAACCATTTTAAGAATAGTTATTCTCTACAAGAGACACTTAAGAATGAGCTCCAGACAATTTACCAGACACTAAAAATTAGCTTTTGTTCTCGAGAACAGCGGTAATGTAGAGGGAGATGTTTCTGAGCCGTTGGTGATTCAGGATATCTGTGAAGAGGATTCTTCTTGCTAAGAGACCATTGAAATCAAAAGACTGTCAGGCTGCATAGTCACTTTCGTCGGAGGAAACCCAAAGCACATTGTCACATTCCAAAGACCTGTGTTATCTGAAAAAGTTCCCCAGCCTGCTAGGTTTTGATGCACACAGCCATCACCAGCGGGGATGGAGGGAGCCCATTATACCTGAGACTCGGAGGCAAGGTTGAATCTTTATTTTTTTTTTCTTTCTTCTAATGTGCAAAAAAGTTAGGTGTGCAAAATTCTGAACAGATTTCCCCATTATCAGCTGCAAGGAATGTGATACATGCTGAAGAGACACGGGAAGGCTGCTGTGCTTTGTCTCGTTAATAAGATAATGAAACCGCCACCACTTGCTGGAAATGCCAGAAAATAAAACCTTGATCCTGCTAACACTTGGTTTTAAGATGTGTGTGTGTTTTTTTTAATGTGATAACAATGGAAATTCATCTGCTAAAATCTCTTGTGAGGTTTTCCAGGATGCATTTAACCAGGGTCCTTTCATCATGTGTCCACATATGCCCTTGACAGGGATGCCATGTAGGAAAATGTGCCATTAGCAAAGGATTTAGTGTTCCTTTTTTGTCTTGTCCTTTGACATTTTGCATCACTTTGACTTGCTAATCTTAACAGTATTTTTGTTTATTTATCATTCCTTAGCTAGCTTAGCAAGTCAGGAGTGTGGCAACAGACCAACATAATGTCTGTGCAGTGGCTCTTTGACCTTCTAGTGGCAATAAAAGTGAAGCTATCCTTATTAGCTGAATCCTCATGTTGGTGTTGTTTCTACATTATCATAACAGTGTTGGTTAAGGATCAACATTGTCTGCACATTCAGTTAGCATAAGCCAAGAAGTTGCTAATGCTGTTAAAAACTGTTACTAGCAAACCAACATGAGTAACCGAAAGCAAAGTTACCCTTATTAGCTGAAAGGTTTCACTTTCTAAAATAAAACCTGTTGTTGTTTCTATAGATGATTGTCAGGTCTAGATAGGTCTTGTATAGCATTTTAACATCATTAGCGAAGAAGTTAGCTAATGCTGTTAAAAATTGTTACTAGCAAACCAACATGAGTAACCGAAAGCAAAGTTACCCTTATTAGCTGAAAGGTTTCACTTTCTAAAATAAAACCTGTTGTTGTTTCTATAGATGATTGTCAGGTCTAGATAGGTCTTGTATCGCCCAGACTGAGCATTCAGTTAGCATTTTAACATCATTAGCGAAGAAGTTAGCTAATGCTGTTAAAAAATGTTGCTAGCAAACCAACATGAGTAACCTAAATTTGCCGGGAAACATATATATCTATACATATATTATATAAATTAAACACTTGGACGGCTTACCATTTGATTCAGGAGTGACTTTTATATTATTAAAAAATCACCATGACCATCTTATATAATGTTTTACTTTTATAGTATTCTATTTGTGCCAACAAATAATGATTATGATTTAATTTATTAGTATTATTATTAGTGGAACTGATTAAAACAATCAGCTGGAGATTTGAAGACAGAAGCAACAACTTTAAATGAAGAACACATTCAAAGATAGAGTATAGACAGGATCAAAGAGCCTCATGATGATCAAGTTCATCACCTTGGTCCAATATGTAAGCATTGCTACAGTCACGAATGTCTCATCTGTAGATAACAGATGATAATGTTAATCTGTTGTTTACAGGTACTTAGTCATGAAGCACCACTTGAGAAGAACTGTGGATTTGACCTGATGACATTAGTTCATGAGAGTCAACAATAAAAAGTTCCTGAGGGGATCACAGTGTCTGGACAAATTTCGGTTCAATTCATCCAATAATTTTTGGAGACATTTTACCCCAAATCACAATTGTGGTAACAAAATAAAATTTAGGACATCTGCAAGAGAACTGCTAATATACTGATAAAAAAAGGCTTCCATGGTGTACTGGTTATGTTGTTTCAAAATAAAAGTTTTATGTAAGTTTTTGTACTTACCAAGAACCCCCCCCCCCCCCCCCCCCCCCCCCAAAAAAAAATGAATAGGTTTAAAATGAAAACACACTGCAGATTAATTTCACCTGCAGCACATTGGATAAAAGCTTCTTCAACGCAACACTAAGGTTAAATAAAAACAATATCTCATATTCAGTCCCTTAAATTGATTCTGCCCAGAGGAGAGTTCATTACATTGATCTCCTATTAAGACGCGGGTCGATATTATATAGAGATGCCGCATAATTCACATCAAACACAGCGCCAGAGTTGTGGGGGAAATACATTTGATTAGATTCCATTCCTGAAACAAACTGATTAAAGTCAAAGCACAGCATTTCCTTCAACTGACACAGTCATCAAGTCTCTCATTTGTCTGGAGAAAAAGCTGTTTTGAGGTTATGTGCATTTGAAGATCTTTATTTTTTGAAGCGGTCATGAAGTCTTTTGCAGTTTCATATCCAAAGCACGAAGCTGTTTAAGGAATCCTCTGTTTGGGAAGATCCACCTGCGCTCTTTGACCTTATTGATTGCATCTAGGAGCGTGTAATTGTGGTGGATCATTAGGTAGGCCAGGACGATGGAGGCAGACCTGCTCACGCCAACAGCACAGTGGACGAGAACTCGACCTGGAGAGGAAGGAGAAGAAAAATATCACGGTGAGCATAAAGCATGTGGTCGATAAGGGATGAGACGAGTGAGAGGTCGGCGGAGGCTGACATTAAACATGATGGGTATTTACCACTTGTCGTGTCAAGTGCGTTATGAATATACTCAGCAGAGGGAAAGAAATATCGAGAGAGGTCAAAAGACGGTGAGTCATCTGCAGGCACTCCATAATAATCCACGGTGGATCCATAGAAGTAGTGACTCCCCTGACAGTGCGTCTTCCCATGAGCTGCATTCACAACATGGGTGATTCCCAGCTTCCACAGACTGTAGCGATCATTAGCCACTGACCTACAAAGAAAAAAGCAATCAGTCTTTCTAACTGGTAATTGATCTAGGCTGATTATGTTGTATAAGCCATCAAGAACAATTTTAAAGACTTACATATCTCCAATGAACAGGTTAGGCCAAACTTCATCAACATGATTACCAAACCTTTTACCTCCATACAAAATCTTCTCAAGGTCTTTCACAGAAGGAGAGGCAGGAGAAGCTGCACTATTTTCCTGCAGATTGTTCATTGTTGACCACATGCATATCCCTATGTATGATTTATTCTCTCAACATTTATTTTCAAACTGTTAAACCTTCACTGAGACCACGCTGGCAGCCACAGACAAGGACAGGTGTTGCTGTTCTAAAATTAAAACAGTGACCTACCTTACTCTGAATGTAGGCCAGCTGTACATCTCTAAATGTTTTTTTTAAAGTACATTTTATGTCAACTCATAATTTCTAATTTTATCAGTTGCAAAAATACATATAGTTGTGGTCAGAAGTTTACACTCATCATGCTCATTATTGTCATTGTCCTTTGGTGTTTTGAATGATTTCTTTAAAGTGTTCTTTTTTCACGGTGGAATGATTGTACAGCATGCATTTTAATTAATTAAAAAACGAGAATTGAAGACAAATGTTTGAATCTATTTTGGATATTATCTAATCCACAGAGGGCCACATGTATAGAAACTGGCTCAAATATATAAATACACCCCAACTAATTTTGGTTTAATGTCTCCTAGCAAATAACTACAACTCGATTTAATGTTTTTGGTCATACGATTTCACACGTAAGAACGGTGTAGTACCACCTGTTCACCATAGAGTGTCACTGTTTCACTGTTGTTCCGCGTTTTCTTTTAGCGTGCGCCGCTATTCTGGACATTACCGCCTTGTGTTGTCAACAGGACTCCTAGCTAGCGCAAAGCCTGGGCGTAATGATGTCCAGCAAACTCGTGTCACTAAAGCAAATGCTAATAAGATTTCTTCTGATTCTTGTGAGATGTCACTTCGTTAGTTAGCCGGAGAGATATATTCTGTGTCATCTTCTGTTACATCTCAGAGCTGGTGAGTGACCGCAAAGCACACGCATTGATTGAGCTAGCACCAGTGAGCTAGCAGTCTTTAGTATTAAGCTGAGTTAGCCCCGTGGGCAGGGGTGCATGTGGATGCTTTCACGTTTATCTCTGGCGTATTTGTCTTTACATACTAATAGGCCAGATAGTTGCCTGACAAAATACTGAGATAAGTTAACTTCGGAGTATACAAAGAGCTTCTAAGCCCGATTTAAATGCTAGCCAGTGATATATTTAAATGGGTTAAATATATGGGTTATTGCAGGTCGACTGTAGTTGCTGGACTGTTTATTTAAATTATTTTTTATCAAAAAACACAGAAATGTGTTGCTTTCTTGTCAGTCCAAGGAGCAGACTGTTGAGGCAGCGTTTATTTCGGTTAATAATGAAGTTAGAAATAGTCATAATGTCTTTTAATGTGACTAGGACAATAATACCTTAGGATTTAATTGACTGTTTGGCCTGGGATAACATGTAGCTGCTCCTTCACTTACATTGTAGGGTGTGGTTTCCATTGTGCCATAGGAAATCCTTGCCAGTACTTGCGTCATATAACTGCATAAGTTGTGATTACCCAGATTTCCTGTGTAACTCAGGATTTGTCTTAAATTTGTTTATCACCTATAATTTTGTCACAAAATGGATGTATTTTCTGTCTGCGCAGCAGTCTTGCATAGTGTCTTTAAAGTTACTACTGCTGATTCAGAGCAAATAAACTGTGCCTTAAACTAATCCTGAATATTATTTTGCATGGTGTTTTGGAAGCCAATAAGGAACTGATACTGCTGAACTTAAATGTGGCTGTTCTTCTTTTTAGCCTTTGGTGTCAGGAGGAAATGACCCAGCTGAGTGTCCGTCGTTGGACACCTAAGCACGTTGCCAAGTGGTTGAAGGAAGAGGGCTTCTGCGACTATGTGGACCTGCTGTGCAACAAGCACCGGCTGGATGGCACCAGTCTGCTTGCCCTCAGTGAGTACGACCTCCGCTCGCCGCCACTGGAGCTCAAGGTGCTGGGGGACATCAAGCGGCTAATGGTCTCCATTCGGAAACTTCAGAAACAGAACATTGATTTATTGGAGGAGCTGGGTCTTCCCTATGATGGCCACTCTCCCACCGGTTCCGGAGGCAGTTTGGACTGGTTGTGTAACGGAGACCCGGGGAGAGACTGCGACAGCACTGACACAGCACCAGTGGGAGAGGAGTATCACCAGTACACTAATGGAAAGTACAAGCAGCAGATGCGGCGCCTCGATCCCGAGTACTGGAAGACAGTGCTTAGCTCTGTCTATGTGGTGTTCGTGTTTGGGTTTACATCCTTCGTCATGGTCATTGTGCACGAGAGGGTCCCTGACATGCGCACATACCCTCCGCTCCCAGATATTTTTCTAGACAGGTGGGTGTGATCGCTCACAAGAGCTTTCTTAAATTTTCTTACAACCAAAACGTTAATCACCTCTGAAATATTACAAACGATGATGTTTGAGTATCACACCAAATCGCTGACATTATAACTGCCCTAATTCCTTATGGCGTGTTTCTATTATTGTCCTCATATACTCCTGATGTGCTCGCTGAGGTTCAAAAAGACCTTCGAGGATTGTTTATAAGGTGACCTACTTTTGTTTATGACCAGCTTTGGGCTTTTCATGAAATGAAAACTTACCAGGAGAGATTATTTCAAGGAATTTCCAGTGTGTGTTTGGCAAGACACTGAGGCAAATTATTCAGGCTAGTTAATTATCTCCAAAAGAGATATCTTGGGAGATAACATCTATATGCATTGAAATGATTTATTAAAACTAATATACCAAAACACCAAACTAATTTTTCTGTCATGTTTGTTGTAAGATGTTAAGCAACATCAGCTATAAATGCTCACTTTCAATCTGTTATTTCAGCACTGATGTTGTCCTTTTCCGCAGTGTGCCTAGAATACCCTGGGCATTCGCCATGGCCGAGGCATGTGGAGTGATCCTCTGTAACATCTGGATGCTGGTTCTGCTGCTCCATAAACACAGGTCAGTAGGTGCTCTGAACGATCCCAGGAGCCTGTCAGTAGCACAGGAAACTCACATTTCACTACTTCTAGGTCCATTCTCTTGCGGCGGATGTGCAGCCTCATGGGGACGGTGTTCATGCTGCGCTGTATCACCATGTTTGTCACTTCCCTGTCTGTTCCAGGACAGCACCTGCAGTGTTCAGGAAAGGTAACGCATCTTTTTTCTCTTTTTCTCATGTATCAGATCTCTTTGCAAGATTAGAGTATTGCCTGTTTCCTTCTAGATGTACGGCGACATGTGGGCCAAACTACAGCGAGCTGTGGCCATCTGGAGCGGTTTTGGGATGACACTGACAGGGGTTCACACATGTGGCGACTACATGTTCAGTGGCCACACTGTGGTCCTTACCATGCTCAACTTCTTTGTCACAGAATGTGAGTAGCTTCTGTTTCTGTTTTCTGTGAGGAGGAAAACACACTTGTGCTAAGATGAGTTGAAAAGGCCTTGGAATAAGTTGGAATTATAATTGGAAAATGATCAATGATTTCAAAACTAATCCCTAAAACCCCTCATTTTGTAAGTAAATAAACATTTTAGACATTAACTAACACATGTGAGAGAATTTGTATGTTTCCAGGTTAATGGATTCCAAACCATATTAGTCCATTAGCCAACAGCTAACTGATCTAATTTATTTGAAGAGTTTCAGTCAGGTGTCAGAACTCATCACAGTACACAATAAGGCATAAATGAAGGTCACAAATGATCATCTTATGGCTTCTGACAGTGAACTTATTTCTGTGCTTATCCTGCTAAATGTCAGTGCAGTTTTCGATACTACCGACAGCAATATTTTATTACAGCGATTACACCATGCTAGAGGAATTAAAAATGCTGCATTGCAGTGGTTGGACTCATATCTACCTAATAGACACCAATTTGTTCATGTAAAATGGGGAATCTTCTTCACGCAATAAGGTAAATTATGGAGTTCCACAGGGCTTTGTGCTGGGGCCAATTCTATTTACATTATACATGCTTCCCTTAGGCAGTATCATTCGAAGCATAACATACATTTTTGTTGCTGTGCAGTTGATGCCCAGCTTTATTTATCCACAAAGCCAGATATGACACACCACTTAGTTAAACTTAAGGAATGTCTTACAGACATAAAGACCTGGGTGACCTCAAATTTCTTGCTTCTAAATTCAGATAAAACTGAGGTTATTGAACTTGGCCCTTACCTTCTATAAATCCTGTTAAACATGCTGTCATATTAGATGCTTGCTCTGGGTGGCAGTACCTTGGCCAACAGTAACACTGTGTGGAAACTTGGGAGTCAGGTTTACCATGATATGACCTTAAATGTGCATATATGTTCAAGGAATGCATAGGGCGGGTGAATTGGTCCTATATAATTAAAACTTGATTTAAAAAAAATTATTGTTGCTTTATTAATTTCAATCCAAGTCTAAAGAGCACTATTATTATGTACACAGTACAATAAACCCTATAGTGGTAGTAAATGATAAAGCAGACATAGATTAGCCATATTTGGAGAAGGTGTCCCTATGTTGCCACCCAGTGTCCGCTACTGGTACTGCAAGTATTTCTTGAAAATTAATAATAAACCTATTATAGTTGTTTCCATTGAAATATTTTTAGTCTTTGATTCTGCTAGAGAAACTTTGTATGATTCATCCTCAGTTCCAGTGTCTGTAGCAAGCCATTTCAGCTCCTCCTCCTGTAGAGCCACCCTTCTTTCTTTCTGATTTAAACAAAAAGCTTGAATAGCAGGTAGGAGTGGCTGAGAGCTTTGTGCCTGAGATGAGCCACAAGCAGAAAAAATATTTTTACATTAAATATGTGAATGAAAATAACTTTAACAGACTTAACAATGTGCCACATTTTAGAATGGAATCACATAAAGTACTCAGTAACGCTCTTCCGTCTTTGATTTACACAGACACTCCAAGAAGTTGGAATTTTATCCACACTTTGTCCTGGGTGCTCAACCTCTTCGGCATCTTCTTCATCCTGGCTGCGCATGAACACTACTCCATTGACGTGTTCATAGCCTTCTACATCACTACCAGACTCTTCCTGTACTACCACACCCTAGCTAACACTCGGGCCTACCAGCAGAGCCGGAGAGCTCGCATCTGGTTCCCCATGTTCTCCTTCTTTGAGTGCAATGTCAACGGGCCGGTCCCCAACGAGTACTGCTGGCCTTTTTCTAGACCTGCTGTGCTAAAGAGGCTGATCGGATAATAAGCAGCCTGCAGCAGTACTGTTAGACACAGACAGTGTTCTTTCGTCTGCTTTGTCAAGTTGCCAACTGAGGCGGTGTGCGAAAAAGACGCCTAATATGAGCCGCACAAAGCCTGATGGAATACACAGAGCCATATCCTTTTACATTTTAGGATTTAGCTCCTAACCTGCTTTTATTGTCTTTTTTTAAACAAAAAAACCTGCAGAGTTTCTAAAAGGCCCCATCCCAGTTTGATTTTACAATACAATGACATCTGTTACAGACTGTTTGGATAGCAAGAAAATTATGAAATAAATTCTCATTTAAAAATGCATCTAAACCTTTACAGGAAACTGTGCAATTAAGATATCTGGATCTGGATTCTTGAGTTTTTCCTCATATCCCACATTTGAGTTTTAAAAAACGATGTATGTATGTATCTGTATGGACCACTGTTAAAGCAATATGTATAGATTCATATTATGTTATATAGAAAAACATAATTTGTCATCATGTTTGTTCAATTTTCTGCATTCCTTTATAACACGCTGACATTTTGACAGCATTACTAAAGACTGAAACAGAAATTCATGGCTCCTTTTCAGATAAACGACATACACCGAATCTTGTGTCTTTACTCATGACATCGCCTGCTATTTCCTAGAAAATATGCATTTAAGGAAATGACATTATCAGCCAAAAAAGTTAGAATAAAGTTTTATCCAGCTGTCTTAAACATAGTTCCATTTGCCAATTACCTGGAGTGTTACTGTGATACATTTCTCTGTGAAGAATTATTCCAAACTGCTCATGTTTACTGTTGAATATATGTATAGGTTTTTTAAGAAGTCCACATTCAGTGTAAACTACTAGACTTAGACCAAGTGCAACAACCTTTTCTTGATATTAATTCTTTGATGTTAATATGTAGTAAACAGATGCTGAGATTTGTATTTGTTTAGATTAATTTATTCCATTTTATAAATGTCAATAGGTATTTTTATATTCTGTGTACAAGGTTGCAGCAATGTGCACATAGAGAATTATGTTTACAGTTGCTTCAAACTCTGTATTCGTTGGAAACACGTGTTATTTAATTTACATATTCCAGCTTGTCCTGTACATTTCATTGAGAGAATCGTAAAAGATCATCGTCATTGCAGCATGTTAGAAACATGACTCTGAGTGGAGTTAACAGTCTTAACACATCCCTTCACTGAAGAAGTAGGATGTGTTTATGTGCTACTGTAGAGCCATTAAACTTCTTGTCCCAACAGTCATTTCCATCAATAAAGAGCTGAAACAGGAGTTTCCTTTCCTTTTTTATTTATCTATTTATTTTGCCCCACTTGCTGTACGACCACCTGGGGAATGCGCGCTGTTGCCAGAGCTTAAGAGCAATCATTTGGAAAATTGACAGGCTGAGTTAAATGTGTATTTTATTGTTACAGGCCACTGCTTTAGGTATTAAAGAGCGACTTGTGTTGACATGGTGGCAACCTGAAGTATACTGCGCCCACAGACAGGAATCTAGCCTAACACAATTTTCCTCTAATTTCCTACACCAAGCTTGATTGGCAGGGTGCCCTTACTCCAGGGCAACTTGGGTTCAACATCGTTTTCAATACAGTCATGTTACAGTCAACATTTTAATTTGTAAAGATAAAACTCAGTGGCCCGTGAGCCACCATGGGCTCCAAATGACAAAGTGGCAAATTACAAAAAACATTCAAGAAACTCCGAGAAGGGCCCAGACCCGCAAAAAACAAAGCATATGCTGAGCGCTTACTGAACAGGGATAAAACCAAATAACCCCCTTTAAACCCCAACAGCCTTCAGATGGTATTTATTCACTCGCCCTGGAATGATTAATACTGTGTCACGAATATAACAAGACCCACAATGCTGATAAAAACATGCTCCTAAAGTCTGTAATCAGTAGTGAGTAACAAAAGTCCTTGAATATGGTCCCACACGCAGTCTTTTTCTTAATGTGTCCTAGTCCATTAGAGTTATAACCACAGCAGCTGAAATGTCCAATTAAATATCAGGTTAAAAGTCCAACAAAAAGAAGGGAGAAACCATATCTTTATGTCTCTGTGGAAGTCAATGGGAAAGATACTGGGCTATTCACAGAGCTGCTTTGAGCCTCATCACTTGCTTCAGAGGCCTCAGCAGTCTCTACCTGTTCATCCGGCTCACCATCACCACATAGTCCACTGCAAGGACCTCAAGTGGTGTTGTAATATTGCTGAATGTCACTAGGTACTGGATACCTTTAACCAGTGTGCACCGCTTGCACTGCCGAGCCAGTCCTCCTCAACAGACTGAGGGTGCTCTTTGCACTGAAATGCCCCCATCTTCATGTTGGCTCTTGCATACCTTATGTTGCAAGGGTTCTAGGACAATGAGCTGCTGAATCTCTTCCCCATCATGGAGTCTTTGTGTGTATACCACACGCTGATAAAGCCTAAGGTGATCAAATAGCTGGTAAAGTCGCCTTTCATCAAGTGCTGATATGTGAAGTTCAGCACATGGAAAAAATGTCCTCATCTGTGTCCTCCCCTTATAGGTTCTTCCTGGTATGGAATCTTGGAGCCATCCCCATTAGTGTTGTCCTGTCCGGCTTTGCAACACGCTTCAAAGTTATACTGGCAAAGCTGTACTACCAGTCGCTGCTCACCAGTCCTCAGATTAGCATAATGGGTTGTACAAGGGAGTGTGGTCTTTTGCTGCTGTGGCCCATCTGCTTCAAGCCTCAGTACCTGTGGGCTTAGAGATGTTTTTCTTCATTCTTGGGTTGTAACAAGTGGTTATTTGAGTCCCTTCGGGAAGCTTAAATCGGTATGGCCTTTCTCCTGCACTTTGTCATCAACAAAGCATTTTCACCCAGAGAACTGTCAGTCACTGGACAGCTTTTCTTTTTCCGATCAGTCTCTTTAAACTGTATATGGTTATTTGGGAAAATCCCAGTAGACTTTCTTAGGAATTTCTGAATACTCTGTTTGCTTGCAATTAATGTGCGAATTAGATAAGTACAAAAAATTTTCTTTTTCTTAAATTACTGGCACTGTAGTTTTCGCAGTAGCATGAATAGCAGACTCGGTGAGAGGTTTGTAACCCTTAAACAGTATGGAGAAATCTGGCGCTCTCAACAAAACAATTTTGTGTAAGTTACAAAGATTAAACTTCAGTGTTCTCTGTATGTTTGTAGTGTAAGGTACATTATAATGTTCGCATCTTTCTCTTTCTATACTTATGCTGCTAGCATCTATGTGCTAATTTTAGCTCAGACACGTGTTTCTCAAGCTAGCATGAAAAAGAGACGAATGTTTAACGCTCGCAGGTGTTTGCACGCTTTGCAAGCGGATCGAGGTTTGCGATGAGATGACATTGTGCAGCACTTAGATACAAGTGTATTTAAATACTTTACTTTATATTCATTAATGACTTAATGTATAACTCTTGAGCACTTATTTTCGGATTTTTCTCACTTTATTTGCACTCCTTTGGTGCTTGAAGTCACAGATAGGGTTGCCAACTAGTGATGTGCGGATCGATCCTGAAATATCGATTCCTCCGATACCAATCATTTATGTTCTAGAATCGATTCTCACATTAAAATATCGATATTTTAGTAATTTAGAGTAAATTTGTAGTTTATCATTAACAGGAACACAGTGGAAAGAAACTATAACATTCGGATTGTCTACATTCAAAGGAACTACTTCCTCTTCCGCCTTTCATAGTCATGTGCGAAATACGGCTGTATAAATGTCTCGCAGCGCCTTGGCGTGCGCACTCACAACAATGGCTGAGCGTAATTGTGCGGACGTATTTTACCTCCACTAACAGCTGAGACGTGGTTTGCGATACATGTGGTAAAAAAGTGCTCCAAGAGTGAGGTGTTGTGGCCGTAGCCTACTAGGGAGACATTCAAAAGGTCTGTTGGGGGGGGGTGATAAATACATTTTACAGGGTTTATTTATCGGATAAAATACGTTAAATCACCTTTATTATTGGCCGGCCCGGAAACAGCGGGGGTGTCCAAATTCAGAGGCTGCTTCCACTTGAGCACCTGGCCTTCGCGGTCTAAAGAAAGCCGGGTTGTACGTCACGAGCTCCCTCGGTGGAGGGTGAATACAACCGGGCGCTGACGTAAACTCTCGACCGTCTCACACTTCTCTTTAATCATTTTCTGTTTGACGTTTATTCAGCTGTGTGAAAACCCTGGAGGAACCCTCCTGAGGGATTAATAAAGTTAAATTTAATCTAATCTAATAACTTTAATCTCAGCCAAACCGATTTACTCACGAACAAATAAAACACTGAAAAAGCCAAACAATAACATTTTTAAGTTATCAAAGTGACTTGTATATCATGTTTCTATATGATGAACCCTGCATTATTAAGTGATAAGAACAAGTAATCTGATGCCCTGTAATCATTATAATGCTATAATTTGAGATACAATAAATAAAATACGTTTTTGTACAAAGTATCGGTATCGGATCAGTATCGTCGATACCACCCTGAATATTACTTGGTATCGGATCGGAAAGGAAATCAGTGGTATCGCACATCACTATTGCCAACTCCCTGAAAAATAAATAAGGGACACCTCGTGGCCAGGGCCGGGCAACCCAGTTGTCTTCACCCTTCCCAGTGTGGTGAATTTTCTAGCTCTTTTTTTGTGTGTAAAATTATTTTTTTTAACCATTTGACTTGAAGTTGATTTAAGTAGATGCATATTCTATTCTTTGTGATATGAACACATGTGAAACAAGTGATCATTTAGCCATTTATTTTTAGCTCAAAATGACAACATTAACACAGTAAAACAGGTCTCTTTCTTAAACAGAAGCCTGTCATGCTTAACTTTTGAGAATATAAGTAAATCTTTCTTTAAAAGAACTTTGTCCTGCTTAACTTAAAATAATAGAAAATAATAGAAAGAAAAACATTCTTGTAACAGTGCACATTTAGTGCATTTAGTACAATTGGCTTCAGCTGAGGTATTATTTCAGCTTTTCTAATGCTAATCAGCTGCTCCTGTTTGTAAACCCGCTTGTTCCCATGATTACGCATCTTAACTCATCATCATTATTCATCTATGTATTACTTTTATGTATTAGTCATCTATTTGTTGTAATCATCTATCCTTGCAGTTGTTTATTACACAAAATAAATTATATTATCACACTTCTGGCCACATAGCGCTGATATTCACTGCACATGCCCATATTAACTTTTTCCAGCCAGGTGTTTTCCTTTTCCCATTCTTCCCTTTCTCTGAGGGGAACAAACATTGCTGCTCTAATGCTGGGCTCACACTGTGCGATTTTTGGCCCATTTTGAGACGATTTTTGAGTCGTGCGACCGTTTTGGTGATCGGACCGATTTTGGCCTTCATCGTGCGTCGTGTAGTATACGTGGGGTAACGAGAAGTGATTAACACCTCACGACCAGCTCCCGATCATCAATCGCTCGTGAGGATCTCACCACAGCCGCTCACACTGCTCACGCGCAAACACGTAAACGTCGGTGAAAAAGACGGCGCAGCGCGGCAGTGCAGCGTGTGATCTGGACACAAGCGATGGAGGCACAACTTGTAGAACTTTGGAAAGCTCATCCGAGCCTTTTCGATGTGGCATCACAAAATTATCACGACCACAACAACCGTGAAAATAGTTGGATTTACACTGCTGCTCAATCACAGCTGCCTGATCAATGTTTTTCATTAGCAATTTAGCAAAGTTGATGGTGGTGGTGTGTCTGTGTGAGTGAAAGACAGAGAGAGAGAGCGACAGATTTTCTGTTATAACCTTCATTTTATGGACGCACAGGGTGAGCTCTCAGGTCGCATCAGAGCATCGGGCGGTATAGTGTGAGACCTGCATCGTGACCTATGAACTTCTAACCCCTGCGAGTCAATCGTGCAGTTTGAGCAGGAGCTGAATATCGCGACTGAAAAAAATCGCACAGTGTTTGCCCAGCTTTAAGTGTACTGTCGTCCGAGACTTGCACCGCAGTGTCGGCGTTTGTTTCCCTGTTGGCCATGCTTCTTGTTGTGGTCATCTGTTGTCTTCCAGTATTTTCTCCGCAAGCGACCTTTCCTCGACCAATGAGATGAGCGGTAATCTGAATTGTCATACTCGAATTGTCATAAGTGTGCTGTCAGCTCATTGGTCACAAAGCAGGAGAGGGGCTGGGAATTATGTTTTCAAACAAAGTGTTAATTCCATAAACATTTATAGACTACTTTTGATTCTCACTGTATTACGGGACAAAGTGCGTCCCTTATTAGCTCAATACGGGACGTGTACTTTTTTTTCTAAATACGGGACGATTCCGTATTTTAAGGGACGGTTGGCAACCCTAGTCACAGACTGTGCCATGTTGTGACACAACAAAAGGACTATATATTTTATTTTGTAGCTTTCACTGCGTTCAAACGATGTCCAAAAATGTTCAGAAGTTCCTCAGAACTACCGTACGTCTCCTGATGAAGAAAATAAGCGAATGCCCCGTTAAAGACTCTCTTCTGTCATGCTAGGGCCTGCTACAAGATTGTCTTAACGAGCAGGTAAAGTGTACCTAATAAAGTGATCCACGAGTGTATCCTGTCATCAAAGGCTTTTCCTCCTGCTTATGTAAAACCTGTGAATGATACGTTAGATTTGGTGAGCGGCACCAATGTAGCACTATAGCTGATTTCTGTACAGCTCTGTATGCATAAGCCCGTAACTTTCAGTCGTATATAGGTTGCCATAGTGATTTAGAGGTCTTCCATTTGCCTGGAAGACCTCTCGCATTATTAACGTGAAAGTCGCTTTTTCAAAATTCAGTTTCCTGTTGTAAAATATAATTTATGTATAAATTAATATCCATATGATTTAAACAATTACTACACGATTCCTATTTCAGTCGGGCACAAAACGCACAGCTATATTTTCGGGTCCTGCTGAGCCGAGGTCAGCAGGTTGTTTGCTGCGGTGTCTCCTCCATATCGTCCTACACCGGCTGTACTCGCTCATTCCGCAGCTTTTCTTATCTGTCAAGTTAGTGGGTATATAATAAAGAGAAGAAACTCTCGGTAAGTAATAGGCTGAGTATTTACACACGTTATCCGTGTTTTATTTGTTGTAGTGCAGGGGTACTGCTGTCAGACATTCTATTTGCTAGCTAGAAAACGCCCCCTACCCATAGACTGTATGTAATTTTATGCCCTTACTACACTCAGTGCTGTGGTTGCAAGTATTTGCATGGAAAATAAATGTATATTCAACTAACACTCTTTAATTTTGATAACGTCTTCAAAGTAAAGCTCAGTTCACTTATTGAATCCATGACCCAGATGCTCACTTAGTTTTTTCCATACTATTTAAACCTCTTTTGTATGCAATCTGTTATAGCGTTTTTCCTTCTTAACCAATAACCTCCATGCTCTGATTACTTGAAAACGTCGGTCTAACCTTGAGAATAAGGTGAAAGACACCTGAACTCGTGTCTTTATATATAGCTAGTGACAGCAGTTAAACAAATAAATATTAAAATAAAATCTGAATTACAAATACTTGACAGAAACATTAATTGTAGTCAAGGTTATAATAGCTGGGATTTTACTACTTCTCTCTTAGTTTTTTTTGGTTGCTTAATGCATTCACTGTATAATGTTTCACCATCACTGAGTTTAAAGCAGTTGACAGTAGAACAAGAATTTAAAAATATTTCCAGTTGTAAAATTTGTAACTTTCCTCTCCATTTGACAGCCACAGCTATCACACTTTACAGACGCACATTTTGCCCATGTCTATACATATGCTTGGTTTTAATTCTTTTATTAACTAACGTTTAAAAGCAAGCTGCTTTTTATACTCCTGTGTCACCATTTACATTCACTTTTCTCTTGTGTGTATAGGCAGAATGGCAGTCCCTCCAGCATATGCAGACCTGGGCAAATCAGCAAAGGACATCTTCAATAAGGGATATGGTAACTGGAAGAAAGATAAAAGGCACCTTTATAAGTGTGTATTTGCTGACCTGAAGAGGTCAGGTCTGCGGCTGGAAATGCCTTTTCCAAGCACAGGAAGTAGTATCTCACTGTCATTGTCTTTGCAGGCTTTGGGCTCGTCAAGCTTGATGTGAAGACTAAGTCTTCAAGTGGAGTGGTGAGTTTAACTGTAAATATAACATCCAATGTTGAAATGTAGCTAATGTATACTAATATTGTTATCATAGATATGAAATATCAACACATAGGTTAGAGGGTAAAGGGCCTGCAGATCCTAAATGACAAACAAACATTTCTTTCATTTTATCAAATATGTGATTCCATGTTAGTGCTGAGCAGCATGACCAAACATTTGTATCAAGGCACTTTTTTTCTTGCATACTCTTGCATGTTTCATACTCTTGCTCCATAACATTGTATTTTTTATTATTATTTGCATAGATGGGCCTTTCTGTATTTTGGCAGTGGCTCATTCTTCTGCCTGGGGAGTACGAGATTTTAATAGCCTCATAAAAATAGATAAATCATAAATAAAATAAATGCTCCACTGTTCTGCTAACAAGAGGGAAATGAAGTAAACTGTAATGCCAATTTGTGTTACCATATAAAGTCAGCATCTGGCTTGTTTGTGTTGATGTTTCCACAGCAAAGCCATAAAATGTAGCTTTGAACTCCGTTTGGAGTTAGTCTTAACAAGTTTGGTGGTAAAATAATTCTGTCTCCATGTAAAAACACCTGTTAATGTGTTTTCTTTGCCTCGCCCGGTTTCCTGGTGCTGTGTGGTCCTAACAGTTTGTGTTACTGAGTATATTGTTTAGTAATGGAACTTTGTAAAGTAGTGTTACAAATTGTCAATGTTTCATAGGAAGTTATGTCTTGTGTTGTTTGTCCTTTAAAAGTAAGTTAGTTGTGAGTTTATTTTTGAGATTTTTTTTTTTTTTGGTTTCATATGGTTATATAACCAGTGTTGGTCAAGTTACTTGAAAAAAGTAATCAGTAACTAATTACTGATTACTTACCCAAAAAAGTAATCCCATTACTTTACTGATTACTTATTGTCAAAAGTAATTACTTACTTACTTAGTTACTTTTTAAAAACACGATTTACAACCTGAGTAGGTGATAAAGCGATAGATCTTTCAGCCCAATTCTACTTTTTCCTGCATAATCCATCATACAAAATGTAATCAAATGGAAAAGTCTCTTTTTAAAACTTGTTTTGTTAGTTTTAATCTTTTAACTTTATGCATCAAGCAAAAATTAAATTATATGCAACATTCTCTGACTGGAAGAAATTTGTTTTACATTTAAACCTATTTTCTGCACATTCCAGCACATAAAATAAAATATTTTCTTTGTGTTTACACTCAGTCTTTCAAATAGATGCAAGTGAAACACAGCAGAAAATAAATAAAATCAAAGACTAGCGGTCCTGTTGCTCTATTTTCACCTGTAAAGCAGGAGTGGGGTAGGCGGAGGTTTACCCTGGTGCAGGTGTGCCGCAGCGGTCAGTTGAAGAATCCGCGAGTTTCTCTGTGAGTTTCCCATTACGTCGTAGCTACTCGGTGCTTGCTTGGAAGTTTAGGGTTTTTTTTTCCGCTGTAAAAAGAAGTTTTCTTCCCACGCATAACCGACGCTAATGTTTTTGTCACTTTTTATGGAATCAAACTCAAAATAAGGTCAGTACTTCCACGCTTTAAACGCTGCACGCTCATACTCTCTCCCGTACTCGATATATTATCCATTGTTGATCTGCACACAGATGTTGTCACGGACGTCGCCCTCGCTTACGTCACTGTCATGAGACATTCTCGCAAAAAAATCACGGTTTTAGTAACGCAGCATTCCTACAGGAAAGTAACAGTAATCTAATTACCATTTTTGCAATAGTAATCCCTTACTTTACTCGTTACTTGAAAAAAGTAATCGGATTACAGTAACACGTTGCAAGTAACGCGTTACTGCCCATCTCTGTATATAACAGATTTTCACTTAAGATGCTTCATTGTGGTCTTTACAGTCTAATCATTTAAAGACATTAAAAAAAGGTTGATTTTGTTGCACCTTTGAAAACGTCACATCAGGCATAACCTCACGACATCTGGTTTGCTCCCCCAGCGCTACATTATGGATAAAATTGCAAGAAAACTTGTGGCCATCGGTTTATTTGTTTTCTTTGGCTAATCCAAGAAGAGGAAAAAAAGCTTGTTAATCCACGATTACTGCAATTACTGATCCAAGTCAAACTTAACGATAAATTCAATCTAACTAAACTAAGCACACAAATATGTATTTAGTGAACACACTAAGCATGCAGTGCAGGTTTGAAAAAGTATATAAAGCTTTGTATTAGTGACTTCTCTAAAACCTTCTTGGAGTCAGGTGCTCCCATTAAGGAGGATGACAAAAGGAAATCTGCTCTTCTCTGGAAGAATTAGTTGCTGCAAAACACACCAGCTTTCGCAGGACCTGTAGAAGGATTGTTATATTGCTATAGAAGTGTAACTGGAAAACGATGCACAACTGCGCCCCCCCCCCAAAAAAAAAAAATAAAAAAAATAAAAATCTATGTACCAACAAGATTGTAACTCCAAACACACAATTTAAAAAAGAAAACAAAAGCTGTGTTGTGCGTTAATACTCAGTGTTTTCAGGAGAATCGTGAAGTACAACTGTTTTGTGAGTTATTACTTTAATCAGATTGTGCTTGTTTGTAATTGTGAAATGAAGATCACAGTTAATTATAAATTGTTATTTATTGTCACAGTGAAAGAAAAATCAGTCAACTTTGTTTTAACTGTTTATTTAAATTCTGAGATATAAATTAAACGGATAATTGTTTTGACTCCTGTTATTATGTTTGGTGTAAAATCTAGAAAATATATAAAGACAGTCTGAAATAGATAGAAGTGAACTTCTGACAGCAGCACAAGGGTCAGAAAAAGTGAACTGGTTTATATTTAGAAAACAGTAAAATCAGAAAAATAAGAAAACTAAGGTACATTTAAAAAAAAAGGTTAAAGTACTATACAAGAGTAATTTGCACAATGCACAAGTGGTACCATACACTAAAATACACATCAGACTTATTAACATTTGTATGTATGACAGATAACAGACTTTTCTAACCAGTATCGTTTTCCCTCATTTATTTGTTTCAGGAATTTAAAACATCAGGCTCATCCAATGTCGATACCAGCAAGGTCACTGGAACCCTTGAAACCAAGTACAAATGGGCTGAATATGGGCTGATGTTCACGGAGAAGTGGACCACGGAAAACACTCTCGGGACAGAAATTTGTGTTGAAGATCAGGTAATTTATATCTTGGCTATAGTGTTGACCATTCCAAATATGAAATTGGAAAGTAAATTAATTTTTGTTTTTTAGATCACCAAAGGCCTGAAACTTACATTTGAGACAACGTTTTCACCTAATACTGGGTAGGTTATTTACTGATTGGAAATTCGTGATTGGCAGCCTGTTACTAACTCAGTAGTCTTATGTAAAATGTTCATTTTAATTTCACAGCAAGAAGAGTGGCAAGGTTAAAACGGCTTATAAAAGGGAGTACCTTAATGCCGGTGTTGACGTAGATTTAGACTTTGCTGGTCCTACTATTCATGGAGCAGCAGTGGCCGGATATGAGGGATGGTTGGCAGGTTACCAGATGACCTTTGACACGGCTAAATCCAAGATGACCAAGAGCAACTTTGCTGTCGGTTACAAAACTGGGGACTTCCAGCTCCACACCAATGTGTATGTTTTTTGAAGACAATATTTTAATGATTTCTAATATAATTTATTGATCCGTGAGTCAAGGTGTAATGTGTATTTGTTTCCCCCCATTTCCCTCAGAAATGATGGTTCAGAGTTTGGTGGCTCTATTTATCAGAAGGTCAATGATGACCTGGAGACCGCTGTGAATCTTGCCTGGACAGCGGGCAACAACAGCACTTCCTTTGGAATCGCTGCTAAATACCAGTTAGACTCCAGTGCCTCCATATCAGTAAGATATTCTCACATTTTCTTACATTTTAAAGATATTATAAAGTCTAGTTTGTAGTCCAGAATAAAAGACTAACAGTAACTTTCAGTGCTTAAATGATTTCATGTGGGTTTTTTCCCTGCAGGCTAAGGTGAATAATGCCAGCTTGGTAGGAGTTGGGTACACCCAGACTCTCCGGCCCGGTAAGAACAACCTCATTAATAATGTCCAATAAAAACACTTCTATATCTTAAGGAACTCGTTTCATTAAGTTCACTTAATATTTCAGGCATGAAACTCACCCTCTCTGCACTTGTTGATGGGAAGAATATCAATGCTGGTGGCCACAAACTAGGTCTAGGCCTAGAATTGGAGGCATAAGGATAATGTCTGCTACTTCATAAGAAGAGGAAGGATTATCGGCAGAACCTGACCTTCTGCCTTCCTGTGTGGTCAGCAACGTATATTCTAACGACTAAGCCAAAACAAAGTAGAACCCCCAGGACACAAGCACTGATGAGATGGAAACCTTTCCACCTACTTCCTTTGATTGTGGTTACAATAAGTAGTCAGTCACATGTATTTATTAATCAGCTATTACTCCTTTCAATTTACCATAATGATAATTATAGAAAAACCTTCCACTCGCTGTTGAACATGAGCTTTTTTTTTGAGTTTGACGAAGACAAAGAGTGGTTTTCAAAACAAAAACTTGTTCCTTTGCTAAAGTGTGATCACATAGAATGTAAACCTGAGGTGTTATTTTGCACAGTAGGATTTTTCCCTTAATTAAGCTCTTCCTCCTTTGTTTTATTTGCACATTTTATTTATATTTTGGTAGTACTGCCTGTGGAAGGGTTACTCCAACAAATTATGCTATGAAGACTGAAGCCAGCCTCCTGGCTGTGCTTTAGTTGTTTTCTTAGAGAAAACAACTAAAGAGCAGTTTGACTGATGTTTAAATGTTCTGACTGAAGAGTTTAGGACCTCTGCTAGCTGCTTCTAAGTTGCAAGGCTATGCTAAATACATTTTTATTTCCCTCACTGTGGCTTGAGTGACTGAGTGAATTATCCACCTTACTTTCCCTTTGAGGACTGTGACACTAATCAGGGAGCTGTTTGTGTGTTGGTGTGTGTCTACCTTTACAATAAAGTCCTGAAATCAACCTTTCTTCTCACCTCTAATTTGATGCCAATTAGAGGATATTATACAAAGTCAGCTTATTTAAATTATGCAATAACAAAACACGTGCAATTTACTTTAATCAAATACTCACACAGAAGGAAGGTTAGGGTAGATTGCAGTCGACTGGATGGTTTTCTTACGCCTCTCAGTTGAGTGCATAATCCTAGCTACAGTCGCTCCTATAGGACAAACATGTTTGAGCCAGTCAAGAGAGATCAAAAACAAAATTTTAGTTAAGTTTAGACTGTACCCCATAACTTCCACAGTCGGCTTGCTGACGTGTTTCTACTACTGTTTGCATAAAAACATTTTGTAATATCACTTAGCAAAAAACAGGGAATAATCTGTTTCTATCCCAGAGTTACTTCAAAAACTGGCAACCTTTGATCTGTAGTGAATGCATTCATATTCTGGACTGGATTAACCACAAAGATTTTTCCTATTGCGTAAGCGGTCAGTTCACTGTTTACCTCAGCTGTCAGTGCCATGTGAGAATCATCCACCTTTATTTACTCTAGAAGAGGCTTTAAAACTTTGTCAAAGGAGATTTTGAATCTGTGAAGCTCACTTGTGACCAATGACAGCAATTTTGAGGTGAGTTGTTAAGTAACAGCTGTTGTTTTTGGTGCTGTTAGCCAGGGTTAGTGAAACTGTCTTTCTAGATATTTCTAGACAAAGGATTTTATTTATTGGAAATTATTATTCTTATACTCTTAGTATTCTCATAACCTTTTTATTATTGTAAAATTTTGCCAAATGCTTGTATTTTTTCACAGTAACCCCCCCCCCAAAAATCTGAACAATAAAACAAATTGGTGGTTGGCAGGCTACCAGATGACCTTTGACACAGCTGAATCCAAGATGACTAAGAGGAACTTTGCACACAGTAGAATTTGCCCTTATTTAAACCCTTTCTACTTTTGTGTTTTGTTAGTACTGTGCTACCTGTGGAAGGGTCACTAACAAAATATGTTCTGAAGACTGAACCCAGCCTCTTGGTTTGGACTTGTTTCCTAGAGAGGCTTGATTGTGCTCAGTTAAGAGTTCAGGACCTCTGCTACCTTCAATAGCTGCTAAGTTGCAAGTCAATGCTAAATGCATTCTCATTTTCCTCACTGTGGCTTGAGTCAGACTGAGTGAATTAAACACTTCCCATTTTTGGACTGCGACACTAATCGGAGCTGTTTGTGTGTCCTTCACAATAAAGCACTGAAATCAACATTATTCTCATGTCTAACTTGATGCCAATTAGAGGATATTATATGAAGTCAGTTTAGTGAAATAATGCAAAAACAAAACACATGGAGTTTTTTTAAATTTTTTAAATCAAATCCTGTTGTATAACTTCAGTACTGCGCACTAGCAGCACTTCTCAGATATGCACTATAATTTGATGGCCAGGGTGACTCCATCTCCCACTGTCAGCATGTTCAGATTAATTCGGGCATCTCTGTACAGCTTCCTGTTCAGCTTGTCAATGGCCACAGTGTCGGCGTCATCTGGGGACGGATTCAGCACCTTCCCACCCCACAGCACCTGCAGCACCAGACACATTTTTATAGAGGTTTTGCCGCTTGAACTGGCACGGTGCAAGAATTTGTGTGTTTCGTGCTTATTTTGGTTGTAGCGCTTACATTGTCGATAGCAATGACACCTCCTTTTCTCAACAGCTGCAGAGACTTCTCGTAGTAGTTGTCATAGTTAACTTTGTCAGCATCGATGAAGATGAAGTCAAATGTTTCTGCTTGGCCAGAAGACAGGAGATCATCTGAAAGAAACAATGAAACCGAGGGGTAAAATGTCCATCTCAGGGTATTGTAGCTGTCACACAGCTGGTGTACTACAAAGCAACTTTGACACAGCTTGGCTTAATTTGCATCAACTGCAAACCCTCAGCAGAGATAGTGGCTAACACAGTGGTGATTATCGTCTCTCTTTGTTAACCCAGGCTTTCTGCTTCAGGCTCTGTGCACGCTCACATAAAAGGATAGATGGATCAACCAAGTGCCATTTACTTCAGTCAGATACCTTATCAGAAGAATGTGTGATAGAAAGGTCTATGAAACAATATATATAATACCAAGAGCCAACATTGGTGCTGCTCATCATTAATGGTGAATTCATATGCAACCACTCTGTGTGCCTTCAGTGCTGGATTTTATTTCAAATTTGACAGCTGCACACGAGCTTTGAAGGCTTTATTACTTCATCATAATTAAAAAGAAAATGTTTTGTTTTTTTTTAATTTAACTTACAACAGTAAAAAGCTCAAATTTGGCAATTTTCTATTAAGACGCATATTTAGAGAAATTGCAGGTCATCAGCCTGGAAATGATTGTTCAGTGGATGTGGAATGACCCTTACATGACTTATTTCTAAGTAGGCTCACCGGATCTACCACCTCCCAAATCCCACTTTAACATCTGAATGTAAGACTATAAAGTACTGCTTTACTTGCAATGTTACTTAAATAGTTATTTAGTATTTATTAAATCATACATGGTGAAAGATTCCAGAAAGTTATTTTAACGATCCATGCTACCCTGGTACCAAACTCTCTGACTCAAACCTCCGTTAAACTGCATCTGCAACAGGTATTATCTTTTTCAACAAGTTGAACTTGTCAAAAACCTTTACCCCAGCTGAAGTACTAACAGAGCAACACCCCCAGAGTAATTAAATCAGTTGTTGGACGCAGATTACCACAAACTGCTCTGTCCTACTAAAGGAAATTGAATGCATCCTCAGACCTTTGGGAAAGACATTTTTGAACATTTTTATCAGTAAAATGCAAATCTCCAGTTAAATGTATGAGAGCAAATAAAGAGAAACATTACCATACCTAAAGTTTTCAGTGCTGGCTGAATGCGCAGATCAATTTTTTTCTCGACTCCAGCCTGTTAATGGAAAGAAACAATGTTTTAAAGAGTAAAAGAAGTGAAGGGTGTGTCACAAAATATCAGGAAGCCTGTTGCTGATACATTTATCTGCATGATTATTCAGTTACCTTTCAGAGTCCGTTACATAGATGTATTGTGTAACACTTGTTCTTACCTAGATTATTATGTTTAAAGCGCTATATAAGAATCAGACCATTTAAGCTCTTCAGGTTCTGTTGACACAAATCACTGCTAAGAGATTTGTCTTTCGACAAATATTTTCTTGCTTGATTTTAGATTTCATAATTACACTGCCATAGTCAACTTATCATAGACGAATCATCTGAATATTTCTTATATATCAGTCATTTAAAAAATAAAAACCTGCTAAATCATTTTTGTTTAATAAAGTGATATCTTTATGTGATATCTATAATCAGTTACAGTAGTTACTGATTATAGTTACTTTTCTTTTACTCAACTATGTGCAAAGATGTCAGACAGAGCTGTATACTTCCCCTGTGATGACTGATCATCCTCTGCACTGTTCGGTACTTTGTTATAAGCATTATTACATTTAATAAAACAATAAAACACAGATTTGAAGCATACCTCTTTCCAGAAGGGTTTACCAATGTTGGTGTACTCTTCACTGATATCGCATGCTATCACAACTCCATCTTCAGGCAAGGCCAGTGCCATGTTCAGTGTGTTGTAACCTGTATAAACTCCTATAGACGCAAGAAGAAATCATCATTGTGCATGACAACAGAAAGGGGGTGTGATATACTGCATACTTTAATACAGTTTTCTCTATTTTTTTTAGCCAATTTGCTATAGAAATTGATTTCCTGACCACATCTGCACATTCCTAGGATTCTAGCTTTTTACATGTGTGGATATGCAGGACGGGAGCACCTCACTGATGAAATGAAATGAAAGAATTTTAAGAGTAAGGATGTGTCTTTGTCTTCAAAATAATTTAAAGTAAAATATTTTTTTTATTTTAAGGAGCAACAAATACAGTCAAACTTGTGCTTTCTCATGCTTAAAATTATTAAACAGATAAGTCAATAGCCTATTAAGCCACAAACATCCCTAAAAAGACATCTATATAGTACTGATCCATCAAAAAAATATATCTATACTGTATGTGTGTGTGTGTATATGTGTGTATATATAAAAAAAACCAAAAAAAAACCACCCAGCACGCCCCTGCGGGCGGTTTATCCTTCAAGCTCGGGTCCTCTACCAGAGGCCTGGGAGCTTGAGGGTCCTGCGCAGTATCTTAGCTGTTCCCAGGACTGCGCTCTTCTGGACAGAGATCTCCGATGTTATTCCCGGGATCTGCTGGAGCCACTCGCCTAGCTTTGGGAGTCACCGCACCTAGTGCTCCGATTACCACGGGGACCACCGTTACCTTCACCCTCCACATCCTCTCGAGCTCTTCTCTGAGCCCTTGGTATTTCTCCAGCTTCTCGTGTTCCTTCTTCCTGTTATTGCTGTCATTCGGAACCGCTACATCGATCACTACGGCCGTCTTCTTCTGTTTGTCTACCACCACTATGTCCGGTTGGTTAGCCACCACCATTTTGTCCGTCTGTATCTGGGAGTCCCACAGGATCTTAGCTCGGTCATTCTCCACCACCCTTGGGGGCATCTCCCATTTTGACCTCGGGACTTCCAGGTTATACTCAGCACAGATGTTCCTGTACACTATGCCGGCCACTTGGTTATGGCGTTCCATGTATGCCTTACCTGCTAGCATCTTGCACCCTGCTGTTATGTGCTGGATTGTCTCTGGGGCATCTTTACACAGCCTGCACCTGGGGTCTTGCCTGGTGTGATAGACCCCAGCCTCTATGGATCTTGTACTCAGAGCTTGTTCTTGTGCTGCCATGATTAGTGCCTCTGTGCTGTCTTTCAGTCCAGCTTTGTCCAGCCACTGGTAGGATTTCTGGATATCAGCCACCTCCTCTATCTGCTGGTGGTACATACCGTGCAGGGGCCTGTCCTTCCATGATGGTTACTCGTCTCCCTCCTCTTTCTTGGGTTTCTGCTGCCTGAGGTATTCACTGAGCACTCGGTCAGTTGGGGCCATCTTCCCAATGTATTCTTGGATGTTCGTTGTCTCATCCTGGACTGTGGTGCTGACACTCACCAGTCCCCGGCCCCCTTCCTTCCGCTTAGCGTACAGCCTCAGGGTGCTGGACTTGGGGTGAAACCCTCCATGCATGGTAAGGAGCTTTCTTGTCTTTATGTCAGTGGCTTCTATCTCCTCCTTTGGCCAGCCTATTACCCCAGCAGGGTACCTGATCACGGGCAGGGCGTAGGTGTTGATGGCCCGGATCTTGTTCTTACCATTCAGCTGACTCCTCAGGACTTGCCTGACCCTCTGCAGGTACTTGGTGGTTGCAGCCTTTCTAGCGGCCTCTTCATGGTTCCCATTTGCCTGCGGGATCCCCAGGTACTTGTAACTGTCCTCTATGTCTGCAATGTTGCCTTCTGGTAGTTCAATCCCCTCAGTTCTGACTACCTTCCCTCTCTTTGTTACCATCCGACTACACTTCTCCAGTCCGAACGACATTCCAATGTCATTGCTGTATAGCCTGGTAGTGTGGATCAGTGAATCGATGTCTCGTTCACTCTTGGCATACAGCTTGATGTCATCCATGTACAGGATATATATATATATATATTAGGGGTGCAACGATACTCCTATCGATATTGAACCGTTCGATACAGTGCTTTCGGTTCAGTACGCATATGTATCGAACAATACAAAATTTTTAATTTATTTTATCAACTTTTCTTCTGACGATGCTGTCTGTGTTGAGAGCTCAGTGGATCTGCGTTCGACTAGTCCGCCTAAGCTGCACTGTCAAGCGCAGATCCACTGAGCGCAGCGCAAGCTAGCAAGACAGAAGCTAAGCTCGTTGCAACATGGCAAATTGAACCTCCCCCACCCTCATTCAGATCTGGCCTTTGGAACTATTTTGGTCTTCATGTGGAGTATGACCCTGAAGATAAGCGCATCATGGACAAAAGTAAAACAGTATGTCGGATGTGCCAAGCAAAGCTCAATTACATGGGTGGGAATGCATTTATCGAGACTTTCAACCCCAGTAAGGCCAATTATTGATCTTCGGATCCACATTATGTCAGCAGCCATTCTCCACCTATGTTAAAAACAAACAGCGCTCACACCTCACAGAAGAGTGTGTGTGTGTGTGTGTGTGAGAACAGGAACAGATTAGTGATCGATTTAAATCTCGCTGTAACTGGAAAGCATCTCAAACTGCATGTCACATTGCTACTGAAGTTTGCATGCGTTTGGTGGTGATGGAGAAAGTAAAATATTTTTATCCTTGATTCTAATCTGCTGCCAACTGCAACTACTAAAGCACATATTAGAAAATGGATTCAATCATTAAAATCGAGTTTACTTTGGTCCTAAAGAACTAAAGCAGCTTCCACAGCTCCTTGATTGATTGATTGCTAAACATGCCAAAAAAAAGGTTCAGTCCACTTTGAAGACTTGCCTGCTCTATGTCCTGCTCTCTATGCAATTTCCTGTGCACTCCAAGTAGCCAGTGTTTTGTGTTCATATTGTGCAATGTTACTGTGTTTGAACAGGTGAAAAAAAGGGAAAGCTTAGTCATAAAAGCTGCGCATGTTTTTATCAGTTTGGATGTTCGTGTGATGTCAAATTCGTCACCCTTACCAATCTCTATCGCTTTCTTAGCTTTTATTAGTTTGGCCAAATTGGCCAACAACTGTGACTCTTCAGAGGCAACCATCATCCCGTTCCAGGAGTCTTCCATTGTTCTCTGAAAGCAAGCGGAGCGGAAGCCAGTTACATAAAATTTCATAATGCCATATGAAACCTGATTAGATTTATTACAATAGATTTGCCAGAGCACAAGCGGCAAGACCTCCTTACCAATTTGAGTTTTTTCAGCACCGGATGCTCCCTCACGGAGTGATTGACAACATACTGTAACAGTGGATTTTCTTTCCCCCCGCAGTGACTTTTGGAGATGCTCATTCTGGAAGATTTCTTTCTTCCTGAGGGCACAAACAAACCATAAAAAAGACATAAGGATCTTAAGAGCACAATGATGTCAGAGGACTCCTAGCCAGCTTAAATATATTTCAGGAAACCTAAGATCTAGTTAATAAGTAGAAGTTATTTGATTAAGTTCAAACCCAAACGATTTCAACAGGGAAATTAAATTATTGCAGCAGCAGCAAAGACAAAAAATTAATATTGAATACTGTAAGATAAGATAACCTGACATCTTTTGTTAAATATAATTTGGTAGACATAGAACATATCCATGTGGCATCTGTAAATTTGTATAAATATGGGGCCTAATTTACTGTAAAATGGCATTTAATCAGCTGTAAAAATATGACTTAAGGAGGAAGGAGAAGGAGTTTTTCTAACATTTCTACACTCATAAACTTTTATAATTTAAACTGAGCAAACTGTATGGGATGATTCTAAGACTGAAGTCGAGAATAAATCATTTATTACATTACAAACAATTATTATTTGCACGTGAACCATGCAATTTGTATTGTAAATGTCACTTCAGAAGCTGTTGGGGTTTTTTTGTAAGTCTATCAAGCTCAACAGTAGCTAGAAAGTGAAGCAAATATATGATTAGAAGAGGAATTTGTACTGCAAAGCCTTACACTAGGTGTTCACTCAGTCTTATACAAACTTTATGCATTACATAATAGAATCTGAATCTAAAAATAAGATTGATGTGATCATGGAGGCTGTGGTTTTTTTTTTTTTCAGATTAAGCTTCTCATAAGTTCATTAGTGCACCAACATATTCTTCATCTCGTGTTGTACCAAGGTAATTCACACAATTTACAACTTAACTAAAAGCCAGATCACTGGAAACCGCATATTTATTTCAATAGACCCCAAATCAGCATCGAAGCTCTTACCTCTTAGATAAACGGCATAAACACAAACTCGAAGTGTTTACAGCGACAAAACATGAAGTGGAATATTTTTTTGTTTAATTGTCTGTATTAACAGGAAGAAAAAAAATACGATAAACAGATCCTGAGATATGATTTTTTTGAAAATTTCCCCGTTCAAAACAACGCAACAAATACAGGCGAAGCCTAAACATAACTTCCAATAATAAAACCACTATAACCCTGAAGCTTTTAACTTGCGGTAATAAATAAATACAATTAAAAAAAATACCATAGAAGTCTGAGTCACACACAATTCTCCTGTATTCCACTCATTAATAATAAACATAAAAAAACAAACACAATGGTTCGGCTTTAAGTCACCTTGCGCACACCTTGTTACAGACAGGCTTTCTTGCTTTAGCGACGACGTCACGTCATAAGGATTACTTTTTGTAGCATTGTCCGCCTTTGAACTTACCGATAAAATAGCCGGCAACAAAAACAACACCAAGCGTGACGGAGCCCACCAGCGCTTCTTTAGAAACGATACGAAATGACATTTCTTTCACAAATTCAGCGCTGTTTGAGCTCTTCCGGGTTTCCTCGCCACTGTACCGTAATACTACGCGTAAAGGCGCCGCTCCGGGGTGGGTGAAAGGCGATTACAATTCTACAAGTCTGCGTCTCAGAGGCGGAGCCAGACATTTGAAACACCCGGGGCTTAGCCCTAAAGGGTAGTATGCATGTGGGATTTTTTATTTTATTTTATTTTATTTTTTTTTGGGGGGGGGGGGGGGGGGTGTTTAGAAATGACTGAAAAATTAATTGGCTCTGTTTTGAGTTAGGGAAAAATAAATATCACATATGCAGGACACCTTAAACTAGTTTTTTAATTAAGCAGCGAGGCAGAACAAAGTCAGGGCTGTATCAAGACACGAGGACTAATCCCCAATTCAACCAGACCCAGAACTGATCCGGAATTAAAACAGGACTACAACAGTTCAAAATCAGGACTACTGAGGACTTAACCAAGACAGAACCAGAATCAGAACTAGATGATAGCAGCACTAAAAATCATCATAGACCTGCACTACACTTATTTTTTAATTCTACCAAAGTACAATATTTAGATTGAGAAAAGTTTATATAATTATTTAGCCTTGTTGTGCAAACAAGCTGCAAAACTTAATAAATGTAGAATTTGAAAAGTAACAAACCTAAAAAGAAACACGAGATACATGAGGACCTATGATACGGTGATACTTTTGGTAAACAACCATTTGACTAACATGTGTGTCTCACCTGCTCTTGTTCATCTGTTCTGTCCTCATTCTCCATCTCCCTCTCTGTTCCTCTCTCTCTCTTTGTGCTGACAATCATCAAATATACAGTTGAAACCAGATATTTACTCTTCAGATAAAAACACTTTTTTAATTGTAACATCAAATCAGACTAAAAGTTTATTTTTTTTAGATTGATAAATATAAAAAAACATATTTGTTAACTTTAAGAGTAAAGAGAGAAACTGTCTGTATTTCTTAATTGTAAATGGCACCAAATTGTATTCAAACTGAGCCACACTTATGGAGCTCCACAGTTCTGTTCCTGGTGTTTGTTTTGGTTGACATTAGAGCAGGGCGATATGGCCAAAAATATTTATCACGATATATATTTGAAAATTTGCGATAACGATATAACCGACGATATAATTGATGCGAGACAAAATACAACTCCACAACATTACTAGCACAAAAAGACAAACTTCCATTTATTTTCACTTAAACAAGAAGCTGGTTTTTATGTACATTAAAGCTTTATAAAAATGTAACAGTGCAAATGCAAATTCCTTGCTGAAAGTTTAACCAAAAGGCATTTCCAGTAGAAATGGGCTGACATATCCTGAGCATAACCATGTATAATATCCACTGAAGTTAAAAAGAGGTGCTTTGCAACATTAAACTGCAGTGTGCAGTACGCATTTTTCGGACCATAAGGTGCACGGGATTATAAGGCACATTAAGCGAAACAAAGCAGTCAGATAAATCAAACTTTATTAAACTCATTCTTCTTGCTTCCTCCACTTCTGTACCATTGATTCATTAATGTTGAATTCTCTGGCAGCTGCTCTATTCCCATGTTGTTGCAGTATATTAATGACTAACCTCGTATTGTGGATGGATTATCTCAGTTGTTCTCCTGACTGAAGTTTGGTCCGTTTACAGCATCCTGCCATGCGATTGCATTTGTTTCTAACCATGAAGAACCTTCACGTTAACTTTTATAAGTGGAAAAGTGTTAGTGTTCGTCCTCCAGCTTCACTGTTTATGTTATGCTAACATAGCTGTGTCGCTAGCGATCACGTAGCACATCATTATATACCAGCTAGCCCAACTTCAGTAACCCTACAAACGTCACTGCTGTTTAGTTTCCTGTCTTCATTTATGTTGGAAGTGATAGCAGAGCTGTACGTTTGATTTTTTTCAGAAATCTCTCAGTCAGAACATGCTATATCATGCTTAGGTAACTAGCGAAACTAGTGAGCTAACTTCCGCTAGCTTCCTGCTAACTTCTAACTCCGTTAAATGTAATAACTTTTGTTTTCATGGATGCCTGGAAGTTAAACTTTATAGTTACACCTGGTAAAGCAGCAATGCTGATCGTTTTATTAAAGATGAAAGAATTTAGACAGTTTTTAACTCTAAGTGATGCTGCAGTGTTGTTTGACCTGAAGTATACGGAGTTTAGGACCCAGATTACTCCCAGATTTAAGAGCATCTTAGTCCGACAAATACGACAATAACAACGGCCGCTTGCATGTTCTGCAAAAAAATGTGCTTTGTTGTGTATCTGACGGACAAACACCAAACCAGTTCCACATCACTGAAGTTGCACCATTTTTACAAACCAATTCTGGTTCATCTGTTTCACTCAACAATCGGCCATGTGCGTATGAAAACAAAGGCACTGCGCATGTGCGTTTTACTCCCATTCTATCGCGATATTTCATTTTCCTATCGTTGCCTAACATTATACCGGTATTACCGTGAACGGTATAATATGGCCCAGCCCTAGTTGACATCTCTTGATGTTCCCATGTCACAGAAACAGGCTCTGTGTTTTGCCTTATATGCATCCACAGCTGTGCCACCAATTTACTCACATGGACTCTACGAACCAATCAGAAGCTTCTTCAGCTCAGAATGGAATCGTCTGGAGTTTCTTATTAATTAACAATAAACTTAGTGTACATGTACTCCTAAATTTGATGAAAGTGATGATAAATAGAAGCTCTGTCTCTCTTTATTCTGACATTTAACTAATTCAAAAGATATTTCAATATTTATCCAAAACAAAACAAGTTTACTCTAAATGACGTTGTACAGTAAAAAAATGTTCTTGTGTTTTCCATAAAGTGTAAATATCTGGTTTCAGCTGTGAATACACACATGTAAGCTGAGACTCTCCAAAGAAACAGCATTGTTGTTGTTCGGCTTTTCATTTCGCCATTTGTTGATTCACTTGAAGAGCAATAACGTAATATTGGTCAAGTGATCAGTTTGATATCAATCTTTCGTGATGCACCGTCATATTTACATTATTTGTACGGTACGAATGATTTGCTTTGGTACCTGGTCAAACTTAAGCTCTCCTTAGTATGGCTGGCTCCGTCTCTCCAACCTCCAACAGCGCACTCACAGGCGGCAGCTGCCCCGCCCCCTCGCTCAGTCGCTTAGTGCCTGAGCTCGGATCATACCAATATCAGGGGGGATTCACGCACAGTCGTAAATTCCCACAGTGTGCACTATGTGCTTCGACTATTGTGTGTACTTTTTGTTTTATACAGTTGTCAGCCAGACATCTAACTATGAAAAAATTACACCCCAAAATACCCCGGGCTTCTGACAAAACAACCCGGGCTTAAGCCCAGTAAGCCACCCCCACGCTCCGCCACTGCTGCGTCTCCTACTGTTTTGTGTTCTGCTTGGCACAAAACACCACGATTAAAATGTAAAATCAAAACAAACAAGAGAGGCAATTCAGAAAGAAAGGGTCACAAGAAGGGAATGTGTGTTTTGATAAACATAATAATTACAGTGGCGGAATCATTTTAACTAAAGGGAAAAACATGTTGCATACCCACTCAGGGTTTTAAATAAACTGTATACTGTAGCTGCAATCGACTACACGAAAACGAGAACTCACCGCAAAGTAGAGACGGGTCTGGTGTGGTTGGTCTGGAGGCGCGACAGAAACGCGAATAACTCAATTCCTGCTTAACCAACCTTAAAAATATGGCCATTCATGTATTCATAGTGGCGATCATGTGACCTGCTTCAGCTCTCCTGATAGGACTGTAAAACAGAAACCTAACGGCAGAAAGAAAATGGATCGCTATGATTTAAAGATGCGAGGAGACAAATATCAGAAAGTGTAACTGTAATCCTAATAAAACACGCACATTCGCAGATTAAATAAATTTTAAACAGATTAATGTGTATTTCTAATGATCAACAAGTACCTGAACTAGAAGTACGTTTCATGCAGAAAGTTAAAAGTTTTCATTTCTATAGTTCTGCACTATAAAACGTCATTGTAAGTATACTTTTTGTTACTTTTGTTACTAATTTTATGATGTTATATATTTCATGTTTCTTCGTGTAGAGCATTGATGGGGTTAAAGTTGGATGCCATTGCATAATCCCCTGGTTATCCTTCCACTGGTTATTGTTCTAGTGGTGCAGCCGACTCACTGTGACTCATCATTTATTTGGTTAATTTATTTCTGAGAAACATGGTTTACTGTAAAGTCTACTCAGGTTTTATATGCAGTCTAAATCTGCAAAGTAAATACAGCTGTTATTGTAGTAAAGTAAAAATTTAAAAAATGCAATATGGAAGTATAAGGTTTTATTCAAAGGAGCTTGCAAAGAAAAGCGTCTGGACTTCTTTAAGTTACTTGAAGACGTTTCACCTCTTATCCGAGAAGCTTCTTCAGTTCTAAGGTCAAATGGTGGAGAGTCCCAGATATAAACCAGAGGGACAAAAGGACCCCCTGATGATCCTCTAATCGCCTGAGCCAAGGTGTGAAACTGGGTGTGGGTCCCAATCAGCCAGAGTTTCGGGTGAGTTCATTGTGAAACCTGGCCCCACCTTATCATGCGAATTCCTGAGATCAGATGGCCCAGGATGTGAGTGGGCGTTAAGGCGTCTGGGAAGGGATCTCAAAACTGGATTATAGATGGCAGAGATAATCCAGTTTTGAGATCCCTTCCCATGAAATGCAGTGTCAAAAGCACGCATTTTTACGTCTGAAACCGTAGACTGAAAACTGTAAAGTAGGCTGTAGAATCAGTGAGTGTTTCACTCAGATTAAAGAAACAAATGTAACAAATAATCAAATACAATTTAGTTAATAAACAGCAACAATTCAGTGACATTAAATGTACAGTGTACTTTATTCTGTGGGAAAGAGCAATATAACAACACCTGATATTACATCAGTCAAGTGTAGGTCAGGACTTTGATTTATTTACTGATAAAGAATTAGTAGGAAAATCTAAAACTGAAGAAAACTGAATCGTTTGTTTTTAAGAACCGAATGAATATCTGCTGATTTATTTAATTTTTTTAGGCTGTAGTTTTTATTTTCCATACACTGTCACAGACTTAAGTATGATTCAGTTGGTTCAGGGTATTTTAGTTAGGGCTTAAGATGGTTTTTCTAGTGATTTTATAGGATATAAGGAAAATAATATATGTAAATAATTTTCCCAGCCCTACTAGTGATAGCATAAACTCTAAACTTTACTGCCACTCAGGAATGAACTTTTCTTTGGCACAGTGGCATGTTGTGTCCCATAATCAATATTTTTATTTCTATGGAACTTTATACACTTTAATAAAGCCAAAGTTTCCATTTTATTAAAGTGTGGAGGCAAATACTATATTTATGATAGTTTACTGCAGTAATAATGCTAATAATAGTACTTTGCAGATTCCCTTTATCCACATCCTTTATCCTCCAATCTCAAGTCCTCTACCAGAGGCCTGGGAGCTTTAGGGGCCTATACAGTATCTTTGTTGTCCCTAGCTGTGTGCTATTCTGGACAGAGATGTCGGATGTTGTTTCTGGGATCTGTTTGAGTTACTCGCCCAGATTGGGGCTCACTGCCCCAAGTACTGTGATTATCACGGGGGCCACTGTTGCCTTCACCCTCCACCTTGGGCTTTTTTTGTTTGTGTTTGTGTCACTTCTTCCTGATGTTGCTATCATCTGGTATAGTTACATCTCACATTATGGGCTTCTTCCTCTGCTTGCCCACCACTACTATGTCCAGTTGTTTAGCCAGTTTGTCCATCTATTTCTGGAAGTCCCACAGGATTTTAGCTCGGTCATTCTCAACATTTTGACCATTTTGACCTTGGGACTTTAAGGCCATACTTGGCCTAGATGCTCCTGTGTACTATGCTAGCCACTTGGTTATGGCATTGTTGGCCAGGTACTGTATGCTTTGTCTGCTAGTATCTTGCACCCTGCTGTTATGTGCTGGATTGTCTCAGGGGCATCTTTGCACAGCCTGCACATGGGGTCTTGTCTGGTGTGGCAGACCCCAGCCTCCTGTGCTTCTATGTCCAGCCATTGGTCGGCTTTCTCATTGTCAACTACTTTTTCTGTCTGTTGGATTTTATTGTATTGTATTGGAGACAAAGGCTGAAAGGTCTGTAAGGCTGTTGGACTATGATGGTGCTCTGTAGCCTCTGATTCTCCAAAATAAGATAAATGTTGTACTATCCAACACACACAGCTCTGAGACTTTGAAATTCATTTATATTTATTTGTATTTTTTATTTTCTTATTGAAAATCCACTTTAAATATATTCCTGGTTACACTGTTACACTGTAAATACCTTTCTTGTTTTTCTATAAATTGCTCTCAGTGTGTGTTATTCTTTTGGGCCTTTGCTGTGACATGAATTTCACCTCATGTAAATTCATGTGCTGGAATGACCCAGTAAAAACACTTGAATCTTTGAAAACCAATTCAATTGAAATGCATTTCGATTAGTTAGTCGTTACCAGCCTTCATTGCTTTGGTTAAAGCGTAAGGCAACAACAACAACCATGTTCTTATGAAGCTTATCAGTGTATTCTTGCTCTAAGGAATGAGTTATTCCATGTGGAAAATTACCAAATAATCCGAAGTTTCACAAATTAGCGTGTACTTGTCCCTTTAGCAGAACAGTGTACACTACCCAACTGTCTCACTTTCTGGTTCCAAATTTGACCCCAAATTCCCAGTTGTCTTTTACATGTTCTAATGTTTGTTAACTCCATGTGAGCACTGAGACAATATGTTTTTGTCTTTTGCAGTCAATTTTCAACATCTCTGTCCTAATATTACTCCTCCTTATATAACTCCTTTTATTCCTTGAGTATCCGTCAGTCTTCACATTGTTAATATTTAAGTTTAGTACTCATTTGAACTTTATTCACATATTATAAATAAAATCATCCATGACATAAATTATTAGCTAATCATAAGTAATACTGTATATAATGTGATCAAGATTAGATTATTTTATTGTTTTTTTTCTTACATTGTATTTGCTAAACAGAAAGTTAAATGAGAAGACATGTAATACAAGAGTTCTTACACAAGGGGGCAGCATCCTCATACTAATGAAATCCAGCTATTTCAATGTGAGGTTTTGGTTTACCGCCCACTAAACAAGAACAGTGGCCTGTAGTTTTATCTGACATAGTTTGTAGGTTTGATAGACACATTTTTGTTGTTGTTTTAAGAAGTTGTTTTATTCACATGTGGATTATTAGTGTTGACCTTTATGCCATTTAAATCGCACTGGTTTGACCCCTGTGTTGATGTGGAACAAGAAGCATGACATAATGCAAACTTTTAAACGGCTTCCTTTGTGTATCTGCAGCATGTGCCATCATGATGACTGCTGTTCGGTCAGGGAGTCACAAAGAGATGAGATTATCCTACAGTGTATAGATACAGTAAGTGTTGCACTCACACTTCAGGGAAAGTATCAGCTAATAAACCAAGCAGAGCACAGACGGCCTTTATTTATTGTGGCGTGCTGGAACATTTTTATTCTGTCACACTGGGCCATTTTGATTAAAAGCAGGGTAAGCGTTAAGATTATTACAGTTGAGCTTTTGTTCAACAAACTGCTGTCGAGAGCCATGACTCATATGCCACTCAGGATAACAGGGGAGAAAAGCTGCTGTAAGTGTAGACTCGAACCTTTTAAACAGCTATTATTAATCTTCATCTTGTTTCAAAAACACAAAAAAAATTGGTTTGAGCTTTAAATCTTGTCACACAAAGTAAAAGAAGAAATTGATTAATAAAAGAGGGGAATAAAGATTTTAGAGGAGCATTTGTGGGGATGCGTGTTAGTGATGAGAAATGAATTTTCAGTTGTTTACAGAAACCTCAAATTAGAAGATTGTGATAATCTAAAAATGAGGCTAAGTAACAATAATTTAAAATGCTGTTAAATACATAACTCTAATATACAGTAACATGGTGAGCAAATACTGACAGGTCAGAACAACAGCATCCTTCATATTGTATGGTACAAACCCTCCAACAATTAACAACTAATTTAGCTGAAAATTAGCAATTAAAACCCAGAATTGTTACCATGAAAGCCGACTAATGAGTATTACAACAACAATTAGATGTGTTTTTGTTTTATATCTGCCCTCTATACATATTTCCTGTGTATATAAAAGTTAAGATGCTTTTAAGGTTAATTATTTGTGTCTTTAAAAAAAAATCTTTTAGCAACTCTGGCTGCTGAATCTTTTATGTCTATAATTTTTTGGGAATGGAGATTGGAGAAAACACTCATATTACACTGAATGAGGAGCTTTGTAAGTCCTGTGCATTTGGAGGCCAGTAATACAACACTGTCTGTCTGAGTCAGCCACACTGGGCTGGATTCATTCTCAGAGTGCAAATAGATCAATTGCTGCTCCTAAATGAAACTTTCCCGCACCGGTTGTACCTGACAGATAACTTGCTATCTCTGCACTTTCTGATCTGCTGTACCAAGGCAGAACTCGATGCTGACCGGCCGCTGCTGGACGCTGACGGAGCCCGAACAGCTGGAGAGCATCGTGTATTTCTGCAGGAGGTTGGGACACTTGCAGCTGGGCGGCCGAGGCGTGGAGCTTGCCTCGGGGTAAGCCTCTTGTGTGAGTAAACACCATAACAATCAGGCAGAGTTGCACGCTTCCTGGGTCGGGGATTTTTCTGGTATGCCAGAACAATGTCTGACACTGTTGTGATGATTGAATTTTATAGTCTGGCCTGACTCAAGTGTGCTGAAAAGAAGTGTTTTTATGGTGTCTCATGCCACAATGAATAATGTTCTGCGAAGTGTGTAGGCTTTCTCTGTAAGTGTGATGAGGCAATATTCTGTTTTTATCACTGATTACCGGGAACGTTTGAGTCAATTATCTGTCTGCGCACAGCATTTCAGAGAACTTGAAGATTTAAGTGTCATGCCATATCAGCCGTCCACCTTGTCACTCCTTTACTTAGCAAACGTGCCCCACAAATTTTAAACCAGAGCTGAACTCGGCTCCTCAGATTTCTCTGCCTTCCAGACAATGAAATGCCACGTAAGTCCGCTCGTCTCAACTCTTGAATTTGACTTTGGCAGCAGTCTTTCTTTTTGACTGACAGATGAGCGAGTGATACAACTCCATCAAAAAGTGCAGCCTGACAGTCTGATTTGACAGCCATCTTCAGACCAAATATACTCCTTGTTCCTGGCACTACATCAACTTGACAGGAAGAAAAGTGGTTTAAAGAAATAAGAAAAGAAAAAGATTTGGCTCTCTACTCGGCTATCCATTTCACTGTAAAAGGACAGAAAAAAGGTTCCCTTTGTGCTTCTAGCCTTTATAGACTGTTACACAATACTTATGCCTGTCAGACCGCTGATTATGAGACTGTAAAATGTCAAAAACAGATAAGAAATCACCTGACAGTCAGACTGATTTGCCATTTTAGTTTCATGTCATTCGTGCCGCCTGACATCGTGTCCATTTTGATTTTGGTAGGAGGGCGTTTTGTGCTTGAGCCCATCCTACCAAAATCATTCCAATGAGTGACTAACGTAATGTTTTTAATGCAGAAATGTGTCCATCAGGTGTTATTTCTGTAAGTCAGTCTAGCACAAGCCTTTCTCATGCTAGTCACCATTGTTGTGGACATTTTTATGTTACTATATTTCTAGCTTTGCCTAGGGAAGATGATGTCCTCATTTTTAATTACAGCAAAATTCTCCAAACAGGAAATACAGCAAGCAGTGACCTGCAGATCAGAATGATTTAAATTGCCGACCAAGTTAGCAACTGTGGCTGTGAAGCAATTAGCTGATTAATCCAACTGCTTGACTTACACGTCACAATTTAAACCTTCCAAAAGAAATGGAACCAAAAATTAATTTGTGATTTGTGAACAACAAGTCTTAAAGAAACCACAAAAACAAAAAAACTACAAAACAAAAAGAAAATGTTAATAATGAAACAGTATTACATAGTTATACATTAGCAGCTTGATGTTACACTCACTGGACACTTTTTTAGGTATACCTAGTACTGGTTTGGACTCCCCTTTGCCTTCAAAATTGCCTTATTTCTTCATAGCATTGATTCAATAAGGTGCCTGAAACATTCTTCAGTTTTGGTTTGGTGGATAGCGACATGATATCACATTGATTTCACATTGCCTGTGTAGCCCTGTGTACTGTAGCCTCAGTTTCCTGCTCTTGGCTGAGTGTCACCCTGTGTGGCCTTCTGCTGCTTCTTGTACATCTAAGATGCTCTTCTGCATACCTTGATTATTTAAAGTCACTTAAATTACCTTTTTTCTCCATTCTGATGCTTCGATTGAACTTGTCTTGGCCGTGTTTGCATGGCTAAATGCTGTTTGTTGCTGCCATGTGATTGGCTGATTACATATTTGTGTAAAGCAGCAGTTGATCTGATGTACCTAATGAAGTGGACAGTGACTGCATGGTATACCGGACCCTAGGTAAAACAAATACAAATTGAGTGTTTAAAGCAGTATGAAGTCAAAGCGTTTGGCTTACAGGGATTACTTTAAACAAACAGCGACCTACTTCATTTTGGTTAGTATGGATATCCTCCATTGTAATCATGCACAAATTAAGAAAAGCATCATATTAGGCTAATTTTAATATACACGCTAACAAACGTCCCTTAATAGCCATTAAGTTGTATCGTTTTTCAATAATTCAGGAATCTGACTTGTTTCCTGCCATTAACTGGGGGGCGGGGCTACGTGGAATCGTAATCTAGTCACAATAATCCTTCCTGTACTTGTGCTGTCATCACTCGAGTGTGTAAATCCTCATCACTGTGATCATGTGATACGCCTAAATTCTGCTCTCCCATTTAGCCAATAAAATTCACAGGCTTAAATCATTCATGGCAACCATTTACATAATTTATAATTAAATCACAACCTGATGGCATGGAATTTATTAATAGTGAAAGTGGATGTGCCACGATGGTGATATACTAATTAATATCTTTAGTTATCAGTGGCACGTTGCTCACTGGGCCGGGGTTGGTTATGGGGCAGGAATAATGCATCGCAACAACAAATTATCTGTGCATTTAAGTGGGAATGTCCCGGAGTGATGGCCACAATATGCATTTGCCTGAAGAACTTAATGGGAGACTCTTCCTTATCAGAGTTGTCACATGTTGTGGCTAATCATTTTAAACACGTCAAGCGCAGGGCTAATGCATTTTCATCCTCCAGCTCCAAAGTAGGGCTGCAGGGCGTCTTTATTTGCACTGTTTCCACTGTCCGTTATAAGTAACTGTATGCCACGCATGCTCTCGGTAACACACTCATACTGAGAGCCGCATTGTTAGCACGGATTTAAAATAGATTTCTTGACCCATTGCTAAATTGATTGCAGCATGACAATATTTAGTCAGAATTATTGGCTTGGTTTCTGGGATCTGCAGTGTAAGACTTCTGTTTTTTTTATATTCACTGACTTTTTCTTTCTTTTTTTAAATACACAATGTATGAAAAATCTAAAAAAAGGTTTAAATCTACCTTAATGTGCCAAAGGATTATAGTAAAAGGGTAAAACAAATTATACATAAACACATAAAATGCTAGAAAAGAGAAAATGCCCATGTGCTTTAAAGTGTCAGCCTCTGAGGAGGTACATGGGATTTTTTTTATAGTGAGGAAAAATAAAAACAAAAGCTGCATTTCTTTTGAGCGTTAGTGTCCTAATAAAGCTTGATAATCCATAGATTGAATAATAACATAATGGTCCCTGTAAATGAAATCACAGCGTGTTTATGGGGACTGCTGAGAGTGACTGGGAAATTGTTACTAGACGCAGTTGCTGCTGTTGACTTTGCAAGAAGAGGTTGATGTGACCTGATAAAGACATCCTATTATTTGCAAAAACACACGTGTCAGGCTTGTGTCGCCAAGCACCTTTCCCTCCTCTCTGGTGAACTCGGCATATTCTTGGCTTCGACACTTAATTCAGGCCCAAACATCCACAGAATCTCCCCACCAGCGGACAAACAAAGGGGCCCTCTTCACTAATGGTCCCTGAGGCTTCACCACTATCTATTGATCTGCTGTCACCCAATTTCTCCATGACTTATGCCCTGCTTAATTCCCATTACTGTGCACACTGAAGCCTTATCAGGGAGAACAATAGGCCCGTTGTCACTGAGGGCAAAAATATGAGCAGGCCTGTGACAGTGTGAGCACAAACTCATGACTTCAGCTCACTCAGCCCTCTCGGTGACCTCTACGCCCATGCGGGCCAGGTTGAAGCCTGGCGTCAGAATACTAAACTCAACCCGAACCGTTTGTAGATGAATCAGAAAATTGGATCTTGCTCGTTACGAGCCCCCTCCCTCCTCCAAAAACAAAGAGGGCCGCTCCTTTGCCATAAAGCTGTCGCTGTGATATGTCTCTAGCAGTGATGATTCTCAGTTCCTGCCTGCCCCCTCTCCAGCTCCTCTACTCACTAGCTGCTATCTCTTCCTTTCAATTATATGTTTCTCTGCTCTTTTAGACAAAGAGTAATAAAGCTATAAATCGTCTATGCGGCAGAAGGTATGGACATTCTGTCTCTGAACTGCTGTTGAAACTGCCATAAACCACCCACAAAGTCAAAGATAAGGATTTACAGTTATTTAACATCATCCGTGTCCCTTAAATCACACTGATAAGAGAATTAAGTGATAGCTATAGGTTCTTTGTCCTCTAGCTATTGATTTCTTTAGCCGAGAGGGCCAGTACAGTGTTTTTATTGAGCATCCTATTTGCTTTGAGCTTAAGAGTAGAAATGGAGCTATTTGGTTTGTTTTATTGAGCTACAGAATCTGCGCTGAATTTATTTATCTAATGGCTAAGCCCTCTTGCTTGTTTAATTTTATCTGTATTGGAAATGTTTTCATACGTTGAGTCACGAAAAAAAACTACGATGTTTCCATGCAGGGGTAAATGACCTCCTGCAGAGGCCAGTGGCACATTTGTTTTGTGTTGCTGTGTATTGATCAGTTTTTCTGCCATTATTTCTCTATGGTATACTACGATTACTATGCTTTTCTGCATTATTTTTGTGAGTGGAGATGATCGGAGGGGTTTTTTCGCCTTTCCAGACAAAACACATGAACTGAATCACAGGATGACATCCTTCTGTAACAGTAATCGGTATTAATATCTAATGCAGCAAATAATCTGCTTGTTAAAGCAGCCATTGTTGGACCAATCCTGAAGTATATGTCCCTCTTGGCGCATAATGTCCCAGTTTGAACAAAGACGCGTTTAGCTTAGAGGAAGTTAGTCACATTTCAGCATGAAAACACTTATGTCAGTGCCTCAGAGATGGCAAAGCTGCAGCCGTTCACATCTAATGATTCAGCTGCTGTTTGGCTTCAAGTTCACGACCCTGGAGCTATGATAAATGTCAAACGCGACATTGTACCGCTAACTAGACCTGCCACTGCCAACCAATCATCTTGTTATTGACTGGGAAAGCTGTAATGTGACTCTAAATGCTACATTGCAGTGTATTTATCTGTGTAACCATGTGGTTCAGTTATTCAGAGGGATTCAGTTTTTTTCCTTTCTTCCATTTTGCTCAGAGCATTTCTAGACCGGATCACACAACAGGCGTCTGGGCAGTTCTCAGACTGTGTCAATGGTTTTATTAGTCATGGAAATAACAGGGCTTAGAAATGGCCGTTACTTTTTTGGAATTAGCTTAAGGTCAGTGGGTTCTCAAACAGACCTGCCGAATGAACTTAACACAGTCCCAAATCTGTTTCCCCGTATTGTAAACTGGAGCTTATTCGACACTGTGAATAATTATTACATAAATGTTAACATAGTTTTTCTAAACTAGCATGGCTCTAAAAAAGACGTTGTGGTATGAAGAACAGATTATAAAGGAAAATTTGATACTGTAAAATCCCTCTGACCTGAATTTTTGTTTGTTTATGCTTAGTGAGCTTTCCACAGAAGCTTTGCATAAGTTGGTATTTGGGCAGATTACCTTTCAATATCTATCTGACTTCCTGGTAGCACTTCATATTAATGTCACACTATTAAGGTATTAGCTAGTGCTTAATTCATCATTTATATAGAATTACTCCTCTTTAGTATGTCAGTTATAAATATAGATATATTAATATGATTATGATCATTCAGTGTTATAGTAGCAGTGATAGATGCACATAGTTACACCATGTACAGCAGTGATGGCTGTACCTGGTGTAAAAGATGGATAAACATGTCTGTATTTATAACTGACATAATAAGTAGGAGCAGTGACATATAAATGGTGAATTAAACACTTAATACCTTAATTTTGCGGCATTATTATAAAGTGCTACTGACTTCCCTGCTTAATTGCTTTACTATGTCTTACAAAAATCCCAGCAGCAGTTTTTGGGTTGATCAGACTTGTCAGGGTGTGTTTTCTGATTTAGGCTGATCATATTTAGTAATCTACTGTTTATTATATGAGTATTATAGATTTAACCTCCCACAAAACTGCTGTCCTGTTTGCATTTTTACAGTCACACTATGGAGAACGGTGATTTCTTTTTGTTGCCTTTGAAATGGATGCTTTCAAGACATTGACCAGGTCTGTGACCCTCTGCAAAGTGACTGATGCGTCAAAATGGCGATAAGATGATGATAAGACGGCATCCGTCTCCTATGAGAGGTCAAACTGGCAATTAACTGATTAATGCTGTTTACATACACAGATATTCACATTAAAAGGAAACTTATTACATTCAGAGTCCAGCCAGAAACTCATAGATTTAAAACTGAAATTCAGAAATTCTGCAAAATCACACATTTTATATAGTAAAATGAACAGAATACAACTAGTTGGCAAACAGCTGAGTGGAGTTCCCTATTGAGGGGTCCTCAGAGAAATGCATCATAGATTAGTTGCTCTAATTGGCGCAAATGGTCTCAGATTGTTGGCATTTTGTCTGCATTTATAAATTAGACAGCAATCCTTTGCAATCTGTCTGAGAGCGATTGCAGTCTCTCTGAGTGGGTTTGCGATCGTTTGAAAACAGGTTGGACAGGTCACTGCACCAGTTGCCTGGTGAGAAGCGACCTATGTAGTGACCTTGTGATTGCAAGAAGTAATTGCAAGTCTTTGCCGAATCCAGAAAAAAATGTTTGCCACCATTTCTTCCCCCCTTTTTTGTTTAGTTTAAATCGTCTCCTGTCCTATTTCCTGCTCTGAGTCTTAAGGTAGCTACACTTGGGGTCCATGCAGGCATCACTGGCGGGGATCTTTTTTTTTCTTATCTCAGTGGATCTGAAAACATGAAAAACTAATAACACTGTGATGTTTTTTTGTATTGTTCAAACATCAGCTAAAAGAAAATAATGAGTGTTGGGTGTTGGGTGAGTTTATCCTAATTCTACTTTGCATTCCCAAGACCTATTTTTCCTGATTTGTTGGCATGTGAAAGTTGATACCTCAGCCCTAACCTTCTGAGCATCAAACACACTAAGGGGAATGTTAATCATCATTTTTTCCTTTCTCTAATAAACTCAGTCAGGATTTGGTTTTAGGATTTGGTTACACTTTATAATGCAGCCCACGCCTAATTATAGGTCAATTAAACCCTTAGGTTTACACCCAGAAAGTTTGTTATTTGTTTCTGAGACGTGGAAACATCAGCATCTAAAAAAAGAATGACTTTCTTTCAGCCAGTGACACTTTTGTTTGTTGTTTTTATTCTGGCATTAGATTTCAATATATTAATTTCCAACAACTCGTCATCCGGCAACTGTTAGAACATATTATTTATCCTTTATTTGAGCATGTATCACAAAGTTGGGAAAAGTAAGCAGATAACACATATAGCTGCTTTTTTTACAGTGTATAATGTCACGATGCTTGTATAAAACTTTATCAACCAAAGCCAGCACTCACTCAGTGATTATTTATGACAGTAGCTTCTCTCTGTCATTCTCTGACATATCATCTGCAGGAAAAGGCTAAAGCATCACTTCCCTATGTGTAGTTTCATGTACTTTAATTTGGTACAAAGTCCTTCCAGTTTGTCAGGACGAGATGGTCGAGGCAAACTCTGCTGTGTTATCAAAATATGCCTGCATTAAACAGCTGTCACTCTGAGGAAAGAATATATGACAAAAACTCGATATTAGTGTTTCAATCAGGAGAATTACACTTTGTGTTAGTTATAGCCATTCTCTGTCTGCTTTTTGACCAGCAGCGGCACTATAGAGCACTGATTGGGCGTCGACGCAGGTGTAGAATATGACGATAAGACTGTCCTGATGATAATTTGACATAGCAGTGTTGTTCCAGAGGCTGTGCAAAAGTAAACATGCAGCAATTAAAAATATTCACAAAAACAGCTTTTACAAGATAATTAAACATCTGGAAGCTTTCAGCTGATACGAGGACACAAACACTGGATGATTTTTATAAAAGCTAGTTTAGTGACTTCATATGATTTAAATGCATCAAATAATTCATGGTTAACTTTTCAAACACGAACGCTTTCCCTCTTTTTGACATTTCTCATCATACCAGTCATGTTACTAAATAGATTTTTGACAATATTCACCCAAAATACAATACGAAGGAATGGAAGTCAATCTGAGTAAAGACCAGCGGCTTTGAATAGACCACAAGCTATTTTTATCTATTAGGGGTCAGCCAGGCATATAAATGGGTTTCTGGAGATTAGTGTTCTGTTTAGGGGTGACCAAGTCTCCATGTGCCCCCACAAAGTGCCCCAGAATGAGATGACTTTGGCCACTAGTGTTTCTGCCCCTCATTAATGAACTGTGGAAACAAAAGGCTGAATGCAGAGGCCTCAGAACCACATAAATACAGCCAAGCGGGACTTATGTTCAAAATGTAAAACTCCCAAACAAATGAGATTGGAAAACTCTCCGGAGCGTCCTCTAAACTTTGCTGCTGTCATCAATCAAGAATATTACCACGCGGGTCCATACAGGACTTGGACAAAGTGCTTCTTTAAGCATTTCTCCGGGAGGCACAAAACTGTATTTATGGTCACCACGGGCAGGTATAAAGGGAGATTGGCAAACATGAAAATCAAGCTCTCTCCTGGGTGCCATCTAGTCAGGCTCAGCTGTGCTAAATCATAGATAGAAAGAACAACAGTCTGGTGCCACAACAGTCCAGTCTGACAAAGCACCGCCTTGGGCCTGCATTTTACATTCTCTTCAAAGCCCGTTATTGCAGTCAGTGTTTTTCCTTCATACCTGTTTTTAGCTCTGTAATAAACTTCATCTGTCTTATTGTGCACATCAATGACACGCTCCAGTTTAAACTCAGTTTATTGCATATTACAAAATGCTAAGATTTAAGGCTGCAGAACGTTTCTGTTTCTGCGTTTAGCTGATGTAGGATTGATTTCTTTTATGAATATATGAATCACCGGGGTCATAACTGCTCTGGACTCTTTCATTAAAGTGAACAATGCCTCCTGCTTAAACACAAGGGTTTCAAAGAGCCCTCCGCCAAGAGAATAAACTGTGTCTCTATGTGCTTTGAAAACAGCAACATGTAAAATATAGCTTCATTTATCCCTTGAATGCAGGACATTGATCCTCTGCGGGGAGAGTGGGTGACAACGCATTCTTGGAGCCTTTTAATAATTCAGACGTATGTGGAGGCATAGTAAATATAGCTATAATTGGAGAAGCAAAGTCTTAGAGCGGTAGAAAATTATAAATGTAATGACGCACCTGTGTATTCATATAAATGCCAGCGTACCTTAATGCTTCCCGAAACCCTTCTAATTGGGAGGCTTAGACAGATCACTGCAAGTCGCCCTCGCTTAATAATATTCCTCACACACGCGGGCAGTATTGACTTTTCAAATAAAAAGACATTAATGTAGATAACAGCCATTTTGAATCCTCATTAGTCACCGGTAATCTAGAAACATGGGCGATGTATTAAGAGTGGTGTTCGCAGCTAGTCATTAAAGGAGAAATAAAAGACAAAATAAATCCAATCTTGGAACGCCTGCGATTAATCACGTTGGCCACTGCTGGCTGGCTGCTTAACAGTTTTATTGAGTCATTTATGCTGGTTTCCCTGATAATCCATTTATTCTGAATAATGTCTGTCTTCATGCTCAAAGTGCTGCGGTCAGGTGATACCGCTATAAACTGTTTCTAAGTCCCTTCCCCCCCTCAGACGAACACATATTGAACGAAATCGTGTTGTAAGCGACAGAAGAAAAGCAACAATCACACAATATTCAGGGAAGCTTATAATGAAAGCATTAATTAAGTATATTTTCAATTATTCCTCAAGGGGATCACAGACTGAGATTTATCATGAATAATTTGCTGCAGAGCGTCTAATTAAAACACTTTAGTGTCATTTTCACAGCAGAGGGTAGAGTGTTACTGAAACATAGGAGCAATGTATGTAAAAAAAATAGAAAAGAAAAGGGGGAAAAAAGGTGATCTGGCGTCTCTGAAATAGCTTAAAGGGATATGAATGACATCATGTGATGTGGGACAGCAGTGTGGAGCGGTCAGCAATGATTAAGTAGTTCCAGTGAATAACACAGAGAGACGATTGCTGTGGAACGTAGTCTCTCTCTCCAAGCTCCTGCACCGTCAATCCACCAGCTGCACCTCTGGGAGTTGATAAGATTTAAACAGGAAGACAAGACCCACAGTCTGCCCTCACTTGACCCCATAGTATGCATTAGCTTTTGAGTATTTTTACTTAATGTTAGTAGGAAGAGTTAGGGTACTTTGCTTTCCATAGCAGACAGACATTTCGTGTTGTACACAATGACAGTGATGGTTGCAAGTTAGGCTGCTGGCTCATAGTTAGGGCTGTATTAGGTGAACCTGAACCCTCCGTTTGTTATGCAGCTATAGGCTGCTGGAGGTATTCCCATGATGTGATACTTTTCCACTTCCCTATTTTTATTTCCTGCTTCCTCTTCTCTTTCCTCTCACTTCCCAACCAGCCACAGCAGGCGGCAGTTTCTCCCATAGCCTGGATGTCTTTTCCTGTTAATAGGGAGTTCTTCCTTCCCACTGTCGCCAAGTAATTGCTCATACATGCTTGTCTGATTGTCAGGGTTTTCCTCTATAATATTCGTCAGACCTTTATCTGACAATATAAAGCACCTTGGGGTGACTGTTGTGAATTCAGTTGATCAGGGTCCAGATTATGGATGCGTACTGTAATTGGTTTGACCTGCTCTGTTTTTGCTTTATATACTGTATTTCCATGTTTATGTTTTAGTAAATAACTGCAGCATTTTCCCTTTTCCTTGCAAAATATACAGAAATGAGAGGGTGGCTGTAGACTTTTGCACAGCAGTAATGGAGATATTAAGTGTTGTAATATACAGTAATATCATTTCTCGGTCTGTGACTTTACCACATTTTACTGAGGTTGTTTTCCTGAAAACACTGCAGCTGTTTCTTAGCAGGCCAAACGTGAGCATCTGTTTCCCTTCACCATTAGTGGATATGCGCTTGTATATTTAGAAACGAAGATTTTGTGTGTTCTCAGCAGCGTCTCTGGAGACTTTCTCACAAGATCTTTACTGAAAGCCCGAAGCCTATCAAGTATCTGACACAGCACCAGTCGTGGCACCTGACGACATGGTTCTGCAGGGAGTTACTGCTGTCACAATAAATCAGCAACAGACAGGATACAGTATAATCATGCCAGTGTCCCGTTTCACTCAACCTCTGTTGAACACTTTAGCAAACTCTATGGTGCATGCTGCACCCCGCATAGGCTGCTTGATGGTTGACTTGAGAGGAATAATCCATGGGAGATAACACACAAAGGGCTGCTGATGGTTTACGTTGCAAGTCTTTTATTGTACACAATGATGTACTGTGTTGCCAGTAGCTCCCTTAATTCTCAAACCTTCCGTGCTTTGACAGTAGACGGAATAAATGGGATCCCTTTGAGGGAAAATAAGCCTTGAAGGTCTGTTTTATATCTTAACATGTAGCTCATACCTCACGACCAAGGCGTGAGATGTGTGGCAATGTTTGAAAACAAACTGCTCCAGTCTGTAACCGTAAGAAGCCTATACTTCAAAACCAAAGTAAATTGAGATGCCTGAACTATCAGAGCGCGGAGCTGCGCTGAGCTTATATCTGAGCTTAGTTTCCTTCATAAAGATGAATCATAGCGTCTAATTCTCACAAATTACCCAAACATTATGTAGTTCTCTCATTTCTCCCACTGTTTAATCTGTGTCTGGAGTATTCGCTGTCACTTCATGTTGCAAACACTCCTTTCACTCTGGCAGTTCATTGTCTTTTGATGGGCCATAAAAGGCTTGGTTTGATGGATGGTAACTCGGGGCGTCTCTCTTTGTTGTGGGATGTGACGACTGAGTGCATGCGAGATGTGAGGAGAAGATGCGGTGTGAATGGGAGATGTCATTGATGTCTCGCGCTGACACTGAGGCCCTAAGCACGGCCTTTGATCTCCGTGGATGATTGCAAAGCAAACACAAATAAAAGATTCGGGCGTGTTACGGTTTCCAGTAAGAAAGTTTGACTGTTTTACGAATATTTTCCAAAAGGCGTTCTCTGTGATTGGCAGCACGCATTTAAAAGTAGAAAGACCCAATCGGGCCTCTCTAAGAAGTCTGACAAATTGGAAAAGGTGTTTCTAGGAAGGAAACAGGCTCTGGCTTCAACCTGTATGCAAAATGTGATTTGTCAAGAGGGAAGACGGCCCATGTCATTGCCTTCTGATCCAGTCCAATAAATATTGCGTGCTCTATAGGCCCCGGGCTCCCTGCTGACCTCACAACATCTGCTCAGGCACTTACTACTTAATATATTAGCTGTGAGAACAGGGCAGGTGTTTTCAGCCAGAGAACATGAAAACCAGATTGTGCCTCTGGTTCATGCAGTTGAATTAAAATGAGTCACAAGCAGCTTTTCTCATAAAGTAAAAAACACAATTAATGTTCTAACGTGAAGGGCAGGGGGGAGTATTTCATAGCTCTGCTTTAGGGTGGCAAGAAAACAACAATAAAGAAACTACAACTGACTGTAAAGATTACCGGATTAAATGTATAGGAATTTGTCTTAGCATCCATCCGTTTCTCTACTTCAGCTTTCTGCCTTTGTAGTGTTTCTTTGATGTTTACTTAACCATCTGAGCTTGTGCGTCATGGCCTTTACATTAGAGATCAACAAATGGAACGCTTTAGAGGTCTAATGATGCTGGTACTTAAGCACATAAGCAAACATTTAACACCAAATATTTAGAGCTACGAGAGCTACCTCTCATAAATTAAGTATTTACTGGAAGAATTTCCAGAGTGCCGAGTTCGACCCAACAAAACACATCATAAATAAATGCGGTTATGTGAAAGATGTTGGTTGCTTTGACCACTGAGGTAAAAATATGATCATTATATAGACATTTCAGTGTTTTATTATCGAGTAAGAATGGTGTGTAATACTGATTTGTTTGACTTATTAGCTCTGGGTAGCTCTGGACCTACACAAGGCCTTCCTCAGAGATGGCGTGAGAAGCTCGGGATAAGGCTGTTTCTCCTCCACATTGAAAGGAAGCAGTTGAGGTTTCTATGAGGCTTCTGACAGGCTCTTCTAGGTGAGGTGCTCCAGACATGTTCTACCAGGAGGAGACCTGGAGGTGGAGCAGGACTCACTGGAGACAGCGTCTTGTTGTTCTCCTGGAAGAGCTGAAAGAAGGAGATTGTTGGGGGAAAAGGTGTGGGTGTGTCTGCTTCGGCTGCTGTCCCCTCTTGGTGCCGAAGATGGATGCATGGATGGGTTAATGGATTGTCAGGCCTGTAATACAAAATTAAAGTTTCTGATGATGACACATCAAACGCTCTTGGGGGTTAAGACTCTTAAGACTGTCTACAAAACTATGAGATCCTTGTCTTTTTAAACAGATATAGAATGAGAGATGTTTCATGCTTGAATGTCTGTGGTTTCAATTTGTGGTCTGAATGATATTTTCCAGTCATGCTTGACCAAGCTTAGGTTCCATTTAAATTGCAGTCATTGGCAAAATGCAACCTCAAAACCACCAGCTATCCACTGATGACGACTGAGGTTTTTATGCTTTTAAAATGTATCTCTACATTCATAAACATAGACAAAAAAAGAAAGTCTTGACCCAGAAGACTTCCCAGATTAAAGGTAACCTAAACAACCTAGCCTTGCTAATATCTCAGAACGCTATGAAGCAAGTGGGCGTATGTAGTGAGATAGTTTTGGTTCCATTTGTATCAGATTACCAAAATCAATTTACTATTTAGCTCAAATGAGCTGAATCCTAACATTGGCACTGATCAAGTGACTAAGTGGAAGCTTTTATCTGCTGGTGATTTTTGAATACACGCTTTGGTTTCACAACCATCAATTTTTATTCATTTATTTTTAATTTATTAAATGATCTATTGCATTTTGGTAGCACTTTATAATACGGTGAAATTGTGATCTAATTATATTTACCTACAAATCCTTACTGGTAGATTCAGCTTTTTACAGGAAAGAACAAAATAATAATTAAAAAGAAATTATTATACTTTGAGTAACTTTAGATAGTGTGTAGCTTCACAACACAACACAATTTGCCCATCTAACACTATTAAATAGGAAAACACTGTATCTTCTATATCATAAAGATGCACACTACTTAAAATTACTTACAGTATAATTATTTCTTCATTCTGTGAAAACCTGAATTACCCTTTTATTCTAGTGTATCCACTGATAAGCAATTGCAAGTAAATATAATTAAATTTCAGTTCAACTTTTAGTTGTGGATCATCCCCACATACCTGATTCCACTGTCAGAAATACTCTGAAGTGAACAAACTGAAAACTTTGACTAAAAATGAAATCCAGTAATGCTCTATGCACTCATCTTTGAATAAAATTTGCTACAAACCACGCCGACCTGCTGTTTTACGAAATAATTTAGCCTTTTTAAAAATAAAAGTATGTTTTCCTGTCCTGTTGTTAAATATTTACATCTTCAGTGGGAACCTTTCTCCTCGGTGGCGAGTGTCTGAGAATGAGACCGAGCGAGTCATTGTTAGTGTTGGTCTTTTCTTTGGGATTTGTAGACAATAACAAAAATATAGAATATCGCCGGCTTTATCCTTTAATTTCTCTTGATGAAAGACTTTAAGTCAGTACTTCAACCCATCAAACCTGCTAAGAAAACAAAACTGATTTCAATAAAATTGTCAAGTTTGCGGTTACACTACTGCTGCATATCCACGGATTTTAAAAAAAAGAAAGAAGACGATTTTATAGCATCGCAAAATAATCTCCTTTTTAATGCTCGCACCTATTCATCTACTTCATCCTGATTTCTCCTCTCACATGTGCCAGATATTTTTCTTTTATTTAAATATCTCATTATTGTCTTTTTACTGCTATTATGCCCAAACAGATTGCGGTCCTGGCGCAATAAAAAAACATTTTTTTCTAGTGAGGATAACTTTTTGAGTCTTTGAGCAAGCCCAAGATAGGGATTTATAATTCAAATCACTCAGACTGACTGTGGAGTCTGCACTTGTGTTCACCTGTGTGGGTGTAACACAGACTGAAACCACATTTCAATTCTCCTGTCAGCTGAAAATGAGTAATGTGATGCAGATCACAGCCTCGGGGTAAAGCCATATCTAAAGCTGTACTTGAAGGATATCAAAAACCCAGGATACCTCAAATTGACCCCTGTCATTTCCTTCAACAATGTATACACTTTTTTTTTCTTTTTTTAGACTCTTGTGTCTTTTTCTCTCATACAAGCTCAGCTTTATGTTATACACAGCAATCCTTACCCATCTGGTTTTCATTTCCTGCGAGGTTCAAGATGGTAGGAGATTTTAAAAAAGGAGCCTCGTTTGAACCGGCGGCTAATGTAGTCAGGATGGAATCTGTCACTCAGTCTATTGCATGTTGATGACTAAGGGCAGTTTCAGCTGTAAGCAGTCCATGATTTATGGACACCAAGTGAACTCTTGTAAGCAAAAGCCAGCTCCGAGTTCACAGCAGCAACTGGGCCCTTTTTTGGCTGTGGCTCGCCTGCATTTTCTTTCCATTCATGCCAAAGTATTTCGCACGGCAATTAGCTCCGTCCTCATTTGGGTCTGCAGTCCCACAGGGTTAGCAGAGCCATTTATCATCCTCGGGGCTTGGAGCTGTGCAGCTCCGTCTCAGGTAGTTTTTGTAAACAGCCACTGGCCCGGTTCTTTCCATTTCGCCAAATGAAAAGGAGATACAGTAGTTTTGAGGTGCTGCCATCAATTCCTCTGTCAGACGCTTTGCTTTAACTCTACAGGTGTGAAGGCAAAAGGGAAATGTCATGTCACGTGGCTCATTTGTCATATGGCAACTGCAGAGTTGGAGTGAATGGAGTGATGACAACATGGCCCCCTCGCTATTTTCAAAGGGTCAACTGCTTTGGATTCAGAGCGAAGACTGGAGTCTTAACACTGAGCTCTGTTGTAAAAAATGCTAATGTGGGAGTGTGTGCAGAAGAAAAATGGGCTGAACCTCATCTTTTTTCAGAGAACATTAATGATATTAAGTCTTTTAGTGAGCAAAATTTATGGAGCTTCTTAAAAGCAGGCTTGACATTTAGCACATGTTTACACTAATACAGATGTAGGATATGTAACCTCGTTAGGCACGCATTAAAGAACTGCTCGTGTTAGTGATCTTATGGCTCGAGTTATATTGAAATATAAGTGTTGGCTCCCCTGCAACTATAGCTTCCAAATGCCTGCGGGGTGTCATTAAAACACATATTTGCGCAGGCAGGGCCGTAAACATGTGCTGGATACATTTCTGTGGTCTTAGCCGAAACATCTTCAGAGGCAGCCAGCAAAAGTAATTGAACTACAGTATGTGCATTTTTCTATTTTCACATCCATCTTTGGAGAGTCATTACTTTGCAAAGAGCCTGCCAAACGATTCCGAATCCATCATGTGCTGAACCGATATATTGCGGTCTCTGTCGCTGCTACGTCTTTATCAATCAGAATTAAGAAATTAGATTAAGCCCTTTGGTTTTCTCTTCTTTAAGTGGAGTCACACCGCAGTGCGGGGCCCAGGGGTTACGGGCGGTATCAGAGGGGACTAATTGTCAAGGTTATGACTCAGTGAATGATTGATGTGGGGCCAGGCTGTTTTTGTCAGCCTGTCAGGTGGCTGGAATGTTTAATGTTCTCATTATTGGTTGCTCTGTTGTGTATATTTCTCTGTCAGCGCCGCTGAGCCATCTGAACTGCCAGAGCACTTCAAAGGCCTGCAGGTCATTCGTCTTCTTCCCGACGTCCTGAATGTTCAGCCTCAGCTGAGTGCTGGTGATTTGTTATGACCTGAGAGCCAGCTGACAGACAGGTCTCCTATAAAAAAAAAACATCCACCCATTTCCCTTTTGTCGTGCAGGGAAAGCATCGCTGCTCCTGTAATGGGGGAGACGACTGCCACGGGAGGCTGGCACCTGACAGTTGTGTCATCTCACTAATTTGCAGACAGGGTGACACGAAGTATTCTTTCTTACCTCAGTGTGGATTTTAGTTCTGGTGTCACAGACTCTTACAGGTCACCATCTGTTGTGGAACGCCACAGGGAAAGCAGCTGAGGAGAGATCGCTATATTAAGGCACAATTTCATATTCATCGTTAGCCCGGGTCCCCATTATATGCCATGTGACGGCACTGAGCAGAGAGCATCATGGGAGGGATGCTGATGGCTGCAAAGTCAGTCATGCAGGGAAAGTGAGAATTGAGATGCTAAAGACAGGAGGAGGGAAAACAGTATTCGAAATCACAATTCTTTTCCCAGGCCCTTTACAAGATTGATTGTTTTCTGCTGATCTAATTTTGGATCATACGAAAACAACCGATTTGTCTTAAAGAAAAATGATGTGCCACATGGTGCAGATGGAAATTTTGTTGAAAGCCGAAAAAAGATTAAAGAGAAACTCTGCTCCTCAGCCCTAATTACGAGCTGTAGATTACTCTGTCGATTTAACCAGATGGCAGACTCGATTCTGCAGGCCTGCCTGTATATTAATGAACAGCAGTCTGTTATATTTGACTTAGGTAAGTGAAATGTCCATCACCTGTAATGGTCTGCCAGCTGGCATTATGCATTTTGCACCACTTTGGGTCCACGCGGCATTTTTCATTTGCGGCGTTATCGAGCAAACATTTTTGCTCCCTACTTTCTATCATTGTCACTGTTCTTGTAAATATATAGGATAGATTTATTTTTTTCCACCAGGAAGAAAAGTCTCCGTGTTGTGTCCGCTGCTAATTTCCTCTCATAGGTCACGGCAATAATTCTGGCACTAAAACTGTCATGCTGGGCAAGGCGCACAAGTTCAATAGTAACTTGATTAAGTTAGCCTGTCGACATGACTGCAAACACTGCAATACAGTATGTTAACAAACCTAATAATGTGGAAGGGGGGAGATGGAGTGGAAGGCATGGCTGCACAATTTTTGGCCGGCCACGTGTCTGATACGAGCTGCTGACCTTAAGGAACAGCTCCAGTTTATTGCTAATGCACAACTTAATGCTTTCTTTCTTGTCTTCCTCTGTTTGCTCGACAAATAAGTTAAAAAAAAAAAAAAAAGTTAATGCCAGATCTTCCCGATTAATGTGTTTAGGAAAGAAAAAGAAGAAGAAACTGATTGTTTTTGTCTCAGAACGTCACTTTGAAGAAAAGGCCGAAAACCAAAAGAGACAACGAACACATGTTTGCCAGGCCGAGCACCCAGAAACTCCCTCCGTGAATACGCCGAGCCTAATTTTAAACCAACAGCAGGGGAACTTTGGCTGCGTTTCCCAACCAAAGAGCACGAACAGCGAGGAAGCACAATGCCAGTGTGTCATACATTTAAACATGGTTAAATTAAAGGCTGTTTACTGTGCGCAGAGGCCATTCATCTTACTCAATGTTAGTCTGGTTCTTGCAAATTTGTCAGTAAGAGCTTCCACATGCCAAGACGAAAGAGGAGGGGAAAAGTTGGGGTTATCAGAGGCGGGTTTTTATAGCGTGTCTCTTCAGTCAGCCTGCAGTTAATTAGCCACCTCCACACAATAAGGCCATAAGTGATTAATCACCCGGACCCCGGCAGAAGTCGACTCACTGTGAGCAAGACGTTTGGAGACAAAAAGTTTACCGTCTATGACAGACTTCAAAATGGCCCCTGTCAGTGGTGTGTAAATTATAGAGCATGTTGAGTGCTGAAAGACAAGAGCCCACTGTTTAACTCACTGTTGCTCTTTCCTTTGCTTTGTGTGTTGACAGACTCTTCAAGGGAAAATTCCCCTTTTCTCCCTTTCCCATTGGCTGGCTTCTAGCTCAAAAAGGCACGCTTTTTTTGTTTTTGTCTGTGTGTGTGTGAGTGAGTATAGAACACACACATGCCAAGCCTTCCACATTAAGATAATCTCAGCGTACCAACTCATTTCCTTTATTTTATGATGTCGCTGGAGGGTTAATAATAGAAGACAAGCTCCAAAGGTCAAAGGCTCACAAAGACTCAGCTTTAACTTTGTGCTTCTACCGTTTACTTTGCTTGTCAAAGGCAGGAAATGATGGAGTGATGATAAATATGGGGCTTGTTTGGAGAGGCAAAAGCCTTTCTCCTGCAAAAATAAACCACCATGTTTCTCTGAAAGATGGAAGACACACTTCTCAGCTGGCTGAACACGCAAAAGGTCATTGGTTTTTCCTTTCGTGCCTGTAAACAGAGTCCTGCTTGCTTTTCCAGAGCACCGAGGAAGGTTTATTCAAAGCAGTAAATGTTTATGTAGCGATGGGGAAATCCCTTGATTGGATCATTAATATTGCTGACAAAAGGGTGTTAAATTCATTATGTGACGGCAACACGTGTTTGAGGGCTGGTTGATTTATGTATCTGCGTGAGCTGATTTGGAAAAAAAGACATTTTCATGCATGACTGTGGGCGTTTTGTGAGGGAACGTCAGCTCGGCGTAGCAGCGATGGCGTCCACTGCCTTCAACCAGAACTTGCCACGGAAAGTGCAACACATGGCGCGCAGCTGTGCTGAGGTGACCATTTTTTTCAACGTTGGCATGCGTCTCTCCCAGGGTGTACTGTGCCGGCCTGTTCCTCCTTAGGTGATAGGCTGTGGCTCTTGATTTTGGTGTGGTTCAAAGCAGAACAGGTGGGGCCTTCCCCGTGATTCAGCATGGAGTCACTAAGCCAGAGTCTCCTGGCTGCATTTTTCTTTCAGACACGTGGAAAAGACATCATCTGTCACATGGAAACAGATGGGTAGACTTCATCATGGTGGGATAGAAAGTTATGTGAAAAAAAATAAGTACATCCAATGGAAATTTTCAGCACAACCACAAAATTAGCCGATTCCATCACTGAGTTCGTATAATAGCCGGACTGGTACTTATAGTGATTTTCAAACCGTATTCACACAAATACTCACAGTTCAGTGGATGCATCAGGCACATCTTAGGGTTCGCTGTCTTGCCTGAGGATACTTAAAAATACAGACTGATGGAGCCAGGGATTGAAACATCAACATGCCAATTGGTTGACGACCCACAGCCTCCTCATTTTGCAACTTTATTAAATTTTGGACCGAAGATATCTAAATAGAGATAATGTTCATCTTTGAAAAAGCAGCTACATCTTGGCATCAGAAGTAATCATTTTGCCATTTAACAGAAATAACTACTTGTAGAAATTTTGCATACTTGTCTTCCAGTCTTTGGCATCTGTCGGGTAAATTTTTTGCTCACTCTTCCTTGCAAAATGGCAAGATTCCTAGTTGCAAATTTTTTTTTCTTGCATGTCGTTCCTCATGTTCTTTGGGGATTTGTTAAGAATCATTACCCTGCTGAAAAGTCAGTTTTCAGTTCAGCTTCAGGACTGATTGGCCCCACGTGATCTTAAACACTTGTTTTAGTTGAATCAGTGACTGCAAGCTGCCTGCACCTCAAGGCAGTGAAAGAACCTCGAATCATAACATGCTTTGCAGGTGGTATGAGGTTCTTCTCCTGAGAGGCTGTCTTCGATCTGTGCCAGATGTCTTTGCTGTTACTGCAGCCAGAGAACTCCATCTTTAATGCATTTGTCTGGAGCACACTACTCCAAAAACCCTGATCTTTGCTTAATTGTTCGCTGTCAAATTGTAGTCTTCCTCTAACGTTCCTTGTTCTCCTGGTGCGCCTTCCATGCAGGTCAGATTTGTGCTTTCTGTTTCTGATCGCAGACACCAACAGCTGTGAGAGATACCTGCAAACTCAGCAGATTAGGAAGTTCTTGGAGACTTTTTGGATTTTTTTGGTTTTTTTGCAAAGAGTCTGTTTTTGGGATGAATTTGTCTTTGGCAATTCAGTGATTTATTGCAAATAATTTGAAGATCCTTTTAAATCCTTTCCCAGACTCAGAATTCTGAAGCAACCTCTTTAGACTTTGGCATGATGACACCACACACTTCAATAGCAAGAACACCACATGTCTGAGGTTTAAATAAGGCAGGTTCTGCCTGTCACTCCCAAAAGACGTTATTACCATTGGCACAGACCTGGAACCCCTGATTCTAATTTTATGGATTTTGAAGGTTTGTTGAATGCAGGAGTGTACTTCTCCATGTGACTGACATGCTTTAAAAAAAAAATAAAAAATTAAATATGGAAGATTAGCTATTTGTTTCATACCTTTTATTAATAAGCACTCTTTCAAATAGGATCAAATGTTTGCTTCTTCATTTCTGCTGAAAAAGGAAAATATCAGTTTTGATCGGGCTTACTTAATTTGCAATTGTTATATTGCACACTACACTACTATATTACACTGATGCTGTATGAGACCACAAAGGCTGGAGATCATGCTACAACACTCATAATGCAGATAGCTTAAAAGGAATCGCTACTTTAGATATTAGCTTGTTTCTTCCTCTTAAAACAGAAAGAAAATCTACAGTATTGTTAGTGAATTAGCACTGCGGACCATTCACACACCTCCAGGGTTTTGCTGTTTGCGTTGACAACATATTAATGTATGTTTTGTTTTTCTTTTTTGTCCTTTAATTTGAATTCAAAACTAAAGACGGCAAATTAGAGTATCATTTCTGATAGCAACAAAATGCTGTTCACTTCATTGGGTTCAGGATTATTTGAAAGTCCATCCATTTGTACAGTTCAGGGTGGCAGGTCAAGGGCTGGATCCTGTTCCAGCTATCACTGGATGAAAGTGTGGTGCACCTTGACAGGTTGCAAGCATAGAGAGACAACCATTCACACCTACAGCCGATTTAGAATCATCAGTTAAACTGAGAAACATGTCTGTGGGAGGAAGCACAAATATCAGGAGGGACAACAACAGGCACACTTCCCAGCTGGCCAGTGGATTCAAACCTAGGGCCTTCATACTGTGAGGGGAGAGGGCTAACCACTACACCACTAAGCCACCTTTTTTTTTTTTTTTAGTTAGGAAAAACAACTTAACAACGCAAAGCAAATGAGCACGTCTACCTTTAATCTAGTCACACACACAGACTTTTAGGCCCATCCTTAAATTTAAACTAGCTCATTAACCACTGCTAATAAAATTGAACTGAAACTGAATCATTTATTAGCGGGTTTATCTGCTTGTGAAGATGTGTGAATTTCTTCAGCAGAGTCAAACATCAATCAGCCTTCGAGCAATAAGTTCAGAGATCGTGACCCAATTTGTTCACATCATATTAATGTGCTGTTTGTAAATGAAAAAAGATGCATCACATATGATCTATGCCGACTCGGTGGCTGACTGGTCGCAGTGCTGAAATATAGGTTAGCAGCTTTATTACCATCTATCACTGAGCTATGTTTAGGCCTCATCTACATGAAGGATGGCTGGATTTGATGAATATGACATCTGACCATTAATGATGGTGATTTTATTGCTGGAGAACAGCCTGATTTACTGAGGATGGATAATGACACTGCTGGCTTGATTTAGTTGATTTGTTTTAAGGGGGCTGATTAAATAGTTAGGCCTCACTTTATTTCATGCTCTCTGCTTCATTACAGCAATCACAAAAGCTGTGGAAACGTCCCACATCTGGTGTCATCGTAAATCTTTGTTTAGCGAGCGCCTCGCTGGTATCAGCAGCTCATTTGTCTTCGTTAATGAAACAATAATCCATGACCGTGTGATTGAGAAGATTCAGCATGTTTTGATGAGCCCAAAAGATTTTGTATCTGAGCACACATTTGCACACACACACACACACACGTACTGTAGCTGCAGCACCAAGTGGTGTTTTTTTCTTGTTCTTTTTTTTCTCTTGCTTCTTGTTACTAAAACTTAATAAAATAAAAACAGCAGATGCTCATAGAAGCCTCTGTAACTTCAAAGGTTTTGCAGTTATTGCTTCTCTATCCTTGGGCCCTTTTAAAAACCCCATTATGAGCCTCATGGTGAGACCAGAAGCAAAAACACAGTTGTGAATAAAAGGGAGTATCTTCAAAATTCTGCCATAAATGTCAGTGAGATATTAAACATCTTCCCCAACTTTAGGAATAAAATAAAGTTGGGGAAGTTAAATAATTAATTATATATATATATAGTCAAACTAACACAGCAAAAACAAAACAAGATGTTACTGGAGGGAGAAAATCCTCTTATTGTAAATTAAAACTGTTGACCTGATTTGACCCTGCCCTATACTTAAAAATAAAAAGGGAGCCTTAAAATAAAATAAATAAATAATAATAATAAAAAAAAACCCTCACCAAACAGCTGTCTTATACTCTTCAGGTAAATCAAACACCCTCATGAAACGTTTATCTCTCCCCCCAAAAATAAATAAATAAAATAAAATAAATCGATGGCAGTTCTGTAAGAAACTGCTCTGATTGATTTTCCACGTCCATCACTCCGTCACGCACTCAGCTCTGGCAGCCCCCTAATCCCTCTGAGTAAGGCACATTTTAAAATAACTTTTTGCTTTACAAAACCCCACCAGTCACAATAAATCAAATAAACAATAAACTCCACATTACTCAAAAGAAAGAAAAAGGGTCCTAACTTTATTTAACTTGCAAAGACGCTTTTCTCCTGTGTAAAAATAATGCACATTGAGTCTTTTGAAATTTTATATTATAATTATTTTTTATTTTAGTCACGCTTGAAGCTATCGCAAATAAATACACTGATCCCCACCTGGATCCAATCCCTGCATTAAGTACAATATAAAACTCATTGGGCCTAAATCTCCTTTATAAATGTGTAATTCTCTGTCACTACTGATATCCTAAGGCCGATGCTGTCGTCAGTCTTTGTCCATACAAGGCGTACGGGGAGTAATATGGTCCGGTAGCCGCGGGCACGGGCACCGGGGCCCCGGGAGTGGGCAGGGGGCTCTTTGAATACGGGTGGTAGCGACTGCTGAGTCCGAGGGGGTGGTGAGGGCCCCTGAGGGCCAGCGTGCTCGGGCTGCTCGGGCTTCCGTTTGGAGGCATGTGCATGTGACAAGCCATAGCAGCAGCAGCAGCAGCGTTAGCAAGAGAAGACGACCCCGGGTACCCAGATATCAACTTCTCCGTGCCGGCAAAGGCCGTGTGAGTCCGCAAGTGGCTGAGGAGCTCCTCGGAGGATGAAAAGCGCTTATCGCAAGGTCCGTTCGCCGACACCCAGTTGCACACGTGCGGCAGGGGGTCGTTGGGCAGCATAAACCCGTAAGGATATAAGGGATGTCCGCTGAAAGAAGGGGCCGTGGAATGCACGCCGTGTAACGGGTGCGTCGGGTACATGAGCGGGTATCCAGACTTGAGCGCCGAGGCAGCTGCCGCAGCTGCCGCAGAGTCATGTGCGCAGTTAGCGCTGGCTGCGCCGGACAAATGGCTCGTGCAGTGGTAACTCAGGCAGTAGGGGTCTCGACACAGACTAGCAGACATTAGAGACGGTGGGGATGCTCCAGCTAAGGGGCTCGTTCCCGCTTTGCTGCATCCCAGCGAGCTGGCAGCAGCAAACTGTGCGCTTAAAAGCTGGCTGCTGGATTTGGTGGGGTCAAGGGTCATTCCATGAGGGAGAAACGGCTGCGGATAACCCGCATATGCACCGGCTAAACTTCCAGGATAGGAAATACCAGCAGGTGGTAAAGGAAAAACTGTATGACCGGGCTTATAGGGGGAGACAGGGGCCACCAGCCCGGAGCCGAGGACGGATGATGATGACGAGGTTACAGATATGGAGTCTGATGTAACAGCCTTGGATCCAGATGTGTTTTCTTGTTGCTGGTTGCCGTCAGAGGTAATCCCACTTATCCCGTGGCTGCCGTTGCTCTCCGTCATAGTGCTTTTATTGCTATCAGACTCCTTCTTTTCCTCCTTGTCCCCCGCTTTGCCTTCAGATGGCAGAGGAGAAACGGAGGTGCAGGAGCCGGGGCTGCCTGTCCTGGGGGTGAACGGCTGGCAGGTGGCGCTAGGCACTCGGAAACTGTTTTTATCTCCACTGAGGCTGCTGCTCGAGTCCTTCTTCTCTGATGATTTTGAGTAAGGTTTGAAGCTCGATTTGTCGTCGGCTCCGATGTCGCTCATCTTCAGCGGGCCGGATTTGGCCTCCTTGTCGCTAGATCCATTGGAGGTTACAGAGGACAGCTTGGAGGAGGACGGCGGATCCGGTTTGCCGATCTGAGAGCACGTTTGGGCCAGAAGGGCCAGCGGACTCTTCTTGGCATCCAGCTGAGAATTTGAAACAAACACAACGTTAAAAATTTCAGGAAAACACTCACACGTACATGTAATATTTTGCGATAAATAGTCACATATGTCCGTTTCGCGCATTTTACGCACTGCGCATAAAGTTATCTCGGGATGAAACTCAAAACAACTCAGCATAATAGGTATGTAAAGGAGGAAGGCGCACACACGTAGCTGATCTACATTAGGTGGAAGATAAGATTGTACAACACGACGGAATGACATTCAAAATATTGGCATCAGTTTGCATAAAAGGGTCGTTAAAGTCTGAAGTGAGTAGAACATCGAGAGTACAGTTTATTACTGTATTTCAACACATAGCCTAAATACAAATCTTGACCACAGTTTGTCCACTCGTGTCGTGTCGGGAGCTCTGGTGTCCTGCAATTTCGGAGTGAACACGCAGTAGTTTGAGAATAAGCGAATAAAAACAACGTGTTTTATTTTAACCGCTGTAGCGCTTACCTCGATGGGACTGACAGGAGTGGACGGTAACGGCTGTAGGTACTCCGGGTGTAAAATGTGTCCTGCCCGTGCCGTAAGCATTTTCAAAACCTTTATGGGAAGACGACTGGCTTGTCGAGTAGGGTCTGCGGGAGAGACGGAGTTGTGGACGGATAGTTGGCTTATCTTCACTGCTCCCTTCTCCCCCGAGGAGCCGCTCTCCCACGCTAGATTTGTGCTATTTCTCAGGACAGAGACCGTGGGCGATGTGATCATGACCCAATTCTCCTATAAATGGTTGAAAAATGCCATGGGTAGGGTTAAGCAAGCCAGCACTCAAAACGTCTGACGGTTGGAGCCGCTGCCAGAAATAAAAGAAAATCACAGTTAAATCCTCGGAAGAGACGCGGAGTGTGTGAGCAGAATCCGTGCGCTTCTCAGCCTCGTTGCTTCATCTCCGGCGTCGCTCTAACACTGTGGCTGTGGGTCCGAGAGCGGGCACGGTTTACGTGGGTTGCGGGCAGGAGGGATCACTCCGCCTCCTCACTAGCAGCATCTGAATCAGTCCGCGGATTGCTGCCCGTGCAGCCCCCCAATCAAAAAGAGATGCCGATGTGATCAGAGGGTCGAGGTAATGTGACGTTTCCTGCTCACACGGGTGTCTGTTTCATATTTCACCCACTCCGAGCGCTTTTAATTTCCAGACTTTACACGCGCCTTTTGCGTAATTGGCACTTTGACGCATGCGCTGCACCTGCATCCTGTGTGGGGGTTTTTTTTTTTGGGGGGGGGGGGGGGGGGGAACCAGGGAATAAAGATGACAAAGATTATGAAAAGATTTGTTTTGAAACGTTTGTACAGCCGACATTTATTTCCCCTAAAAGAAGAGAGTAGGAGTGGACAAACTATCGCCTGCGGCTAAAATCTGCTTTAAAATCTGCATCTTCTTTGCATAACTAGACTGCAGTTAATAAAGGAGACGGTCTTTGGACCCAGTTACTCAAAACAATAAAAAGTAATCAAGCGAGGGACTTGTAAGGTCACATCCCCTGCCTACAGTGTGCGACATCTATCGCCATGTTTCACATGTTCGGCAACTTTCTCCCTCAATCACAGCCTGTCATCTGTCAGTTCCCTGTCCTGCCAGTCAACTGTCTGCAGATTTATTTTATTTATTTATTTATTTTTTGCCTCTTCTCAGCCATGCTCAGGTCAAAAGCTGTAAAGTGAATCCACGAGAAGGGCAGATAATACGTGTTGTATTATCTCCCCTAACCGCTCCATCACCGCACAGGGCCGCTTTACACCGCCTGGTCTGGTCAAACTAAAAACAGCAATTTGTTTAATTGGAGATAAGCTCCAAGGTATTTTTATATGGCGCTGTAATTCTGCTACAGACACTGATTTAATAGCATGTAATTTTTCCAAGTGATTATCATTATTATATATTTTTTTCTGGGTGTAGGAAATTAAAAAATACACCTCCACATTTCCTCCGCACTCATGCCAAAAATCCTTCTTTTTTGTTCCAAGAGCGCTTAAAAAAACTCTCTTGTGGCTGCCATTAATCATTAAACCGTCCACATTTCTTCCCATCGAAATAGACCCACTTATCTTATTACTCAATAGCCTATAAATGTCTTGCTGATCAGGCGAAAGTTAAACATATGCAAGTGTTTTTTGATTGATAAAAGGGGTGCTGTTTTCGGCAACGGCTGTCAGGCTCTGACACAGCGCTTTGAGTTATTAGGGCAGAGAAGGGCGACCATAAATTTCGACCGTCAGGCAAAAGCTCCTTTATTGTGGACGTGATGGATGGCTCGCAGCGGCAGACACCAAATTCTCGGCTTTATCCTTAAATGGCTTCACTTTTTTTTCCGTCGCCGCAATTCATTACTTTGAAACAGAAAGCTTGAAATCTCCCGCTAGTATTTCACACAAGGACACATTTATGAATCACCCGGAATCCATGCAAATACAAACGTTTACAAGCAGGGCTGGGTACCTCTAGTTGGTGATTACACCGAAAGAAAGCACATCTCTGGGCTTTACTATTAAATATTAAGGGTTTGTTTATTTTTTTAAAGGATTAATTCACGTTTTCTTCTACAAAAGTTCCCTCCAGCTCACATTTAATAATGAATTCAGCAAAAATGTCTGAACTTTAAGTTCTGCAAATAAAAAAAAAGAAAGAAATCAGGTTTAATTCACCCAGTTCTTTTTGCATCCATTTCTTCATTAAAGCATCTTCTCTGGCCTTTATTAAAAATATCCAAAAACATAGCCCTAATTTATCATCTGAAATTAGATATTTAATCCATGTGTTTTAAAAACACACATTCAGTAATGATCCTTAGAAACAGCTTTTCTATTTTTCTGAGTTCTGTTCTGTTAACCACGCTTATCTTTTGCCTTAATGGGCAAAGAAAATACAAAGAAATGCATCTTTCACATCGCTTTGACAATTTTTATTCGGTTCTACATTTTGCCCATCAAAATATTTTTTATTGAGGATTCATGTGGAAGTAAAATAAGCGAGATCAGAGGTGAAGACTTTCCTCTGTCCTCTTTGTGGCACTTTTTGTGTTTTTAGTTTAGCTTTTAGTCTTCGTTTTATTTTCAGGTGGTGGTTTTTCTGTGCTGAAGCACTGGAGGCGACTTGACAATTTATCTCTGGGGATTATTAAAAATGGAAAACAATGGCAATTAGGGTCACCCTGTCAGGAGCTTCTATCATGACTGTATTGTATAATGTATAATTATATAATGGGTATTGCATAATTCAGTTTTGCGGGCTGATGGATAGTCTCCACAACAGGGTTGATTAGACAAAAGCATGCTTGTAATATATTTCAGCTGGTTTTATATAATTTTTTGTCTTTTTATAAAAAAAAATGGAATGACAACCAACATCGTGAGTAAGTGTAAAAAGTGGTGTTTTTTTGAAAGCAGCTTTCCTTCCACCCTTTCAGACACTTCAGAGATCACAAGCGAAAGAATCGCCCGAAAAGCGCTAAAGTAAGTGCGTGCTCCACTTTTGATATTACGCTCCCTTTATGCTTGCACGTGTACATTGAGCTAATTACGAGGGACAAGTAACTGAATCTGTTGGAAAAAAATGACAAAAACTCAGGCGCCCTGACATATAGCTTTCAAAAAGAGGATATGGTCGATAAATGCGGCATTATAATGTCGAGCAAATGGAATAAGAAATTCCCCCGACATGACATGAAAATTCACCTTGTGGCAGGCAGCGCAGGGCACGCCGCGTCAGCAGCCAGACAGGCCGACTGGATCTGACAGGTAAAAAGGGGAGATGATGGTTAGAAGGTGCTATTGTTTCATGCCGCTTTCTTGACCTGTCAGGTCTCGGCGCAGAGGCCTGGATCGAGGACCTCCTTGTCACATGAAAACAGCCTTAAAAGGGCCGTTATCCAGACTATGGTGATTGCTCCTGTTTAATTGATTTGCTTTGCAGTGAGGCCTGTCACATTAATAATGGTTAAGTACAGCCCCAGTGTGTCACCCAGAGTGGTGCGTCTATCGGGAAATTAACAGCCTTAACTAACTGCTGTCTGCGAAGCAAGCGCTGTAAGATCATACGAGATGGAGCAGTTTTATACTCGGGCTGAAGCTATGGTACTTGGTACATAAGTGCTCTCTGTTGATATGCAGCAGCTCTACATTTTCCTTCTTTGTCTTTGGTCTTCTTATACATTTTTAAACCTGCCATAGTGACCTCTTCATTTAAGTAGCTCTCTCCCACTTTCTATACATATATATTTCTATACATATGGGCATATTATATCCCCATCTCCTTATGAGCTACCATCTAGAGTGAAACAGAGAGCCACACTGACAAGTAAATGGTACTGAGTGAATAAAACTCAGATTATGCTCTCCACCTCTTCACAGGAGCCTTTGACAGGTTGCACTAGACATTAAGTCTCTCTGATATTTCCATGACTGACTGACAGTTTGAAATTGCTCCCATCACCTTGATAGCATGGTAATGCACCTTGCATGTGGACTGTCTTTAAAGTGCAGGAAATTAGACTCCAAGTTGAGAGTCCCCTTTCAAGCAAATATGACAAGAAAATAGACTGCTTTTCTTCTACGCCCAGAGAGAGAAAAAAGGGACCCACAGAAGCTGGCACAGAATAAGAGGTTATAGGCGAATGTGTCAGGAAGTATTACGGATATTATGTGTTTAAGACAGGACATTTCAGATACTTAGAAGTCATACCCATTCCCCTTGACTACACCCAAGATATTTTCCTCGCCCCCACCCACCCACACACACGCCCCAATCTGAGTGTCAAATACTGCAGCGTTGACTTCATTTGCAAGCTCTCAACTCGGAGCTGACACGAAGAACTTATGCCGTCTCGCCGGAAGTCAGATGACAGGAGCGCAGCATGACTGAGAGAGTTAGAAAAGTTGAGGTGCAGCCAAGATCGTGGCAGTGAAGGGTCTTTTTCACTTTGTCTTCTCAATTAGTTAAAGCTGGTCAGGAGTAGAAAGTAAAGCCCGTGGAGATTATATGCTGTCGTCCACTTGCCATCGGGAAGGTGAGGCTCCTGGCAGCTTGTAGTCATGCTGTAAAGAAGAGTTAACTTCACCTAACCTTCACGTTAGCGTCGGGAACCAGTCGCTCAATTCAATCTGACAGCTGCCATATTATTGGTACAGAACTTTGTGGAAACTTCAAGAAGCGCCTGTGAGATCCACTGTACTGTACTTTATTAGCTGTAAGAAAACAAGGAAAGCACTCGTGAGATTATGGCACGCAACTTGGTCGGGCTTATTTATTTTGACGAATTTCTTGTTTGTTGGATCACCATTTCCAAAAATCAAGATATTAATGCATTTGCAAGGATATAAAACAAACAAACAAACCAAAAAAGAGCTTAATGAATTGTTTATCATGACTTAAGAATTCCTGTTGTGTTTTGACGCAATTAATTGATCATTTGCAGTAAATCTTCTGGACACTGTTCATAATGTTTGCAGTGCAATCAATGTAAAATGTCCACATGGACATACACCGACATTTTGCTCGTGTAGATTTAATTTATGGCGCCTAAGTCATGGTGAAAACATACAGGTAGCGTGTTATGATGCTGGAGGCACTGTGCAGGTTGGGATGAATGTCTGTGATGGGCAGATTATTCAGACTAAAGTAGGCCTTAAGAATGATCTTGTCACATTTCACAGGCAGGATTAGGGCTGCACAGGAGGAGCGCTTCAGTCAGGAATTAGCGTCATGTGGTCGGCTCGAGACAAGCATGCAAGGTATTCGCCGAGACAGGCTTGGACACTTACTGCTCCATTTGTCTACTTAGCGATCAAATACCAAGGTTGATGGTTATTTCCTTGTCATTTATGGTTTATGTGATATGTATTTTCATTTTTATTTATTTCTTTTGCAAAACCTTGTCACTTCTAGAGATCACGACACCTTTGTAACCACCCAAAACCTGGTTCAGTATCCTCGCTGATACCTATATTACACGCATTTAAACATATGAATTTACAGAATCTCGGATACAACAAATGCCATCTTGATGTGCAGCCCATAGCGGCACCTACTATATTTATGTCTTTGCATTTTAAATGGAAGTGAGAGTGAGTGTCTTCAGGCGATCAGAATGAGCTATTACCACGATGATTGAAAAGTGAGGGAGCAAGCAAGCCTGACAAATGAAATCAAACTTCATAAGACCTGCCAGTTGTGTCAGTTGTTATCCATATCTCAAGCGCACTATGGTACTGCAACGCAGCGCACTGCCTTCTCATCTGTCGGCTCAAATTCATCACATTCTCGACTGTTTCTTTTAAGTCACAAGTGTCAGTGTGAAGAGGAGTCTTAATTGACAACCGAGTGGCACAGACGCGGACCGCAGCCTTTATTTTGGTGCCAAGAAGGGTTGTGTTGTTTTGATGAGCTATTATTGGCAGAAGCCAGTAGCAGATAGCAGTCGGCCTGGAAATGGGAAGTGACATCAGACAGAGAGGAGCTTGTCATTGTCTTCAGGCAAGTTCAATCTTGCTGGAAGTTGGGAACAGCCTGTTGAAATGTCACTCAGAACACTTTCTTATCTTTTGAGAGGGGAAATTTGGGTTGATCTGGTGAAATTATTTAGACATCTGGCATCGGGTTTTGGAATAGCTAAATAAGGTTGGCGTGGTTTCAAAAAGATGCTTTCTGGTAAATTAGATTTGTTATGTTGAACATCGAAACCTATCATGAGCCACCAGCCTTCATTTGAAGCTTATTTAAAATCATCAGTCTAAAATTTTGGCATTTTGTTTCTCCACATTGTATTTATTCTTGAAATTTTTCTGGAAGGCGACTATTCAGAGCCGTTTTTACCAGTTATGTACAACATTACACTTTCTCAAATGCAACATAAACTGGAAACGGTTGCATTGAGAGTTCGAGTCTAGTTTGAGCATACTGGATTCACAGACAAATATCTGCTATATTTCTACACTCAACAAAAATATAAACGCAACACCTTTGTTACTGCTCCCATTCCCCATGGGATGGACGTAGAGACCTAAAATTCATTCCAGATACACAATATAACCATCCCTCCCAAACAGTGGTCACAAATCAGTCCAAATGTGTGGTAGTGGGCACATCTGCCATATTGAGATAATCCATCCCACCTCACAGGTGTGCCACATCAGGATGCTGATCTGACATCATGAGTAGTGCACAGGTGTACCTCAGACTGCCCACAACAAAAGGCCACCCTGGAATGTGCAGTTTTGTCTCACAGCAAAATGCCACAGATGCCACAAGCAATGAGGGAGCGTGCAATTGGCATGCTGACAGCAGGAATGTCAACCAGATCTGTCGCCCGTGCATTGAATGTTCATTTCTCAACCATAAGCCGTCTCCACAGGCGTTTCAGAGAATATGGCAGCACATCCAACCGGCCTCACAACCGCAGACCTCGTGTAACCACACCAGCCCAGGACCTCCACATCCAGCAGGTTCACCTCCAAGATCGTCTGAGACCAGCCACCCAGACAGCTGCTGGAACAATTGGTTTGCACAACCAAACAATTTCTGCACAAACTGTCAGAAACCGTCTCAGGGACGCTCAACTGCATGCCCGTCGTCCTCATCGGGGTCTTGAGCTGACTCCAGCTCGTCGCCGTAACAGACTTGTGTGGGCAACTGCTCACATTTGATGGCGTCTGGCACGTTGGAGAGGTGTGCGCTTCACGGATGAATCATGGTTCACATTGTTCAGGGCAGATGGCAGCTGAGAATGTCCCAGTTCTTGCATGGCCAGCATACTCACCGGACATGTCACCCATTGAGCATGTTCGGGATGTGCTTGACCGGCGTATACGACAGCGTGTACCAGTTCCCACGAATATCCAACAACCTCGCACAGCCATTGAAGTGGAGTGGACCAACATTCCACAGGCCACAATTGACAATCTGATAGACTCCATGCGACGATGTGTTGCACTGCATGAGGCAAATGGTGGTCACACCAGATACTGACCGGTTCTGGGTCCCCAGACACCCAATAGCACAAAAAACTGCACATTCCAGGGTGGCCTTTTGTTGTGGGCAGTCTGAAGTACACCTGTGCACTACTCATGATGTCAGATCAGCATCCTGATGTGGCACACCTGTGAGGTGGGATGGATTATCTCAATATAGCAGATGTGCCCACTACCACACATTTGGACTGATTTGTGACCACTGTTTGGGAGGGATGGTTATATTGTGTATCTGGAATGAATTTTAGGTCTCTACGTCCATCCCATGGGGAATGGGAGCAGTAACAAAGGTGTTGCGTTTATATTTTTGAGTGTATATGAACTCAATTAAACTACACTAACTTTGTACAGTTGTGGTTAGAGGTTTACATACATCCATCATGGGCATGTCAAGCTTTTGGGTTTGAACAATTTCTTTGAACTGCTCTTTTTTCAGGTGGAATCATTGTACAGCACATATCTTTAATGACTTTAGAGTTTCTACAGTGGCTTTTATCTTGACAAGGCCGAGGCCTATTAACTTCTCATTAGTTAACTTGATTGACTACAGCTTTGCTGGGTAAAAAAAGATTTGTTTGACAGAAGTCATTGGATTGACCAATACTGAGAACAAGTCAAAGGAACTCAGTAAAGATCTAAGAAGGAGACTTGTAGATTTACATGAGTCGGGAAGGTCTCTTGGAGTCACTTCTAAATAACTGCAGATTCAAAGATCATTTCAAAGAACTGTTAATCATCATAAGTCTGAGTTAGGCAGATATGTTGCCACTTTTTCAGTGTCTGAAAGAAGACCCAGGTTGTCACCCTCAGATGACAGGAATTTGGTAAGGATGTTCAGGAACAACCCATGTAGAAGCCTACATGCAGTTTAATTTGAAATGTATGCTTTTATTTTGATAGTGCAGAAAAAACAGGAAGTTGGGCGAGAGGAGAGTGGAGCCACATGGTTTTTTGACCTCGCAATCTCTCTTCATCCATTTTGAATTGAACTTTATAAGTTTTCGTAATTTGGAATTCTGTTGCTGTGTACCTGTTTGGACTTTCAAAGTAAATATTGAGAAACTATCAAGGACTGTTGTTTTGTTTTTTGGTTTTTTGGATATGGAAAGAGGGACTAAGCGGAGCGTCAAGCTAAGGCTCCATTCGAAGGAAACCTACATTAGTCAAAAAACCAGCTCTTCACAGATTAATGGAGTTTGAAAACACCTGATTATAAAGTAAGAAGGAAATACCGAACCGAGGAAAAACTGAAGATGGAAAACCGTAAGTTTTAAATTGCCTTGCCCTTTTTCAATTTGCTGAGGTGCATGTGTATTGATTGAGTTTGGAATTTTGCTGCCCATGGATGAACAAAACAGTGGAAAAAGGATTGTAAAAATGACTGAGAAGGCTATGGAAGACTGCAAGACTAGAAATGTCAACACACGTAGACATAAGCTCTCTCAATTAACAGGCATGAAAAAAGAAATTGAGCAATTAATGGAAGATGATGCAAATGTTGACCTCGTTAAAAATAAATTACGAGTTGACTTTAGCTCTTTGCAGCAAGACTTTGCTAGCCTAAATTCTGAACTGCAACAACTTATGAGTGAAGATGAATTTTTGGAAGATCAAAATAGTTGGTTTGATCCAAAGAACAAGTCCCTGAATGATTTCTTTTGGAAATGTGAAGGGTGGATGAATGAAGTCATGAAACGCTCTGAACAGAACAGAGAGGACGACACAGGAAAGCAGGCAGATAATAGGTCCACGTCATCAAAGTCGGCAAGCAAACGCTCCAGTAGATCTGGATCACAACGTGGAAGCATTTCCTCTACATCTTCATCTATTAGATTAAAGGTAGAAATGGAGCGTGCTGCATTAAAAGCAAAGGCTGCAGCTCTGGAGAAGAGTTTGGCAATAGAAAAGGAAGAAGCGGATTGGTATGCAGAAATGAAAGGAAAAGAAGCTCAATTGCAGGCGGAAGAAAAACAAAGAGAGGCTACAATAAAGGCTAAAAAGGAAATGCATGCTATGCAGACTGCCCTTGCTGAGTCAGATGCAAAACTGGAAGTTTTGCAAAAATATGAAGATACACAGCCAGACATGAGCATTTTTGCAGATGATGATCAGAATGGCAAAACTGAGACTAAAACCACATTCCACCCAACATCGCAATACGTCTCATCTGCACCCTACGATGACGACGATGTGCAGACACCAATGCAAGAAAGGACAGTGCCTGCGCCAAGCCCTGAAAGGGCTGGTGAACCTGTGCTCGATAGTTTGTGTCAAGCCATTTCTCAGCAAGTTAATGTCACTGAGTACCTGGTAAAGAATCACAAAGCTTCTCTATTACCTGACATCTCCATTCCAACTTTCAACGGAGATCCACTTGAATACAACTCTTTTATCGGTTCCATTGAACATGGAATTGAAAACCGCACTGATAATAATCGTGATCGTCTACAGTATTTGCTGCAGTACACGAGTGGACAACCCCACGAGTTGGTTAAAAGTTGCATCCACATGGAACCTTCAGTGGGTTATACAAAGGCGAAACAAGTGCTCAAAGAGTTTTTTGGAGATGACTTTAAGATAGCTGAAGCCTACATAAAGGAGGCCTTGGATTGGCAGACAATTAAGCCAGAAGACGGCACTGCACTACAGTCCTTTGCATTGTTTCTTACCGGCTGCTACAATGCAATGACAGATGTTAACTACATGGAAGACTTGGATAATACGTCTAACCTAAGGGCATTAGCTAACAAGCTTCCTTACAAACTTAAAGAATCGTGGCGAAAATATGCTTGTGACCTGCAAGACAAAACGAAGAAAAGAGTCAAGTTTAAGGATTTTGTCAACTTTATCAATCAGCAAGTTAGGTACGTGCTACACCCACTTTATGGAAATATAAGGGAAACTACAACAGGTGTGAAGGACTCATTCAGGCAAAGAGCAAAGCCACAATATGCAGAGGCATTCAAACCAAAGAAAGTGTTTACAACAGCAATCACTGACCCTCAAATGGAAAACAAGACAGAAAGTGCCAAACAAGTGGCATCAAAACCACGGACTGTCCCAGTGGATTCAAGCAGCAAGCCTTGTGTTTATTGCAAGGGAGAGCAACACAACCTCCAAATCTGCAGAAAGCTCAAGGACAAGCCTCATAAGGACAAGATTGAGTTTTTAAGGAGCTTAGGACTGTGTTTTGCCTGTTTGAAACATGGTCACATGAGTAGCAGTTGCAAAGACAAGCTCCATTGTCAAGAATGCTCTCGACTGCATCCTACCCTGCTGCACATCACCAATAGGGACTCACAAGAAGAAACAGCAAGGGGGGCGGTTCAACAGTTCGTATCAAGTGCTCTTGTACAAACAACAGCAACTTTCAGCATGACTGGGGCCGGTAAGGAAGATTGTATTCTTCCAATCGTTCCAGTACGTGTCAAGGCCCAGAAAGGAACCAAGACAGTAACAACATATGCATTCTTGGATCAAGGCAGCTCGGCCACCTTTGTGACAGAGTCACTGATAAAACAACTGAACCTTAACGGACGAATTACGAAAATTTCACTCCGAACGATGGGAAATGAATCTGTTGTGAACACCTGCATTGTGACTGGACTGGAAGTCAGTAGTCTGGATGGTAGCCAGTTTATTAAACTTTCAGAGGTGTATGCACAAGACCACATTCCTGTAAGTAAAAACAATATCCCATGCCAGGAGGATGTTGACAGGTGGTCACACCTGACGGAAGTGAAACTTCCCACTATCCAAGCGGATGTTGGATTACTCATAGGAGTGAATGTTCCCAAAGCCATGGAACCGCTTAAGGTGGTAAACAGCGTGGACAATGGACCCTACGCAGTGAGAACAATATTAGGTTGGACAGTAAATGGACCACTTAGGAGTGGAGGCGACATGAGTGGGAGAAACAGATTGGCACAAGTGACTGTGAATAGGATATCAGTAGCCAGGTTGGAAGAGCTCTGGCAGCTACAGTTTAAGCAGGACTTTCCTGATGCGGGACAAGACGAAAATCTTGAAATGTCCAAGGAAGATCGTCAGTTTCTGAACATGGTGTCTCAGTCTGCAAAACTGGAGGATGGCCATTATAGTATTTGTCTTCCAGTGAGAAGCAAGGCGCTGTGCTTGCCAAGCAACAGAGAAGTCGCAGTGCAACGTGCGCTGAACTTACAGAAAAGATTCACCAGAGATGTCAAGTTTTACGAGGAATATGTTGCACATATGGATGATATCCTAAAAAAGGGTTACGCGATCAAACTGAACGATGCTGAATGTAAGTCACTGGAGGGACGAACATGGTATTTGCCTCATCATGGAGTGAGACATCCAGTCAAGCAAAAGTTACGTGTTGTCTTCGACTGTGGGGCAAGCTTTCAAGGAACATCGCTGAACCAGCATCTCTTGCAGGGACCGGATTTGACAAGTTCACTGGTGGGAGTCCTCCTGAGGTTTCGACAGGAGACTGTGGCAGTAATGGCTGACGTGGAGGCCATGTTCCACCAGGTCAGAGTCAGCAAGGAAGATACAGATCTCCTCAGGTTTCTTTGGTGGTCTGATGGGAATTACAAGGAGAAGCTTGCAGAACACAAAATGTTGGTCCACATCTTTGGTGCCACCTCTTCGCCAAGTGTTGCATCTTTTGCACTTCAGAAATGCGCTACTGATTTCGAAAGGGAATTTGGTCAAGAAGCTGCAAGGACAGTCAAGAAAATTTTTTATGTGGACGACTGTCTTAAGTCAATTGCAGAGGAAGACGCAGCAATCACCCTGTGTTCTGACTTGAGGAACATGTTGGCAAAAGGCGGATTTCGACTAACAAAATGGTCAAGCAACAGCAGAAAGTTGCTCAACTCAATTCCTGATGAAGAAAGAGCACAAGGATTTAAAGTTCTGAATCTGGACGAGAGTAATTTGCCGATGGAAAGAGCATTGGGAATTCAGTGGTGTGCTGAATCAGATCAGTTCAAGTTCAAGATCAACCTTAAAAACAGACCGAACACTAGAAGAGGACTGCTTTCCCTTCTCAGCTCCATCTTTGATCCACTGGGATTTGTTGCTCCGGTGATTTTGTGTGCAAAAAAAATCTTGCACGATTTATGTCGGAGGAAATACGGCTGGGATGAATCCCTACCAGAGGATGTCATTAAGAGCTGGAATAAGTGGGTTGCAGATTTGCGAAGGCTTGACGACTTTGGAGTTGACAGGAGCATCAAGTCAAAGCATTTTGGTGCACCAGTCTTTGCGCAGCTGCATCATTTTGCTGACGCAAGCGAAGACGCTTATGGAACAGCAAGCTACCTGTTGCTGCGCAATGCAAGTGGCGAGACTCAGTCCACCTTGGTAATGGCAAAGGCAAGGGTTGCACCTTTGAAGTGTCCAACCATCCCACGAATGGAACTGATTGCCGCAACAGTTGCAGTGAAGATGGATAAACTTCTAAAGAAGGAACTAGAAGTAGAACTGCATGAATCTGTTTTTTGGACAGATAGCACGGCTGTGCTAAAGTACTTGAATAGTGAAGGCACAAGATTCAAGACCTTTGTTTCTAATAGGATCTCAGTGATCTTGAGCCATTCTCATATTCGGCAGTGGAGATATGTCAATACCACTTTGAATCCAGCAGATCATGTCTCTAGAGGACAGACTGTTGCAGCATTCTTAAAATGTGGCGATTGGCTTTCGGGTCCAAGTTTCCTATTCTGCTCAGAAGATCAGTGGCCGAAGAATCCAGATCCCAGAATGCTGGATTTTGATGACTTAGAGGTCAAAAGAGAAGCTCAGACACATGTCATTCAGATGCAAGGGCTCAAAGACTCAGTAGACCAGCTGATGAATCACTACTCATCTTGGACAAAGCTAAAGCGTGCTGTAGCCTGGTTCATGAAACTGAAGAGTTTGCTTAAGGAATTAATAGCAAAGAGAAAGGAAGCAAGCACAATGAGTGAGGAAATCAGGATGAGCCAATTCAAGAAAGCTTTCAAGGGAAAAAATCTAACCTGTGACGATTTGTCTGAAGCAGAAATGGAAATTGTGAAGTACTGTCAGAAGCAAAGTTTTGAACAGGACTTGGCAATGCTGAAAGAACATCAAAGGGTGAAGAAAAAAGGCTCTCTCTACAAGTTGACTCCAGTACTGCAAGATGGAGTCATAAGAGTTGGAGGAAGGTTGAGTCGAGCAGCAATGCCAGATGATGCTAAGCAGCAAGTCATCTTGCCAAAGGAGTCACATATCACACAGCTTGTGTTAAGACACACCCATGATGTTACAGCTCACGCCGGACGGAATCACATGTTGGCTCATCTGCGTCAAAAATTTTGGATCCCTGGAGCAAATGGAGCCATTAGAAGGTTCTTGTCAAAATGTGTCACCTGTAAAAGGCTACACGGAAGTGCTGGCAAACAAATAATGGCAGATTTACCAAAATGCAGGATCCTGCCTGATGACCCTCCGTTCACCAAAGTAGGTGTTGACTACTTTGGTCCATTCCTGGTAAAAAGGGGAAGAAGTCAAGTAAAGAGATATGGTGTCATTTTCACATGTCTTACCACACGAGCTGTACATCTGGAGGTTGCATCTTCACTTGACACTGATGCGTGTCTCAACGCCATCAGAAGATTCCTTGCCAGAAGAGGACAAGTTAAAGAGATGTACTCGGATAATGGAACCAACTTCCGATCAGCTAACAGTGAGTTAAAGAAAGCAATTAAAGAATGGAACTCCAGTATGATCATAAAATCATTGCAGCAAAGGGGGATCCAATGGCATTTTAATCCACCAGCAGGATCTCACCATGGAGGAAGCTGGGAGAGACTCATCCGCTCAGTGAGAAAAATTTTGAACGTCACAGTAAAAGAACAACTGTTGGATGAAGAAGGTCTCCACACCTTGCTGTGTGAAGCTGAGGCTATTATAAACAGCAGGCCTATTACAAAGGAATCTTCAGATCCCAATGACCTGGAGGCTTTAACACCCAACCATCTCCTGTTGCTGAAGGTTAAGCCAGAATTACCCCCAGGAATCTTCAACAAGGATGCCCAGTATGTAAATCGCAGGTGGAGACAAATCCAATACCTTGCAGACATTTTTTGGAAACGCTGGTGCAAGGAATACCTCATGCAGCTCCAAGAGCGTCAACGATGGACTACACCTAAGAGAAATTTCCATGTTGGTGATGTTGTGCTGATCGTAGATGACACAGCACCCAGAAATTCATGGCCACTAGGAAGAATCGTAGAGATCTTTCCAGACCAGAAAGGTCTGGTGCATCAGGTGAAAGTAAAGACCAAGACCAATGAGCTTTGTCGACCAGTTACAAAGCTGTGCCTTTTGCAAGAAGCTGAAGATAATTGATGCACTCTTCGAAAGTCAAGAACTAGTTTCCTCTGAGGGGAGGAAAGTGAAAGAAGATTTCTTTAAGATAGTTGAAGTTCAGTTAAGTAATGTAGCCATAGACCTTTTCATTTAAGTTAAAGATTCTGGAGTAATTGTTTCAAAGACATTGATAACAATTAGGGGCCGGTAATGTAGAAGCCTACATGCAGTTTAATTTGAAATGTATGCTTTTATTTTGATAGTGCAGAAAAAACAGGAAGTTGGGCGAGAGGAGAGTGGAGCCACATGGTTTTTTGACCTCGCAATCTCTCTTCATCCATTTTGAATTGAACTTTATAAGTTTTCGTAATTTGGAATTCTGTTGCTGTGTACCTGTTTGGACTTTCGAAGTAAATATTGAGAAACTATCAAGGACTGTTGTTTTGTTTTTTGGTTTTTTGGATATGGAAAGAGGGACTAAGCGGAGCGTCAAGCTAAGGCTCCATTCGAAGGAAACCTACAACCCATGAACCACCAAGACTCTAGCCTGCCATTAACTGTCCACGAGAAAGATGTCCCTCCTCCAAAAACTACACCTTCAAACTTTAGTGACACTAACAGCTGCCCACAGGAACAAACCAAAGACCTTCTGGAGAAACCTTTTATGGTCAGATAAGACATAAACTGAGCTATTTGGCCTCAAGGACATAAGATATCTTTAAAGGAGTAAAGGCGAGACTTCCAAACCTAAGAACAGTGTAACAACTGTCAAAACCTGAAACTTGGACACAATTATTTGTTCCAGCATGACATTGACACCCAGTACACATCAAAACTGGTATTGTAATGGATAAAGCAGTCTAACTTTAAACTTCTGGAATAGCTTTCCCAAAAATAGGGAAAGCAGATATAGTTAAAGTAAATGTAAAACAAAACACAAACCTTAAGTCTTACACAACCATCCCCAAAGTTTCGATTACTTCTGCCGAGGTTTTGGAGTTACAGTCCGTGACGTCCTGTAGAAATGCGTTAGTCATAGTTTAAACAGTGGAAAAGTTAAATGGGACGTTTTATCAGTAGAAAGCAGTTTCAAAGAATTCTTTTCATGGTGATATCTCTGTCTGACACCGAATAACAAAAGCAAGCTTTAGAAAGATAAAGACTGAAGATCACTAGAACGAGATGTTGCTGTTATATAGTGTCATTTTTAGTCATGGCTGTATGGGGATGATAATGCCCGTTTGTTTGTGGTCTGTAGATCTAGTCCCAGACTGAAATATTTCAACATTATTGGATAGATTACCATGAATCTGGTAAAGCTGTTCATATTTCCTAGAGGAGTACTACTACTGCTGCTATTAACAGTAGACACGAAGTTCCACTCCCACCCATCATAGAAGACTAAAGGAGAGCACTAAAGGTAAGCATGTTGTTGTTTACAATTTGAGTATGACATCGCGCTCATTATAAAAACTAATGTAAACTGTTGTTCTTGGTTCCATAACCAGCACTCTGAGCACACATGGCATTTATAACCAACTCACAGTAAATCAATGAGGCATCTGTAGCATAGAGGCTCAACAGAAGCACTTCATAATCACAATGCTCTCCTCTAACATTCACTCAGCTGGAGTACAGTGTAAATAAATAGCTCTCAGCGCAGTGCATCTTGCTGTACATTGATCATGAGCACGAGACCCCAGGCAACAATGCACAAAAGAAAAATGGCTTCCTTATTTTCACTCATCCGAGGCTCTGTGCAGCCCTTAATTGACAGAATCAGAATGTCTGCTGTGGTGTTGCAGGCTTTATGAGACCATTACCGCTTTTTATTGTGTATCCCAGGACTAATGGTTCCTCTGATTTACAGCCCTGTCAGCTTTGTGGCTGTCCATTAGAATGAGAGGTTGACATCAAGCCAGTGGTTGAAGTGCCCAGTGTTAAAAATAAGGAAGTCGCGTCTCACACATTGACGCCAGGCTCCTAAAACCTCCATTCCAAAACACATTCATGGCTGCTTGTTTCCCTGCCTGTTCTGGGCCTTTCATATGATTCCCTTCTGCTTTATAGATGCTTTTATTAAGCTATTACATAGCATGAATGACACATGTTGTTAGTAGGTAGGAAAATAACATTATGTCAAATCTGTTAAAATGCATTAATATTTAATGAGTGAAGTCAGCTGTGTTAAACTGAGTTTTTATGGATGCTCTATCATAATGCATAAACTTCCCTAGCACTTAAACACGTCATTAAATGTTAGCTTGCCATTAGGATTTTATGTTCAGCTTTGGTTTTGTAATGTGTTTAGGTATCCTTTTAGTAAAGTACTGCACAACTCGCTCGCAGTTTCATTGATTGCTGGTGCTGAGGTAAGCGTTATCTGTGACAATGCTAGAACTTAAACTTCTGTGAGTGTTTGGGTTTATTTCAAACTGTGTTCTTGTAGTTTTCTCTAAAATATCAACCAGTAATAATAACTTCGAAGCAGTAAGGTAGTAAAACCTTACTGCTTCGAAGTTTAGGATAATTTCTAGATGACTTACGAAATTGGACTTGCTTGTTAAAATGATCAGAAATGATGAATTAAGTTTATATATAACAGTAAATATTTTTAGTGGAATCTATGTAGGTGTACAGATTTCACATCGTGCCACCTATTGCAAATTTAGCATGTTAAAATACTACAAGGTTATTAGAAAAGAACAAAATGAGAACTTTTTTCAACTGGCTAAAAACATGAAAACAATTTCATGCAAAGGCGTGTACTACTCCCTTCATGAAACAACTCAAAGTGGCTCTGATTAGAATATAAAGCAAGAGGAAGACCCCGGTGGATAACTAACAAGCGCTTAAGAAAGGGATCCTCACTGATCCTCAGCTGGCAGGTTCATTAAAAAGTAGGCACGAAACACGAGCTAACAGCAACAGTGAAGAGGTGACACCTGGGTGCGGGTCTTCTTGATGGAAGTTCAACAATTTCAACTGTAGAGAGAGAAAGCTAAGAAAAAACTAGTACAGGTTAGGGATGCCACAGTGCCAGAAATTTAGAAACAAGTATCTGTACCAGTAGAATCACACGATTTTAAATATCCAGTTTTACACCGCAACAAAGGAACCCAAAGAGATTCTCCTATGTCCTTAAATATCAACATTGTATTTTGTTGAAAGACACAGACAGAAATGTTAGCATGGTTCACGAGTAGCCTGCTAATGAGGTGCAGGCATTACATTAGCACATGCATTTTTATACCGTAAACCACTGAAACATTTTAGCTTATGGTAAGTTGATTTCAGATCTAGGAATGAGGAACATTATCAAATAATTGAAGCCAATTTCCTCCTGCAGCAGAACAATGACCCAAAGCACAGCCAGACGAGAAATATTTAGAGAAGAAGCTGTTAGCTGTAATTCTGTCTATGATGGAGTGGTGATAGTAGCCACTGGAGCTCAGTGCCTTCAATGAAATGTCTGTTATCCAACTTGTGAGAGGAAGTTCACGAGACATGGAGTGAACATTTATCAGATAATGTCAACAAACAGTCAACTGGAATTCATGGCTGCCATTGACGGACAAAACTATCATTTTGAGTAAAAACTGTATATTTACTACATTTCTATTTACTTTCAACTCATTTATTGAATCGGTCAGTAAACAAAAGCAATCTGAGCAATCAGCTCAACACAACATTTTTTGCTATTGGTGGAAGCTAACTTGTCACAGTAGGAAGAAAGCAGGTGCAAGCCATTACATTAATGATAGCTGCATTGTATTTAGCTGTTCCGGTCCTGTTATTAAACACACTTGCTGGCTTGGCTTACTGGAACGCACAACAAACCGAGCCATTAGTAATGTTATTAAATACACAATGGCGTTAGCTACAGCTGTGCTACACCTGCTCTGACAAGTCAAAATGTCTTCTATAGGAAAAAAATAGCTTACTTAAACTGGATTAGCCTTTTGAATTCTCCTTAAACAACTTATCAGATTAGATTTTGATGTTGTGATGATGGATCACAACAAATTTAGGAACTCAAAACACAAAACAAATCAGAAACTGACCCACTCCATGTTGCCGGTGCCTTCCAGGATGAGCACATGCAGACAAACAGGAAGGAATGTTTAATTTAAAGGGGATCGTGAATGGATCACCCTACATGAAAAGCCATCTCAGACTTTTATCTCTGTTGGCTCTTGACTGACCTTTCATACTGCATTTTTTTTTTATTTACAGCTAGATTAGCTTTATAGCCTTCTGAGTCGAAGGACAATGCTCTTATCTCACATAATCTGCCGTGAATCTAACATAAACCTCACTTTATTAGCTCATACACAAGGATCATCCATGTGGAATTAGAGTAGAAAGAAATTAAATGTAACAATTTAACGTCCGTCAGATGTTCTGACAGGAAATCACTTTGTACAAAACGCGCTCTGCAATTCTTCTACACTATGTGATGCTTGATTAGCAAAATATACTCTGATAACCACAGATATCTTGTCAGTATTTTGATGTTTTCCCCTGATTGTTAGTGCTGTGTGAGAGGCACAGTCAGGGAGTAAGGCAGGTGATCCCTGATGGGGGTGGAGCTGGTCTTGCTTCACACAAAATCAATTCTGGCCTTTGGTGTTGGCAAGCCGGCAGGGTAGGGGTGCGAGGAGGGGGAACACATGTCTGACACCTTCTGACTTTTTCATGAGGAACTGTTTGAAGTTTTAAACCCCCACAGAGGATTCTCGGGGCGATGAATATAGAGAGGGGTGCGGCTTAAAGCTCAGACATATTATCATCAATGAAGTCCGTTACGCAGTTTGATGAGGGAAGTCAAATAATTTCAGTTTAAAGGCCGGGAAAATTATACAAAATATTAAATTCTTCACTTTTGATTTGTTTGCGCATCGCTTTGGAGCTTCTTCTGGAGCACTACTGGTTTTCCCTTATATGATGGACTTTATTCATTATTAGTGCCACTTAAGTCATCCTTGTCTTGAGTGGTTCTGTTCTCACGCTGTGGTGGGCACAAAGAAGAGAAGCATGACCTCAAAGTATCTTTTGTTGCAGATGCAGGGGAGGGTGGTGACTGGGATTCATGTGATGGGGTGAGGAGGTGTGTTAGGCACTGAGGAGGGTGGGCTGACAATGACAAGCTTGAGTTCTGCAGTCCCGGTGGTCCTGTTTTTCAGCTGGCTACAATTCGCCACCAATTATATGATAGTACCATGTTAATCTCACACTATGTTGTTTTTTTTTTCGTTTGACTTATATTTTAATGATTGAAATTTGGAAGATGCCTAGTTTATTATTCCAAGCTAATGGTGCTGCTGAACATCAGTCCAACTGGTTGCGTCTCTTGTCCGTTGCACCCAGTTCGCTTGGCTGACCACTGCTTTTAAAAGTCACCCATCCCTATATTTATTATATATCATCAAATCATAACACGGCGGTTTAACAATCAGATGAACCCCTATGAACAAGCACTTGGTGACAGTGGGGAGGAAAAACTTCCTTTTAACAGGAAAAATACTGAGTTGAGTTGTCATTTACAGATCTTTTGATAATAAGCATTCCAACGATAATCATCCTTTTTTGAAAGGTCGGGTCATCTACCAGTCTGAATGTTGGTCGATCAATCCCAGGCTTGCTAAACAATTCTTGTGCAAGCTACTGAAGTCCCAGTTTCCCTTGATGCATCCATCAGTGTGAGTGTGTGCGTGAAGACAGTAGAAAAGTGCTATATAAGAGCCAGTCCATTTGCCAACAATGGACTGGCACTTTACCGACAATTGGACAGCACATTTTGAAAACTCTTGTATGCTGCAGAATTTCAGAAGTGAACTAGCTAAGCGAGGAAGCGAGCCAGCTCTTTAGATTGAGCTGTCACTTCTTTAGCAACCTTTAGCAGTCTACTTTGTTTTACTTCACCAGCACATTATGTCATGGTGTCTGATTTTTTTCCTATTTATTCTACAGAGAAGTCCTTCCCTGTTGTAGTTTGGTTATTTCTTGACACTTCCTGTCTTTGTTAGTTTTTTCTTTAAAATTGATTATTCTGCTCATGTACTTTTTGTAGTCAAGCTTGTAGGATTTCTAGTAGTTTTTTATTTTATTTTTTATATAGTTCCATGTGCCTTTTGCGTCCCTCCTGCTTTCATCATTTGCCTTGACTGACCGCCTTTACGTCTGTGACCATCGCTTGTTTTTGGATTAAAAGATTTTGGCTTTATAATCCACTTCCTTGTGCCCTGTGTTTGGGTCCACCTCCTGTGGAATCATCACGAAGTCTGTTTTCATTATCGATTGTGTGTTGTTGTTTGTGTCTGTTTGGTATGATGATTCCTATTGGTACAAAAATGCAGATTTGCTGCTATGGTCAGCAAATCCTGTTGGTAAAGTCTGTGTTTAGAACCTGACATAGTGCTCAGTTATTAAACGCCAGATATCTTCAGTTTGATCCAGTGTCGAAAGCTACAATTTCCAGTTTCCCTGGAATTCATAGACTGTGAAGTACGTTATGTTACAGGACGATTGTGTGAAGAGCATTGTTTTTCATTTTTTGTTCAATAATATCTTCCTTACACCAAAATGTTAGCCTGTCCTAATAGATTATGGTCCATAAAGTAAATGTAAGAATCTTTTCTTCGACTCCATTCAGTTGATTTGTTGTTGGTTTCTGTTATTTGTGTCCACTTGAAAATATTGTGAGTTATTGTGATGCATTAATTCTGAAAATGTGTCACCTTTCATTTTTGTGCAAATGAATAACAAAAGATCATGACAGTCATCAGCTAAAAAACGATATATTTTGATTCAATTTCATATCCAGATACATCTTTTTCTAAATATTTGATTCTACAAAAAACATTATAAACTCTCAGAGTGCTTTGTTTGATGAAGAAAAGAACATTTTTCCATCATTGCTGGCTATCCTGTTTTGTTTTGGTTTTTATTGCTTAATCTGACAGTAACAGGCACACATTACACTGACCAGTGCTCCAAAACCAAAGAAAGTGTCATTTGCTGACTTCCTCTAACAGATGCTGTTGCTCGTCTTAGGCAAGTGCAATGTCCTGGATCTGGTGGCACTGCTATATAACTGCTGTATAAATAGATTCCTATGACAGAGCCATTCATCTCCAGCCATGAACACATCAACATTAAAAGACAGCTCACCAAGACCTCTACGCTTGTTAGGGCAAGATCAGCAGTCCAGATGCCCAAGATGTAAACTCGTGAAGGGAAGATTAATTTATCTGTCATCCCTGCCTTTGACAGTAGTTATAAATCTGATTTAGCTGTTGAGCGGGGGCCATGAAGAAGGGCAGTTGGACATTAAGATTTCAAAGGAGTGATATCAAGAGAACTAACTCGTGACTCACAGCCTGCCACAAACAGGTCAAAAGTTCTTGTGGGGTGCACTGTGCATGTGAAGCGATGTTTTGGAAGTAAAAGAAAGAAAGACTTCTGCTCATCTCTTCTTTGTGTTATTTTCAAAATGGTGGCTATCATGTGAGGCGAGACGCGGGCACGGGATGTCAAAGGAGCTATTTAGCGGTAGATGGATGGGAACAGGCGATATGAGGTGGTCACATCCTGTGACCATCTGCACGGAAGTCATGCTAGTTATTCAGAACACGCAGATGCACGGGCATAACATGACACTCTATGCAAATATTTGGACGCGTGACAAAATCTTCCGCTGCAGTTTGTGGAACTGGATTCTCCCGTGCTAGCATTTTCTTCAGGTTCATTGTGGGTTGCTTTTTGGACACAAAGTCCAAGTTTCCTTTTTCTTTTCATGAAATTACCTTTATCCTCTTCTGAGTTTCTCTTTTTAAGCCATTTACAGCTATAGTTATGGCAGTGTCAACGTTTTCCTTTGATGGGGACATTAACTTCCTTTTTTTCCCAACTAAACCTATCAGTGGGTTAAAGAAACTCAGGCATTCGCCGATACTGAAGTGACTCCATGCATAACCCACTGCTTTAAGACAGTTAAGGTGGGGATAAAATGTCATACCACATTAAACAGCCCAATGACCTGATCACAGAGATGCGTAGGTGTATTGTGAGTGGGAGGGGCGAGGCACGATGATGAATCTCTCTCTTTGAAGCCCTTTTCTCTTCAGTGTGTGTGCTGCTTTCACTCAGATGAAACCACAGCCTTTGTATAGCAAACAACATGGTTTGGTGATGACAACAAAGAGGCAGCAGACTTTTTAAGGGAGCCTGTTTTCATTGTACATATGGATGTCAGTGGAAAAGAAACTGAACACACTCAGAATCCCGTGTGTTTACTAAGCTGTGTAATCTAGTGGTAAGAACTGTATACTGGGTTTTTCCATGTGTTACTGCTTTACTAATGCACTTTGTTTCCCAAAGACCCTCATACTTTATCATGCTTTCAACAGTGGTTAACAGCATGTAAATGAATTCATGCTTGGTCATACTTGTAATTAATTTTATGCTACTTTATTTTTAAACTCCTCTTCATTTCAGACATATATTTTCTACTGTTTGCTCAACTTAATTTCAAATATATTCAAAGACAACAATTAATACATCAGTAATTCAAAGATTTGAAATAACACATTTATTCAAATAACACATGATGTATTAGAAAGTCAAAAATATAATATAAAATCTATAAATATAGCATAGTTATACACATATACCATGTATAACTATGTATCTAAGTATTTAAAATCCAATCCATGTACAACGCTGCTACATATATATTGGTGTTTTTCTATAATACTTTTTTCCCTGTTACCTAAAACAAGAGATAACATAATGTTTCTTGAACAGTGGCTACAATTACAATCCCCAATAGAAATTATAGGATAACGTTTAGTGAACTTGGTAGAATGGGCTAATAAAGTCAGCAGACTGACACAGCTAAAGTGAAATTAGCTAGCGCTGAGCACCATAAGCACGAACATAGCATAGCTGACTTCATTACTTGTAAATGAAGCGTTTCTGTCTTTAAACGGAAGACTGCATTGTTTCTTCTCAAACGCTCAACTGTCTGGATTTGAGGAACGCTGTAAATGCAGGGCATTTGAATTTTTACACTTCAATTCTGCTTCTCTGATCGCTTAAGAAGCTACCGGCCTGCTAACTCATTTTTCATCCTCGGCTCTAGTAACGTTCTGTTAATAGAGTACATTTGAGTGGTCTCCTCTCCCCTGTAAATGCCCATACATTGCAGATCAAAGTAAGCCATAGCGTACTGCTGATTTAAATGTACCTAATTACATTAATGATGGCATCAATTACTCCACTGGTGCGGTTTGGCTGCTTTGGTACATTTTCCCAGAGCTGTGGCATGCAGGACAGTGGGAATTTTGATATGTCGTAGTGTGCAGGGCCAGAAGTAGGATTAATGGCCGTCTGCCTGCATCCAAGGTCCTTCAGCAGTAATTGCAAGCAGAATCTGACTCTATGATCTCAGCAGCGGTATGCAACATGCCAAAACAGCCTGCCTTTGACAGATTGCCTTCCTGCAGTAATAACTTAAGCACGTTCGTTCTCTCAAATTAGGCATTGCATGCCTCCCACACCACAAAATAGGAGCAATGACTTCTTTCCACCTCCTTTGAATGTATGTCTTATACTTGCCTGCCTTGACAGATGTGAGTTAAATACGATTTAATTCACAAAGTAAGCTTTTGCCTGCCCCGTCTCTTCACCTGTAGCTGTCAAGTGTTGAGAAATAAAATGTTTTGAATAGAAGATTTAATATTAATCTCTTTTAGCGCTGCAATGTGGAGCAGATGAAATGCTTTTTGAGAATCGCACTACAAAGGTCTTCAAGGTGTTTCACTGCCGCTGCGTTAGCCTCCAGGACTGTGCGGGAATGAATCCCACTGTGGTTCTCGCTCTCATTCTCTCAGTTGATAGTTTGTGTCCAGCCTCGGGACAGAGGGACTCCTATGTGCTGCTCTGTGGTGGGTTGTGTTCTCTGGAGTAGTTAAAAGCCTGGCAGCTCCACCCCATGACTGTCCAAACACAGTCAACTCTAGGCATCCACATCAAACAGAGCTCTCTGCAAAGCCTATTGGAAAGTTAACCATGGGGTGCTGAGCTTATTTATTTATTTTCCACATATAAAAATGTGTCTGGCTTCAGATTCTTTTTATTTTTTTTGGAAGCAAAATTCACTCATTAGTGTTTGTAATTGACGGGACAAAACCGTATTTCAAGAGCGGTTTTGACACTACACCCGGTTCTACTCAGCTCGGCTGGATCGAGTCAAAAGCAAGATTCAGAGCAAGTAACAAGAAAAGACAAGTTAATGAAAGATTCTTTCAGTCTGCTCCTCAGCAGCGCTCGCAATGGACATGTCGGAGTGAAATGAACTTTCCCTGCAATGCGTGCTTTAGAGCATTCGCACTGCAATCGCTAATTCATCCGGCCTTGAGATCCTTTGACACTGACGTTCAAGCTTAGACGCTACGTGAAAATGTAAATAAACCTTAGAGGAGCTCTGGGTCAGTGTGGGACAAAATTTATAGTTTTGGCATTTACTCTGTAGTCATCATTCATCCCCCTGTCAGGAGCAGAGGCCTTGATCAGCAGAGCCTCCGTTGGCCCTCAGATGACCTGCAGCCTATCTGGCCAGCTGTGGTTCAGATGCCTCAGTCTCAGATGTTCGCCTTGCTGTAATAACTGAGGCCATTAACCCCTTCTGTATTCTTTTTGTTTCTTATTTCAGTTCTAAAAGCAAATGCTTTTGAGGTCTGGATATTTGGAATAAACTCTAAAGGTTATCACTTAGGCTTTTTCTCATATATATACTACAATGATAGATGTTCAAGTTCAATTTTAACAGATAAAGTTCAAACCTATCCAAACCTTTGTTTAAAGGGTCCCCCTTCTTAAATCATCATGTGCTGATCCCCAAGATACATTTCTTTGGAAAGATGTAGTCAGTTTGACTAACCACACCCAAGCTGGATTATTGCCAGACACGCTGAATTAAAAAAAATCACTTAAACAGAAACTGTCTGACTAAAGGAAACAAAGTAACACATCATCCAAACCCATTTCTAAGGCTTCAGGACTCCAGTGAACCACCGTGAGAGATTTTATCTACAAATAGATCAATCTTGGAGCAGCGGTGAACCTTTCCAGGAGAGGCCAGCCTACCAAAATGACTCCAACAGTGCTTTGAAGACTCATCCAGGATGTCACAAAAGAACCCAGAACAACATCCAAAGGACTGCAGGCCTCACTTGCCTCAGTTAAGGTCAGTGTTCATGACTCAACAAAGAAAAGGAGACATGGGATTCCAAGATGCAAACCACTGGTGACCAAAAAGAAAACAAAAACTTATCTCACATTTGCCAAAAACACTTTTATGATCCCCCAAAACATTTGGGAAAATATTCTGTTGACAGATGAGACAAAAGTTTAAGTTTTGTAAGGTTTGAGTGCCGCAATAAAAAGAACATCGTACCAACAGTCAAGCATGGTGGTGGTAGTTTGACGAACTGAGGCTGCTTTACCACCTTTTTCTCATTTAAAAACAGCTTTTTGTGTTTACTCTGGTTATCTAATATTACAAATTGTGAAAAATGTGACAATCTGAAACATGTAAGTGTGATAAATGTAAAAAATACTTTTTCACAGCACTGTATATTTTTACTATATGCAGGTGAGCACAGAAGCCCCACCCACCTGCTATTGATTTTGTTTGAAAGGGGTAGCCAATCAGAAGAAAGTTGACTTTAAAGTAAAGAGGAGTTTCAGACAGTGAATGTAAATGAACGGTGAATTATACAAACTTACTGTAGTCTAATAATATATGAAGAAATATGATTATAATAAGTCATACTTGTTGCCCTAAATAATCCTAAATTTTCAAAAATGATGTACCACAGTTTAAAACCTTGGCACTGAAATCAAGGTCTGTGTGCGGGGTTTGCTACCAGCGCTGTTGACAAATGACAAAGTGTCTTTTTTTAAGTCATTCCAACCTTTTAAAAGGGAGGCAAGAAGTCCTCTCGGTAGCCTAGCTTAATGAATTTGGCGGCTGCTCTAAACTCTACACAGTATGTGCACTATGTAACAAAATGTACAACCCCGTAAAAGCCAAATCAAAGTCTAATAATGAGAAGGTGGCCTTCAAAGCAAAGTGCCAATTATTTTAAATTGCTCCATTAAAGGAAGCAATCACAACTGCCATGTTAGCATTGGGACGTAACTGCTCTCGTCTGGTGGTTTGAGATCGTGTGGGTGTAACTGCCATGCAATAAACACGTGCAGTTTTTCATAACCTCATGAAACAAATGATTTTGTTTGCTGACTGCCTGCCATAACACATAACTGACTGCCAACAGGAAAGCTCGGCATTTTTTCACTTCAGCCGAGAGAACAAAGCCTCTTACTGTTTTTTCCTCCTTTTAACAGGTGAGCGCTCCAGCTATTAATTTGTGTAGGGCCACCTACTTTAATTGGTCTTAATCTGGAGTGAGCAGCTTTGATCTCTCTGACAGTTTGACTGCATTAGCACGAGTGTGGAGGCTAATCCTTTGCGTAGCTTGTTCTTTTGGCGCAGCCAGAGGCCTGTCCAACGATAATATGTCAGCTGAGGGATAAGCCCTCATCAAACAACCAGGTCTAAGCTTCTGGAAAATGGGGGTTGAAGGGCCACCGTCATGCTGTGCTTCCAACAAAGATAGAGATGTAAACCAACTGGGGCTTGCAGTTTTTGTCTTTTTAAATTCTTTTTTACATTTGTTGTCCTTTAGGCAAGCTTGTTTTTGTGCAGTATCATATGTCCTGTGACCACACACTTCTTGTTTCTTGATGAATGCTTTTTCGTGGTGTTCTCACTTCAAGCAACACCTGGTGGTTGTATGCGGTCTTTGTTTTCCCCACTGATCATACACACAGCGCATGCATGACGCACATGTGCAAACAGCAGCTTTGTCGGTGTTGTTTTATTAGGAAGTAACAAGCATATAAAGTGTTTGTCTTGAACTCGAGCTGAACTCTGATGAATTATGATAACCATCTCACAGTCAACAATATGTGTTCTCAGGAAAGGAATAAAGAGACAGTGTTTGAAATGAAGAAAACAGCAGCACTTGTGCTTAGCCAGTGATTATATCACACATCATGTTGATTTACTTATCACGACTGGCACATCTTTACTTCAGTGGATCTTTTGTTTTTGTGATGGAGGAATTTTAACTGAACTTTCTTTTTGTGTTTGCATGAAAAACACTAAATATATTACTTAAAATGTCTTCAAAGAGGACAGTTAGAAAGCTCACAGAGCACGAGTATGAGCACATCCTTTCTTCACAAAGCAGAATAAATGCTGTTTGGGCCTTAAGTTAAATTCAAAACTGATTTTTTCACCTCATTCATAATGTGTTATACTTTCATAAGACTTTAATGTGTGAACATAGGTATCCTCAGAGCTAGCTAGCCAGTTACCTGTGAATCGCACACAACATTGCTTTTATTATTTTTACTCATCTTTAAGCTAGGATTTTTGCCAGCAATCATTAGGGAATGTTTTCTAATAAGATTTTTTTCTGACATAAGCTACAGCCATTAACGCCCCAGTTGCACAGGCCTAGAGACAGGTCAGTAACCCTCCAGCAACAAAAAGTCAGTAGGAAAAAATGCATAATACAAGACTAGTTGAGAGAGGTCCCAGGCAGTTGCTGTGAAATTTGACCGCTAAAACTCAGAGACAGATAGACCCTGCCAGTGACCAACAGTGATCAACCAGAAGTGACTGGGAAAACATGTATTCTCAGGCCAATTTGAAAGTGGTTTCAGGAGGTTGCTGGCTTTTGGTAGGTGAAATTGCACAGAAAGAGCTATATGGTGCTGCACTGAAGACCTCTTGGGATTTTTTTTTCTTGCTAGAAGATTGCTGCAGTCTCCCATAGTTTGCGTAGCAGACATGGACTTGTCTCCAAACACTTGCTTACTACCCACCAAGTGGTAGCAAAACTGCAAAGACTGTGGACTGAACTGTAAACAGAGAACTGTTTCCTTTAATAAAGTAAAATTTGCACCATTTGAACAATGCAGGAATAAGTCACAACTTTTACTTTAAAGCGAACATTGTCCATTTCTGCATCTGGTTGCACCTTTTCAATTTTTCACCACCTCTCAGTGAGCAGTTGGCATGTGTTTCCAGATAAGTTTTCCACAAGCATCTACAGCATTATGCTAGCGACCAAAGCATTCAAGGAGGTTTTCTTGGTCCAGCATTGTCTTTGTGACCGATTTTCCATAGTAACTGTCAGTAATTATTCTTTAACTAGCTGGGGAATATACATTTTTACCTAGTAACCTGTGGTTACCAAGGTTAGTATCCTTGTGTGATTGTTCCTGCAAGCCATGTTAGTTTTAGCGCAGCTAGCTCGTTGACGTTAGCGCCGTGCAGTCCCATGCACGGGTTGATCCGTGCTAACTTGCTAACGGAGATTTGCCGCGTTAATGCGGTTATGGCGTTAACGTCATTTTAACGAGATTAACCCCGACAGCACTAGTTATTTTTCTTTATAATATACATCGACAATAATTACTCAATTAGTTGTCTGCTAATTTCCTTCTACTGGCATGTAGTTACATTGCTTCAGTTGTACCTATTCCTCCTAAATAGATCATTCATAAAAAATAGTTTGTAATTTTTGTTTTTTTTTAAAAAAATGCTCTGTATTGATTGATGATATGTGACAATTTAGAACATTTTACGGGTGTTTAGTAGATGCTGACCCACAGATTGTTCAAAACAGCTTCTACACATCTGATTCTCTACAAGTGTATAAATGTTTGAACTGGAGTATTTTATTCACAACTGAATATATTAGTCCTACAATTTCTTTGATTTTGCACTTTTAATGCTTTGAGTATGTTTTACAGATCTTCTCAGCTCTTAACACACTGGAGGCCATCAGTAAGTGGTCATCTGGTTTCAATTGAATTTGTGGCTGTTTGTCCAACCCATCATCCATCAGAAAATTGTAAAAATATTTTGCACACCAGGGACACTACTGGAAGGTGACTTGCCATTCATAGACACAAGGTAAAGATTAATCAAGTGTTATGTGTTCTGTTGCCAGCTGGCAGCACCAGCCTCTAAACCTTTGAGTGAGTAAGTCCACAGAGAAGCCCGTGGCACAGCTGAGTTTGTCTTGTAAAAGTGCAGCTGTCCAAGACATGACAGCTACAGCATTAGCAGGGCCATTAAGAGGTGTAGAACATTTCCAGGGAAACCATTTGAAAAATGACAACCTCCGGCACGGCTGAGATATTAATTATACATAGCACCCATGGAAAATAGGAGAGAACAGTTGGTGAGACAAAAGATGCCTTGTTTTCTCCCAAGATGCCTTGTTTGTGCATTTAATAAGCAATAAAGAGCAAAAGGAAAGAGCTAAATTCTAACTATTGCCAGTAGCAAGCAATTTTGAAACACAGAAGACTGGATTAATGACTAATTACCTATCAGCTTGTTTTCTAAAATTAAACAAGAATTGAGTGTGAAGGACAGAAATTATTCCTGAGGGGAATAGTTTAAAAGCAACATTCTCTTGAACAAATTGCCCTCAGGAAAAGAAAGAGGAGCCCGATGCTGTTCGAGTGCAAGAATTTAAATTCACTGTAATGTTTGAATGTCCTAGAGTAGAGAGCTTTCAGAAATAATTAGAAGAAAGATATGCAAGAAAATATAAATGTGCTGTAATTTGTACAATGAAATTGGGATATTTTTTAAATCGTCTTGGACTTCTATAGCTGTTATTTCACTCTTTCCTATGAAGACTTAAAGTTATCTGTTTTTAGCATGGACAACACCTTAAGGAGTTGGCCTAAATTAGTCAATTTTGCTTTAAAAATGCTAAAACTGTAGCATTACCTGACAAGCCTCTAGTCTAATGTCTTGTGTTGTGAAAATAGCCAAAATGCCAAATGTAAGACCAAATAACAGTTGTCAGTAAAACAATAGCTAAATATATGGATATCTATGTTTGATTGCATATACATTCACATATAGATTATAGAAAATTCCAGGACATTTTGTAAAAGTTGGAAAAACTTGATATTTTTAGTGGTTCAGTCTGAAAAATGTTCATTTAGTTAAGAAATTGAGGTATTTTTTCATACATTTTCCACAAATGCAAAAATCCTTGCTATGTTCATTTATTTCCAGACCTGTGACGCTTGTTCCCTTGCTCACGTATAAAAACACAGACGTGTATGTTAACTCTTCTTTTTATGTTCATAATATATCACTTTATATAGTATGGTGGCAAAAACGCCTGTTCGTAAACAACAAACAAATGAATAATAAATGCACATATTTATTGTTATTCTACTTTGCAAGCTGTATATTCATTTTTGAAGACATGATCAGTTACAGGCACTATTAGGATCACTGTTTGATGACCTCAGAGTACTGTCAACAACATTACGTGTACGTGTGTATGTTACGTGTATGTATCATAATGTCGCTGTTCATTTTGTAATCAGCTGCTACGCATAAAATATATAATTTTTGAAAGAATTTGAGTTGTAAAAATATTTCCCAAAAGCTATGTATGATGATCCTGTTACGCTAGGCAGTTTACATAGTACATTTTGTCCAATTTAATTAGCGGATGTAGGAGGAGTTAGGGAACAGTAGTGTATACATATACTATGATCATTATGCTAAGATTATTGGTGGTGGAAGTTGTAGTAGTAGCAGCAGTAGTATTAATGCAGTTTTGTAGAAGACGCGTATTTGGCTAAAGTTATAACTAATTGCAGCTCCTGTATATACTGCTGGTTAGCTTAATTAATCTGCTTATTACATGACTTGAATTATCTTAGCACTGCAATAACCATTTGTTGAAACTCCACTGAAATGCATTGAATTAAAGTAAAAGCATAAATGTCTTTGTTTCACACTATAAATCCACTAAGTTAGTCTCCAGTACAGGTAGGAAGTGGTTTTGTCACTTTGTTGCGTACTAAAGGAGGCAAAGTGGAGGTCAAGAGTTAGCGGAACTTGTTTTCTGCGGGGATGGTTTTCTCATCACAGAAAAAAAGATTAAACTATTAAAATATGGGATATTTTCATCCCTTTATATGAAAGCAGTTTCATAATGGCTAAATCTGTCTGTAGTATTAATTGGGGATTAATTTGCCATGTTTTCAGTAAGTCAGAGGTATTAACTAGGATCCAACAAGGTGCCTCCTAATTAAAACCACAAGTCCCACAGTGTGTTATAATTCCCATAAGAATGCAGTTCATTAAATGGCCATAACTAAACCCTTAGTAGAGTTTATTACAGTGATGGTGCTGAGCTTGGTCAGAGTAGTTTAAACTCTAAATCTATTCCATATATAGGAGCTATTTCCTGTCCTGTCCTCAAGGGAATGAAGGGAACTATGATGGCCACATAATATCTATTCGCAGAGCCTCATAAATAAAGAGCTGCCCCTGAGTGCAAACTATGTTTATTATAGCTGCCTGAACTTCTGTGCCAGCCCTTGGAGTTACTTATGCAGATAAATGCAGCACCATTCATCATCACTTCTATTCATAAATAGCCAATAACTCATCTCTCTCCATATGGAAGATTAGACCTTGGAAATCCGACTTAAGCACAGGAAGTATTCAGTTCATGAAAAACATGAGTGATCACACACGCGGCCACCTCCCCTTTACTCATTGTATCTTATTCTACATGTCATTTCCCTGCTTAGCTATCCTCTACGACGCCCATAAAGACTCGCGCTGGAACCTTCTCGGTGGTATGCTGACTGGGAGTAGATGATGTGTTTTCTTTTTTTCTTGCTGTAGTGTGCCGGTTTGCAGAGAAGAAGCCACAGAGGTGCATAGACTGATGAGAAGGGATGATATATGTAGCGCCGGTGTCCCAGCTCTCCTCTGGCCCATTGTCATTAATCACGGCCATTAGCCACCCCCTCCGCCGCTGCTAGCGTTGTCTGCACCCAGCCATCACAGCCTCCCTTTTGTCTCATATCCATAAAGGGAAAGGCCGTATACTTTCACCTCACCTCCCACTGCAGAGATACAGCGTTTCTAAAAAGGGTGCTAGCATGTGTTCTGGGGAATTAAAAGTTATAATTTATCTCATTATGGCATGGTAGACGTTTTGTTACTCTGCAGCAGAGGTGCTTAAATCTGATGTGTAACATTCTCCAGATTTCTTTTTTCCACTCTGATCCCCACTACGGCGTGATTTACCGTTTTATCTTAGAAATAAGTAGAACTGTTTTAATCTTAGCGCTCACATTATCATCCTGTTGTCTCGTCGAGCTAATCAGCAGTCAGGGTCGCTCTCATCTCCCCAGCGCAGTCTTCACATCGTTAAGTCTCCCCCCCCCCCCTCCTCCATGTCATCAAACCCAAGAGGTCTGATATGATAATATGTGTGAACTGAAATGTGAAAGCAATTCATATCACTTTCCAAGGGCTTTGAATGTTTGATTTGCATAACTAGGGAAAATGATATTAGATGGGCATATTGATTTAATTTCATCCTAGAGCACTGTTAATTATGGTATCATAAAAGTGTCATCTCTTTATTATCAGGTTCACAATGGGGGTTGATGGCTGGTGTTGGCAAAGTGCTCTCATTGCTACAGGAAGGCTATCATCATATTGTTTAGCGTAGTTTTATATTATCAGGATGGGTCACGATAGGGCATGGTTATCCCTCGATCAAACGTCTTTGACTTTAAAGGATTAGCTGTATGTGTTCGTACTTTGTTCTTTGATATTGCACCAATGCAGCGCGCTCTTCTCAGTGATCAGCTCCGAATGCTTTACATGTGCTTCGCTTTGCATGCCCCCCAACCCTCCCCCTTCCAGCAGTATTACATGTTAAACATCGCATGGCCAGAAAATGAATCTGGTTCTTGCTTTCAAGTCGATGCGTAACATGTGTCTTGCATACGTTGCTGTGTGCGTTTTCATATCATAAAGACTGCAACCTGCGTGAGATTATGAGATAGCTTCCCCCATACTGTGAGGCATGCGCATCCTGTATTACCGGTAATAGTTTGGAGAGGATGTGGAGCAAATATCCCCTTCTCTTTGCTTCCAGCTGAATTCAGATCTTTACAAATGGATTCTCTGAGTGCAATTTATCTAAATGAACAGTGATCATTATTCTGGATCTACCTCATCCTTAATGCTAGAGCACTATTGAACAGATATCTCTTTAAACACAGCAAATAGGTGGTCTGGGCTGAAGGAAGGCTGAGTACATTCATTACTTCTCTTTCCTCTTTTTTCCATTCAGTAACACAAAGCAGTGCATAATGTGCAATCTGATAAGTGTTCTCTTGCGCACGGCAGGCCTGGGCCCCCCTCCCTGAGTGTCCTATACATCACTGGGCGGCTCAGCTGTGGTTTGCGAGGGGAGAACTCTGGGATTGGTGTGGCTGAAGTTGATGAATAGGCCTGCAAGGGTGAGAAACTCCAGGGCCAAGCTGTAGGTCCATCCTCATGGCATGTGATGCTGATTGGCTTTGTCCTGTGCGGCCGCTCTGGAGAAGCGGACATTAAGATTAAGTGATGCTGTCGTGTCGGGGAGCAGTGCACTGCATCATCCTGGGGAAGAGACAGCTGCGGTGGTTAATCCTTCATCACCAGGGGAGCGCTGCCAGAGCAGAGATATACAGCCAAAGATAACCCTCCATAACTTCTGCTAAAGATCAGAAACTTTGAGTTCGCATCCATCTGTCCTCAGTCCTCACTTAAAAATGAGAAATGAGCAGAGGCAGTGCTGCAGACAGTGGAAAACAAATGGAGCAAATGACATCAAGATGAGGTGAATGTTTTAGTGAGAGGTAATCTCTCTTTAACTAACAGCGAGTAAAAACCAGTCATTGTGCAGCGCATACTGCAGCTTCTGTTGGTGGAGGGAGAAGAAACAAGGGCAAACAAACAGAAACCCATTTACACAGCTTCTGCAATCGCTCTCGTGTCAGTGCCTAGCGGACAGAAGTGTACTTTATCACACATTCTGGGTTGTGGGAATTCCCAGCAGAATGAAAATATAGTTTAAACAGACAAAAAGGCCACTCAGAGCAGAGCTTAAGTGTTCAGTATTTGCGTGTCTGCATGTAGTGTCAGCATATTTTAGATTGCTGGGTTTGCGTGTTTGTTGTTGGTTTGATGTAGCTGTCATGACGTGATGGATGAGCATCATCATGTAAAGAGTAAAAGGAGACGTCTAAGCTCCAAGAAAAGCCGAAATGTTATATTGCTCGGGATGGCCTGAAAAGACATTAGAGCGTGAATCAGTCTTTCTCCATCCACTTCACCCTCTGCACTGCCCAAAGCCAGCTTGCTTGAACCCTCCCATTTCCATACCCACTTTTCCGAATATGGTAATTTCCTCTAGAAAGCCTCTGAGATCCTGTGGGATGATATATTTGGTATGGCGGCGGCATACCTGCAGAGAGCACTTGTGACAGTGACATATTAGTTACAGTATCTCTTGGAATCAGATAACTTCAAATTTGCCACCTTGTTAAGTTTTGATTTATGTGATACCATTTCACCAAAGTAATTGGCCTGGCCTGTTGTAGAAAATAATCAGCCTCTCCACAGAACAAATGCTGGGCCATGCTAATGAGGCAGCCCGTGTGCTGAACTGATGCTGCCGACTGACAGTTATTAATGATTGTTATGATATACAGACGAGTTGAGATTGGACTGAGTTGGGCGAAAAAAATGTGACATTTAAAAAGAAATACAGCATGTTGGAAAGTACTAATGAAGTAATATACTGCTAGGAAAACAATCGTGTGTTGTCAAGGCAATGTGTAATTACCCAGCAGCCACCCTGGATGGCTGTTTGGCAGGCAGGCTGAGGAGAGAGCTCAACAACCTGGCCGGTAATGGATAGAGCTCTGCTGGCAAGGGGCTAAAATGCACTAGGCAGTGACAGAGGTGTACAGATTGATGAATTAATTGGGTCTTTCTTGGGACATAAGGGGAACTGCTGCGGCATATGCTCGGCTTGTTACTTTGGAAAGTCTACTGACCCTGAAAGTGAAACCATCCCACGCAGGGAGTTGTGGCTCTTTTTTATTGCTCGTTTTCCTGAGAGGGTCAGATTGCACGCACTGAAGTGCAGTCAACTGCAATTTGTTACCTTTTCTTAATAATATATTGTAAGTAGTTCTGCTGAGTAAAGTTAGACAGCAATTTAGCATCGTCATCATAGATGTCGACTGTAAATTTATATTGTAATTCATAATCTCATGGTGTTGTCATTCTACAGTCTTCAGGTTTCTACAGTGAGGTTATAATTAAATCTTACAGAATAAGCTAGCACCCTTAACACATATGAGTTTTACTGTCTCTGATTTTCAGGTTGAGATTATTAGCTAAAATTGCCCCATACCCTCACTTTGGAAAGTTTTCATTCTAGTTTTTGAATCTTGGGTCTCTGTGACCTCGCAAAACACTTTTTTTGGCTATAACTAAAGAATACATGAGCAAATTGTGATAATGAAAATAAATAGATGACATTTCATATTTAAAAGTCAAAGTTCAACTTCAGTATGACATCAGAATGTTTAGCAAAAACAATTTTCTGGCCATTATTAATTACATAACTACATAACTGAGCAGGAGCCGAGGAGTAGGAGTCTGCTCTTCTCCCTCCTGAAGACAGCTGCAGTGTTCTGAGCCCAGTTTAGTTTTTTTCTTTTTTATTGATCCACTGTCCTCACTTCCTGTCCCTGGATGACAGATGGACATAGGACCTCCTCTTCTTTTGGTAGCAGAAGCTCATTGGTTTAGCTGATTTTAAGCTTCAGGTGACTGTTGTTGTTCTATGAAAATACAATAACAAATAGACCATACCTTTATCTTTATACAGATATGATGTAAACAGCATCTTAACCAGCAGGCAGAGGTTCATAACTGCATGATGGTAAATATTAATGGTAGTTGTATATTCAATGCTTAGACCGCATGATGGAATTGGACATAGTAAAATTACGACGCCCCCTGTTAGACCGCATCCTTGCACTTTAATTATATCAATTGATAATGTAGCCCTAAAAACCTGAAACATTTAGTCCACCAATTTTCTAGAGGATTAGAAGAAGGCTGGCTAACTTCATTTACATATTCTGCTTCCTGCCTCTTAAATCTGCTGTTTTGCTGTTTTTCTATGTTTAATATTGCAGGATAAACTGGTTCACACTGAAATGTGTAAACTTGCAACTTCATGTAGTCAAATAAATAATTAAAAGAATCGCAGCTGACATTTTCCTCCATTCACGCCTCGTAGTCAAAGAAAAGTAATCATCTTAGCTGGATGCAAAGCAAAGACGGGAATGGTGGATAAAAGAGTCCCGTAAATGACCTCAGCATTCATCTGACTGGTCAAACTCTATTGTCCACCTGCAGCTACTTGCAGAGGTCTGCACATAGTTGCCATTTAATCACAGCTCTGCAACACCCCTCTGTCAAACCTCTGAAACGCTTTTACTTAGCGCCGACTCCTGTTGAGCGAGAATGAAAGTTCTCACAGCTGCTTACTGTCACTGTGGTCTTACTTCAGCAAGTGCCCATTGGCTGCGACCGCTCCCCCTCCCCGCTCATCTCCCATCAAGCCGGTGCATTAGGGCCGACTGCCGACCGCATCAGTGGGCCTCCTCGGCCCGCGGAGAGTCCCAGGCCCATCACCACGAATTAAACCGGAGGCTCTGGTAGTGGCGCTGCTTTTGGTGCCACTGAGCATTACACTGACACAAATGTTGAGGATCTTTGTCAGCTATTATTTCAATACATGACTGTGTGGTGCCTCGTCCATCCCAGCTCGTGTATCCTCCTCCTTCTTGGAGCAATTCTCCTTTGAAGTAAGGGAATAATCTCTTGTATATTGTCAGTTAATTAACCCCATCTTTTCATGCGCGTTTTAATGAATGTGTTAATGCCTGTTGTCTCTGGCTACATGTCCACCAACGCTGTAGGCCTGTTAATGTGAGATAACAGACAGCAGATGACTTTTTAGATTTTAAGGTGGTTTGAAGGAAAGAAGACATTTTGACAGTTTAATTTTAATGTACTGTGCAAAACATGTGTCAACACATAGCACACAATTTAGCAAAGAACCAATTTTAAATTGTATCGTCATATCTTTAGCCACTCTATGTTTCCTTAGTTGAAATTGCGAAACATGCCAAAGAGGACACAGTTTGACAGAGATTTTGTTTATAGTATTTTTTGCATCAGCAAGGTAATTTGCAAGGAGCTCCCTGAGATCAGGAGAGGTATAACATTGATTGTCTTCAGTCATTTGTAAATCATGGTGGAGGCTCTGCCATTGTTTGGACTGCAGTGTTGGAGATCTTGTCCAGATTGATGAAATTATGAACACAGACATGTCCAGTCAGATTTGGGTCCATCGTATTTGGGCAACAGATTAATTCATCAGCATAACAATGATCCCAAACACACACATAATTTTGCCTTATATAATGTATTTAAATGTATGTTTGCTAAAGTTTTAACAAATCCATCCATCCATCTTCCACTTTTCCGGGTCAAGTGACATGAGGTTGAAATATTTGGTTGACATACAGGGTGAAATATCAGAACATAGACTAGGAACATTGTTTGACTTTACTAAAAAATTACAAGATAATATGTTTTTAATATCCAAATTTTCTTTAACTTACCGCATGTTTAGTTGTTTATAAATCTTTTTTGAACCCCTCACTGGATCTTCCCAACTTTGGGGTAGATTTCATTGAAATCTGTTAAGGTTTTGAAATATTAATCTAACTAGCAAACAGTCTCACGAAAGAAGACAGCACCTCTCTTTTATCAAAATAGCACTTCTGATCCTTCTGGTTTCATCTTTTCTCCCATCGTTTAATATTGCAGGCTGTTTGTGTTTTCTAGTTGACTTTCTACACTTGAGTTGTTAATCAAGTGTCTGACATATCTTCAGATGTAGCCCTGCTGTTTTGGGGAAGCCTGAGAAGCGATACATCCAAACACATTTCACGTCAGACTCATCTCTGCCTCCGATTCCTGCTTCTCTTCTCTCCCACCGCCCTCACCGTCTCCCTCTCACCTCCCACTGCTCCATCCTCACACTTATCAGAAGAGACAGGTGAGTTAGTGCGCACTCAACTTCAAACCGGTGTAATTGTTTTTCATACGGAATGAGAGCTGCTGACTAGACGTGGATTGTAGAGGAACAACAGGGCTGATTAGCGAGGGTTAGATTTGCTTGCTGGACCATTTTGACACCTGTCTCCCTGCTTTCCCTGGAAGCTGGACCTGATCCCTCTACACTGTCAGTCACACTGGTGGGCAGAAAGAGAGGGGAGTAAGTAAGATAATGGACTGAATAAGAGTGGGAGACTTTTCCTCTCTCAGTCAGGACCGTTATCACAGCTCGCTTTGAAAGTCTCCATGATGGAGCTATTATACTGTACTTGTGTTATCTACAGCTCATATTCTGGAGACAATAAAGCTAAGGAGCAATTAAGTCCATTGACTTTTCTATTCCATTAATGCGATCATTGATGTAATGCTATTTTTAGAGTGATTGTAGAGTTTCAATGAGGTATAAAGTTTGTTACATTAATGCGCTCTCGCCATACATCACAAGCTATTAGCTGTGTTTCAGCAACATTAATATAAAGCTTATTTCAGAGTGCCTTCAATAGCTTTGTGCCCTTATGCTCTGGAAAACTAATGTATGATATTCAAAATATGCATCCCATCTGGCTGCATCTTGTTTACAGAACACAGTGGCAGCTTGGGGTTATTAATCATGTTTGTCTTAATTACCCCGTATAGCAGCTCCTGCATTTGACCTTTTTTCTGGATCCTTTCAAACCATTAATCATGCAAAGATCAACGCCAGCCAAATAAGAGTAGATTGCGTTGCATTGCCTCAAGCTTCTTATAGAAGCACATGATCTACTTGGAAAGAAACTTGTGTATAATTATCTGCCGCTATGAACTATCAGAATTAAGTTGCGCTAAAGATACTAGCGCTAGGGAAAGTTTTAAAGCAGAACACTGCTCAATACAACCGAACAAGTCTTCCTGTTTTATAGTATATAAATTAGACACAAGTGTCTTAATACTCCTTTGCTTTTTAAAGTGTCTTGGTTTTCGTGAATTGATGATTGTTGACATTTTTGAAGACAAATACTTCTTTCTCCAAGTATTGTTCCTGGTACCTTGCCATATGGCCTGGAGCAGAGTCGCTCCTAATGTTAATCTGACAGGTAAATGAACGTTTGTGTGTGTGGTCTATCTGTTGACGAGGGACAGTTTAGTCCTGTGGGCTTCAATGTCCTTGCCAGAAAGTCAATACAATTTACTGAGAAGTCTAAAAGCAGACATCTTTACAGACAATTTTTATTCATCACCACCAGCCTGTAGAATGAGATATAGCCATCTTTGAAAAGATCAGAGCAACCAGTGAGGTATACTGAGGAGATTTATGTAAGAAATAGACATCAGGAGGTTTATCAAGTAATGTATATGAATTAATTGGGGAAAAATACAGACCTCTGATAACCTGGAAAGATGATCTACTCATGTGTTAACAATGTGTTGTCAGTTGTGTTTCAGTGAAAGTTGTGTCATTTATCTGTGAGGTCAACCAACCAAGCAGTGTCTTAAATTTGCATCTATGGATAAGAACTCCCTTTTCCACTCCTCCGCACCTCCAGTCAGTTAAACAGATGAACTATTGCAGGACAAAGATTAAACAGTAACTGGGGGTGCCACAGCACTATGTGAATAGGGCCTGACAGACATTTTATCAGTAAACCAATTAACATGATTTATGGTCAGGGGTAACCATGAGACTTACCCATAAATACAAAGGGCTGGCTGAGCAGCTCCTTCTGAAGCGAGATCTTATCAGATTTCTCTCGATTACGCTGTGCTGGCATAGAGTCAGCATGCATTCGTAAATGCAGCTACTGTGCATGGAGGGCCTCCCCCTTTCGAGCAGGTCAGGAGTTCAAAGCCTGGCTTGAAGAGTTGAAGAGAGGGTTGTGAACTCCTGACCCCCTTAATGTAACAGGGTGAGCAGCTCTTATCGGGATTGTCCCACCCAAGAGCTTTCTGCTCTGTCCATCCCATGCCATGGAAAGTCTCTGAAATCCTCATAGCGCTATCATGTTTTTCCAGTCAGAGGATTTAGGAATTTATAATCCAGTAAGATTTTAATAATGTGGCCAATTTAATGATAAACCGATTGACAGCAGCTGAATCATACTGAGAAACGTGTCAAGCGCACCTAACGTGTGGTCTGCTGGGCCAAATATTCACTCGCTTGCTGTGTGGAATTTGGTTCTTTCCTGAGAGTTCAGGTACAACGTTTGCTTGGAAAAGATTGATGGTTTCCCAAAAACACGTTAATTGGGCTTTGTGTTTTTCTGGGCACTGTACTGTTTTAACTCACACGCTAAGAGGTTGTCAGGCCCTCAGCATTTGCTCAACTGCGATCGTGGTTCATTTTGACACGAAACTAAATCTGGCAGGCGGATTATGTCACCAGATATGCTTAGATTTGGATTCAGACCAGTCAACGCAAGAAAAGAAAACAAGGTAAAAGCAGAGATTTCCCATCTGCTGTTTTGCCCGACCACAAATCCAGATCTAGAAGTTTATTTACTAAAGTAAGCTATTCGATTGAAAGCTTTACAAAAAGCTAGTAACTGAGCCTAAATTTACCACTGTGTAATCACAAGACTGCCTACCTCGTCAAAACCACCAGAAGGGAACTTATGGCTAGACTTTAAAACTTCGTGACTTCTTGAGGCTTTGTGAAAAAATCAAACAAACAAAAAATAAACACGCATGTCATATGTACGCTGGTGTTGTCACTTTGACACATGGAGGAAAGGGACATCTTGTTAACATGTTAACTTGTCTATGCAAACCTTGATTGTTTTTCTCCTGACAGCTACCAAGTAACATGTATGCCTAAACCTAAACCAAACAGGGAGTGTTTAAAAAAGTACATATTTTTCTCTGACTAGAGTTTACTAGGGTTGCTGACCAGTCTTTAGGTTTCTGTGAGGCCTAACATGGACTTTCACTTTCCTTTAAAGAGGAAACATTCCTTAGGTTTTTCAGGAATGCTTAAATGGGACATTTTAGAATTATAATGACTGTTTAAATGAGGTTGTTAATCCCCTATACCAGGGGTCGGCAGCCTGCGGCTCTTTAGTCCTTTTAGTGTGGCTCCACGTGGTTTGGGAAAATAAATTATTTTTTTAAAGTATTTAGCTGAAGTGTATTTTATTTATGTTAGTTCTTTTTTAACTTGTAGTTCTAAATTGGAAGATTATTGTGATATTGAAATATAAATATAAAATTATATTCTATTAGTTTTTGATCGCTCAAAATAAGCGTCACACTTGCGGAAGCCGATATACCCGTCCAAACACCGTGCGAGACTTTCAACCCCAGGTAGGCTAATTATGGATCTTCGGATCCACATTATGTCAGCAGCTCCACCGTGAACTATGTTAAAAACAAACACCGCTCACGCCTCACAGACGACAGCTTACAGTCCTGCGTAAAAATGAAAGTGACTTCGTACAGCCCCGATTTGCAGACGCTGTGCGCAGAGGTTCAGGAGCAGAAGTCCCATTGTAAACGTACCACGGCAGACCCGACGATGTTTCCATTAACACGCTTTTCAGCATCTCTTTATTGACCACTTTTCACACACAGTTGCTGTACGTATACAGCCGGTGTTAAAGCTCACAGCCCGACACACACCAACACAACAGCATAGATGGCACAGACGTTAAGGCGGCGAGGCGTGATTGCGGATGCCGCTCAGGTGCTGCAGACCACGCCCCGCCACACACATTAACCAGGTAAAATACATATTTAGGCAGAATTGTGCAAATATCTATTTTTCATTTTTTAGCAGCATAGTGCTTTTTTTCCAATTATTTTTTTAAAAGTCACGTCAAGGCTCCAAAAGCCCAAAGGCGATATAAGGGTGGCGGCTCACAACAGTTTTTGTTTGCTACATGGTTAATTTTAGTTCAACTGGGTGTCTTTCCTTTTGTTATATTTCTTTAAGAGTTCAAAATGAGTTCATTACATAAATAAAATGTAATTTTCTCTGTAGCATTTCATGGATTTAAGCAACACACCTTAGTTGTTCACACAAAGCATAAAGGTAAAAATATATATATATATGTACAGTGTTATCTTCATTTTTGATGTCAAAAAGTATTTGCGGCTCCCAGTGTTTTCTTTTGCGTGGAAATCGCGTCCAAATGGCTCTTTGGGTGCTAAAGGTTGCTGACCCCTGGTCTATACACATATAGCTGAGGAGTGTAAGAGAAGTTACTATTTATTTATTTATTTGCAATGCTAGCTGCGTCATGCTACATGGTGGCAATACTGATGTGTTGGTCTCTTAATTGCATTGGTCCCTATCCTTGGACGTAGTCTCGGAAGATTTTACACACCCCAGCTCACCAGAAGCTCACCATAAACAATGAGTCACTTACAATATGATAATACAACAGCATGATCACACAGCGACAGTATCATGTCATTCTGCAATACTCGATACTGCGCATCACAGTGAAACAAAAGAGCCCAAAGAAGGCAAAAATCTATGCATGTATTCACTGCTTTGCTCTCCCAGTGTGTGTGTATTGTTATTGTTCCGTTTTAATTGTGTGTTGTGTTTGTTAAATGTCTCATTTCGTCTATTCTGCCATCCATCATTTTTCCTCTTCTTTCATTCACTGCAAATTGCTCGACTATTGTTCATTTTACCTGATTTGAAAGTCACGAAGTAGTGATTCTGGTAGTCAGCAGAGCAGCTGCATGTTCTAATAAGAAACATTGATATTTGCTGCCAATCATTAGCAATTATGGTAATTATCTTGACATAAGAAGTTTTCTGTCAGTTGCCAAAGCAGTTGGTTAATTTAGATAATGGAGAACAGTAAAGGAGCTACTTTGTTTACTGGATTTCCTTCCTCAGCAAAACCCTTAAACTTTTATCTCTTCTCTCACCTGTCGTATGGGAAACATAGTTATAGAGTCACTTTTCTGAGATTAAAATTAGTTGTGTGTGTGACAGCTGCAATTTATAGTGATAGTCAGTGTTATGAGACCGCAATAATGAGGTCCTTATTTCCTCTCAGAGATCATCGTGATCAAGTACTCGTGATTAATCATGGCCGAGTGATTCTATGATTAATGTTTATGCAATCCCGAAAGGAGCTGCAGGACATGCTCTCACATCCCTCAGCATGTTTACAATTTTGCAGCCATTACGACGGAAGATGGAGAGCTCCATTTACAGTTCACTAACCTTTACGACGGCGCGCTCTCATCTGCATTTTATTTTCTTTTTAACACTTCAAGTAATCTACAAATGTCAAAATAAAACAGGCCCGGGAAGTGTTCAGGCTCGCCTTTTGGAAGAACAACACTCTTTGATTTAGTCGAGGGCGCTCCACTCTCATTCCTGTTTTTATGAGAGCTTTTAATTTTTATTGAAGGACGGTGCAAAGTAAATGGTTCCTCATCTAAGGAAGATTAAATGGTCTTATACAATTTACAGAAACACGAGGGCATGAGGGACAAAGGCCTGAAATGAGCTTTACAGCACATGTCCTCTAAATAATGTGAAAGGAGGAGGAGGAGGCGCAGAGGGAGATGAGCGGGGAGGAGGATGTGTTTCTCTGCAGACACATGTAAATCAATTTATATTGATCCCAACAATACAGCCAGCAGCTCTGCACATTCATTGACTAAACAATTAGATAACTCCCAATAAAAAATTATATTTGATGTAGCTAAAACCTGACAGCCTTGTGTTTTTACTTTGATGTCCTCTGCCCTTAAACCTTTCTATAAGCCTCATGATTTATTCATCCTCCTTGTACAGTATGCGGAGTGCAACAAAGTGAAAGCAAATTGCATACCAGGACTGATGCAGAAGTATTTTCCTTACCGTTTATTGTCAGACATGATGGCTTACACTTATTTATATTGCATTTCATCCATCTGTGATGGAGCAGGTAAATGGATCTGCCTTTTTGCCACATTATATTTTATGTCTCACTCCACTACATTATCTGGCTATCATTATTACTGCTTAAATGCAGGAAACAGTGGATTACCAATCAACTGAAACAAGCTTTATTGGTCACATACACATACACATAACTTTTATCGAGTGGAAAAAAAGTTAGCTTGTTTATATTATGCTAACATAGCTGTGTCGCTAGCGGTCACGTAGCACATCATTATATACCAGCTAGCCAAACTTCCGTAACCCTACAAACGTCACTGCTGTTTAGTTTTCTGTCTTCGTTTATGTTGGAAGTGATAACAGAGCTGTACGTTTTAATTTGTTTCCAAAACCCCGCAGTCAGGACATGCTATATTGTATTTAGATAGAAGCTAGCGAACTAACTTCCTGCTAACTTTAACTCTGTTAAATGTCATAAATTCCGTTTTCATGGATGCCTGGATGTTAAACTCAATTGTTACACCTGGTAGAGCAGAACGCTGATCACTTTATTAAATATGAAAGACTTTAGACAGTTTTTCAACTCTCAGTAATGCTATAGTGATCGTTTGATATATGGAGCCCAGACATGGCTAGTGACGTCAGACTTAACAACCGGATAATTCATGAAGTAGCCAAAATAAACCCAACCATTATTGAGAATCATACCATAATGTTTATACCACGGTGATCGGGAGCGGCACAAGATTTTGTGTTTCTATTGTACTCAGCCACATCCTTCCATTCTTCGACTATTTTGGCCGCCTGGGTCCCTTTTTTTTTCCATGTGTTTTTCAGAGTTTCAGAGGGCCAGTAAACCATGCCTTTCAATTCCCCTACTTTGTTGTTTTCACTCAGGAATAGGAGTGATGAGCAAACGCTTTCAGACTCAATCCTTGAGCAAAGAGCTGTGCTGACAGGGATTATTATTTATTTGTCATGGTGGATGTAATAAGCTGTAGATACAGGATGGAGGGCCTGTGATTTATTGCTCTGTCGACCGCCACTAGCAGGACGTGCGCTCTAGCGTGCAGGATGAATACCGCACTGTCAGTTCTGTCCATCCGTCACCATCACCTCTCCCCGCTGCAGCCTCTCTCACACACCCTCCCATTTCATGCCACAATACATAAACAATCTTTCATTATTTTGATACCTCCTTCTCTATATTTGTTTTCTGTGCATAACGTGAGGCCTCGGGTTTATGTGTCCCACTATTTTGACGTACTAGCCCGAGCTGCACACCTTGGACTTATTGTAGAACAACTGACGTTTTCATTGACTTCAACATGAAGAGAATCAAATATTTTTCTAGTTGCATTCTTATTTGTTTGGGGTTTTTTCACACTTTGAGCAACTGAATTAACATTGTTCACACAAAAAATTCCCTTGACTGAGAAATAAGCTCATTTTCTTTCAATGATGGGCTTTGCAATGTCGTATTTCACTGTAGCAGACATGCAGTGCACTTCACTGTTGTCCACTGGCACCGGCTACTGAGACTCCAAGTAATTATGGTCATATTTTGCTGCTGCTTTTAATGTTATTGAGCCACATGTCGCAGAGCGGGTGACTCTCTTGCCTCTCTGCAGGTCATGTAATCTTGTTAAAAGCCTTCATGGTTTTAGGATTATGTTATTGAAATGTCACTTAATTGGATAAACATTTTTCACGCCGTAAACACCCAGCGCCGCACTCTGTTTAGTTGCCGTGGATATTGTTTACACGGCAGGGGGATTTGCGTAAGTGGAACTGACTCTGTAAACAGCGGCTCCCACTAGAGGCTTTATGCGAAAAGCAGACTAAGAGTGAGGCATCAGGGAAAACACTTAGCCCACATATCAGAGCTGCGGACATGTGCTTGGCGAGAGGGAGCGAGCATGTCGGTGACAGGGCTTAATTAATATGAGGAATTGCCTTTGTGTCCGGGTAAAAGACTTGAGCAGGAGCTGCTTTGTTGTTTAAGCCCACTCAGCTGAGTGTGGGGTGGATTTTTTTGGGTGTGTGTGTGTGGAGTAAGCTGTAATCTGCAAATAACATTAGAGCCTCATGCAGGAAAGACCAGGCAGGTTCAGAACAGCCAAATGTTCACTCTCTAGATCAGACATTATTATCAGCAAGTGCTCTTTTCCCTTTTCTGCCCAAATAAGAGCCTCTTCCTTATTTCTCCAGGCCCTCAACTCACCTTCATATCTGTCTCATTTAAGGGCAATTTTTTTTCCGAGCAAATTGTTATTTATGGACTTTTGTTTGTTCTGAGGCATCATTACTGACAATGCAGTTAATAGCAATCATTTGTTATTTGGCGCCGGTGCTGATGCTTGGGATGGGGGCAGTGAAGTGAGAATACTCATTTGGAGGTTGAGGAAAGTCTTGACAGGGCCCATTTATAACAAGATCATTCTGGAAAGTCCAGCCTATTAATAACCCTCTACTGCAGTCTAATTAGTGTTCCCTGATGTAAACGAGTCTGAATTATGGCGCTGTGTGAATTTATTCCACAAAGATCATTGTTGGTGTCATCCATGCTTCTTTTAAACAACGGAACCACACAAGCCAATATTATGGATTAATATTACAGACTCATTTGAAGTGGCATTATCCATGTCCTTACAGCTGTTAACCTAACGTGCAGACAACAAATTAACCCAAGAAGCATGATACATTTCTCTAAATATATACAGTATATTGTCTTTGAAGAGTTCAGTCAGTGTAACCGGATCCTCTTGCAAGTTGATGTTATGGGCTCTGAGCCTTACAAATCAAGTCTTTCGTAAGTAAAAATCAGAACAAAATATCCATGTTTAAATGATAAAACAAAGTCACCTGTATTTCAAGAATCAAACATCAAGTTTTGATTTAAAATCCCAAATCCTAATTTGTGTTTTAGTTGCCGTTGCTAGTCGATTAACCGGCTTATAGTAACAACAAGAATGCTCATAAAAATGCAGAGTTTAGTGGGCAGTGAGTATAACCATGTCCAGTTTTTGCTACGTAGCATGATATAATCTGGCTATTCATTGTAGTTAACTATTGCAAGTACACTGATTCAACAGTGTATACTTGTGTATACAGTTTGTACTGTGTGTGCTGTGTTTTGTTTTTGTTTTTTTGCATCACCTTGTGAACTTTACATCTTCCATGATAACTTTCCAGAGTTTTTAAATCTTGTCTCAAAATAAGAGTACCAGTAATTGTTGGAAATCAAACATCAAACATAGATCTGTAAAAATGAAAAGATTGAAATATGCTAAGCATGTTTTATATTACTTCCAGATTTCCTAATTGCAATCCTGTTCCGACTCTATGTTTGACATACCTTCAACAGTGCAATGACCACTGACATCTGTGCCATGTGCCACCCCTGTCTCTCTCATTGTCTCCTTTGTCTCTCTCCCACCTCAAAGTACAGATGACCTGCAGCTTTTCAGGCCTTAATTAGTGATACATTTTCAATTGTGATGTTTATTGATGTGTTTGAGAAGAAAAGGCAAATTGAGCCGTTGCCTGAGCTGAGAGCCAATCCTTCGTAAAACTGGTCCCCCTCTTTAACTCACTGCCTCTCTCAATCTCAACTCATTCCCTCTCTCTCCTCTCCTCTCTTGTTGCCATGCGAGGCCAAGAGTGGTCTGAAGAAATGAGGTGCAGCATTAGTGTTTTTTTGCTTGCCTGTGCAATAGAAAACACTGCACGTCAGGGGCTCTGTCAGCAGATCGGGGAGATGCAGATGGGAGGTGAAAAAGCTCCCCAGTGGCAGTCGGGCCCTGCTCGGATGTGATTGCAGCCGCCAGGATGAAGTCAGCACTGACAAAGTGTGCCCATTGATGGATGGACAAAGCCGGGAACTGGATGTGAGAATGGATGGGGCCAGAGTGGGAACTTAACACAGACAAACAAAATGAAAGACAGAGAGGAATTACCTGCTAAAGCATTCCAGCAATACAAATCCCAGAGCAATTTACTTACTGCTAACTGAGCACAGGAGGACTGTTTGCATCGGTACAAGAGCACTCAACAGCGGGATTGGCTTTTATTCAGTTGATAGAGGTTGCCTGGTTTTACTCTATTGTTCTATGATTGCCTGTTTTTCACATATGCACTACATATTACATCCAACCTTAATATACTTTTTCATAAAAACGATGCACATGTACTGATGACACATTTAGACTTAAGGGCTGTTAATATTTCAAGTAATCAATTCATTGTTAACATATTTACTCATAAGTGGTTTTTGTCTTGTCTTGTTATTAATTTATTTTAACCTCTACCTGAAAAATAGTGAAAAATCATCCTTGCAATTCATTCATTTCTGCAATGAGTAAAATAAATAAAAAAAATAAAAAGGGGCAACTCAGCAGGGTAATTTTATATATGTGAGAAACTGGAAACCAAATATTTGGGATTTTAGCTCAGAAAACCTCCTGGAAAATTGTCATATTGTTGTCCTTTTGTTGAATTCAGCATTTTGCCAGACTGTGTCCTGGCCATGTATAAGAGCTTTAAATCTTCTGTGTGCTCATGCATGGTTTAATTTGTCCTGCCTCAAAGTGGACTGTAAAACACAAGTTATTTTAGGTAACTCATGGCCTGAAGAGAACTAATAACCCCTGAAACTCGGGTCCAATAACCTTCCCGAATCCAAGACCTGTGTGGGGCGTTCTGTAGAAGAGTTTGCTCCCTTGTTGGGGAATGAATTCTCATTACCATTGCACTAGCACTACATTAAATGTCAGTGTTGCTGCTGGATGGGGCTTGGAAGATTAAGACTAATGCTGTTGGCCTCAAGAACTCCGATTAGAACTATTCTCATTAATCAGAGTCTCGGAGATGGAAGCAATTTAAAGCCCCGGTCCTCTCCGAGCAAGGGGCAGGGCAGCACCCTGTCAATGACAAGGGGCGATGCACTCGCAACCATTCGCTATCCCTTTATTGCAATGCCAAGGACATGTGAAGGCCAGTCTCCCCTGTATCCTTACTATTACTTTATCTCCTCATGGATGATCACCTTTCACTCACAGTTTGCCAGATGAAAACTTACATTTATTCTTTTAAACTTTATATCTGTTTTTATGAGTCAGTCATTTTTAGATTTAGGTCAATATGATACATTTAAGAAAATAAATATGTACAAAAGTCTTTTATCTCCTTAAGCATTCATCTGACTAGTAGGCAGAAATAATAAACAGGCTTTCTGGGATACTACTAACCTGCTTTGATTTCTTTCCAAAACAATAGAATCTACGTTTTTGTCGATGGGTAGTGAACACATCAGTGTAGATAGAAGTGAACTATGGAGTTCCCCAAGGCGCCACTCTGGGGCCACTTCTATTCAACATCTATTAAACCCGATTACGGATCCCCAAAATAAATGTTATAATTTGTAATTAAGCAGATGATGCAACGATCTGCGTAGTTGTTACCCCAGGGGGTCTTAGTCTCATACAAGCACCAGCTAAGCACATTGTGAAAATCAGTGTTTGCATGTGCCAAGGTTTGGATCGGCCAAAGAATGATTAAAAAAGATTGCTTAGCTTCTGTCATAATAAAATACAATTAATTTATCCATAAATCTTGGTCTCATGGATTCAGCGTTTAATAACCACTTTCAGAAAACTAATATATCAGACTATTATCAAACTAAGATTATATATTAAGAATTAAAGTCCTTATCTCAACGGGATTTATCAAAACTTATCAGTGACTTTGTCTGCAGGGGGACAGATCTTTCTAAAAAGTGTTGAAGCCTGAGTACTGATACTTATGTGCTCACTAAGAGCAAGCAAGAGATCACAGGAGTCCTGTTCTCTGATCTTTACATTGGCTTTTTGTGCGCCAAATACTTTAAAATACTTAATAATAATGCCTCTGGATTAAAAGCACTGAATTGGTCTACACTATAGATTTAGACTAGCAATGCATTTCTATTCCACAGATACTCTGTGAGCTTTACAGCCTCTCAGAGAATATTAAGCAGATTTGCTTTCTGCTCCCAGAGTCAAAGTAAATACGGAGAACAAACTTTAAGACCTAAACAAAACTTTAGTTCTTAGCTGTTTTAAACCAGAGCTTGAAGGTTGTACTTCTTATCATTAAATCATATTTGAGATTATTTATTCATACTTCTAACTCCACCACAGAAGCATTTTCTCCTGTTTGGTTTTCTTTTTTCCTCCTATTTTTCTATTTTCCATTTCATTTAGCTGTAATCCTTTAAATATTTTTAAAAGAACTTTCAGTTGGCTTGTTGTTGAAAGATGCTCTACAGATAAATTGCCTTACCTCACTTTTTTTTTTATTTAAAAAGAAATAGCCATATAATAATCAATGTGGACCTTGTCCAGTCTATTGTGAACGGATGCAATTTAATTGCAAACTCTCAGAGAATTACCACTCTGCAGTTATTCTTGGTTCTTCTGAGCCCTTTGGTGTCATTGTTTGGTTTTCACTCCCACATTTTTGATCCTATAGACCTTGTTTTTATCTGTTGGAAGTACCGGTGCTAGCGAAAAACCTTTGCAATTCTGACTATAGCCAGATAATGGCTACACCAGATATACACCAGATATTTAGTTCTAAAATCAAGATCTATCAGAAGATTTATTATTGGTCTTTGTTGTTTCGTGACCACAGTGGAGTGTTTAAATTGGTTGTATTTACATCTGACATGTAATGCATACAACATTTATTAGTATTTTTATCTTCATAGTGCATTTTTATGACATAAGATGTAGTGGTTTACATCAGTGTACAAGGTTATCCACGTCTGTGCGGTAACAGAAAGGCAAAAGGAAGGTTTGAGGTTTAAACTGGATACAACCAGTGTTTGGTTCTCAATTAGCACCTGTCACAGGAGACAAGGTGTTGGGCTCATGCACCCTGTGACACCCAATAGATGGGCTCTCCTGCTTGGTAAACCACTGGGGAAGGAAGCAGCTCCTCGGTGGGAGTCAATGTGTTCTGTAAACACAGATACAAACGGGAGTGAATCTCTAATAAATCTTGTGTTGTAGCGGTATCATTTCCTTTAGCTGACCTTGGCAAGGTTACAGGATGTGAGGCTTGGGTGGCAAGATGGGGGGGGGGGGAGCATCGTATGATATACAGGCAAGTGGAACATGGTGCTCTATGAATCAGAGCTGCCCGTGATTAGCTGTGAAATCTTACACATGTGAACTCTCTCCTTGCTGTTGCTCATCATCCACACTATTTACCTCCCATCTCGTTTGATTTGGCAACTGTAGAGCGTCAGAGTATGAAAAGCTCAAAATAACCTCAGCTATGATGCTAGTTTGCGGTAAGAAAAGCCCGTAGATGGTTAGAAGTATTTCTGATAGATTGCTTCTTCCATTTAAGCTGCAGAGCAGGGCCATCAAGCACATTTTTCTTCCCCTTGCCTTTCAAACAAATACTATCAACAGGCCATGAAGTAATCAATGAAGATAATCCATCTGGGAGGCTGTCGATATGGTAATGACTCTGCCTCATCGTTATTGCTACACAGCCATAAATCATTCGCTTTACCAGAATGCTTAACAGCTGTTGCAACAATTCTGTGGTTGTGTGAATAAAGTGCTGCCTTTTGTGATTAATACCCCAGCATTGTGTTGCTCTGCACGCTGATTGTTTTCAGATTTTGTAGGAAAACTGGACCGATTGTTAAATCAATAAACCGAGGGGCTTCTAACACAAAGGTAGGCAGCAGATACTGTATATCACAGTCAATCAATGCTATGCTGTGCCAGTGGTTCATGCCTACCAAGACATGCCAATTAGGTAATACAGGAACACTTAATAAGTGAAATGTGTTCATAACACAAAAAATGTCTCAATTTCATCAATCCCCACGGCTGGCTTCATAGCCATAGTTTTTTATTTAGTTATTTTTTTTATTTTGTTTTTATGGTGTTACAGCTTTTGAAAAGTAAACCTGCACCAGCTTATCCTGTGACTGCTTGGTCCCTAATCATTCATGCAGAAACCCTTCAAGTCTAAAATATGAATTCAAGTGTAGCTTCAATGTCTATCTAAAAGTGGTAGTTTTAGTAAATAGAGTAGTTAAATACTCCTCTACAGCTTCCTTCCTTTTACTTAAGCCTAAAATTAGCTTTAATAGCCTTGTTCCCTGCAGTATGCTCACCCTTTAAACTCAGCTGTTTCCCAACTAAAAAAATGTTTTACACTTTTAACTTAAATTTTTCATCAGCAGAACTGCTACCATAGCTAATAAATGTATTTTATTTTCTATTCTTTTTAAAGATAGTAGTTTTACAAGGTAAATATGAAGCTTAGGTTGTCATGAAAACCAAACAGAGTTAAACATTTCCTGCTGTAAAAGCTCAAATAAATAAAACAAAATAAATGACTATATAAGCTACAGGCCTGTTGTTATGGACTTTTTGTATTGCCTCATAAAAATGTGTTTTTTAGCTGTTCATAGTTGCTTGAAAAGGCTAAACTAGAAGAAGGAGGTACTATAGCCTTGAAAATACTCCACTGCAAACACAGACAGCTGCAGACCCAACAACTGAGTATTTATTCCTGTTATACTTCTTTGAAGTCTGCTGCTATATGCGAATGTGTAGTTGATACATTGTAATGTAAATTCTAAAAAACAGGCAGGTGTGTGGACGTCCCACACTGACCCCCGTGCTCACCATCTCTTTCAGCGACCATGTAAATATGTAATTTGAAGCACTCAATTTTATAGTAATGAAGCTATTTAGGCTTATGACCAACATTTACACATAACAGAAAAGATTGCCAACTTTGAGCTATAAATGATTAGTTTGCCAAAAGATGTAGTTACCTGTGTTGACATCCACCTTAAGATCACAGAGGCCATGCCACTAGTAATAACTAGAACATAAATAGTTGAGTTACTAAAACTAACAAGTCAAGAAATTCTTCCCTTTCTTCTAAGTTGTGCAGACCAGCTGCTGGCTAGTTAAAGCATCTCAGCCTGACCTCCTATGTAAAACAGGGGGAAGATGTTACACTTGCTCCACCAACAAGGACGTGACCGGAGAATATTGGAGTCTCTGAAACACCCAACGAGTGCGTGGACTGAAAAGTGTTTCTGTAATAAAAAAGATTTGTTTTAGAGTTAGTTCTAAAAGTGCTACTAATGCAAATAATATGAATAAATAAAGTCAATTCCTTTATTTATTCAGAGAAGCTTTTACTGATAATATTTACCTAATTATCTGCAGATCCCACGAACTCCCAGCAGATGTGTGAGTTCGAGTTCTCGCCCGCAGTCTTGTAGTGCAGCGTGTTCCGGCCAAATCTCAGACTGAACTTAATTTATTTTGGCCTTGCGTTCCAGAAAAGCAGGAAGGAGATGCAGAGCCAAGCTGAGTGAGACTGAGGGAAGAAAGACAATTAAAACTGATAGCACTCGTCCACATGAGTGTCAACAGCAGCCAGGATGGAAGCAATTTATTCAACCAATCATCCAAGTACATGAAGTGCACCGATGTTCTGCTGCTGCTGCAGCGGGATGCTGGAAAATGCGATAGTAGTTTCCTCTCTATGAATCACTAGAGGCAGGATGCTTGCCGGACGCAAAGTGGATTGTTCAGTGTCCTGATAACAATTTAAATCCTGTTATGGATAATGCCGCGTAATGCCATCCTGAAAATTGAACATGACACTCAAACGATTTATTATCCCTGTATTCTTAACCTTGGATATCGGATTGTTTGTCCAACCATATCCTTTTGATCCTCTAGGAAGGAGCACTCTTGATACAAACATGCATTTTTCATTGAACGTAGAGTGTAGTTGTGAACAAACAGATAAAACCAAGCGGGAAAGACGGAGAGAAGATGATGCATGTGTCTGCGCGGCACAGAAAGGATGGTGAGAGTTGCACTAAATGTTCCTAAAATGCTTTCAGATGTCACACAAAGCGGGAGATATGCTGTATTTATCCACGGTGAAATACCACTACATTATGCTGTGAACGCTGTTTAATGTCAGAGCAGTTAAATCTTTCATGATGCAATTTATCACATCGTAATTTTAGCCACAGGACAGTTTGAGTCAGACAGTTTGCAGATGTGAAGCCGTTGCGGGGGTAAGAAAACAACAGCTATCAAATAAATCACTGAAACAGCTTTTTGGAGCATTTTGAATGAATAAAGTCTGTAATCATTTTCAGCACGATACCTCGTTAAACTCATGCCATTTGTATGAGAATAACCAACAGTTCATTATGACCCAGAGGCATGTGCACACTTTAGCCTCGTTCTGTCCAGCTGCTTTTTCAGGCCCAGCTGGTAATGGCTAAAAAAGAAAAAAAGATCCACAACAAATAGGCCTCCTTTCAGCCCCTCCTTATTGTTTTCAAGAGCTTCCTCTCCCTCTGGTCCTGGGCTGACACCGGGGCCGGCCTTTGGTCTGATTTAAGACCCTGGCCTACTGATGACCCTGTTTGCTGCTCTCTCCCTCCCCTGCTCTATCTCTGGCTTTAGTTTAGCTCGACTTAGGGAAATGCTTGCTCATTCTCTCCACCACTCATTAATCCAGTGAACAATGAAAGGAGCTGAGCACAAACGCTGTTGTGCGTAAATCTTTAATGTTGGGCTTTTACTTTTCTGTCCTTTTGTTTTACGAGGCCGGGGCTTTTGTCATAAACAGATTTTGAAATATATTCTCTGTCTAATGCTGCTGTACTCTGCGGGAGAAGATTATTCCAGTGTTTCAGAGTTATGTTGGAGCATTATCTGTTTTCCTGCCACAGGCTGGGAATCCTGACTTTCCTGTTCTTGACTTTTGGCATCAGACAGAGCGTTTGATGATTCATGTGCTCGAAATGAATGTCATTTCTCGAAGACAAATAGCCAACCCTTGACCTTGACTCTCTGACTTTGTACTGGCTTTTGTGCAGGGATGCGTAGCCTCTAAATAGATCAATATATTATTTATGTGTGCTTAAGTTATTGCTATTGTTGTCTCAGCGAATACAAAGGCCAGAGCTGTGGCCTTGGGCCAGGCGATAGCACAGTTTGTCACTGTTTTTCAGTCTCATGCATAATTAAAAAACTTAAATTACATGTCATGTACAAAATTATAATGCTGCAGGAAATGGACTACACGAAGTTTTATTTTCCTTTCCATGAGACTGACAGGAAATCAATTAATCCTGATATATTATTTTATGCTGGACAGGCAATGGGCTACAGGAGAGAGAGGATAGAGATTGGCTACAGCTGTTCTCATTGGTGCAGCCATATATTATAGCTGGCTTGTGTGACAGCTTCTGAGGAAAATGGCTGAAGGGTATCAGGCAGGTGACTCCAGTGTAAAAAGAATCACTCTGCGGGATACAAACTGTTTTCAGAGACTTGTATAAGATTTACTGCTGCACTGCATGTAACGCAGTTTTCTCCGTATTTTTTCCAGCATCGGCTTTCTGTCACCATTTATGAGGACGCTTTCTGTAGCTCATGACATTTTATGTGTTAGTGCACGCGTGTATATTTCATATGTTTAGGCTGCTATATAGGAAACTATGACATAGTTTTGCAACTTTTGGCAAACCTGTAGTCATTAGGTTGTAAATGTTTATAAAGCAATTAAGTCTTTTATCATTCCTGCTCTGAATATTGGATAAGTTTCACATTTGTTTTTGCCAAATAAACCTAGGTACTTATTTCTCAAGAGTGATTTATGGTTCTTTGTACCTTTGTGTAACTCTATACCAACACCGTAGCGTTATGGGAACTTAACCAACCTATGTACAGTCCTCCAAAATGCAAGATTGCCCTTGGCTTATAAACCTGTTTTTGTTTCCTGAGTGGCTTAAAGGTTGACCTAAACCGGAAAGGTGAACACCACAAACAAGTTGACAAAAAAGACAAAGAAAGATTGAAGAAACTTGATGAAGCACCATTGTGAGTCTTTTTAAAACTCAACTTTCCCTCCACTACAAAGAAATACTTTTTGATCTATCACTTTTGCCTTCCCAAGACAGGAATAACTAGGAACAAAGGTAGACACCAAAGCCTTTAAGCCTTGAGTTTAAATATCTAGGTTGCCAAATCCAGATTTGTCTGTATTTTAATAGCACCAGTAAATCCCTAGACAGTGTTGTTTTACCTGTTTTTGCTGTTGGAAAACTGCTATATGTAAACATACTAGAGGTCAACATGTATGAGTGGCAGAGTTTGATGATTAAAAAATGTGTAATTTGTGATAGGTGGTTGCCAGGCAGCATTATGGGATCATAATTGGTAATGCTTACTGTATTTTTCAGACTATAAGGCGCGCCGGATTACAAGGCGCATTAAACAAAACAGTCAGATAAGTCAAACGTTACTCAGCTTATTCTTCTTGCTTCCTCCACTTCCGTACCATTGATTCATTAATGTTGACTTCTCTCGCAGCTAATCTGTTCCTGTGTTGCTGCAGTATATTAATGACTAACCTTGTATTGTGGATGGATGATCTCAGTTGTTCTCCTGACTGAAGTTTGGTCCGTTTACAGCCTCGCATTGCATTTGTCCCTAACCATCGGGTTAGGGACAAATGCACATTAACTTTATCGAGTGGAAAAAAGTTAGCGTTCATCCTCCAGCTTCACTGTGTTTATGTTATGCTAACATAGCTGTGTCGCTAGCAAGCATGTAGCACATCAGCTAGCGACACCAGCTAGCCCAACCCTCAGTAACCCTACAAAAGTCACTGCTGCTTAGTTTTTTGTTTTCATTTAGAATAGAATAGAATAGAATTCAACTTTATTGTCATTGCACATGCACAGGTACAGGGCAACGAAATGCAGTTTGCATCCATCCAGAAGTGCTTAGTGATATAGATATATTACAATATATATTAGCAATAATATAGATATGTAAGTATATTACAGAAATGGGTCTATTATGTTATAATGTACACGGTATGAAGTATGTTGTGAATATTCTATAACTATAAGTATGTACAGGCTGTAGTGAGTACAAGCTATGTACAAGCTATGGACAGGATATAAATATGAAAAACTATACAGAATATGAAATAAATAACTTTACAGGAATCTGAGATATACAGCTATACAGAAATGGGAACTATGCAAGTTGTAAACAGTTGTAGGGTTAAAAATTATCGTATGTACAGAATGATTGTTTACACAGGGCTATACAGTAGTGCAGTTAAGGTAAGTGAGGGTGTGGATAATTTCTACAGAGGCTATATAAAGTGCTAGTGGTTGTGAGTGGTGGTTCACTCCATGTTATTATTGTGTGTTTGAGGGTACAGTTGTCCATTGTGTGTGTGTGTGTGTGTGTGTGTGTGTGTATGTTCAGTCCATGAGTTAACGTGGGTCAGATGTCAGGAGGCAGAGTTCAGGAGTCTGACAGCTGTGGGGAAGAAGCTGTTCCGGTACCTGGTGGTCTTAGTCCGGAGGCTCCTGTAGCGCCTCCCAGAGGGCAGGAGGGTGAAGAGTCCATGTGATGGGTGACTGGGGTCTCTGATGATTTTCCCAGCCCTTTTCAGACACCGCTTCCTGTAGATGTCTTTTATGGCAGGAAGTGGTGCTCCAGCGATGCGCTGGGCAGTTTTCACGACCCTCTGCAACGCCTTCCGGTCCGAGGCAGAGCAGTTCCCGTACCAGACTGTTATACAGTTGGTCAGGATGCTCTCGATGGTGCAGCGATAGAAGTTCACCAGGATGTCTGAGGACAGGTGGTTCTTCCTCAGAGTCCTCAAGAAGAAGAGGCGCTGGTGAGCCTTCTTGACCAGCTTGGAGCAGTTGGTCGTCCAGGTGAGATCCTCGGAGATGTGGACTCCCAGGAACTTGAAGCTGCTCACACGCTCCACAGCCGTCCCCTTAATGTGGATGGGTGGATGTGGGTCAGCATTCCTCCTGTAGTCCACGATGAGCTCCTTGGTCTTCTCGGTGTTAAGCAGCAGGTTGTTTGTGTCGCACCACTCAGCCAGACGATCCACCTCCTCCCTGTAGGCGGCCTCATCGCTGTCACTGATGAGGCCAATCACCGTGGTGTCATCTGCAAACTTAATGATGGTGTTGGAACCATCAGCAGGTCTGCAGTCGTGGGTGAAGAGGGAGTAGAGGAAAGGCTCATCACACAGCCTTGTGGTACACCGGTGTTCATCGTGATTGTAGATGAGCAGTGGTTATTTATGTTGGAAGTGAGAAGTTTGGACTTTTAATTGTTTCTTTGAACTGTTCTTTTACCAGGGTGCAATGATCCTACAGCATAAATCTGAAATTATAACATTGGCAAATGTACACATACACCCCTGCTATAGTATATGGTTAAATGCCACTTAACAAGTTGCACTTTATCTAGCCATCAACAAGTTTCTGACTGAATATTTGAAATTTGATATCATCTTTGAAGTGGTAAAGTTCATTTATTTGGTTGGTTTCCTGGCAACTGACTTTTAAATGTAATACACAAATTTTCAATAGGGTTGAGGTCAGCTCTTTGAAAATGCCATTAATGTTTGGCTGCTTAATCCATTCCCAAACCAGTTTTGAAGTACATTCCGGATCAGAGTCTTTTTGGAATACCCAATTATGCCCATGTTTCAACCATCTAGCTGTTGAATTGAGGTGAAGTTGAAGAATTTGGAAGTACTCCTCCTTTTTCATTATTCTAACCACTTTGTGCAGAGTACCAGTACCACGGGAGAGTGATTTAACACAAATACTTAACAGTCGGTACAGTGTTCTTAGGTTTGAAAGCCTCACCTGTACTCAAACATATCTCTTGTCAGTGTGGCAAAATAACTAAATCTTTCTTTCATCTGCTATAAAATGTTGGTAGCTGCAAATTTCAATTGAGCTTGAAGGTGCCAATTATGGAGCAGGGGATGTTTCTCAGTCAGTACCTTCCTAGTCCACTTTGATGTAACCTTTGAAATTTTGATGGGTACACTTTGAAAAACAAAAACAAATAGCAAAACAGACAATTTCTTTTACATTACACAATTTAACATCTATTAAAAATAAAAATCAATTGAAACATTTCTGTACATAAATGTATGTAAGGTGACACGCACCAGACAACATAATGGTTAGTCCTTCAAAGGTCAGATAACACCTCACCAATGAACCAGCTGTGCCATAATACTCACAGGCAGAATATCAGCGAAGACCGAGACACAAAAAAAGGATCAGTGAGTGATTTTTGCCCTCTTCTCCAGGTTAATTCATGGGATGAAATGTTGTGGCACATGATGTGTCATATATCAAAGGTAGGGCATCAGTAATCTTTGCTCAAGGGCATGGATAACAGGCAGATAGACATGTGAATGAGATGGAGGGGGTTGGAGAGGGACTCATCCCTTTCTGCCATCACCACAGAGAAGATAGAGGAAGATTTATGGGACATCACGGACCACATACCAGCAGCCTGACCATCTTATATGTGAGCCGTCACTCCCACAGCAATCCGCCTTCTTGTTTATAAAATCCAACACCCTAGAAAGCAGGTGACTCACACAACTGTTATACTGAGACGTAATTGGATTCCCATTTAATGTTTTAGCTTTTAATACTCTGCTTTTTTTCCAAGCTGTAATCCAACTTTTTGATACTGCTTGCGGCAGATCCTGCCCACTGGTGACTGATTGGAGCCGAGCGAGTTCCAACTCAGTGACTGACACTGATAAAACTGCATGACTAACTCTGTGTTTGGGCTCCCTGACACATATATCCGTCTCGCACTGTGTGGTTGAAATAATCTTAGAACAGCCATCAAATTTCTCCTGGGATTTCCAAACAAAGAGCTATAACACAAGCATATCTAATGTTCAGGATATCTGTATTTGTTTTTACACATTAGCAACACACTGACGTTCGATAAACACAGATGGTTTGGAGTTTGTCCAGTTTCCAAAAGTATGGCACAAAGCACAATAGTCTTACGCATTATTTAATTACAGTCATCTGTAATGCTGTCACTTTGACTCCACCTTAGCTGCGCAGCATGTTGTTGAAATACTAAACAAAGTCTTGCTCGCAAAACCCTTTTGACAGAAATCAGGGACGCTAATACGCGAGCATTTTCGCTAAAGGTAATGGGTCGTAAACTGAGCCACGGTAATTATAACTGGGGACAGATAATCATGGAGGTATGCAGTATCATTCAACGATTCCCCAGCTTTCCTGGAAGAAAAGTCGTCACATGTGGCTCAGAGGTTATTTGCGATTTGTGCGGCTCGCAGCTGGCGCCCTCCCTCAGGACACACTTATGTATTATCTTCATTCATTACAAAAAGTCTTTTTAGATGTCTAAAGCCCCTTTGGGTGTATCAGCTGCACTGTACACAGCACAAATATCTTGGAGTGCTCTTAGTCTTTCAAATTAGGAATTAAGAGGTTTTTTTCTGGCAAAACTGCAAGAATTAAACTTTGTTGGTTTGAGCTGCAGTATAGTATTCATTGTTACACAGTGCCAGGTATGGCTATTAGGTAGGGAAACCACATAAATCAACAGACATATCCTCAGGGAGCAAGAGGAAACCACTGCAGACATCTTCTAGTATACCTAATTTCATGCGAAAATTACATTACAGGTTCAACAACCCCTTCAGCACAGTTTATAAAATGGAAATCTGCTCTTTTAAATATTGAAGACAAAAAATATGCAAATTGCCTAATGCTTAGTCTCCGATCTTTTAAAAAGGATGCTTTATTTGCTCTCTTGTATGTACACACTCACAGTGCACATCAGATTCTGTTAATCAGGGTGCACTTTGGATGTTCCCTGTAGCAAAGGAGCGCCATATTTCACATAACTCTGCTAATTGACTGAGTGACCAACGAGAACTGGACGAATTACAGCCTCTACAATGAGTGCACACTCGTTAGAAGCCGATGTAACAAATGTTATATTTGAAATATGCACCTTTTGTGGCTGTTTTTTTTCTTCTCATCTATATAAAGCCTCGTGGGCAAAACCACAACCCTTGTGTGTATCAGATTGCTCGCCAGGAACTACTGAACTTTTCTTTGACAGGTCATTCAGACTGTGACAGCACCAAAATGACAGTGGGATCAACTTAAAAGCCCGGACACAAAGTAAGTCTGGCAACTCAGCTTCACGTCTGATCCACCACAGATGCTGTGGTTGGTGTCCATGTACCTGTCAAGGGTTATGAGGAGATCGAGGAAGTGGCTGCGTTCGTTGGGGGATATCCTTCCTCTCAGCAGCAGAGAGGGAGAACGCCCTGCTAACACAAAGGGTAGCCTCACTCCTTCACACTGTTTATTTTTAGTCATAACATCCACTACAATTGAAAGTATGGGTCAAGGTGAGGCTAGGACACTTGTGAGGGGAGGGTGCCTGAGGAACAACAAACAGATGTTCTTTGATGATAATTGCAGGGAAGGGGAAAGGACTGCGGAGAGCATGCTTGTGAAATGTTCACTTGTTGAAGCTGTCCCTCCTGCCTCTGCCCCCTCTGAAGCCCAGTGGTGGTATGTTGTTTAGCCCCAGGAGCCAGGGTGGGCCTGCTGGTGCCATTACCCTTACTTGCCAGAGGTGACATCTGTTCACAGTAGCAGTCACAAATTTGAATGCCAATATTCTTGCCTTCAACTGACCTGGAAAAAAGAAAGAAAAAAGTTTGTGTCACTCAGTGACAATCTTTCTTAACACGAAAGGTTAGGAAGCCACAGCCTTTAATCAAGTGTAGCTGTCAGCAGGCGCCCTTTAAAATGGAGCTGTAAAGATAGGCTGTCAGCATTACAGCCAATGAGAGCTCGCTCTGAATGATTGATTTGTATAAATCATTTTCTTTTTTGCTCTCTCACCTACTTTTATGAGCAACCGCAGCGGTGGAGGATGGTGAGGATACCATCATGGGATTAAGTATAGCTCCTCCAGGCTGTCCTGGTGATTAATGAGCTGCCACAGCATTCCCAACTGTCACTAAGAGGAGCTTGAGTTCAAATCATGTCTAGACTGATGATACAAAGGATAAAAATCTGTTATGTCATCATGTCTTTAATGTTCTGTGGTTCAGATGTTGATTCAGCAAGTTAACACCCTCCGTTACTCATTGAATCTATTTTCTCAAGGACTATTTGAACATTTAAATCCTACAGTTATTTCTTTACGTAAGTTTAAGTGTCTTGGTTAACTTACAGACTGTATGTAGTTTATTTGAGGTAAGTCTTTAAAACCTAGCACAGTTCTGTCATTTTTTTGTATTTGCTGTATAGTTTTGGCTAGCTTAATAACCTTGCTTTAATTCCTTAATTTTCTTCTTTAACTAGCCCTCCAGGTTTTTCTTATCTTCTTAGTGTGCCTCTCTATTTGATTATCATTTGTTGTATACTACTAGATAAAGCCACAGTCAGACAGGACAGAAAGTATAGAACATGAGCCTGAGGCTAGCTCTTTGTTAGCTAGCTAACAGTTAGCATCACATATGTTGCCAACGATTATGTTCCTAAACATCATTTCAAGTCAGTGTCTGAAAACAGAAATGTGAAACGTACACAGACAAAATTGATGTTCAGATTAGTAGATTCTGGTCCATATTGACATGACAGCATTGCACAGTTGCTGCAGATTTGTCAGTTTCACATCCATGATATAAATCTTCAATTCCACCACATCCCAAAGATGATCTGGTAACCATGGAGGTCCTTTGAGTACAATGGACTCTTTGTCATTTTCAAGAAACCAGCCTGAGATTTGAGCTTTGAAGCTACCATCTGAAAATGGGTACTCTGTGATCAAAAGGGACAGCAACAATACTCAGGTAAGCTAATGACTAAGGAGCCAATGTCTACATATATCCTGTACATCATTACACTATCATGAACCACTGATACAAGGTTTTCATCCTAGTAGATCAGCAATTTCTGTAATACTCAGACGAGGACGTCTTGTACCAACAACCATGCCTTTTCCATTCTGATGCTTAGTTTGAACTTTAGCCATGTTGACCATGTCTACATGCCCAAATGCATTGTGCTCCTACTATGTGATTGGCTGATTAGATCTTTGCATTAATTAGCAGTTAAAAGGTTGTACCCAATAAAGCGACCAGTGTGTATGTGGTCTTTTACAGAAAGGCAAGTGAGAAGAAATAATCTGTATTTAACATCAAGTTATACAGTTCTACTGTCTTTCTTAAATTGACTTAGCTTTATAGAGTAGTGGTATTTTGTAGAATTTCAAGAGCTTGCTTAGATTGAATTTTAAACTGAATTTGCTATTATCGGTTTATAGCTGAAGAAACAGATGGCCTTTGTTCCATTCCTTACCAGATTCTGTAGCTACCATCCTCATGATGCGACTTTTTCCACATTAAAGTAATTCAATTGGTGTATTTTTTTTAAATATGTATAACAGAGGGAAACAGATTTATTGTGTTAATATGTTATCTCAATCCTGCTTTATAATTAGCCCTGTTTTCTTAAACTCAGATATTAATAGAAATGTTTCTCTCTCTCGGGGTCAATTCTTGTAACGTTTTCTGACCTTTTGCATTAAACCAGTTAGCCGTGTAGAAAGCTGTGAGTGAACCAAGAAAGAGGAAAATTGAGCCGCTCCACATCTATCTCTCCCAAAGGAGTGTCGTGTTTCTCTTTCCACCGTTTATTTGAAAGCTATCATTTCCTGGGATTCATGGCTGAAAAATGGCATCGATTCTCCGGATGATAGATGCTAAGTGTCCTTCTATCGACATGCCTATTGACAGGCCAGTGTAAATTGTGCATCTTATTACCCTCTCGGATAAATGATACACCTTGTGAACAAGGAGGCGGTAGCTCAGTCGATGGCGGCGTCTGAACATCTCCTACAGTGGCGGGTGTCACTGCTAAGTAGCATGATCCATTTTGTCAGAAAACACCTTATCAGCCACTGTGCTGAATAATTAAACATAATAAGACTGACAGAAGATAACATCCATTGGCTAAGCATGAACAGGAATGACTACAGAGGATTTTATTCATTGCCGTGCTTCCTCCACGAAGGTCAAATTTTAATCTAAAGGTATTTTTGAATCTAATATTGCTGTCTGGAAAGTTTGCTATAGCATTAAAATGACTTATGTAAAGCCTTAAACCTACAGCACGAGCTGTGAAGCAACTCGTTTCTTTACTGCATTGTTTACAAGGCCTATTTTTCTTTGACTCTGTGAGGTTTATTGCATCTTAATCCTACTCTTTTGTAGCACTGCCTGCAAGGACGTTAAATAATGTCCTACTGCCAACTGCTTTCTCCGTCTCAATTTGTTTTATAGTAATACACAATTTAACCTTCAGAATAGCATTTGCAGGTTCATAACACTTGGAACAGGTGTAATTTTTCCAACAAACGGAGCTGCAATGTGACCCTATTTATCTGTGCTTCTTATAATGCATCGTATTAATCTGTGGGCCATTCATAACCCATTATTTCAGCGGGACAATAATTCACTTAGATTGTTCAGTCTTGCTACTAGGGGAAATCTTTTTTGGTCCAGTTGTGCTTTAGTGCTCTACCATGCAGCTGTTGTGTGTGATCTGTGGGAGTTTGCCTTTGTAGCTTTTTGCTCAAGAATCCGTGAACCATTACGATGTGTTATGGTGAGGAAAATGGGCTCTTGTGAGTAACTCTGTTGAAAACTTGAATTTTCTGGATTGATTGCTGCCTGCGATTTGGACTTGAGTATTTTCTGTAGCCATTCGTTCTTATCAAGACACATAAATCACCATATTGAAAATTTCTTGTCACTGTAGGCAGTCTAAGTAATCAATACTGATAGTTTGCGCGGATGAATTTCAGCCGTAATTATTTCAACAAGACAGTTTTCATTGTCCGATTACACACATCGTCGGTGAGCATGTTTACTTGGAGAGTGCAGCTCTGTGCAGAGCTGTGTGGTTACTGCAAGCTGAACTGCTGTGCCACCGTTTCTTTTCCTCGTTTCGAAGATGAATTAGCAGCTTCTAAATAATGCAGTGAACCCTAATTCTCTTTGATTAGTAGTGAGTTAGATGATGGCGACCCATTGAAATTGGTCATCAGCATAAATAACGAGCGAATGAACTGATAAAATGCAAAGTCCTCGGCCATCATAAATCAAATGGAATCCACTGGCCGTGGAAGCGGGTGGAATTAGAAGTCCATGCTCCTATTAATTATGTTGCCTTGTGAAGGCGACAGCGTGATAAATCAGCGCTGAAAGGCCCTTCACTGGCTGAGCCTGAGGAGTTAGACTGCCTGCAAATTGCTTTGTGTATGCTCCTAATTGTTTCTTAAATAACCCACCTTTTTGAGGCAGGTTGGAAAGGTAGTCTGCCGAGAAGGGTCAAGGAAGTTAGAGCTCCTGCCTCTCAAAGATAATATAATAAAAAATGCATTTTTTTCTGACTAACTGCTGTTACGAGTGCTATATACATAAAAGACAGACAACATCAGCACTGACTAGACCAAATAACCAATAAGAAGAAGACATAGTAACAATCTATCCATACAAACTGTGTATTTTTCTTTTTGATTACTCATTTGCACTCACTACCAGGCCACTGATGAACTTTAATCAATATATTGATCCCTTTAAAACTCAATTAGCTTGTCTTGCCTGACAGAAATTTGACTTTAAATCCTTGCCTTTACATATACTTGCCAACACACTTTAAAACAGTTTTTATTTGTGTCTACCTCTCTGGAGTCCTTTCTCCTCTTGTGCAGGTTAATATTCCCTAGCAATGTCTTTTTTGTTTCTTTCTGGCCAAATGAAAATCAAATGGGATGAATAAAATTGCTTCAAACTCAGAAGCATGTAAAAATGATCAGCTCTCCGAGGGGCATATAATTAATGGGAATATCAAGGCAGCTATGAACTATTGCTCATTAAAGTACAACTGTGTGAATTTGGCCCAGGAACTTAGCTCGTATTTGTTGAGCAGTGGGCATCATCTAGCGTGAAATGTAGACTTTCCACGGTATTTAGCGGGAATATGCAGTTAAGTTAAATTGCGTGTGCTGCCTTAAATGCCACCGGTCTTGTAATAGTGTATGACTTTGTGGTTCTCTCTGATGTGGGTGTACGTGATAAAGGGCTTCGCAGTGTTTGATCTGCTGACAGTTCAGAGGAGACACGTGTGCACCAATCAGCCATATCATTAAAACCACTGACAGGTGAAGTGAATAACACTGATCATCTTGTCACAATATTCTGCTAGAAAACCTGTGTGGATTTTAGTTTGATGGGCACCAGTTGTTCATATTTTATATTTATCCTATTAAATCTAAGAAGAACATAACAAATACCTATTGTAACCCCCCTACCACCCCCCTTTCTGGCTTTTTTGTTTATAGTGTAAGAATCAGCTTTGATGTCAGTAATACCAAATGCAGGGACATGTTGTCAGTAGCTGCTAACCTGCATAGGATCTAGTTAGCTAGGAAGCTTACTGCTCTTATGTAACTTGCTATTTATTGGTTCAGCTTGCAATCCAAGCCAGTAAATTCAGTTTGCTATCAACTATAACAAAGAGTGAAAGCATAGTTTGACAGACTTATTCCACGTTAAAATGATTTCTGTCGAAATTTCTGTATATCAGGCAAATTCATGGGCCAGGTTTTGTATTGTTTTTGGTTTTGAGAAGATGGATTCCCCCCACTGTTTTACTCCTCACTTGATAAATGACTGGTCGGAATAAAAGGATTCACGTTGTCAATTCATTTTCTCTTAATCAATAACTGTCTCATGTGTGCATACTTGTACAAAGAGCACGTGTGCATGTGTGGTAATGGGCGTCCTTCTGCTGACATTCAGCCTCTGGTATATGTTTGAGTTTAAATAATGTTCCTGTGCAGTTGGAGGAATAATGGTGTGGACTTTCATGACATTGCGTCAGTGCCAAGGTGACTGACTCGAGGACTGATTGCTCCCTCTGTCTGTCTCTCTCTCTCTGTCCGTTCCCCCTTCTCACCCTGTCAATAAGCATCCTCTTGTCTGATGGAGTCACATCAGGGCACTGCAGCTGACACCATGGTGTCTTTATTTCCTGCAGCAATCCTTTTACAACAGACATCAGTGGTGATTAATACACTGACAGCAGCCAGGAGGTTAACCCCCTGCTGCCCACCAGCTACTTTTACTGACAAACACACACACACTATTCACCTTATGCACCTGACTACACCACGCTGCAATTTCTTCTTTGATTTGCGCTGTATAATCAATGAATGAAGCTGCAGAATTTGCCCAGTACCGGACACTTTTAAATTTGATTGATAGGAGCAGATGATACTTGGTATTCCAAAACTGTCTTTTACATTAAACCAAATGGTTGCTCCCACTTGCAGCTGTCTGCGGGGTTATTAAATCCGAGGTCTTCCGATTTAAATTTATGGCATCCATTACTTGAGGATTTACATGTCCAGGTGTTGCATCTGTTTGGCTTCAGGTAGGGGTCACTTTGATTTATTAATATCCACGGATTCATCTGCTACACAATCACTGACATATTGTCACTTAGGGCAGCGTTGTCGCTCCGTCTTCAACAGCTGTGACAACCTGCGTGTTATTAACTCCTTGGCTGATTATGCAGACGCGCAGACCGAACGTGCCGGCATCTGTAGGGTGTGATTACACACAGTGCTTAATGCTTATGATAGCCAAAAAACAGCAAATCATAGACTTGAGGCTGAATGAGGATTTTCTCATCATCTCTAATCAACACCTGCTTAATTGTTGAACATCTCAGAAGTCTCATGACAGAGGAGATAAGTTAACAGTCTTCAGGAGTGATCGGACCATCTGGGTCATTCTGAGCCATATGTTCACACTTTGTTGTTGATGCACAGGTTCATGGGAGTGTTTTTTGTTTGCTAGAGCACACAGGTTCTGGCGTTTTGAGCACCAGGTTGTTTGTGACTGTCGTTCCTCACATCTGGAATAAACTGATTGTAAATTGATTAGAGGAGACCTATTGTGCTCATTTCTGATACTTTAATAAATAACCTACTAGAGCAGCTTTGCGTCATTCATATTTGGCTCACATTTTGGATTACTTGCACAAATCCAGGCCTCATTATTCAAACGTTGCTCATATTTAATATGAGCCATTGTAACAGTATCTATATATGTCTGACACAAAATAACAAAATTGTAATTATGCTCACACACACAGAGACTATCTTTAGCTCCTGCAATTTGAGAATTTGGTCCTCTCTTCCACATTTGTAACACTAAGTTTACTATAAATTTAACATTGATTAAATTCATAAAAGTCTTCTATTGATGATTCTTACCCCACCTAAAATTACATGGTGGTTTAGCTTAGTTGCAAGAACTTTCACCTATGATCCCTAAATAACAAGCTGTAAACAGTTACAGTTATTTCATGCTTTCTATGAGCACACTACTTTCATCAAAGTTGAAAATCACAACATAAACAAGAGGCTACAACCTCATTTGGCACCAAACATCACTCCTTCACAGTGTGTGTCAGCAGGATGGACCACTGAGGGCCATAGGTGGCCCAGTTGTTAGGACATACCAAATGTCACAGGCTGAGGGAGAGATCGTCCCCTCGAGTCTCCCAGATGCTGCTCCCACCTCTCATCATTAACTCTCACACTGAGATAGTAATTAGGGCTCCTCGCGGCATAAGACAGATCCTGCATCAGACCAGATTTTCTAAGCTGTCATTCTAATTATAAGTCCAGCGCAAGATGGATCAGGTTGGTGTTGATACCGATGTCAGTTATTGGTGGTAACTTTGCTCCAAGCCAAAAGACTGTCCACTGTAAATCTGAAGGTACTAAAAACAAAAGGTTTGTGACAGAGGTGACGACGCTCCATAATCTTTCCCCTCGATTTCTATGGCTATTTAAGTGTTATTAGATCTGTCTATGGCTCGCACACTAGAACAAAGTAGATCTCACTTTCGCTGCACTCTCTGTCATGACTCATACGAAGAGTTAAGCTGCACAGTTAAGTCTGACTAGTTCCCCACTCCTCAAGTAACCTGCAAATTTGAACATTTTCTCACTGCGCAAGCGAGGACATGTTAATTGGATGCACAACAAATATGCATAATTTGGCAAAAAATTGAACATAAAATTGGAAATAAAAAAAGAGAACAAAGTAGATTTACATGGTTGGGTAGTCTGAATGTCTGGTATCATATTCTCTCCTGCCGCCTGCATAAAAAGGCACAGAACTGTAACAATGGGTATCAGTGGAAAGTGCTTTAAAGTTAAAGCTGATGGATGGCTTGTCAAAAAAAATAATTGCACTGGTTGGAAAGTGGGTCTGCGTGCATAGAAGGGGGAGAGCAGGATCTACAGAGAGGATGATGGGAAGTGACAGTGGTCTGTCAAGACACAGTGGCTGCCCAGAGTAGTGTGAAGCCCCAGCTAGAAGGTGGCAGAACAGAGCAGGCTGTCAGAGCAGGAAAGTGCCTTTAATACATTGAAAAGAAAAGGAATCCGCCTGTCAGACCTGTTCAGCTAGTCAAGGGAGGAAGAAGGAATATGGTGGAATAGGTAGAGACGTGGCAGAGCTGGGCGAAGCCGGCATGCCACTGGCCTGGCTGCAGGTACAAACCAAGAAGACGAAGGAAACGGATTGTCAGCCGCTGCTGGCTGCTACCAGTTACGACTGGTTCCTTTTGCTGTGACAATTCATTAATCAGTTGGACAGATCTGGCCTTATTACATGGAATATTTGACACTTGAGCAATTGGCTTGTCTACTGCATCTTATTAAAAATGCAATTCAAAGTGAATTCTGGCTCTCTTGTGGTAATTTAGAGAAGCTTGTTATCTATAAGGAGCCCTGCACTGACCTTGCGAGGGATGCGGTGCCTAAATGTTTGAACTATTAGTGAAAATATATATAACAGCATATAAAAAGAGCATAAACAGTATGACGCTCATTCATCCACTTGGTTCTCTCTCATGCATGATATAAAAATGTCATGCCTTGATTGGAGGAATGATGTATAGACTGACCTAACAAAGGATCAAGTGCCTAGTAAGACAGACAGCTAATAGATAGAGAAGCAAGAGGAGCCTCATTTAGAGAGGAAGGGCTGTTTGCGCTGCCAATATGACAAAGGGGAAGTCGACAACCATTGATCCATGCTCATGGATGACAGCTTAAAAATTCAGCAATAATCATGACAAATGAGCAGAGGCACCACAGCCAGAAAATTATCAATAATCAGCGGCTGAGAAGAAATGCCAAGGTCAGAGAGAAAAGGCTACTGAAGTTGTCTGAAAGTGGACACTGCCAGGTGATATATTGGTAAAGATAGGAGGAGCAGCCTTTAAAGCAAGGTAGAAGCTACTAATTAAGTTTTGGATCCCACTGGGATGTGAATGTCCCTCAGTATGGATTCTTTGCAAGGGCCAATTGAATGCCAAGGGCAAAAAGACCATTATGTAACAGACAGTTTCTGATGGCTTTGATTCCTCGCAGGGGAGCTGGTGGATGGATTTGCTGTATCAATAACTCAATCTCTTTTCAAAGGAAACCTGAACAAGGCAAAGGAATTAGTAGCATCACGTTTCACGACAGGTCTGCGTTGATGTGGGTTCAAGCTGTAGCGATAGAGAACATTTTGGAGTCACCTTTCCCGGTCGGGTTTGCAATGGTGGGCGAAGCTGCTCAACGAGCAACTTGCCAACTAGGAGATGCACTTTAGCACCTCTTGTTCTGTGACTGACCCCCAAAGAGAAGAAGCCCTGGATGGACTTTAAACTGTTTCTACTTCTCTCAACTTAATGGAACAGTAACTGAATACAAGAAACCCTTCTGATAGCTGAATTTTGCACTAACTATGGACCAGACAAACCCCTGAGAGTTTTATGAAGGCTGTTATTTCTGTTCGCGTCTTAATCTTTTCTTGGTTTCCAAATTCTTGCTAGATAAAGTAACTAACTTTGCATTATTGGTCAGTTTCTGGTCAATTTCCCAAACCATGTCCACTAACATAAATACCTCACGAAACCTTAACATCCTCCCCTGTTCATTTTGATGGATTAAACTTTTTTTTTTCTTTTGAGAAGACAAAATTTCACCTTAAAAGTTTTTTTCATTATTCGGATTAATAATGTGATGCATTTTCCATCAGGCTCTATCAGCTGTTATAGACTGATCGGGAAAACAAATCTCTTCATTAAAAAGCCTTAAACACAAAGTGCTGTCTTCATTTATAACAGATGTTTTTTTGGTACAGTTTCAGTAAAATACTAAACAAAAAAATCCCCAAACAACAACAAAACTGCTTTATAAAATCCAGAGCTCTTACCAGATTATTATACCTTACAGCTAATTCTGCCCTCTTAGGTAACCAGGAGAGTATTACTCTCGGATGATAAAAAAAAATGTAACCTACCAAAAACCTTTGGTATTTGTGCAGTTAAAGACACAAAAACAACACCACATGTTGATCATCCCATAAGCGCTGAGTCACTTCTGCCTGCATGCATGCACATCTCGGTGAAGACATCGCTCAGAAAACTGACTGTTATCTTCATGAATATCACACACTGGAGAGATTGTGAGGGACATTTTTATCCAGTACAGTGACCTAATTGACCTTTTCTAGGCTTCAGTCACACAGGCCTCGAAACTGGTTAGGACTCCCTGTGAATCTCACTTGGGAAAAATGTGTATTCTCCAAATGGTTGGTTGCTGGCTGTTGTTGGGTAAAATTGGTTGCAAAAAGGGTGCAGTGCCATATACTTCTGTGACCAGATTCACGTAGCAACTGGCAGCAATAACACATGAACTGTTCGGGGAATACACATTTTTTTCTTAGTGTCTTTATAGGCTCTGTGTGTCTGGGGCCTTAAAGGAGGAACACCAGTCACTTTACAGATAACATGATCAGAACTACTGCTGCATTGTTTTAACTTATATAAAACCAACTTTTCTTTCCACAGAAAGCTCTAAAATATAATAATTTTAAAAGTGAGGCTTTTTAATGAATATAAGGTGCGTATTGTCTCTCCTTTTAGCTACAAGCTTGGTTTGGATGTTGGAACTGGGAGTGACTTCACAGACAACTTTACTACTTGAGAATGCTCCTGTGGTAAATTTGGAAAAGCAAGGAAAAACAAGATTTGTTTTTCTTCTTAGCAAGGTAGAGCCATTCATGCGTCACTAGCAAAACAGCGCAGTGCTTGTTTTTTTTTTTTAACTCTTAAAGTCACTGCTGCAGCACGTTATTGGATAGAGCCTGGTCAATGGGCTCCATGTGGCTTATTTAGCAAGTCAAAAATATACAGCAGTGGCAGTACAGATCGAAAGGTTTAACAGTTTTTCTGCTGTTTTCACTGTGTTCACAGTCGCTGTCTTGGATTGTTAAGACCTGGTTGGCTTCTCAGACTTTCCAAGTTAAAAATCCTACCTTGTGGGGTGTTCTAGTTGAAAATTCTGACTGGGAACTTTGAAATTCAGACTTGGAATTCAAGTCGAACTAACATTATATAATACACAGGTTCAAGTTGCATTTGGACAATATAGGACCAGACTTTGAGAAGGTAGTGTGTTAATAGTGTATTGGAAAAATAGTCCTTGTTCTGCACTGATTTTGTCTTTATTTTTGTCAACCATGTATCATGACTGTAGCAACATCTTGGTAGCAAACCTTTATTATTTATGACCTTGCTATTAACCATGTGAAGCCTTTTTTTGGAGTGTGTGTGGTTGTGTACATCAGGTTTCTTAAAGCTCTCAAAAACTCCTGCATCAAATATGATACACTAGGTGTTAGTGGGTTAAAAAAATACATTAATCCTTTTGTTTTCAAGTTTGAGAAATAATTTTTTCACAGTTCTGTAGTCAAGAAACTTCTTTGAGTCCTCTGAATAGTTTGTCTCATTTGTTCTAAAAATGCACAAACCACAAATAGGTATCTGCCTTGTCCTCAAACCACTACAGTTGCTATATCTCAATATTTCAAATACTTGAACACCATGTTTGTTTATTTTTTTGTTTGTTCACCTTATACCTCAGGTAACCCTTCTGGCCATCTTGTATAGTCATTATCTGTAATGAAATCATTGACTTGTTTTGTAGTTGAGGCAATTAAGAGTTACATCATTAGAGTTGGCTTTCTTTTCATTTAGGCTTAGCAGGCTGCATATCACTTAGTGGCCTTAGTTATTTGCTGCTTAAGTAGAATGCAAAAGGAGCAAAATGTAAAGTTGCTAACAAAGCCAGCAGGGTTCATTTCAGTGAGATGCAAATACTGTTATGCAGTTGCAAATGCACTTTTTTTTGGATCTCTTTAAATCAAGCAAGCACGTTGTTCAGCCAAGGTTCAATGGGCCAAGAGGTCAAAAAGACAAGAGAATAATTTACTAGTTGTGTCAAGCCCCTGTGATTGAGTCGTCATTCTGGCTTTGGGACTTGATTTGTGGCCTCTTTGTGAAAAGTGGCATGTGGCTGTAGGTATGCTCACTTCAGGGGAGGTGCGCTTTCTCACATCTCTGGTCCAAACTAGCACAGTGCTGATAACAACATGGGATATTAATCCTCAGCTGGTGAAAATGATCATGCGGCAAAAAGAAAAACCTTGGTGGAGGTGTGAAACAATTAAGCGTCCCCTGAAGCGAATTTGTTGCTAAGTGTGTTTGGCGTCCTTGCCAGTTATATAGAATGTTCACATCTATTCATGCAGAGTGGTAAATTTTTAAAATAATGTTTGCATCATAACGCTATGTCGCCTCGAGAGGGATGATTATTCTGTCATATTATTGCCGCCCAGACTCAGCCCACACACTTCCTTTGCCTTTGCTGTAAGGATAAAGCACAGTTCCTGTTTTTCTGGGACCATCTGTAAGAAAAAACCAGCCCAAAGTAAAAACGATGACTGCAACTTGGCAGAAGATTAAACGGGCCCTCTGCAAAAGCCATTAATAATTCTCATATTTTGGAAACAGACCATACATACAGAATCTGTGGTATTTAATCTCCCCTCTCAGCGAATAAAAAAAAAGGTCAACTGGGAGGGAGAGACTTTTTTTTCCTTTCCCAACCCAGAGTGATGGGCCTCGGTTTTCCAAGGCATCCCATTTGTCTGTCAGGGCTGTGAGCAGAGCCAGTGATTTAGTTTCCATCACATGAAGCTCATGTCCGGTTGATGATAGTGCCAGGCGAGATATGGAGAGAATTTGTCACCTGGAGCTTTGACAGGGAGATAATTGCTGATAGTTAGCAGAATAATAGGATATGCGCATTACTAGCCTCACAGGGTTTAGGGAGTATTTGTTGCTCACTCTTTGGAACATAACTTCCTTCATCATTTCAGTACTGACTTTGTTTACACAAGGATAATTCAACCTAATCAGGGTGAAACAACCAACTCTGACACGACAACTAAACATGCTAGCACTTCTTTTTCATTATAGCGCTAAAACAAATTGGTGTTCTTAACAATTTAAGATATAGCTTTGAGTTTCTATCATGTACAAAGCCAATGTGACACCCCTTTTTTGGGGAACCATGTTGATTTCTCTGTGGCATAAGTGACTGTATATAGATGACGGGGTGACGTGCTAAGTTATTATCTAACATGCGCAAGCTTGGTTAACAAGTAGCATACAAACACTGTATGGGTGCATTGAACAGACATAAATGCATGCTAATTATGGCTTTGTAACTTATAAATTAATTTTAACCTATTCAAAAACTGTTTCAGAAGAAACCAGCACCACTAGCATGGTCAAGGCCCAGTTGGGAGTTGGAATTAGCAGAGGTGAAACCTAGCTGTTAGCCATAACTTCACGCATATTAAACTGGTTACTAATAAAGGTTTTCCCCCGCTACAAGTGTAAAAAATGGTAAATTAGCTATATTAGCTAAATTATTTTTTGTACCAGCCAGTAAACGTGTTTATTTCTACTCTAAGGGACATTTCATGACAGCTAATGAAGAGTGACACCATTGGCCACTAGAGGAACTGCAGTGTTTGGTTGCATTTGATTCTTAGTTTCTGCTCACCCATTCCACCAAGTAAATAAATAAACCTAAATAAATAAACACAAGAAGTACAAGAAAGAACAGCCTGACAGGTGTTATGGTCCAGAAGTAAATTTTATAATTGATTTTGCATGCAGAGTCATACATACAGAAGTGAAATCACAATGTTTTTGCCATGCACTACCAGTAACACACCTCGCTGCATCCGCCTGCGTGTCATTCTGAATATACACAGGTCAGGCAAAAACCCTCTGGCCCATCAGCAGGGCTCTCACAGCCTCAACACCTCTGCCAAACAGCATCCACAAACAACAACTCTGCCTGTGGCTACAAACAAGGCGAGGCACATCAGAGAATAATACAGAACCATTTCAAAATCATCAGGAGTTTCAGTTCTCTATAGTTTAAGTCAAAGGTTATTTTTCTCTCATTACTTCTTGGTTAATCCACTACTAGTGCCAATTGTAGCCTCCAAAGTGCAGCAGTCAGTGAACATGTCAAGTTTTGGCTGTTTTGGATTTCTTACTGACAAGATTTCCAAAAAAGAAAAAGAAAAGTCTTCACATCCCCAGATTGCAGCTGGTCTGGGAGTTCATCTGGGGTCTCTTAATGTTCTGTCTCAAGGCTAATTTGGACATGGTTAAAACCATTCAGCCCAATTAGTTTGAACGAACGAGCCGATGTAGAGTGTTTCTCTGAAGTTGCGCTGTTGCCCAAAGTGCTTCTTGATTTCCCTTCCTAATGGCATTGGCACCGCACTGAGAGGATAAGTGTTGTGTGTTTTACATTCTTTTTAGATATAAGACAATGAAGATCTTTGTTCAAATTTAATTTGACCCAAATGTTGGCAAGATGTACACACAGTTTTCCTTGAGTGACTTACAAAAGAGACAGGTCACATTAGACAGCTGTAATAGATGGAGCAGCAAAAGGAGTGTTGCAGATAAGGGAGATGTGCCAGAAAACTCAGCCGTGGGGGTTAGGGAATTATCTCTCCATAAAAGCCAGTGTTGGGTCAGAGAGCAGTCCCGAACACCCACCACCACCCCAACACCCTCCGCTGTCCTCCTGTGTGTTAACTAACGTTCAACAGAGTGCTGCCTGAACTCGGGGCTGGCAGAGCCACAGAGTTGGAACCGAACTCTCAGCAGCTCTGTGACCTGGATGAACCTGAACCTACCGCCCCTCAGTGGGAGATGGGGAACTGCTGAAGAAGTCCTCCGAGCCAGCGAGAGGCTGATTTAGACAGATTTACCCCCCTCCCAGCTAAAATATAACTTTGAAATGAAATACAAATTATCTCTGTTGGGAGCGCCGTGAAATATTTATTGCTGTTGTTTCAGTTGGTGTGGTTTTATGTGCCGTTTGTGTATTGGATAGTTAATGGTGTGTATTTTCCGCTCATTTGTTGTACTCCTTTTTTTATTCTTTCAAGGATACACGAATGAATAAATCTTTTTATCATACTAAAAATTGAAATTATGATTGCTTTTCCAAGAGCATTGCAGTGATGGATGGCAATACTGCAGCCTCTCCTGGGCTTAAGGGCCATGGACATCAGTTGCTTTAAAATAATGATGTGGCTTCTATTGTCAAAATGGGAAGAGACTGCAAAGCATGCAGGTCCCACCCAGTAACAAGACTCAGCCCTATGACTTGCCTCATTCTAACTAGGCCTAATGAAGGGGAGGGGGCTTCAAGAAGTCTCCAGCATTCAGCCAGGCATTACCGATTAGGTCAGTGGAACGGCCGCTGGGCTGAGCGTGATGGATGACTGGTGGAATGAGTTTCTGCCTAGCGGTATTGTGAAATCTTTTCATTGTCACTGACGGGGCCTATGAAGGGGACTGATAAATGAGGGAGCAAGTGTCAGAAACGCCCTTCTTTGCCCTGCTGTGGCTTTAATATATCTCCAGCTGCAGAGCAGAAAGTATTGATAAAAGCAAAAGTTTTAAAAATAACCACAGTCAGTGAGAGCCGGGCGGCGCAAGGTGGAGATGATTAAGGCAACTGGCTGCCGGACCAACGCAGGCTTGGTCACTGTAAATACCAGCAGAGGCCAGTGGCCGTGCTGAGAAGAGGGAGCCGCTTTTTATGTGGAACGGGTGTTACCTCAGTGACACGGTGCTGTGATGAATGTGTTGCCTCCATCTGGTTTCAGCACATGTAATAAATATCTGGACTCATGTTTGACCTCTCTCACTTAGCAGCCACATCTTTCACATCCAAAAGGGAATCACGATTATGGCTGGGTGGAAGATGGGGGTGGGGGGCTTTTTGCTGCCGGTATTTTTAGTATTAGCCCAGTTAAATGCACGGTCCATCTATAGCTGCAGTATAACAGGTCAAATAGATCTTTGAAATGATAAAACTTTGGTTAGTCCCAAGACCTCCAGGTGACATTACCTCTAAAACGTAATAATATTATTTGTTTTCTAATTCTCACACTCAAGTAGCTGAGATTCGCTATAGTTCATCTCTGTGTCATAAATAATGTAAAATAATAAACAAATCATTTAAATTTAATGTTGATTAATTTCCTCTTGATCCACCCATGGATTCCTAATTTTAATCGACTAATTGTTTCAACACTACCCGCAACAGATTAGTATTAATGAAACAAAAACGAGAAAATTATCGACTATAATAAAACATTCACGCAGGCACCGCTTTCCTTTTTTCTCTTCTTCCTGCAGCTTTGTGGTCTGACCTTGCAGCTTCTGTGCTCCATCCATCTTGGGCTGTTTAGCCATTTCACTGGATACATACTGCGCAGATTAACACAATTCATCACCACAATCATCCTCGATTCATCACCCTTCCCAATGAATGTTTTGACATCTAGTTAATTTTCTGCTGATGATTTATCAAATTATAATTACCATACTCTGAAGGAGTCATTCATTATGTTGATACATGATAATGATGCCAAAGTGAATTGAATTTTAAGTAAGTTCTCTGTGATTATAACATATGCATTATTGTGAGTAATGCCTTAGAATTCGGTCCCCTCCAGCAGTAAAAAGTCTGCAGTGTCTCTTAATGTTGTGACAATCGGTGCAGAAAAAGGCTGGTTATTATTTCACATTTTTTTCTTGCAACAGCATCCAGAGCATAGAAAAGTTAGTCATGGAAAAAACTCATAGGTGCTTTTTTTTAATTAAAAGGCTCAATACTTCAGTTAGGCCTTCAGTTATGCTCCTGGAGAACAAAGATTTTAATAGCTCCCAGTTAGTGGCCTGTGTACAGGCACTTTATTAGCATTGTTCACTGGTCCTTGCTACCATTGCTCTAAATAAATACATACTGGTGAGATATGTATATCACAAGACAAACTGTTCATTTATTGATCTTTTTTTATTTCCTTAAAATTGTATTAATGGAACTAAACAGTTAGTAGGGCTGCTCCCTGAGCCTGGTTCTGCTGAAGGCTTCTTCCTGTTAAAAGGGAGTTTTTCCTTCCCACTGTCACCAAAGCACTTGCCTATAGGGGGTCATTTTATCTGCTTTCTATGTATTATTGTAGGGTCTTAACCTCACATTATAAAGCACCTCAAGGTAACTGTTGTTGTGAATTGTGTTTCTTTGCCCTGTTTTCTTAGTACTCAGTGATATTTTGACAAAAAGTACTCAATTTATAATGATTTAAACCAGAAAAGCAGCATTTCTTCTTGATAGAATAATGACTTTGTTGCATTAGTGGTCTGATCACGGTAATGCTGATGTAAAACTTTCACTGCACTCTGCCCTTGTCCATTTCCATTTGCTGTCAGTAGTAGGCAGACCTGGCTTAGCACCTCTTTCTTTGCCGGCTAATCGGAGGTGACTCAGATTTAATTAATTGTGTGTCATGTGTTTGGTATGCAAAAAGGAGGAATCTATTATTTTGCTCAGTACAAATGCACGTCATCACTCAGGTTATGTTGTAGGGAGATCAATTTTAAGTGTTTACTGGGAGCTATTTGAGTCAGTGTGGCTGTCCCCTGTGCTTTTAACCACAATGGCTTCCATTTTTTCACAACTCTGATAACATGAATGCAAACAAGAGTAGATAGGAGATGATTATGATAGCCATCGTTGAATTGCTTGATGATTGATTACTTTTTTGTACACCTATATGCGAGTAGCACTGCCTTTATATTAGAAGACTGTTATCTTCACAGGAAATGTAGCCCAAATAAGTTTTTAGCAAACTGCTTACAAGTTTAACTAGAAATAAGCAAACTTTAAAGGGTCCTTAATGCAGCAGCATTGATGTTTTCTTCGTAGTATTTGAATTTCACTGAACTGCCTATGATTGGTAACTGTTTACACTTGTGAACCTATTTATTACTTCTTATAGACACTGTAGAGTTCCTCTGTGATTTTTCAAAATTACAGCTATAGTTTGAGTCTGTATGATATCATGAATGTGGTATAATTCTCAAAGACACAGATCTGTGTGAAAACCAGGATTTTCCTGTTTATTATTGATCTTTTTCCCTATTTCTAAATAGTATTTAATTAGCCATACATTTCCATGTTACTCTTGTATGTCATTGATGCTCAGACTGTGGCATTTCGCCTCACATTACAAGTCAAAGCAGCAGAGTGATGCAGTAGTTAACATTGTTACTTTACTGCAAGAAGGTCTGAATCCAGCGGCTGGGTCTTTTGTGAATTTTACATGTTCTCTCCATGCAAACACCACAGGCTGAAGTCAAAGTTCGGACATGTAAGTTAAGTTAAAAGATGATTCTTTATTGGCTGTACGTGTGAATCTTTGCCTGGAATAATCTGGTCTCCAACTTAAGTTTTAGCTGTGATAGGCTCCAGCCTTCTCTATCCGTGACCCCGAATTGGATAAGCGGAAGAAAATGAAGGGATCGATAAAACAAGCCAACATCTGTTATCCTGATAAGTCATTCATAACTTCTTAACCTCTCACCTCTTTTCATATCATCCTCTTTGTCTTCTCCAACTTTTCTCGCCTCCCAAGAAATGTATGGGGGGTAACCTTGTGAGGGCTCACCTCACCTTTCCTCTGCAAGCTTGTCAGACCCAATCTGCAGTCATTTGGTGTGAAATGTGTGCTTTGGTCCAGGCCTCTCAAGGTCAGGTCCTGGTAATAGATGTTGCTTATTCATCTGTTTCCTGTGTCTTTTCTCCCTCCTTACACAGCGGCCTTTGTTTGCATAAATTGTTTGAAGATTTACTAGTTCTTAAAGGCTCTGAGAAATGTCCCCCTGCTGCCTAGGCTCAATATGTCTGCCTCACTGGAGGCCCAGCGCTGATGACACACTGCTGGTCTTAGACAAAGACCTGTTTTTCCAAGACTCGATGGAGGGAGCATCTCCCTGCATAACAATAGACCTAAGACTTGAATAAGACTTATAGTCGCTCTTGTGTGCTCTAAATAACACTTAAAATGGCTTGTAAAAGAAAAGAGAAAAAGAGTAAAGATGATTTAATTTTGTATGATGTACATGAGTATTTCGTCCCTTTCTGAGGCCAGCTAATAAATACAACAAGTACCTCATCCATTCCAAAATGATATGCATATCAATATTTCCTTCTCCTAAATCTCCTAAATTGCCTTTTTTTTTGGCAGAAAATCCTGGCAGTAGTACAAATCTAAATCAGAATTTCCAAGAGCTACAAACATCTCCAAACTAGAGGGAAAAAAACTTGAATATTGGCTGAAGTTAATACTTTACAAGTACATTAAGTATCTGTTTCGCCAGTTCCTGTGCCGCTGCAGTGCTGTGTGCCCTTGATGGCTGTCACCCAAGGTGCAGATAAACAATAGGCTCATTTGAAAACAAAGAAATGATTATGGGGGACGTTTAATCCCAGCTTGACATGTCAGCAGGCTGCATGGGCGACAGCTTTCAAGAGAGGCTTTGAAGTGGCAATCTTTTCAGATTCTTGGCTCATTACACAATAAAAAACACTTCACATGTAGCTGAAGTGGGCTGGGAAATGATGGTTAATGATGTTTATGGGCTCCTTGACTTGCAAGTGAATTTACAAGATTGGCCGTCATGTGGCTAGCTGGTTCTTTTTGAATAATGGAGAGGTAAGGCAACAGGAAATACTTAGTCACTCAGGAAGTATAATCTGTTTTCACTGCAAGCAAGCAACCAGGTTGGAAAAAAAAGGATTAGATTGCGAGAAAGTGAGCCAGTAAAACTTTTTATGATCAAAACAAGGAAACTGTGGCTATTAAACAAATAGAGAAAGCAAACATACTGATTCAAATACAGACAGAAATTAAGCTCCTGTCAAGTCACTCCTCTCACTTGGATTATCTTCACTGAGTCCTTGAAAAGTCTTTTCTCAGATGTGTTGAACTCATATAATGGCTTCCCCTCGGCAGCAAATTGGGTATTTTACTCCTTTATCATCTCCAAACAATAGTCCTGATCTCCTTGATCATGCACTGTGAACAAGTGGGCAGGAATGTGAATGACGTGCCCACAGTAAACATAGGAAATGCACCTGTGAGGACAATGTGCTACGGAGGAACAAAAAAATGCACACAAGGCAGCTGGAAACCTTTTAATTAGTGCTAATTACCTTAGCAGAGGAACGTTAAGAGGCTTGAAAGGATTTGTGTCAGCGTGTGAGAGATCAAAGCTTGAGGTGGTCACGTTTTGTTCTGCTGAGTCAAAAACTCATAAGGAGGGTGATAATGGGGCCCAGGAGACTGGAAACCCAGGTGGTGGTGTGTTCAAGTCCCAGAGAAGTCTTAAAACAATCATATAGTTATTTTTAAAGCATTAATTCAATGTGTCTTTCATAAAGACATACATAAGATTTACATTTAAAAATGATAGCAGATATTTCTGTATTGATTATTTAAGTGTAAAATGATATCAGCTAATCCTGTCACTCAGCGTGTTTAATTTTAATGATTGTATAAGCCAGAGGAGGCAAGTTTTCCAGTCACAACCCATCAAACCAACTTGTGTGATGGTATCTGCAAGTTTTTTTCTGGAGGTGGGTCAAATCTAGCTCAAAAGTCGGTCCCCTTCACATCCAATTCACCGTCACATTCTTACCTACAGGCAACCTCTGCTGAGCCCCGGTCATTAATCAAAGCGGAGTGCTGTCCTGACCTCAGCCCCTTCCCTTTGAAGTGCTCTGTCCTCTGCAGCATGAGGAAATCATTTGCTGCCTGATTCAATGAGCCATCAGTCGAGCCAGCAGACCTAATGACATGTGAGAATATTAACCTCCTACCACCAAGAGTGCTGCTGCTTGGGAAGCAGTCTATTATTCATCCAAGGTTTTACTCAAACCTTTTTTACAGCCCTGCTTCTGTGTTAAACCCTTTTGTAACTTGTAAGTTGTAACTATGAAACCATCCAGTGCTAAAAAAAAAAAACATAAAAACTTCACACATGAAGCGCTGCCTTATTGCTTATGCTCATAATTTATTTTATTGCCTATCTATTTGCAGTGATGGGGTTGTAATGAAAAAAAAAAGTGATGCATTACACATTACTTTTCTTCCAAGTAATGGGACACTGCTCATTTTATTACTTTCACATTACCCTGTAAGATGACCTGAAATGCACCGTCACACATATGATTTCTTTTTGTTTAGGTGTTAGGTATGATCACAAAACTGGCAACACAAAGCAAAGTTGAAAACCAGCTCAAAACCAGACTTCAAAGTGATCGCTACAATGATTCTAGTGTAGAAACATGTACGGATAGAAATGGAGCCTTGAATGCTGTGCTAACTGCCTTTGTTACTTGTTACTGTCCAGATGCTTGCAAAAAGCCAGTGCAGTGTTACCATTGTGCCCCTGTCCTTTTGTGCAAGAGCAAAATAAATGTCCATATCTCCATTCTTTAAAAGTTATGGACTGCTCTGCTGTTTTCCTCGAACCAAAATCATATGATTGTAGTCTAGTGCAAGAAGAATTCTGTCTGCCCTTAATTTAAAAGAGTAACCTCTGTAACCTAAGTAAGATGGCTGCAACACATTCTCACTCCCAAAGTGTAACATTTTACGCTAGGGCTGTGCGATATGACCAAAATCTCATATCCCGATATAAGAATTCTATCGTCCCGATAACGATATAAATCACAAAAATGTAACATTTTCTGTAAATTGTGTGAATCTCGGGCAGCTCGACTTGCGGGAAGTGTTTCCTGCTGCGCGTCATGTTGCTGGAGTCGAGTGTTTTAACTAATGCATGAAACTATACATTTTTAGACATAAGTTGTAACGGCCGCCGTTTTCTTTGTGAGTATTTATTACACGGCGTGCTGCGGGGAAAAGCCTGTTCTAACGTTTGAGTCTAAGGTCTATTTTTTAGCACCTGGCGGCTCTTTTTTAATTCTTATCTGTAAATAATCTGCTCTTTCACGTGATTCAGTTTATTTTGAAAAGTCTCAACAGGATCTTGAGCTTTATTGTGAAAGGTTTATGTGGAACATAAACAAGCGGACACGCGATGCTGTTACCGTCGTTGTTGCTAACCACAATGCATAAAAACAGGCGTTTGTCAGTCCGTAGTGTGGTTATATAAAATATAAGAGAAAGAGAGAACTTTAAGAAATCAATATAGCCACTACAGTGACCATCAAAACGATGAAAAAATATTGTCGTAAACAGTTTATTTTGCGACACCACGAAACAAACGATAGCGTAAAATGAAACGATAGACGTTTTTATATCGTTATCCAATATATATCGTTATATCGAACAGCCCTATTTGACAAATCGTCGGAATATTACGAGTCCCTATATTACGAGTTCGGAAAAATGAGGGAAAATGAGAACTGTTTGGAATGAATCTACACATGTACTTAACATAATTGTAAGTGTAATGTGATTACTGAATTTCGTACAATAACCCCTTGCACTACGCATTACTTCACCTACTTCACCATCACCTAACAGTACTTATTTTATTCAACAACATGTAAAACCATGTAATACAAAAGTGTTTTCTCAGTAAAAAAGGTTTGCACAGCTGTAGGGTTACTTTTCTAAAAATACAATCTAAAAGGTCTGACTACGTTTTTACACCCAGAGATTATTCCACAGTTACACAGTTAATATTCAGGTAAAGCCGAAAAAGATTGATGGAGACAAAATGAAGTGCTGCATGAGTTCCAAGTCAAGTGAATTTCATTAAAATAGCACATTTTAAAACAACAGAAGATGACCCACAATCAAAATAATGATATAAATGTGATAAATAAAGTTAGAATAGCTGTTTAGTATAAAAAGGTGTATTGTTTGTGTATGTTTTTAGCACTTTTAATATAATATGAATGATATATAGATATTATATCGATATTTATAGATAGTTAAATGTAGATAGGGACAACCCCAGTGACAAAATATAAAAAAGTTAGATATCTTAACATAACCAAATAATGGCTCAAATGGTAAATATAGAAATGCAACTTGGTGCTTTTAAGGTGGAGGTGAAAGACAAGGCATGGATCTGACGGAGAAAGCAAGGACACACTGAACATCAATCAGTAGCAACTTGTGATGAGAATTTCCTGCTTTATTGCTGTCTTTACTCTGAATCGGGCTATAATTTGCTTTATTGCCTACTTATCTGTATTCAATAAAGTTTCTTTTTGTTACTCCATTGTTTACAAGGGGTGACTACATCGGATAGATTCACACATTTGATGTGGCACAGACTCTTATTCCTTCCTGACACAGCCCTTCCAGGAATTTTTTATCGCCTTGCAGTCCTGAACAAGGAATCTTCCAATAACACGCAAATGTGTTAACCTCTACACACATATTTATATGTGGTAACTTTGGTTTTCCATAATCATAAAATCTATAAAATCAAACGCATTTTTGCAGCCAGAGGAGTCGCCCCCTGCTGGCCGTTACACAGAATAAACAGATAATTCTATGATTACTGTGTAAATACTTTTTAGATGTTCTACGGGACTGCTTATGATTTGTTTGTATTGACATTTTTGTTTAAACAAACCCTAAATCTTCAGTTATGATGAGCTTTCAGAGGCGCCATTGACTATTTTCTAACCTTAAATGACTATTCTGCAACATATGTCTTAATTTGGCTCAAAACCATTAAAAAAAGACTTTAACCAACAATGTCATGTCCTTAAATAGAAGGTGAAACCTTATTTTTCTACAGCCATGCTCCTCCGTGCCATTCATTATAATTTTCTATCTCAACGGGCAATCTGTACTGAGAAGCATCCAGTCCATTACACACATATGAGTCCCATCACTCCTGCAGTATTGACAAATTCATCAGGCATTTTTCTCTGTGCTCCCTGAGCAGAATTTAGATTCAACTGCCATTCCCAACCCAGAACGGCCTTGTTAGAATACAAACATGACTTCTCCAGTCTCCAGCTTGTTGGGAGCTCTTACAGTGATGAGCCATTACCTGTCAGTGAACAGAGCATGACCTAGAGTTTATGCTGATTTGTCAAATCGAAGACAGTGTCGACTAGAAATGCATCTGGCATTATTTGACGTGTAAAAAGACAAGTCTGATATTTTATTTTACACAAGCAATCGGACCTTTAACTACAATATTTACAGCTGGTAGACAAACAATAGCAATACACTGCAGTCCAGTGTGGCTGATTGGAGTCACATTTCTTCTCGTTCTGTAAATATATGACCAGGAGTGGCTCGATTTTAGTTTCCACGAACTCTTGTGTGAAATTAGAGTAGCACTAAATGTGCCAGACTGATTACCAGGTACTCATTAACTTTGTTTGAATGTTTGAATGCAGATAGATAAAACATATATGAGGACATTCTCTCAGCTTCAACTTGTGCTTGAGCTTTTTATCGACTAACTGTGTGCTTTGAGTCGTCAGCAATGTTACAAAACAGATTTAGATGCCAGTCTACAAATGATCCATAAATGAAAGAAATTAACCCTCGATTGGCTACATAATTAAAAAAAAAAAGCATCATTGTTGCGTTGTACAGTGAGTTCAGAGAAGAGCAACATCAGACCTATTTCAGTTGATCGTATGCACTATCTGTTCATCACTGTCAAATACCAAGGCTGTCTCACTCCTTGTCACATACAGTAGCAGAGAAGCCTGGACTGACACCGAGTGGAATTCAATCTGACAAGTGATAAAAAAGTGTTTTGGCATGTTACGGGCCTTGTGGGCTGGCCTTAGTACCCCATGGTCGCAGGTTGAGGACATCCGACCTGAAATGCATGCAAACTAATGGCCAGCATGACTGACATTTCCACCAATGAGCCCAAAGTGTTCGCCTGTTGTCAGCAGGAGTTTATCAATAGGCACGTCTGCATATGCAGTCGCCTATCGATCCATCCATCTCTGTCCGCCCCTCTCTGCATCACTGAGGCTGTCTGTTGTCATTCAGCGGATTGGCTGTGAGGAAATATTGCTGCAGAAGCCTGAATTTGCAATCCTTTCACATTGGGAAAGGGATTTATAACAACACGAGAATCTTTTTATGATCACATAGATATCTCACCTGACCCGAATCTCACCTGTTTTGGACACTAAAACAGATTTATGCCTTTTAATTTGTCAGTCAGCTTCGCACTTTAGCACCTGGTAGGAAGCATACAGATAGACTCTACAGGCGTATGCATGCCGTGTTGGGTCTTTTCCATTAGCATTAACATCATTAATGAATGCAAGGTAGCCAGGCCTCATTTGCACTATTCGCCCATGGAGACTGACTTGCTGCACTGAGTGTTTTGGTAACAAGGCCCCAGGTTAATTGTGGCGAGTACCAGAGGCCTTGTCCCTTCAGATAACATGGAGCTTTAGAGTAGCGAGATGCTGTGTGATTAGAGAAAGGGGCCAGGGAGGTGACTTAGGTGAGGATAAAGAAGCCAGATCAGGTCTCTAAGGAGTGAAAGGTTTGAGTCTGTGGGGGATTGAGGTAAACAAGATTGTACCTGTGAGGGAGATAGAAAGAAGCTGCTACCCCCAGGTCATTATTGCCCTTGGAGCATCAAGCAGAAGGCGCGCACACAGCTCAGTGCTTATCGATGTCCATTGAATAACAGGGCTGCTGTTTTGCCCTAAACTGTCGGCGAGTCAAAGCAGTCTTTCTCGATGACAGACATTCAGGGGCCACGAGGAGCAAGTGAAGATTGAATTAATGAAACGCCTGCATTTATGCAATGAAGCAGTGAGATAATAACTTCTTCCCATTTGGCTAATCAGGGTTATTTGTCCTACATATATGTAAATCATTCTCAGAAATGAATTGTAATGACAGGTTCATTGGCAATATATTATTATTACACCTATAGCGTCAAACCTGGCCCGAACCGCGGCTCCCATGGCAGTGAATTTAGCTGATTAAATCACTGGGTGCACACAGCAGTGGTGACACGAAAACAACAATTAATAAGCCAACCCCCAGTGCACAGCGGCTCCATTTTAACCAGGCTGCTAATAACATTACATGGCAAAAATATCCTAATCAGACAGGTGAAAAGGGATTTGGAAGCAATTTGATTTTCTTGCTTAGCGCAAGCTCTTGGCCAGCAGCCGTGGCTGTATTAGAGGACTTTATATAGAAATATTCACCAGTATTAGAACTTGTGCTAAAGATGCTGCTTGCTTTATGTACAGGCGAGATAAGAGTTCTGTTTTTACTGTGCTGTTTATCTTGACAGCTTTCTCTCTTTATCTCCTCGGTATCCTCACTCCCTCATTCCCCTCCCCCATGAACCCCCACCACACTCACACATGTACGATCACTCACAAAGAATGCACATTAAAAAGGATTTGTTCCCCAAAGAAGGTCAGCATTTGTAAGGCTACTGACAGATTTAAGTGTCAATTAAGTTGATGTACAGTGGGCACATTATCATACAAGGTTGTCAGCCGTGGCCATTTGAGAGAAACAAATACCCGGAGCTTTACACCTTACACGGCTTGAACTTTGTATGGACCCACAGTTGCAATGAATGTCACAGTCAATCATTTATCCAGTTGGCAAGTGTTCTGGTGGGGAGTGTGAGATCAAGTCATTTTATACAAATAACAACCACACACACACACACGCAAAAAAAAAAAAAATCTGGTTTGCGAAATGCTTTGTCATGTTCTGCGGCTATGTCCCATCCCTGGCCTGTTTGGAGGTCTTAAACTCATTACTGGAAGGGGGGAAAATTATACCTCTGCACAAGGATGATGGATGACAAGTTAAATTTGTGTCCAGGGACTGAAGGTGAATGGTGACAGAGGTATTTATCTTGAGAATGGAGGTTGGGGTCAGGCGAGGCTGGGTGCCTTAAGGCACAAGACATTGACAAATTTATCCTGTGGACCCCATTGCTTGGGCCTTTTCTTTGTTTTGAATCCTGGCCACTCGCTAAGTGACCCACATCCCTCATGCTGCCAGTGTGTGAAAAATGCTGTGCCACGCCAGGCATCCTACCTCTGCTCAAGCTTGTAGTTCATTCTTCTGTGAGACCTAAGTCTTTGACTCATTTTGAACCACGCTTGTTCGGGCTATTCAGAAAATGTGAGATTCTGGGTCACTGGGTTAATTTATGTTCTCAAAGTTACAAATGGATTTTGAAATATTCTTAATGACAAAGTTTCCTGACTGGCTTTAAAGGCTGCTTTGATCTGATCTGGTACAGTTTAAGTTTAAATAGATAAATTGTTTAAACAAATGTTTGCTTCTACTTACAGTCATGGTGACAATTATCCTGCAGGATCTTCAGTGTTTACACTAGTGAGACAGGGGAATGTGTATACATGTGTCTAAGAAGGGATATGATGTATAGAGAAGGGGGTGAGCCACAGAGACCTCTAGTGGAGACTGAAGAATCCTTGTGAAGTTTGACCTCAGATTTTGTATACTCTTGTTGTTTATACTTCATCAACTATCTAAGCAAGTTTGAAGTTAGAGTAATGAAAAATATAGTGCTACTGATCAGTAGCTCTAAAAATATGTGCATTTAGAGATTTGCACATTTTACAAGACTTTCCTTTCTGTAATATTATGCATAATTTTCAACCTATCAGCATTTTGTTAGCATTTTTATTTTCCACGACACAGAGTCTTTGATTTCACAGTGAACTTTAATGAATTCACTTAACATTATACATAGCTTTCTGGTGAAAAACCTTGTAAGACAGTTTTGAAGTGCTGGAGGTATTTTGGCTTTCATTTGGTGAAGGGTGGAGTACATGCTGGACAGGTCACCATGACAGAGCCAAGACAGAGTGACACACAACCATTCACACTCACAGTCACACCTGCAGCCAAGTTTGAATCACCAGTTAACCTAAAAGGATGCTTTTGGACTGTTCATGAAAGCCAGAGTACGTGACGAGAACCAACACTGTCTCATTAACTGTCAGTGACCATTGCTCCATCTCCTTTCTGCCAGGCTTCTGGGCTAAAGCAGCCACAATGCCAAACTAATTCTGAACGATAAAAATATAAACTAATACCAAAGTAATAATAACAACTGCTCACCTCCAATTTTTAAGAGAAAAATATGTTTTGCGAAGCATACCAGAAACGGAGACCTTTCTCCTTCATATTAAAAGCTGCACCTTTTGATCCATGTTGGGTGCACTCATAAGACACAACTTTTACTTTGAAGGCGAATGGTCTTCATTTCCCATTTGAGTTGCACTCTTCACAGTTTGATTACTACTCTTGAGTAGTGTTTGCTAACAAGTCTGTGTCATCCATCAAAACTATGGGTGACCCTGGCAAGGAGCTAGCAGCTAAACTAATCACAGGAGGTTTTTATTTCACCTTATACCTCTTTGCTATTAATTTCAGTCGGTGACAGCAAACAACCTCCAGGGGCCACTCGCCAGCAGGTCAGGGGATACATATCTTTCCCTAGCAACCAGTGTTAGCCCAGGAGAGAGAGATGCCTTTTATGCTAGTCACGAAGGCAGCTAACTAAGTAGGTTTGGTTGTAAGCTTGCATGTTTAATCATTACAGTGGTCCTAACAAACTAACACTGGTTAGTTAGCAACTAATTTGTTAGGATTTTCCTCCTAGGAAGACACAACTCTGTAACACCTGAGCCATCTTCCTGTGGGCTAAAGCAAACTAGCTAAGTTTGCTGCCGGACTGCTAGGAGCCCAGGTCTTCATGTCAGTGATGACATGTAATAACCTAAATTGTTACATGTGGAAACAGCAAGTTTAAATGACTATTTCTTTCATAATCCAAGCAATCTGATAACCATCTTATCAGCTGGGTGGGTAGTGTACAGATCCTTATTGAGTTTTTTTTTTCTATACTTTATTTAAAGTGACAGCTTAAAGTTAATTGATTCAGACTTACTTATTAGAAGACTCTTTTACAAAAAAATCTAATGGTAATTTAAAATATAGTCTTTTATTTTAAAATAATTACATTATAATTGTATTTATTTATTTATAATTTGTATATTAAGGCTATAATATATGTTATATATTTTGAAATCATTGCAGATTTAATAATTCATGGCTAGAGAGTGATTGTGTGTACGGTCATCTGAGGGAAATTTGTGTTTCAACACATTGCATCTGTGGTTTTGTGTTCTGATGCCAAGGGTCTGATTTTCCAATTAGGATGTATCAATGCTGAATTCAGCGCGGAGGACTTTGTGCTTTGGAAGAAGTTTTCACAGCCTTTATAATCCCTAACCACTTTACCATGCTCCATCCATCATTTTGTCAACACGCTAATGTTTTGGACCTTTACAATCTCGGCTCACAGAGGAAGGTAAGACGGACAAAGCAGTCAGTTGCTTTCACAACATGCAACTATTTGTACCGCCCTCCTTTTTGATTGTGACCACTGTTTGGAGATAATTTGTGAAAGCTGAATAGAAGGAAATATGTTATGGGTTGAACAATAACTGTGTCTCGAGTTTAGTATTATTGCATTGTTAAGTCACCAGTGCCAAACCAAAGGCTGATAGATAGCCACTGCTTCCTTTCTTGTTCCAGTGACAGATGATTAGATGGCTGTTATATCAAAATGGTATATCAGGTAACTTTATACACCTAATGAAAGTTGATGCTATTGAGTTCGTGAAACTGTAATCAGTAGTTGAGGTGCATTGTACTAAAATATTATGAGAGACGTATTGATTTCCTGTCAGGAATAGCAATGTCAAAATGGAATAAACTCTTACTCTGAAGCATCGATTAATTTTCAACAACACACAACATGTGTTTTACCTTATAGAAGTGATCTTTTTCAGAATACTTACAAAAATGAACCCCCTATATATATATATATATATATAAAAAAAAAACACCCAGCACGCCCCTGCGGGCGGTCTATCCTTCAAGCTCGGGTCCTCTACCAGAGGCCTGGGAGCTTGAGGGTCCTGCGCAGTATCTTAACTGTTCCCAGGACTGCGCTCTTCTGGACAGAGATCTCCGATGTTGTTCCCGGGATCTGCTGGAGCCACTCGCCTAGCTTGGCGTCCCTGGGTGGGGGTGGGGGGGGGGGGGGAAAAATATATATATATATATATATATATATATATATATATATAAGCAGCTGGGAGGTTAGCCAACTAACGGAGGTGCAGAAAGGTGCGACAAAGAAGGTGCATAAGAAATACAGCAAGCTGTCCATACCTGAGACCTTGGAAACTCCCAAGCAAAGACTCACAGCCTTGGCCAGCCGCTTGAGGAGGTACACCAGAGAGATAGAAGGCAGGAGAATAAACCAGCTGTTCTCCACAGAACCAGCAAAGGTGTACTCTCAGTGGCAAGGGAACAATAATAATAAGAGAACAGCACCACCAAGGCTGGAGACCGAGCAATACTGGAAGAGCATATGGGAGAAGGACGCAACCCATAACGGCAATGCTCAGTGGCTAGTGGATCTGAGGGCAGACCACAGCGACCTCCCTGAACAGGGTCCAGTAACCATCACAGTGGCAGATATCCAAGAAAGGGTCTCCAGTATGAAGAGTTGGACAGCACCAGGGCCCGACATGGTTCACCCCTACTGGCTGAAGAAGCTGACTGCACTCCACGAGCGTCTGGCAGCACAAATGAACCAGCTGCTAGTTAACGAGAGACACCCGGAATGGCTAACCGAAGGTCGGACAGTCCTGATCCCCAAGGAGGGACCGGTCCGCTCCAACTACCGACCAATAACCTGCCTCAGTACTACATGGAAGCTCCTGTCAGGCATCATATCGGCTAAGATGAACAGGCACATGGGTCAATACATGAGCGGGACACAGAAAGGAATTGGCAAGAATACCAGAGGCGCAAAACACCAGCTACTGGTAGACAGAACAGTCTGCAAGTCTGCAGACTGCAAGACCAGACTGACCAACCTGTGCACTGCCTGGATTGATTACAAGAAGGCCTATGACTCAATGCCCCACAGCTGGATACTGGAATGCCTAGAATTGTACAAGATCAATGGGACCCTAAGAGCCTTCATCAGGAACTCAATGGGGATGTGGCGCACAACACTAGAGGCCAACTCCAAGCCCATAGCACAAGTCACCATCAAGTGCGGGATCTACCAAGGAGATGCTCTGTCCCCACTGCTGTTCTGCATAGGCCTGAACCCCCTCAGTGAGATCATTAACAAGACTGGCTACGGATACCGACTACGGAACGGAGCAGTTGTCAGCCACCTCCTGTACATGGATGACATCAAGCTGTATGCCAAGAGTGAACGAGACATCGATTCACTGATCCACACTACCAGGCTATACAGCAATGACATTGGAATGTCGTTCGGACGGGAGAAGTGTAGTCGGATGGTAACAAAGAGAGGGAAGGTAGACAGAACTGAGGGGATTGAACTACCAGAAGGCAACATTGCAGACATAGAGGACAGTTACAAGTACCTGGGGATCCCGCAGGCGAATGGGAACCATGAAGAGGCCGCTAGAAAAGCTGCAACCACCAAGTACCTGCAGAGGGTCAGGCAAGTCCTGAGGAGTCAGCTGAATGGTAAGAACAAGATCCGGGCCATCAACACGCCCTGCCCGTGATCAGGTACCCTGCTGGGGTAATAGGCTGGCCAAAGGAGGAGATAGAAGCCACTGACATAAAGACAAGAAAGCTCCTTACCATGCATGGAGGGTTTCACCCCAAGTCCAGCACCCTGAGGCTGTACGCTAAGCGGAAGGAAGGGGGCCGGGGACTGGTGAGTGTCAGCACCACAGTCCAGGATGAGACAACGAACATCCAAGAATACATTGGGAGGATGGCCCCAACTGACCGAGTGCTCAGTGAATACCTCAGGCAGCAGAAACCCAAGAAAGAGGAGGGAGACGAGTAACCATCATGGAAGGACAGGCCCCTTCACGGTATGTACCACCGGCAGATAGAGGGGGTGGCTGATATCCAGAAATCCTACCAGTGGCTGGACAAAGCTGGACTGAAAGACAGCACAGAGGCACTAATCATGGCAGCACAAGAACAAGCTCTGAGAGGTCCATAGAGGCTGGGGTCTATCACACCAGGCAAGACCCCAGGTGCAGGCTGTGTAAAGATGCCCCAGAGACAATCCAGCACATAACAGCAGGGTGCAAGATGTTAGCAGGCAAGGCATACATGGAACGCCATAACTAAGTGGCCGGCATAGTGTACAGGAACATCTGTGCCGAGTATAACCTGGAAGTCCCGAGGTCAAAATGGGAGATGCCCCCAAGGGTGGTGGAGAATGACCGAGCTAAGATCCTGTGGGACTTCCAGATACAGACGGACAAAATGGTGGTGGCTAACCAACCGGACATAGTGGTGGTAGACAAACAGAAGAAGACGGCCGTAGTGATCGATGTAGCTGTTCCGAATGACAGCAATATCAGGAAGAAGGAACACGAGAAGCTGGAAAAATACCAAGGGCTCAGAGAAGAGCTCGAGAGGATGTGGAGGGTGAAGGTAACGGTGGTCCCCGTGGTAATCGGAGCACTAGGTGCGGTGACTCCCAAGCTAGGCGAGTGGCTCCAGCAGATCCCGGGAATAACATCGGAGATCTCTGTCCAGAAGAGCGCAGTCCTGGGAACAGCTAAGATACTGCGCAGGACCCTCAAGCTCCCAGGCCTCTGGTAGAGGACCCGAGCTTGAAGGATAAACCGCCCGCAGGGGCGTGCTGGGTGTTTTTATATATATATATATATATATATATATATAGAGAGAGAGAGAGAGAGAGAGAGAGAGATAGATAGATAGATGTATGACTTACTTTGTCATATATTGACTTTATAGAATGAATGTGACAGATCTGTTTTCAAACTATAGCCCTCCTGAGCCCTCTGTATCCATTAACAAGTCTTGGTATTAATATGCATTGAGACGGCCTTGGATAATGCTACAAGCTTTTTCACCATGACTTATATTTACTTTAACCAGTCTTCCCTTAAGTGCTGTTTTTAACAATGCAGTCACTATAAATCATTTACCATACAGGAATACCTTTAAGGAATCATTTGCTTCGGAGACATTTGTGGTTGGTTTGATGCTGGCAAAAGGCATTATCAGAGTGACAGCATCGTGAGCTCCTCTGATGCAATATTTAATATATGTCACATAGCCACGCATTAGGCCAGAAACGCTCCATTGTTTTCATGTTATGCAGTCAGGGCTGACAATGGTTGGGCAGAGGCAGGACAGCGATAATTCAGCCAAAGAAAATATAAACCTTTAGTCATTAAACAATGCACGAATGTTCATGCCATAAAGGTATTTTTAGAACAATTAGACATACGGGAACAGAATAAACGTTTGAAACCAGCAGTGGTACATGTGAAGAACTTGTACATTTATACTTGGATATAAAGTTAGTGAAAGGATGAAGGAGCTAGACTGCTTAAATTAATTAAAAACTCTTTTCAGAAATAAAAATTGTTGTTTTTGGGGCATTCTTAAATATAGCATTTTCACATGATTTTCTTTTTTGTCTTGTGTCATAAATATATTTGGGTTGTTCAAAAAATAGTATTCTGAGTGCCCCACCCCAATTTATCAGATAAAATGTGATACATGTGTGAATAAACGTATACACATATTAGATGTGAACTGTAGATTAAAAATGGATGAAAAAGTAAGGAAAAGTTTAAGGTAGTTAAACAGTTAAAAGACCCTGTTCAGGTGATTGGAGAGGCTGACTGCTTGAGAAAGGACATAGACAATAACTTGGCCATGTATGGCTTCACAAAAGATTAATAATAACATTGTACAATTAATTTGAATGTCCCTGGAAGCCATTGAAGGAAAGCAAGAATAGGGGCAATGTGAAAGCACCAGCTAGTTTTTGTTAACTGAGTTGAAAATTGGACTCATATGAGTTTATATTTGTACCTAATTATCAATCATCAAGGTAAGTAAATTAATCCCAAAAAGGTTGATTCTGTTCATCTGGACGTAGTGTTTTCAACTGGAAAAATCACTTAAAAGTTCATGCACTTAACATAGTCCTACACTTTTGGGCCACTTTAGTACAAAAAACCAGACAAACAAGAAAACACCCACAAATATTTCAGAAAATGTGAGGTTTTGTTTGTTTTTTATCTTCTTGAAAGCAATTTTTTCCCTCAATCTTAACTAACTGAAGCCTTTCATTGAACTACCAAATAAAGAAATTGGTGCTCTCTTTTTTTGTCAGACACGTGGCAGCACTTCTGCTATTATTTTGTTTGTTTTTAACAAAATAAAAATGCAGACATAAGTGTACACATTAGTTTTTGACTACTAGTGAAAACTGTTGTCTTTACAAATAAGCCTCTCACTGACCTAACACAGCCAATCCCTCAACATGTTTGTACTCTTTGCTCATTTTGCCTTTATATTGCTCATTTTTTGCTTTTTAAAGAACTTATTTTAACATTTTACTTGTGGAGGCTAAAGGCCTGTTTTGTTGACAGCTATGGAGAAACTGAAAGCAAAGTGAAACCGTTCAAATATCTTTCGGGAAACACAAAATGACACGAGAGCAGACCGGCTGTGGGACTGGTCCCGCGTTCTTGCTTCGGCAAACGATCCCTGTAACTTCTAGCGTTCTGCTCAGCCTGAGTAATTGAGATGTGTAATAACTGTGACAGAGGGCATTATCTGACCCATTTTCCTTTTCTTCTCACATTGCATTGTTTATACATGCCTTCCTGTCATAATCCTTTATAAATCTCCAAAGTAAAAGCCCTTTGAAGAAATTGCCTCTTGTAGCGTGATATCCCGTGTAAAGGAGTTCTTTTTAATGACCAGGGTCTGACCTCATTTCATATGCATGAGCCTACATCAAAGTAGACAGCATCTGTCCAGTCTATGCAGCGCTCTTGTACTTGACAGTCTTTCACATCGGAATGACAAAGCACATACATGGAGCTTATAATTGCTTAATTAGGTTCAGGGCATGTAGTTTTACCTTGGACTGACCTTGTATGTTTTACAATTTACATTTTCATATTTTATTTTGTCATTACTACCAGAAAAGGCATCCATATGATTCAGTCAATTATTTAAAGTCTTCAGAAAATGAAAGTTAAATGGCTTATAATTTATCAAATCAGAATTGATGTTCACATCAGCAAAGTAGCGATTTATTTATACACCACCTTTCTAAAAAAAATTGCTTAATAGCAGCATCACCAAACAAGGGGAAAAAAAGAAACAGAAAAATGAAGTACAGAAATATAAATTAAGATTATCCGTAAGAGGAAGGTAAATTAGTCTAAAGTTTAGGATGGCAAACAGTGAATGCTGTTAGGAAGGTGAAGATTAAGTAGTCATTTGAAAATGATCCAAAATCCAGCAGTTGGTTTTGTTTATACCCTAAACACTAGATAATAATTATAATGCATAATAATATTTTGTGTTTGAACCACACAGCAAATAAAAAGTTTGCAGCTCTTCTTTTGTCTTTTAATGTATTTTAATGAGTTGCATCGCTGTGGTGTCTATGGTGACACTGTGATTCAGTCTCACTCTCAGTCAAATCGTGTCACATTTTTTTAATGTACAACAGCAGTTACCTGTTCTTTCAGTGATGTTGCTGCACCATTCTTCACTCGGCTCCCTGAAGCATTTTGGTTTTGTAGTTCTTTGATGCAGAAAATGAGTGGTTTGTTTGCTGGCTGTGTAATTACTGGCAGGTAACCGCTTGACCAGAGTGATGTAATAACCACATTAATACATATCAGCCTTGGCCACACTCTGCAAACCAATCTGACAACATGTGTATATGTGTGTGGCAAAGAACCTTTTACTAATTTCAGCAAAATTTAAAATGCTATTTGATAATCAAGAAATATGATTAATGCCTTCATGTAGCTCTTTTATTTACACTTAATATTTTTATAGTCATTGTATAACAATGTTTTGACTGTTTTCTTAGTATCTTGGTAACTTTTAGTCTAGTTGACTATTCTGATTACTTTTTTCTCATCTCATTGGAGGGCCACTTTAGTACACAAAACCAGACAAACAAGAAAACACCCACAAATATTTCAGAAAATGTGAGGTTTTGTTTGTTTTTTTTATCTTCTTGAAAGCAATTTTTTCCCTCAATCTTAACTAACTGAAGCCTTTCATTGAACTACCAAATAAAGAAATTGGTGCTCTCTTTTTTTGTCAGACACGTGGCAGCACTTCTGCTATTATTTTGTTTGTTTTTAACAAAATAAAAATGCAGACATAAGTGTACACATTAGTTTTTGACTACTAGTGAAAACTGTTGTCTTTACAAATAAGCCTCTCACTGAACTAACACAGCCAATCCCTCAACATGTTTGTACTCTTTGCTCATTTTGCCTTTATATTGCTCATTTTTTGCTTTTTAAAGAACTTATTTTAACATTTTACTCAACAACAAACAAATCCGCCCTAACAAAAAGCTAACTTCAAGGACCAAATTGTATTATATTTGAGATCCCTGCTTTAAAGTAAAGAATTGTTGCTTTGGACATACCTTACCATTAAAAATGTAACATTGTAACTTTTGTTACTGGACTGCTTTTGACTTTTTACTTGAATTCAAAATTTCAAATAACATTTTAAATAAAATGTTCAGCAAAATAATTTATTTAGACTTGTTTCACTTTCTCAAGCATGATATATCGTTTTGCCTATCAAATAGTTAGACATTCAGAAAAAAGTTCCCATTTCAGTTTAGTGTGATCAGAAAAAACAATCAGACTATTGGTAGCTTAAAAAAATAACACTAAGTATTACAATGCACCATTCTGCTGAGAAACCTTTGGTCACGTCATGGATGTCAATGTTATTTTGCCATTTACCTCCCACCTAAATATTCGTCAAGCATATCTCCTCATGGCAGCTGTACTCCCTGACTGATAGTGCAGGACTTCCCAGCAGGACACTGAGCCCCCACAACCCATCCCACCCAGAATGGTTTAAAGAATACAAGAATGAGCTCAAATTGTCCCCGCCCCCAAACTCTACAATCCCAATCTGGTCATACATATGCTTGATGCACGGGAATAAGTGAAATCAATGGAGACCCCACCATGCACCCAACAGAGGACCATGGCTCAGTACTCACAGATGTTTTTGGTGGACATGCACAAAGTTATGTAGGCAGTGGTGATGCTGTTACTGTTTGGTTTATATATATATATATATATATATATATAATTTGATTCAGAGAAGAAGGAGAGACTTACTTTGAAGAAGCAGTTACAGCACCCTAAAGCATACTGTTCACTTTATAGTGAAAAATCATTAACAGATCTCAGTCACATTACCTTACCTTTTAATGTGAAGTTTCAAGTTCAGACAAGTTCAGACTTATATCATATCACGTCTTGGATTTGGCAGCATTTCGGGCTTTATTAAACCTATAATGTGAGCACCACCTGCTAGCTCTGTGGGAACATTGTCAGCTTTTTGAAGTTAGTTATTGACCTCACTCTGCTCTCTCTGTTCCAACAACAGTTCAGGACCTCTGCCAGGTACTCTGTCTTTGTGGCAGCTCTTTGATGCTTAATCTAAACAGGAGTGTTTATGTGACTGAACCTTGATGAGGTCATCAGTAGAGCACGTCCAGTTGTTTTGGTTACGATAACAACAGAGTGTAAGCCATGTTCACAGCCAAAAGTGACCTACATCCTCATCTTTATCCTCTCTTTACTGTTTCGGGAGCACGTAACGCAAATTCACTTAATATTTATCGCTATGGACACTAACGGGTTTTCCTGTCTTTGTCCTCACTGCTCAGTCAGATTTACTCAATAACAGCTCTTTGAAAATATACCAAAATATTTTTTTTTCTCACACGTTGGACACATTGGTTTAACTCTCATTTAAAAGATTAAGAAAATTGTATAAGGTTTTTGGCTAATTGCTGTTTTAATTATGCCTTTCATATAGAAATGCACCAATCATCTAGTCATATTCAGCCATTTTTGTTAAAGTAAACACAGCTTAACCTTTATTAGCTTGGTCTGCTCAGTTTAGCTGGCAGTGTTTGAGGTACACAAAGAAGATGTACACATCACATAGTTACTCCACCACCAACTAGTGTTGAATATTCTGCAGTAACTTACAGTTAGATTGCATTTGTACCTCTAGTAAACTGGAAGCCCTGGAAAAACCTGGAGCTCATTTGAAGAAAATGTAAAAGTTTTTAAATGGTCAACGTTTTATGGAAAACATACATTGAAACTTCCATTAAAGGAAAGTCATCAATAGATGACAGTTGGTAGCTCCTGGAACAAACCAGGGATTTTTAGCCTGTTAGGTGAACTGTAGTTCGGCGAGTAATAGTCATACTTGGCAGACTTTTGAAAAATCTGATGCATCCAAGAAATTTGCAAGCAGTGTATCTGTGCTTTTTATTAATTTATTTGTTTACTTATCTATTTATTTTAAAAATTCAGCCCTAGTTTCTTCTTTCGGTACCTTTTTGCATTGTCTATAGGCGTACTTTTTTCTTTAGTTTGCCCAACAGACTTGTCTTTGGTGTTCGTGTCTATTGTAGCCTGGAGGCAAACTCTACAACATGATTCATGGGAATAAAAAATACAGAATTTTGACATATAAGTCTGTGCTGCTGGCAAACAGAATGTTATTTGAGTTCATGATGAAGAGCTGAAAGTATTTCAAACCACAGTAGTGAAGTGTGGTGTGTTTGCAGTCCGGCAGATGGTTGGAGAATGTTTAATTTCTAGTCTCTGCTCTCTAAAACTAATGACCTGATATTAAAATGGTGACGCTATTTTGGGCTCCAGATTATAAATTGTATACCGATCTATACAGGTGGTCCAGCACTGATTCCCTTTGTTAATCAGGCTGTCACTACAAACACATGTAGAACAGCACATCATCAAGTATAAGTCAGCAGAATACCTGACGGAGCGTCTCCTCTTTAATGGATGTATGAAGATTTTGGTCTGTGCTGCAGCTTGGGCCTTTAATCCCTGCACATGTTGTAACACACAGTGACAGAGGGAGGAGTGTACTGTATGTCTAGAGGTCACACCTAGGTCACCTTTCACAAAACCAAGCACAATTACTGCAATGACTCAATCTTCTCAGATAAGTTACGGAAAGCTGCACCTTGTAAAGCAGAGTGTTAAACTTTAAAGCACGTGCGATTACTCATAATTGCACCAGAAATTGATTTATTAGCTCTGTTGTGAAGCTGTGTGAGCTGAGTGCCATCTGACCTCCAGCTGAATTAATAATCAACAGACTCCCCGAGCAAGCAGATGTTTGAAGGTGTTGCCGTTTTATCGGGCCTGTAATGTGAACAGGCATGAAACCAGATTAAATTAAATGATGTGAGGACAGACAGCTGTGACACATTTGGACTTTGCTGCTTTCCCTCGTTTGTGCTAATAGCGGTTTATGTTCTCAAACACAAGAGATGCTCTGGTCTGTCTCTTCATAACGGTGTTTTTAGGGATTCGCTAAAGTACCGTCTTGGGGGAAACTTTTAAAGTGTTTTTCTGCCTTTGCCTGTTGCCTGAAGTAAATCGTAACAGTAAAACGGCCAATGGAAACAACAGCTTTGTGAACAACACTAAATCCAAAGCGGCTTTCCTGTGGTCACTACCAACTGTTTCTTAAGACATTTACTTTGAAGACGTCTGTGATGATTTCAGACCTTCGACACGTTTTCTCTAATAGCTCTTTGATTTCTTGCTTTGCCCTCTATGAGGTGTAGCCAGTTTAACAAAGAACTGATGAAGTGTTTATGATCTCTGAACATTCAGCACGAAGGAATTCAGACTACATGGAATATTTATTAGAGCTGTATTAAACCGAGGAAAACGTTTTTTCTCTGAAATCTACTCTTCAACTAATTAATGGGTCATGACTGCACTTTATCTCTAAGCCTTATTAACCTAACAAAAACCTGTGGCACGTTAAATAACTGTAATGCAGATATCATATACTATGTTTATACAGTACTCTGCAAAAGTCTTGAGTCACCCCTCATTTCTTTATACTTTGCTAGGAAAATACATAATAGGTGTAGCAGTTTATTGAAACAAGGATACAAGGATACATGGAAGGATACAAGGAAATACAGTATATAAGGAAAAATAAAAGTTTGTACAATTCTTTTTTTTCTATGCAGGTATGGTTTTGCTGCATGACTTTATTTTCATGCAGAAAAATGAAACTGATGCCTATAAGATGCTTTACGGATGGTATTGCACGGTAGATCAAAAAACTTTCTGCATTCGGAATTTCATCCACCTTTACTGGATCTCCAACACCACTGACTGAACTGCAGCCCCAAACCATGACAGAGCCTCCACTGTGTTTTACAGATAGCTGGGCACACTCACTCTCGCTGATGATGATTTAAACCAAAAACTTCAAACTTGGATTCATCAGTCAGTAAGAGCCGTTACCACGTTTCATTTGGCATATCTTGGCCTTTTCTTCCTATTTGCCGTCTTTAAGAATGGCTTCTCAAAAGCCACTGCTCCACCTAGACCATTTGTGATGAGCTGTGATGGAAAAGCTAGATACATCTCTTAGGTTCTGTGTCGGTTTTTGCTGGATTTTCCCTATTTCACAAGGACATGTCTGTCAGATATCGTTCATCTGCCTCAGACAGCTGCTGCAGAAAAACATTTTATTTCTGAAAATATTGGAAGTGAACTGAAAATGAGTGAAAAAACAGTCATGTCCAAAGAAAACCTTTTAAAAAGCCTTGAGAACTATTGTTCAAGACAACGTTTTTAAAAATGAAAAGAATGTCTGGCTCCTTCCTCACTTTTGCACAGTATTGTACATATCAATATTAGTATAGTTTAGAAAGAATTAAACTATATCACCGACTTCAGCTTAAAAACTATTGAAAAATAACTTGTCAGAGAGAAATAAATTTCACATGTCTTCTATTGCTGTTATTTTTCTAGTTTGATGGTGGTGGGGGTTTCATTGGGGGGTTGGTATTGGGCTTTGTGCAGATACCTTATCTGACCAGTATCACTTATGCAACTTGATACTCATAGGTGGGGCCGATGATGTTCTCAAGCTCATCCATTTTGCATGTTGTATCTGGTTATTAAAGTTGGAAGCTATTTGGATATGCTGCCACATCAATTACTTGTTTCACATGGTGTCAATAAGTAGATACTGAGTAACATTCAGTTAACATAAACTTTTAATAGGTTATGCACAGCAATCTCAATCAGACTGGGCTATCTCAGATCATCATCATCATTCCCATCAACTCCAACCAGTCACGGCAGTCATATGCCCCCCATGGCCCTGGTTCTGACAGTTTTTTCCTGTTAAGAGGGATTTTTTTCCTTCCCACTTTCACCAAGAGCTTTTTCAAATTAGGTCATCTGATTGTTTAGGTTTGCTCTGTGTTATTGTAGGAGCTTAACCTACGATATAAAGCACCTCGAGGCGCCTGTTGTTGTGTTTTTGTGCTATATACAGTGGGGCAAAAAAGTATTTAGTCAGCCACCGATTGTGCAAGTTCCCCCACCTAAAATGATGACAGAGGTCAGTAATTTGCACCAGAGGTACACTTCAACTGTGAGAGACAGAATGTGAAAAAAAAAAAAAATCCATGAATCCACATGGTAGGATTTGTAAAGAATTTATTCGTAAATCAGGGTGGAAAATAAGTATTTGGTCAATAACAAAAATACAACTCAATACTTTGTAACATAACCTTTGTTGGCAATAACAGAGGTCAAACGTTTACTATAGGTCTTTACCAGGTTTGCACACACAGTAGCTGGTATTTTGGCCCATTCCTCCATGCAGATCTTCTCGAGAGCAGTGATGCTTTGGGGCTGTCGCCGAGCAACACTGACTTTCAACTCCCGCCACAGATTTTCTATGGGGTTGAGGTCTGGAGACTGGCTAGGCCACTCCAGGACTTTCAAATGCTTCTTACGGAGCCACTCCTTTGTTGCCCGGGCGGTGTGTTTTGGATCATTGTCATGTTGGAAGACCCAGCCTCGTTTCATCTTCAAAGTTCTCACTGATGGAAGGAGGTTTTGGCTCAAAATCTCACGATACATGGCCCCATTCATTCTGCCCTTAACACGGATCAGTCGTCCTGTCCCCTTGGCAGAAAAACAGCCCCATAGCATGATGTTTCCACCCCCATGCTTCACAGTAGGTATGGTGTTCTTGGGATGCAACTCAGTATTCTTCTTCCTCCAAACACGACGAGTTGAGTTTATACCAAAAAGTTCTACTTTGGTTTCATCTGACCACATGACATTCTCCCAATCCTCTGCTGTATCATCCATGTGCTCTCTGGCAAACTTCAGACGGGCCTGGACATGCACTGGCTTCAGCAGCGGAACACGTCTGGCACTGCGGGATTTGGTTCCCTGCCGTTGTAGTGTGTTACTGATGGTGACCTTTGTTACTTTGGTCCCAGCTCTCTGCAGGTCATTCACCAGGTCCCCCCATGTGGTTCTGGGATCTTTGCTCACCGTTCTCATGATCATTTTGACCCCACGGGATGAGATCTTGCGTGGAGCCCCAGATCGAGGGAGATTATCAGTGGTCTTGTATGTCTTCCATTTTCTGATGATTGCTCCCACAGTTGATTTTTTCACACCAAGCTGCTTGCCTATTGTAGATTCACTCTTCCCAGTCTGGTGCAGGTCTACAATACTTTTCCTGGTGTCCTTCGAAAGCTCTTTGGTCTTGGCCATGGCGGAGTTTGGAGTGTGACTGTTTGAGGCTGTGGACAGGTGTCTTTTATACAGATGATGAGTTCAAACAGGTGCCATTCATACAGGTAACGAGTGGGGGACAGAAAAGCTTCTTACAGAAGACGTTACAGGTCTGTGAGAGCCAGAGATTTTTCTTGTTTGAGGTGACCAAATACTTATTTTCCACCCTAATTTACAAATAAATTATTTACAAATCCTACCATGTGAATTCATGGATTTTTTTTTCACATTCTGTCTCTCACAGTTGAAGTGTACCTCTGGTGCAAATTACTGACCTCTGTCATCATTTTAAGTGGGGGAACTTGCACAATCGGTGGCTGACTAAATACTTTTTTGCCCCACTGTAAATGAAACTGAATTGAATTGATTTAGCGTAAAGTTGTGAAACTGTGCTTTGTTTTCAAGACTGCTGATTGTCCAACTAAAGAAAAGTTCATGGGGTGAGAGCAAAGCAACCCACCAATCAGCAAACACTATATCTAGTACACTATACTAGATAATTTCATGTGCACAGAGGAAAATATCAACATATTCTGTTGTTGTAGAAAAAGTTCAGATGGCTTTTCTTTTCTCTGAAAGTCTCCAGTATGCAAAGCGATACTTTCAGGTCAAGAGTGGTTGGTTTGTAAGCTGAAGTGGTGGTCGTTATGTGTTGTTGTGTCTGCCCGGAGGAGCTGTCGACTCAAGTGTTTTTCTCCAAATCTGTCACATATTTCAGGAACAATTAGAGAAAAGAAAGTAAATTGTTCCCAGGCACTTGGATTGCTGTCCTCACGACATCTGCCACAGCAGTGCGGATGATAGATTCCTCCTTCATTAGCTAGGGGTGTGGGATTACCCAGTGAGAAGACATTAATCACCACTTTCTGTGGCAGCCTGAATGCACTGCGCTTTGTTAGAAAAAAAACTTTTTCCCCCCTCAATGTGTCACTCTTCTTCTGTGACAGGCCACAATCAATCATCTTGATTGACAGCACTGATGGGTTACACTGTTTACACAATGTGTAATGAAAGATCATGTTACCCGCTATTGTTGTTACTGAGACAACTCTTTTGGACCGAATCTGAATAGAGTGGGTGCTGTAGTACAAATTCACTCAAGCTTGTTTGCTTTCCCATTTTGTTTCCACAGCAGTTCGGCACTGTCCCTTTCACTCTCTCTTTCTCTGTACAAACACTCCAGCGATATATACACTGTGAGGGGGCCAGGTGCCTGAAATCCTATATCTGTGTGTGGGTGCATTTGTATTGCCAGTATGCACCAGAACATGGAAGAATATAGAGTGGTTTGACAAATTGCATTTCTTATTAGTGCCTCGTTATATCACTCTCTCGCAAACAATCAGAAATTAGCGGCAGAGTTTTGACACATTTAACACAGCCATAGTTTGGTTTAGTCATTAAATGAGAAATATCTTTATTTCTTATTTTAAAACAAAACTGCTACGAAAAAGGAAAATTAAAAGCTTTATTTATAGCATCACGTAAACAAGCAGGCTGCTAGGCTGAGTCACTGCCTAACATCTTAGAACCCATAGTTAACCGGCATTGTAAAAAAGCAAATTATAAATATTTAATTTGATTGACTAATATTTCTGGAACTAGCATTGGGGTTTTTTTTCTCAGTCAACTAATTTCACAACCCTAGTTTACACGTTAAAATTTTTCTTCTGATTGGCTCCTGAAACGATTTATTCCACCCCTCTGAAACTGATGAAGTTTAATTTGGGTCCCGCTCAGCGTGATTGATGTGTTTACATGGCACATTTGCACTCTGATTAGAATTGGAGTATAAGGCTTCATGTGGAAGTAGCTATTGTGTGAGCCGAAAGTTCTTCAAATATATCCAACTATGGGTTTGTTCTAACAATGCTGTCATGTCCTGAGGTAGCAGAAGTACCTTTTGGACAACATGTTTTCCACCTTCGTGAAGAAAGGACACAAATGACCTTTATTCTGTCTCTTCAGCACTCAGAGCAAAGGCGTGCACTAAAGTGATGTTCTTCTCAAGTTTTGTAGGTTTTAGTCTCTCTCTCTCTTTCCTCTGTCACCTCTAAATTAGGCCTACAAATGACATTTACCATAGAGAACCCCTTTCTAATGAGAAATGTATTAAAGCTTCAGGAGCTGTAATACCTAAAACACTCATACATCAGTTTAATGCAGACAGGTTGGTAATTGTGCTCCAAAGCAATCAATCAAAATCAGCCCAGGAGTTATACTTAGCCCTTCCTGATTGATGTAATGACTGTTTGTATTGATATTTTACTCGGATGATCACACTTTGACAGATGTGTGCACATAAACACACACGCACTTTCTCACACAGCTGCGAGTGCGCTCATGCCGTGTGGCCTCCGGCTGACACCGACACACCTGTGGTCATGGCATGGTCAGCAGAAAGGTCAGATGTCGCTGATCTTACACATCTAACTGAAGTGTTGATTCTGAAAATCCTGCCTCGGGACTTTTTAGTTATTATTATATCCACCTATAAGATTTCCAGATGCTTTGAAACATGTGAAATTACAAGAATGAGTAAGAATTTCTCATATTGATCAAACGCACTTGTAACCTTTAAAGGAAGTTTGTTTAATGACACATTTCTGGACTGGGTTTCTTGAAACAAAAACCTCAAGTAAATATTTGAGTGTTTTTCTTTCATGCCTGAGCAGAGCCAAAGATATTTTTAAGCTTTAAACAGTCACACTGAATGACTCATGTGGGAATCTGCCACCATTTGGAACTGGCGGACACGTCTCTCCCTCTTGGGCATCGTGAGATAAGCTGTATTATTTTACGTTTCCTGAGCGGCGATGGTGGTGTCTGTCCTGTTCTGGAATTAGGACGCTATTCACAGAATTTTATACACCCAATCATCTGATACAGCAAAGTACCTGTCTGACCTAAATGAAGGTGTGATATTTTATGTCCTTCCAGGCATCGGACAGCTGTGGAGATTGGTTTGCAGAAATATGATGAGAGGACATAAACCAACTGAACTTGCTGCCCTTTTCTTACATGTGAGCTTCTTGTCCTGAAGATGTTTCTTCAAGTGGAACATAAAGCAGTGTTATGCATTCTTGTCCTAAAAAGAGTGTGCTACAAAATTATTCTTTTTGCTATTGAGCCATTTGGCAATACGCATACGATAATGATGAAAGAATGCCGTCTCGGTGGTATTAATTCCTCTTGACACTGCACATAGACCTCGCTGTGCTGTTATAACCCACACGTTAAAGTGCCCTATCACTCTTACGTTAGGCCTAGTTAACCTAGTTAGGTTAGAGTCGACAAGACAAAGCACGCCAGTGACTGATTAAGATGGAACCTGTGGTGCTGACTGAAATAAAGCTATCTCATTCCCACCCACATGACTGCAGGGAGAGACATCAATTCTTACCTATCATCTTTTCCCGCAGTATATTTTCTCATTACAGTTATCTTGCATATACATACAGTGCATTAAAAGTCCTGTAAATCAGATCCTCTTCTTTTACAGGTTGGGCTCTAATAATGTAATGACGCTCTCTTGATTCATTATGGAAATGGGCTACAATGTCAAGGAGTTTGGTTAAATTCTCTGTAGATACATCAAGAGGATTTTACAGTATGGTAGTTTTGATTAAGCTGGAGATTATCACAGAGATATAGCGCTCTTACAAGAGACCCCTTTTCGGCTCCTCTTGGGTGGTCTCTCAAGATGACTTTCTCTCCGTGCCTGCCTCCTGCTTGACGACCATTGTGTAACACAGACAGAGCACAACGGCAAGACATACACTCCTGAGGAGAGAGCCACAAAACACACTCTGAAGCCTGAAGCTTTTTGGCATCTGCCTCGCTTCTTTAAAGAGACTGTTAAATATGAGTCAGCTGTTGTGCTCAGGACTCCAACAACAGCTTTAATTCCTCTGCCTCCCCCTCCTTTGCTTAAAAGGGGGCTTTGTGCCTGTAGGGCCCCCATCAGTTACCTGCTGACAGGCCGAGCATGACTGATGAGCTGCCCGAGGCGCCACGGTATACTTTGTCAGCTGCTCATAATTTATACATCTTATCTCCGTCAGAACAAAAGACAGAACGCGGCTTTATGGAAATGAAAACAGAGACTTGTTTAGACTCCTGCATGTGGAGCTCAGAGGCTTGTCTGGCTCTGAGCACTCCATAGCCATTCAGTCTACCCACACCTTGACTGTGTGAGTGTGCGTTTGTGGTGACCACTTAGGGGCCACGTGAGGTTGTTCTGGTTGTGTGTTTGGCTCTGGGAGGCAGGTGACAAAGACATGAAACACAAATATGCTTATACAGCATTAGTTGCTTTTATTTAAGGTTATGCTTTTGGTTGTGGGGATTCAAATGAATGAGTGCTATAGTAGTTAGCATAGCGGCTGGAAGAAGGAGAAAACAGACAGTGATTTCACATAGTGAGTCTCACACAGACCCAAAGTTTGGCTCTGGCTCAACTCCAGCTCTGTGCCCACAGAGATTAGACTGATATCAATCTTATCAGAGTATTTAAGTATACCTGTAGTTACAGATGAGCCTTTTGGCATTGCACATCAACTGAAATGACAGCAGTAACTAATGAAGACTTTAAGGATCATGCCAACACAAATCAAAGGCTAGTAAAATATTACACTACTACTAACTATGCCCTTCGTTGCATTAACTACTAAACTGGTAGCCAATATAGAATAGAATAGAATAGAATAGAATAGAATAGAATAGGGATGCTCGATTATGGCAAAAATGATAATCACGATTATTTTCACTGAAATTGAGATCTCGATTATTTGACGATATTTATTTAACCCTTTAAGACCTACCATAGAACCAAGTCCGCCAGAGCTTATATTATTTTTTTACATGCTATAGTGCCATTTGTGGGAGCATTTCAAGTTGCTATACATCAATACAACTGTTATAGCCCATATTTTAATAATATGTATGCATTAAGTCCATAGTAACTACATTAATTGCAAAAAAAAGTGCAATAAACTACAAAAAAATTGAAAATCGTTTTTGTTTTATTTTTTTACATATATTTCTACTTGGAGAAATTTAAGAGGTTTATCCCTCAAAACTTTAAATACAAAAAAGTTGCAAAAAATAGTTTACAACAACAGGAAATTTATTTTGAGTGTCTTCATAGTTTTATTTTGGAGATACAGCAATTTTTATATACTGCAGGAAAAACAAAAAAACAATCCTATGACGCAAATTTGCAAAGAAAACAGCAGGTGCATCAAAATAAACTATTTCCAGCAGTGCAATTCGAGTTCTAAACATCCCAGCAACTATTCAGAAAAGTATAGAGTCAAACATGACTTATAAAAACACCAGTATAGGCGTTTAAGGCCTACAAGTAAAAAAAACTACATTTTCCGCAAAAATGACGTTACTTCCGGTTTCGGGCAGGAAATGGCAGACATGCGATAGTTCCCGCTGACGTCTGTTTCAATGTGGGAAGTGTTACAAACAGCTGATCGGATTGGCTAAGCCCGTTTCTGGAATATTATGTTTTTGTTGCTGCAAGCGCTTTTTATGCAATTTTTGCAAAGCTATATGTGGAAGGAAACCGTGACCCAGGACAAGCTGATGGCATAAGATGTAAGTAGAACTCCTCTGGTTTCATATGCAAAAAAAATTATTGCGCTAGCTTATGCGGTTCTGGTTCTACAGGGATTTAAAAATAGTTATGCAAAACGGAGCATGCTGCTCTGACCGGCTTTAAAGGGTTAACTATAACAATGTATTGAATAATGACTTTAAAAAATAATATAAAACAGTGTGCAAATACTGATAACAGTGCAAATGTTTGCAATATAAGAAATAAATGAAAAATGTAAACATCTATGTTTAGTGAACTTTGCAGTGTTGCTCTGTGGTGCAGCTACGACATCGTAGCAAAGTTTACACACTGTGTCTACTTGATCCACGTCTGACTCCGCGAACCCATAATGTTTCCACACCACTGAAGTTTTTTTTACCTCTCTTTTCAACCAACGGCAGTCACTCTCCTCTCCAAATAACTTCTGCTTAGCTTTCCGAGCTTCCCTCTGGTCCTCTTAATTGTTGTGACGGGTGTTCGAAATGCAGAGAGGTGCGCTCGATTTGCCACGCGGAGCAGCGCGAGAGTAAAGCACGAGGGAGGGGCCAATAATCTGCTCAGTCATTTTTAATGATCGTTGAAAGCCCAGATCGTAATCGAGATTAAAATTCGATTAATTGAGCAGCCCTAGAACAGAATAATCCTTTAATTGTCCCACAAGGGGAAATTTGGGTGTAATAGCAGCAAGAAAGACACATATACAAACAAACAGTACACAAGACACAGAACAGAAACATACACAATTTTTACATATTTACATCAAGGACAATGGTTACCAAAAACAGAGTACTGTACCGTTATTAAATTAAATTAAATTAAATACAGATAAGAGGCAAACCCTGCTTATAGTGTGAATCTGTTGATAAAATAGTGCAAGTTACAGTGCTGATGTAAACCTCTATGTTTGTTGGGAGCAGTTTTGATTGTACAGTCTGACAGCTGCAGGGAGGAAGGACCTGCGGAAACGCTCCTTCATGCATCGGAATTGGAATTTTAATAACTATGTGTTAGTATATTTTCAATATACTAAGGCATGTTAAAACTATTATCTTAAAACATTGGTGTACCTGTGATGAGACTCAATACACCATAATGAATGGGATATTGATGGGAACCATGTGGTAGACATTGCAGAGAAAAGCAATATATCACCGCTTGTGGAGCTTTTCTGTGGTCGGGGCGGATTTTTCTGTGCTTTGGTCTATGATATTGAGAGTGATTTATTCACTGACTCATCCTCAACTACTTTGTCAGATTCAAATTGTCCTGCCAACTCTTTTAGTTTTGGTTTTCCCATGGCCTTAAAAACAAGGGATATGCACTCACTTGCAGCAGTTGACGTGGCTGCCAAGTCAAGCTGCTCATCCTGCTTTTGTTTTGCTCGGTTTTTAGTGCCTCATCAGCAATGAAATGCTGAGAATGAGAGTGCAGATATAATAGCCGGCCTATGGTCCTACTGGTATAATAGCTCTAGAAAACAAAAAGCAAAAAACTGATAGTCATAGCATTGTATGTGCCCAGACTATTACTATTCCCTTTACCTCACTCTTTGTTTCTGCTTACATAGAGCTTTTTATAAATGTTGTCCTTTGTGTAACTGAATTTTCTGACCTCTCACTGTAAGGTGAGTGTGAATAACAAAAAAAAGTGACTCTAAGCACACACAAAGGATGATATTTAAATCTTGTGTGTAATAAGAGAGCCATAATCCAGAACAAACAGGACTTTGAGAAGACCTCACCCAGACAGGTGTGTCTGCTGAGGGGATGAAGGATCGCATTATCCAGCTTCCCTTTCTTCTCTAAACGCTTCGTTTTTTTTTTTTTTGCATTTCACTAAGACAGGTCATTAAATGTTACTGGAGTGTCCATACACTTCTCTGATTCAGAACTGCAACAAGCAAGCCAGCTGTAACTATCAAGCAGAGGCATGAGCAGGCATCTAAACTGTTCCGCTGATATCCATATCTGTGTCTGGATTCTATTTGTTCACTTGGAGCTGGCCGGGCAGCGGATCATTTGCACCCCAGTGACAAGTACATCATCATCCGCCCGTAACCTTAGCTTCAAGAGATGATGCAGGCTTTGTTCTCCGCCAGGCTCACTTGGGGATGTTTGGCAGTGTGCTGATAGATATGATTATCCTTAATGTCAGTGCATAGCACCATCCCTGATAACAGATTCTCTCAGTAGAATCCACCTTGCTTATCTCGCTTCTGTGTTGTTAGACTGCGCCTGCCTTTCTGTGTGGGGAGATGCAATGTAGGCATTTTTTTTGCAGACTTCTGAGAGCTCATTCAGAGCACAATTCAAGAGAAATGTTGCCAGAATTTCTTGATGATAAGGATAAATTAACACTGTTATAATAATAATTAACTGATAGGAGCAATTACAAAGCTGGAAAGTTTAATATGCAAATATAACATTGAAATACTAGCATGTAGGTGACTCAGTATTGGCAATCACTCAGCAATTATCGTAGCAGGTACTACAGTTAATAGCTTTCAAAAAATCACCCGTTAGTGTTTTTTCCTCACTTATTTTCATCTTTATCTGTTGAAAACAAACCGTCTCTTTGTTCTAATGAAAAAAAAACCCCACCTTTTTTGTGATAATAATCCCTTTTCCAGATTTTTTTATGCTTTTTTTGGGAAACCGGTCTGTTTTGTTTAAAGCAGCATTAGCAGGAGAGAGTAGACAACCTCACCTGACACTTGCGATGGGTGTTGGTGGGTGTTGACATTGCAGTGGTAGTGAAGGGGGACGAGGAGGAGGCCTGAGGGGGAGCAGAGGATCCTGTTCAGCTCCACTCAGCAGCCCGGTGATGAGCCTGCAGGAGAGGACTGTGTCTGCAGATTAGAGCCAGGAGACGAGACAGGGGCCTGGAAGGGTTTGAGGATGGGGGGGAAGGCTGCAGACCTGGGAATGCCAGCTGCCAGACAGTTCACCGTGTGCAACACATGCCTCTCAGCACCTACTGTTCCACTATGCAAAGACCCCTTCACCATTAAGATGACAGAACAGTTCATATCCTGCGCCAGGTTGATAGATATGTCATATCTCTGAAAACCCTGTTTGTCTTCCACAGGTGTATGAGCTCTTTTTTTCCTTCCAGCAGACAGCGCACATGGCACTTTTCGACACTCTTTCCCTGATAGTGATTTGGCACGCAGGCAGTATCAAAGGGGAGATCTTTCCCATGCAATTATAGTAGAAAATAAAGGTGATGAGGTGTGTCGCACAAAAGAAAGCAAGGGATCAAAAGGGCTGGAATGAAAGCTGATTATAATAAAGGGGGTAGCTTCTACCAACTGAATGCCACAATGTGAACAAGCCAGTGGAGTTAGTAAACAAGCAAAAAGCATGTGCAAAAAATGCTAAAAAGAATTGTATTTAAATGCTTTTTAAATCTGTTTATTCTCTGGTTTCATCAGACAAACTTGGCTGCTGTGGATGCAAAAAGTTTGCCATTTAGTTGTCTTCCAGTATGGTGCGATCATTAGCAGAAAGCAGAAACTGTTAGAATCCTGAGTTGGGCTAGATTTTTGTGGGTGATACTAATAAAATTATATTTGAGTTTAAAAGAATGAACACTGATATATCTTTCTGTGGCTCCACTGGATGTATTTTTAACTGCGGTAAAGAAACATACTTAAATTTAGGGTCAGTGAAATTGACTTGATTACTGAGTAAGTCTCTGCTCTTTGTTAAAATGTGTTGAAAATTCAAAATGAGCATACTTCATATAGCATCCCAGCTTTTTACTTGGAGTCAGGGTTGTAAATGACCTCTAATCTGATTTGTCATTGAGTGGATTGACAATCACAACATCAATAACTTTATTTGAAATTCAACAACGTTTGGCCGTGCTCGCTGTTCATCATATGGATGGACTGCCAGTCTGTCCTTGGTCTAGATTGAAACCTTAGGAACTGCCGAATAGATGTTCATTCCTACAGATTGTCATGTTTAATGCTATAGTGACACTAGGGAAACTTAATTAGGGACTTAAATTCAGAGTCAGCTAGAACCTCATAGATTTGAAACAGAAATTCATCTAAAAATAAAGACATAGTTGCTGCAGAACAGACATTTAAATGCAAAATGACAGAATTGCCTGGAAACCTTGCTTTTACATAGGACTAAAACACAGAATGCAACCAGTTGGTAGCTAAAGTTGCCAGAGAGACACATCTCAGATCAGTTGTGCTCACTGGCACACAATGTCTCTGATTAATGGCAACCGCTATCTCTCTGGAGATTGCAGCATAAGTTACCTGGCAGTGCAAACCTTTGCCGATCAGTTTGAGAGTGACTGCAGTCAGACCAAGTTGGAATGCAACTGGAGACAAGTTGGCTCACTCATGCAATCCTCTTGCAATTGAAAGTATTCAGGGTCAGTTGGCCACTCCATCAGCTTACAGTCAGTTGTCGACAGTAAAAATAAATTAATGCAACTACTGATTTTTCCTATCCACAAGCAGATTGACATCTTAGTCTCACTGAGCCACAAAGGAGGACACAGAGACTGGAGTTATCCCTTGACTTCTATGTTAGCATTGCCATAAGAGTAAAATTTGTGTTTTGTGTAAAGTCTCCTGAAAAATATTGAATGAATTTCTGTGAAATTTAGTGTCTCATAGGCTTAATTGCTTTACCCTTATTATATGACCACCAGCAGGTCAACATTTATGTTCAACATTTAGGTATATTATATAAAAAGAAATGTCGGCCGTCCTTTATGAACATCTGCAGTGTCTGGAATATGTCTCACAGTGGCTACGTTTTTCCTGGTTGTCAAAAATAAGGGGTAATTGGTAATGAGTGGCCTCTCGCAAAGGCAAGTCTGTAGTTTTCTTCTTTTTTCTCACTGCTAATAATGCATGATTGTTCCCTGTAATCCACAGTACCGTTTCTCTTTCATCTCAACAATGAGATAGAAAAAGGAGATTTGCTGGCCAGGCAGCCCCATGCCATGCTTATACGGCTCAGCTCTCTCAAAGGGATTTATCCACTGTTGTTATGACTAATACTCTGTGGATTACAAGTTAGTGAGAGGTCACCGATCACTTCTGTTTCCTACAAATGAGACTTACGGTGCTTCATTTCGTTTTCATGCCCAGACATGAAAATTTACTACTCGTCAAAGTGGTGAATGACGGGGTGTAGTCGACACGCTACTCATTTGCCAAAGTCTAACTTGAAAGCCTTTGCCTTTGGACTGAACTCAAACTTGTCACTTTCTTTCATTTAGAGTAGAAATCTGCAGCTGCTGAAATAATGAATTAAGTTGATGGACAGAATTATAACAGTCTGGCTACCCAGCCATCCAGTGACATCCTGCTGCTCCCAAACGCTGCCAGTGATTTAGCACCTCACCCGGGCAAGATGAGGGAATTGAATTTATTCACAGGAAGGTGGCAGCTAGCACTGACTCATGGCCTTTATGCAGTGGACCATGTCCTAATTCATCAACAAACATGTCCTCCTTAAAAGGGCGGACAACACATACTTATTTGTTTATGTATAAAGACCTAAAACCCCCATTAGGTGATAACAATCTAGACGGTAAAGAGCAGGCTCTTTCATTAAACTCTGACTTGTGTCTGCTTTTAATCCTCATGAGTTGTTTCTGCAGATTTATGAATTTTCAAGTCGGTGTCACAGTAAAGTTTCTGGCCTCCAGTAACCTGCTCAGCCCCCCTCTCAAAAATAGTAAAGTCCTTAAAGGGTTGATAGGTTTTGGACTGATGCTTAGCAACAGCATTCCTATGCCTTAAGTAGCAGTAAGCCCCTCACTGCACCCTTTGATGTGGCTGTCAAGGCAGATTTATTTCCTCTTAACACATTGTCTTCTTGTCCACATACATAAAGGGATGAAAGAGAGTGATGTTTACACTTTTTTTAGTTGTAATTAAATTGTGTTGCTCAGGATTTTTCAGGTGATGTGAGACATACATGCTGGCGGATCATAGGGGGAGGTCTGACAAAGCAGCTTAATTTGATTTTACCAGCTGACACTTGAAAGCTGATGTCAGGCTCTTTTAAGGCCAAGTTGATGGCTGTTGTTCATGACCGCAGAAGCTGAGGCACGGGCAATGTTAATAAGTACCTGCTCAGAGAGCTAGAATAGGAATTGTGCAACTTTTTTTTTCTTTTTTTATCTGCACAATTCCTGTAAGAAAATAAAACTCCCCTTCAGTCGTTGCTGGTTCAGCAGCAGAGGGAGGGAGGTTATTCTTTCATCATATGTAACACTGAAACGCCCTCGGTCGTGCTGTAAAGTAAATAATAGCTGTGAAAATAACAACACAAGCTTTCAGATCACTCACTAGCTACTTGCTATCTGACATATGTATTTACAGGAACTCTTAATACAGTGGTGTTAAAGGCCGCACTGTGTTTAAAGCTTATTGCAAAGCAACACTTGACGTCTTCTTGGCCAGCCTTCCTGCTGCATGTCTCCAGTGAGCTCTGACTAACTCTCCGTTTGTTCTCGTCATTCTCACATGGGAATCAGGCAGCTGGAAAAGCACTTGTTCTTTGTGTTTTGTCAGACAGCCCACTCTGTCCTCAGCTACATGTCTTTGGGGGAAGATGTCCAAGTGTGGCAAAGTACCAAGAACTTCCTTCAAGGGACCAGAGAGAGTCAAACCCCTGTCCTTGTGTTTGACAAAGGTCTGTGCACAAGTTATCCGGTCGTTAAGTCTGATGTCACTAGCCGTGTCTGGGCCTAAACTCCGCTGCAGGTCCATATATCAAACAATCAGGTGTAACAATTGAGTTTAACATCCAGGCATCCATGAAAACGGAATTTATGACATTTAACGGAGTTAGAAGTTAGCAGGAAGTTAGCTCGCTAGCTTCTATCTAAATACAATATAGCATGCCCTGACTGCGGGGTTTTGGAAACAAATTAAAATGTACAGCTCTGTTATCACTTGCAACATAAATGAAGACAGAAAACTAAAAAGCAGTGATGTTTGTAGGGTTACTGAAGTTTGGCTAGCTGGTATATAATGATGTGCTACGTGACCGCTAGCGACACAGCTATGTTAGCATAATATAAACAAGCTAACTTTTTTTCCACTCGATAAAAGTTACCGTGAGTGTTCTCGGTGGTCAGGAACAAATGTAATCGCATGGCAGGATGCTGTAAACGGACCAGACTTCAGCCAGGAGAACAACTGAGATAATTCATCCACAATACGAGGTTAGTCATTCATATACTGCTGCATGGGCTGGGCTGTAGTTACATCCTACGGTTTTAAAAACTGAGCTTAAATAAATGATTAGCGGTAATAAAAGCCGAGGGAGGTCAACAGGGATCACTGACTGTTTAGGAGCCTTTTGAGATTAAATAGAAGAAAATACAAAACCTTAAACATGTTAACAACACAAAAGCCATATTAAACGCAGACTACTTTAGGCCTGGAAGTAGGATTCGTCACATCATCACTTAACGACCGGATGGATACATGAGTCTCAATATCACCTCAGTCCCATTCACCAGTTAAACTCCAGGCATCATTATGATTTTAATGTTGCACTTTTTATGTTGTCGTGGATAATGTTTTAGTAAATAGTCGTCTGTTTCATTTTGTTTAATACTTGTCTGTATATAAATTAAACTGAGACAGAGGAATTTTAGCCTAATAAATTCAGTGTCTACAGGCAAATATCTTTAAACAGTATTTTGAAGAATCAATTAAAAATCCAGTTTTCTGTTTCTTCTTGTCTGGTAAATCTCAGTAACCCTGGTAATACTTCATCAAATGCTGATACTGAAAAATTGTTTTGTTTGTTTTCAACAATGTACCGGCCTTTTATTAGGTACGCCTTAATAGTGATGGCTTGGGGCTGCTTTTGCCTTGAGAACCGCTTTAATATTTCAGGGCGCAGATTCAATAAGGGTCTAGAAATAATCCTCAGAAATTTTGTTCGATTTTCATAATGACATGATAGCGTCACACATGATGGGAATCTCCCATTCTACCGCATCCCAAGTGTGCTCTGTTAGACTGAGATCAGGTGACCGCGGAGGTAATTTGGGTGCAGTGAACCGTTTGTCATGTTAATAGTTCTTCACACAAAAATTAAGTTTGAGATGACTAATTATGTGAACCAGGAATCTAATAATACATATTTTAGGTAGATTGCTAGCACCACTTTGGCAACAACGATTAAAAAAACCTTCTCCATCTTCATTTTAAATTAGACAAAAATGTAATTTGGATATTAAATCGATGATGTACACGTGAAGGGAAATTCTGAAGGCTTTGACATGTCAAAAGATAGATATATATCCTCTATACCTCAATCAGCTGTTGGTTAGGACCACTGGGAAGCCACAAAAAGCAAGTTAGTAAAGCATATCCTGATTGATTCCTGTTCTGGACACTACTTTACAGATATTATTAGGTTGTATAACAAGCATTGAAACAGCAGTTGAGCAAAATGTTTACGGAGACCAGGAGCGATGAGCCTGTTTCTCACAGGCTTCTACAAAACCAGACGTCATTTTGCTTTTGCCTCAGAGTTTAAGATTGTGGTTCAGCGTAGGCCATCATACATTCAAATAGTTGAGATACATTTGTCATTTGCTCAGTCTCCTTCTGTTCCCAGGAGCATCTTCAAATTTAAAGCACCATCTAGTATTTTACTGACAGACAATCTTTCTCCAAATCCAAGGTTGTGATATATCACAGTGAGAATTTCTCTTGCTGCAGAAAAATGGTTTCTTTATTCACTCTGATAATAACTTTGACCGCTGACAGCGAGTGAGCCTGGCTTCCTCATTTTATGTGAAAATTCTCTGTACATGAAAAGAGAAAGAAACATCTTTTCATTGTGACGTGTAGAAGCCAGCTAGAGACACGATTTAATGATAGTATGTATGTCTACAACTCTGACAACTGACGAGAAGTGGCATTTCACTGCGTCTTATAAGGTAATGTGGAGTTTTCATCTGAAGAAATAAAACTTGAGTTTGCATCCAGTCTTCTCACCACAGCATTCTCTTTTTTTATTACTAACAAATATGTTCATTTAAATAGATTTTTTTTGTGTCTGAGCATGTGTCTCTAGTGATCATGTGTATTTAGATTTCCACTGTTGTCTATATAAAATAAAATAAAACATTATAATTCCCATCTCACCATTATGCAGTCCTATGAAAACCCAAGTCCACCCTTACTGTGTGGCAGAACAGATTAGGTTTGCAAAGTTGGATTTGAAAAAACTACAAGACTACTAAGAAAGTTTTCTTTTGACAGATCAGACCGAAGTGGAGATGTTTTGCAATAATGCACAGTGCCACATTAGGGCGAACCAAAAACAGGACATCGGCACAAACACCTCATACCAACTGTCAAGCACGGTGGTGGAGGGGTGATGATTTGGGTTTCTTTGTTAGACACAGGACCTGGGCTTATTGGAGTCATTGAGTCAACCATGAACTGGATACTGGCTCCGATTTGACAATTTGGACTTACCCAAATATTTCTACATGCTATTCAACTAGCTAGTTGGCTCATGAACCAAGATACATCGGCTACAAATGCCGAGAGCACGTGATTTCATGACAGACTGAAGTGACGTGTCGTGATCATTCAGAGTTTCTGTCGACCCTGATGTGACGGAGGGGATATTGGACACAATATGGCTTTTTTTGTGAAAAACGTTCCCCCTCTGCATGGATCTACATTTTAATAAATACAAAGTTAATAAAAACACAATTCTGTTATATATAGCAAAACACTTTGCAGACCTCTTAGTCATTTATTTTAAGAAACACTCAAGAACTCAAGTTCAGAAACAAGTAGGTGCTTTTCAAAGGCCTACTCGTTTACAGGGTAGTTGCTAACTGTGTGACTGTTTTTTGGGGTAGCCGACAGATTAATTGTATAGATTATGCAATGAAAGTGAAACAAAACATTTAAGTAATGTGCAGCTCTGTTGACCAGTGGGTTTGTCACGGTGAATTGTCTTTTCAGGTATATGTGAACCACAGACAATCTACAAATATTTATCCAGCTGCTTATATTACTCTTTTATTATATTTAAGGAAGGACAGTCCATAGTAACAAGGTAAACAGGCAACAAGAGGTCCTAAAATGTTTCCCTTAAATTCCTTCTAGTTCACCGCACAGCTTATTTTTAAAACCTGCAGAACTCTGTAAAGAGTGCAGCTCTGCATCTGAGGAATGTTTGTTTAACTAAACCTGTGATGATTCAATGCTTAATCTCCAAAGAGCAGACAGCAGAAGACAGTCTTGTGTCTTCCAGTATGGTACTTTGATAAACAAGATGCCTCCGCTCAGCGGGACCGTCTTCGCAGTGGGGCTCCGTTGTAGACCTCAGGATAATCAAAGCTCTTGTTTGGAGATGTGAATGCCTAGTTTTCAGTTTGGACATCCCCAGTAATTTCTCACCACTAACAAAGCAGCCTGCTGCCTTCTGTGCTGAGTGGAATCTGAGATTTAGATCTAAAGACCTTATTTGAAAGTGTTGGTCATGCATGCAAACAAGGGGGTGCTATGAAACCATGCCCTTTGTCTGACACACAATAGAATTTCAGGCACTAGGGAACAGCTTGGATCTCCATAGAACTGGCATTACTTTCATGTCAAGTGACACTGAAGGCAATAGAGTGACCAAGTTCTCAAAAAAAAGCCTCCACGCATTCAGCTCTTACGCTCTCCCTTTTTCTCATCTGGTCTTTCAAAATGGCTGGATTGGGACATTATTTCATATTCTTTTAAAGTGGTGCCAAGCTATTCACACAGCATCCGCTTTGATCAACACTCTGATTTGTAGGGTAGAGGCTAATGGCTAAGACCTGTCTGGTAGCATTCTCCCTAGCATATGGTTACAGTAATCACATCTATTCAATACAAAAAGACAAAAAACAATGACTTTCTATCTACTTTATATTTATTGCTCCTGGACATTTATTTAGACATATTAATGCTCTGACCTCTCACAGCAGGGAGTGTAATTAAATCTTGTCACACTGCTTTTCGGGTTAAATGTTTTGCTTTTCTGCCTGTTTTTGATGGTAAAGAAATCACATTTAACAAGCTAAATCCATAAGCATACACAGGCGGTAGGCAAAGGCTGCTGCTAATATTCATTACTAAGAATGATTTAATTAGGTGTTTTCAACAGATTAATTCTCGATTTAGTCTGAAAAATAAAAGAAAATGGGGAAAACGGACATTGCAATATTTCAACATGCAGCTATTCAAATGAATGTATATACAGTGTAAATCTTCACATCTCAGAGTTTCTAGCTTTTTCCATAGGTAGCAGCTTTTGAAATGGGCCTGCAAGTGAAATGATAATCAGCTAATTGCTGTATAATCTAATTTAATCTTCACTGTAGAAAGCTGTGTATATATATATGTATATAACCAGAGGCAAACACACTTGAGATTCTGGTCTTTTACATTTACTTTGTTGGAGTCTTGGTTTTCATTTTGCTAGGAAATGGCAAACTTCAACAACTGTTTTTATTTTTATTTATTTATTTTTTATTTTTTGAAGCTGTGCTTGATGCCTCTGACAAATAGAGGACTAGATTTAAAAAAATTTCCTAACCATTTCTTTTAAAAAATTGTGAATTCACTGCTACTGATGCAAAACACTGAAAAAAATAATAAAGAACAAACAGACTGAAAGAAAGACTGACAAGTGAGAGGGGGTACTGGAAAGAAAAGGTGAAGTGGGAGGGGGAATGGGAGGGGCTGTGTTGTTTGATCAGCAGAAAGTGGGGGGGAGGAGGCTGAAAATCCCTTGATGCTGATAGTGGGCAGTGGTTTAACCCCCCAGAGTGATTGACACTTTTGCCACTCCACTATGGGCCAAAGGAGGGCTGGTTGGAGATTGGGGGTGCACGCAGAGAAGCCTGTTCCTGCCTTTGCATTTGCATCCTCTGACCGTGGGTGGTTGTGTTAATAATGTGGCAACTGGGAAGATTAATTGTGGACAAGCAGCAGGATTACGAGGGTCTTTGTGGGAGCAAAGGGAGCACTGGTTGGGAAAGGCCTGTGATCTGTGAGGCTGAGAGGAAATTAGTCAGGGCAGGCTGGAGCTGCCTTTTACCAGCGTACCTAAGGAAATGAAAGACTTGTGCAAAGAGGATATTGAAATAAGTAGGCAGAAAATTGTTGACATTCTTGAGAGGCCAATATTATTAATATTCATTGTGCTAATGTGAATGCAAGGAAGACAAAAACTTTGTGAAGGGAAAATATTTCCCATGACACTGAGTGAAATACGTTGTTTTCTTGGAGTGAAAAAAACATAGAATGCAGATTTTTTTTTTCCCAGATAATCAAACATGAGATGTGAAAATTGGAATAAGTGTCCATCCAGGACAACCATGAACAAAAGGCATATGCAGGCTCCTGCAGCTGTGTCTCCTTTTCTGTTGAAGGCAGAAGTGAAAGAGCAGGCCAAGAGTCTCATGCCACCTGTTGGATTGTTTACACATAGCAGCATACATTCAGTCAGGTACTCATCTGGTTCCTGACCCTCGTTTGACCTTTTTATCACCACGTTTTCTCACAAAACTTGATTTATTTTATGCTAATCTTGACTTGTGCATGCAGTACTTTCATACATTTTTACACTCTAAGAGAAACCATCTTATCTAATTGGGTTTTAAGGGACTCAAGCATCTTAGCAATATGAAAGAAGCTGCGAGAGCGCAAACAGCAAACTCTCACAGCCTCAAATGCTTTAAACATCAATTTTCAGCCACACAAGAGAATTCTCACTTCACAACCAGCATCGATGTTTGGCTGCTTTGCTAATGGCTTTCTCATCAGTAATCATTTTTTTAAAAAAAAGGTAAGCATCTGGACATTCAGGCCTCTTAATTAAAACACTGGTGTTTTTCCAATGTAAGAGAAATCATGAAAAATGGCCTGTCATGACGAGTTTCTGTAACCAGATGACAAAACTGGATGGCTAGAGGAGGCCAAAAACACCGGGCTTAATAGCTGTTAATTAAAAGTAATCATTTAAAGCAAAATCATCGTACTCACATAGCATGGCTTAAATGTTGAGCAATATATAAGCAGATTGCTTGTTCCTGTTTATTCTTGCTTAATTTCAGACATATTGACCAGTCTCCAAGCAGGAAAATGATCTATAGCTTAATTTTTCGTGTTTCTTGAGCGCTTCTGAGAAAACTCAGCGTATACAGAAGCCAATGTGCTTGTTAATAACAATACACGCCATAGTGCCATGTGATGGTGCAGAATAAGATGAGCATTACCAGATTTCCAGCAACTTTTGCCAGAATCTGGAAAGATATACAGTTGTAAAAGTGTGTGATGTGCTTTGAAATAAATTCCTAATACACCGAGCCTTGGTGATTTGTGGTCTCTGAGCTGAGCATCTGAGATGTAGTCTCGTATTTCAAGTATGTTTTTAGTTGTGCCAAGACGTTGCACCACTCATTATTCTCCTCGGATTTCTGAAGCACCATCGTTTATCAGAGAGATTTATTGGCATATGGACTTCCAGATGTTTTGAGAATCTTTTCCAGAAGAAGATTGTGTTTTAAATGTTAGACCACAATCGTGCTGTAGACATTTTTATTTCTAAGGAGAAACATATGGGCTTGATTAGTTTTGAATGCAGTATTTGTTAAAGAGAGTTTTTGTCCTAATTAAGCTAAATGCACAGAACTTCAGTTTCTCTCCATTTGCTCTACATAATAACTTACAATTCTCTCAGATAAATAGCAATGCTTTCCATATAACAAAAACACATTTCAAAACGTGGTTACGGACCTCGCCATGCTAACAGCTGCAAGTTTCCCAGGCTTTGGGATCTTCTGCTCTCGATATTGTCCTTACATGTCGACAGTTGTAAAAACCACCGATGTGTAGTTGTTTTTATTAAACATTTTTGGTCTCAGGGACCCAAGCATGACAGGCTCCAATGCAGTGATAATATTAACGCCACTCCTACCCAAGTGAGCTCATGCATACACCCGGATATGCAAGGCATAATATTAACAAGACCAAATCAGTTGTTTTAGCAAACGCCCCCAAATAGCAAATGTTTACAGTGGAGTTGCAACGAACTCTAGCAGCCATAAGAAATTTTGCTGGGAGCAAAAAGCTGAAGGTGATGTTTTATAGAACAACAAATACCATGGCTGTGTCTGCAATCACTCCTTATATCAACACTGTTTAATGTATAGCAAGCGGTGACTGAATGAACCGAGTGTTTTGACACTGTCCACACATGGAAAAGTCTGGGATGAAAAGTCCACCCAACATTAGAGAAAACATTCATTTTCTTTAGGGCCCAGTTACACACTGGGAACCAGTGGTTGCTACAGAAAAATTTGTGTTCCCCTGACCAGTCATCGAGTAGCTGCAGGTGATCGCTTGCCAGGGGAAATTGGTCGTAAAGAAGCATTTTTCTGCAGTCTAAGTCGTAGTTCCTATGGAAGACGCTGGTTTGCCACTGGTTACCGATGGCTCACTAAACTGTACTGAAATGGATGGATGACGTCTAACTTTCTGCTTCTAAATTCAGATAAAACTCAGGTTATTGTACTCCACCCTAAAATTCATAGAAATATGGTCTCTAACCAGATCCTTACTCTGGATGGCATTACTTTGGCCTCCAGAAACACTGTGAGGAATCATTTTTATCCAGGATGTCCTTCAATGCATTTATTAAACAAATATGCAGGACTGCTTTCTTCCATTTGTGCAATATCTCTAAAATTAGAAACATCCTGTCTCAGAGTTATGGTGAAATACTAGCTCATGCATTTATTACTTTTAGGCTGGACTACTGTAATTCATTATTATCAGGATGTCCTAAGAACTCCCTGAAAAGCCTTCAGTTTATCCAAAATGCAGCAGCAAGAGTACTGACAGGGACTAGAAAGAGAGAGCATCCAAAAGAATTCAAAATCCTGCTCCTCACATACAAGGTCTTGAACAATCAGGCCCCATCTTATCTGAATGTCCTTATAGTACCGTATCACCCGATTAGAGCACTTTGCTCTCGCACTGTGGGCTTACTTGTTGTTCCTAGAGTTCCTAGACACTATCTCTACATTTAAGATTAGGCTTAAAACTTTCCTTTTTGCTAAAGCATATATTTAGGGCTGGATCAGGTGACCCTGAATTCCCCCTTAGTTATGCTGCAATAGGCATAGGCTGCTGGGGGATTCCCATGATGCACTGAATATTTCTTCTTCAGTCACCTTTCTCACTCACTCTGTGTTATTAGACCTCTCTCCATTGACTCATACCTGTTATTAATCACTGGCTCTCTTCCAAAGCGTGTCTTTTGTCCTGTCTTTCTTCTCTCACCCCAACCGGTCACAGCAGATTTTCTCTGTATGTATTATTATAGAGTCTACATTTCAATATAAAGCGCCTGGAGGTGACTGTTGTTGCCATTTAACGCTGCACAAATAAAATTGATTTGAAACAGCGAAGTATCCAAGTAAAAGTTTTTGGTTCTTTGGAAATGTATTGTGTTCAACCTTAATTTTGCTTTAACTCTTTCCCCCATAAAGACAACATTTGGGGACCTCCCCTGCACCATTAATAGTGCGGTTTGACACCTCAATATATATCAGTAGAGACGTGGTTTGAGACCATTATAATACAGTAGGTTTGGGGTTTTTCTAAAGGTAGCCCTAGTAAACGCCATGAACCCTACTCCAAGGCAGAGATCATCCTCACTAACTTTTGATGCACACCCAATCATTTTATTTTGGAAGCAGGCCTGAAATATTACAGAAACTGCTCAGTTCTCAAACGAATAACAAGGATTACCCCTTGTAGGTGCCCGAGGCAGTTTGCATAACGCTTTTTCAAGTTTCACTACCACCTTCCATGTATACTATGGGTATTCCCAGCAAACTGGTCACAATGGAAACCATCACAATAAAGTTTCTGGTGCAGCACCCTCTTTGTCATTGATTTCACCCAGTAACAACCAGCAACCTCCAGCAGTCACTCACCAACCAGTTGGCGAATACGCATTTTTTCCCTACCAGCAAGAGGCTGACAGGAGTGTCGTCGACTGGTCTTGCAGCCTGTGTGACTGAGGCCTTCGCTATTTTTAACTATGATAATGAAGGTCCTGTAATTTAATGAAAAAAGTAATTTTAACCCAAAATATGTTTATTCTTCTACAGTGACAATGATATATGAAACAGATGATGAATTCTAGGAGCAGGAACAGCATGTGTACTTGTTTAAATTTGGGAGAGTAGTTAAATTTTTTTGGTTGCCTGTTCTGATTATCCACAAGGACCTCTGTCAACACATTTTACTGAAATTTATGTTTTACGGACAGCAAATGCCCATGACCCTGATACGAACAAACAGAATGAATGGATGGATGGGTTAGCTGACACTGTGGTGTGGCTGTATCTCAAAACCTCTGCATAAACCCTCGGATTGGAATTAAAAAAAGAAAGAAAAAAAACGCTGGTAAAGCTCACTGGGCATCGCCTCGATTCATCAGGGTTACACTGAGGATAATACATTATGCCGATTTAACTCTTAAAAATTAACCTTAAAGTCATCTCTTTGAAATGATCACCACTTTTTCCATTCCAGTACATTTCCATTAGTACCGAGACGACAGCTATTTAAGTAGTGGGAAGTTAAATTGTGCTTTTACTACAGTAATGGACTTCAGCAGTTGTAAAAAAAAAAAAAAAAGAAGAAAAAAAGAAAATGTCATATGCATGAGAATAAGTGAATACATATTACATTAAGAGAACTTTGAAGCAATGAATCCTTACAGACGAGTAGGAAAAACTATCTTTGTGCCCAATACCATTAAAACAAAGTTTAAATCTGACCTATGGGTCTGCTCACAAGATATAGCTTGTCGATGCATCACTGATCATGAACCCAGTGATGAGATTACGAAGCTGCTGGATGGAAGCTAAAAGAGAGCAGATGTACAGTATCAGCTGACTTTGCTTTCTTGCCTGTTTTTCTGAGAGTATGATTTGATTTTTCAATTACTGTTTCAAGTTTAAGTGAGCCAGCTTCACAACTAATGCCTCATTGTTTGGAGGTAAATGGCTGCTTCCAAGAAGGCAGCACAAAGATTTAGTCATTTAAGACGAAAAACAGGAGCAGTTGTTTATGTTCCACGATACTGAAATAACCTTGGGAGTGGAGATAAGAAGCCATGGGGCCACTTCTGTTGTCACTAACAAAATGTGACATTTGGGCATTAGAGCTGTTTCAAGTCAGTGTGCATAAGAAATTTGGATTTGAACAACTGGCTCTTTCCATCTCGTGCCTCGTGAACAAGCAGAAACAGGTTTGGCCTGGTGCTTATAGTAGTTGTATCCATAAATTATCATCAGAGAGCGAGCTGCTGTTATTGTACAGCTTCACCCTCTTCTCATTGAGTTTCAGATCATGTTCCCCTTTTCTCTCGCTCATATCTCAGCTGCGACTTTGTCATGCAGCCAAGCACGTAATATGCTCTGAGCTCTGTATCATGTCCAATTATAATTAGCTTTGTCAGGCCTGAGCCCTACAACCCTCATGCAGATAATATGATAATATGTCTTCATAACCAAGTGACCTTACATGTGCAATATTTCTCTCCTTCTTAAGATTGCGTGTCAATAAAGTAATGGAGTCTGGGAGGTAGTGGCAGGGGAAGATTTAGATGATTGGGCTCTCAGGTGCAGTGATGTATAACCGTTATTATTCTACCTGTCGGCGTAGTATACACAGCTGGGCGCAGCATGGCGGTGGCCGGGAAGAGAGCTGGGCTTTCAAGGGAGGCCTTTGTTAATAAGCCTTTAATCCTTCGTTAAAGCCCGCCGCCGGGGGACGCGTTCTCATTTTCATTCTGTACATTTGGAGCTGAAGTAACAAGTTTTACTATGAAAGTGCTACATTGTTGTAGATATCTCACTAGTAACTCTGTTGGAATTGATTATTCTTGCTGCTAACAGATGTGGATTTGTGACATGGTCCAGAAAAGTGGGCTTTTCCGCAAATCGAGTCATCATTTGAGTGAAAATTTTGTCATTTAATTTAGTCTGTTATTTATTGATGCTTCTAAAAATCTGACCAAGTGCAGGAGGCGAATATAAAGCTTCATCAGTTCAGTTCAATTCAATTCAATTTTATTTATATTGTGCCAAACCACAAGAAGAGTTGCTGAAAGGGACTTTATATTATAAAGTCAAGATCCTACAATGTTAGAAAGAAAACCCCACCCACTATGAGTAAGCACTTGGCAACAGTGGGAAAGAAGAACTCCCTTTTAACAGGAAGATATGGTTTAGCTAACAAACTTTAGCTAACATACTGAGTTGTCTGCATGCTTGAAAATAGCAACAATCGTAATATATTGATTGTTGCACATAAATCTGTATGTAACCCATCTCCTCTTTAACGACTGATCCACCCGGAATCAAACTTTGGACAATTTTCCCACATACATTCAGTATTAACATTTATTTGGTTTTTCTTAAAGATTTAGAAGAAAACATAATTCCTTTCATTTTTATATATATTATATCTATTTAATTGTCCCCATGCAAATGCAATGTTACATTCTAATTTTGCGTTACTTTCACGTGTCACATAACATAACATAACAGTCAAAATCTACAATTGCCACTAAATACAGAATGAACACTGCCTGAAAATGTTTGCTAGTAATAATAATAAGCAATTTTCTGACCTTGACAATTGAACCTTTAATATTTTTTTTTTTACATATTTTGTACATTAAATTAAAAGTTGGATTAAAACATGATATTGCAGTCAATAATAGTCATTTGCTGCAACCATAAAGCTCTTCCCGAACATTGACATTTCTTTGTCATGAGTAATTTGTGCAGACTAAACTCTTGCCCATGGGTACAGACGTGTGCAGTCATGCAGACATTTTGCATTTCGGGTAGTAACAGAGGTCAGCTGAAACACCAAACACATTGGCAAATATGTAATAGCTGTAAAATTCCCATACACTGTTGCTTCTCGCCCTGCCCTTCTTGCTCTGAGGTTGATAGAAAGAACCGGACAAGAGAGGCTCTTTTAAAGGACTGAATTCCTGACAAGCGGCGGTTTCACTAACACTGACGCAATGTAATGAGGAAGCCAGAGGTGAGGCCTATCTCGGCACGTCTGTGCGGATTTCCCTGAGTGATTGATGTGTTCCAGTCAAATGAAGCATTGGGCTGAGTGATATGACACTTGTCTCGCTGCGACACACGTGTTCACGGCTAACGGTTATTGGTGTTGATGGGCCCTACTCCACTCAGCCAGCCCAGGCACAGTTATTTTGATCTCTTGTTCTTTTATTTCTGTCCCCCCTCTTCCCTGTTTTCTGTCTCCTTGCCACATCAAATCAGAGTTTAGAGATGGAGACAGAACCCTCAGGTAGTAGTTTATTAAGCTTCAGGAGATGAGATGAAAGTAATAATGGAGGCCAGACAGCTGGGTGGGCAGCTAGCATCCCAGGTAGGAAGTGACATTTTAGTTTTTACTGGTAGAAGAAAATCGTGGCAGAGCGTTTGTGGCTTCAAAATGCATCTTCGTTGTCAAGTTGTCAGACAGAAGTTCCTGTGTGTCAACCGATTTCTCTGAATGTATCTCCTAGTGTTTGGAAAAGCTACATTTCAGGGTTCAGTAATGTGCTAGCAAAGATTTTGTCTTGCAATGCCAAAGTTGTGGGTTGTTATCTTCTTTTATAAAGTCAGATTGTGCACACTGCTATTTGCTTAGGTTTCAGATTGGCTTGATAGATATGTTTTAAGACAGCGTGCATGTGGACATTTTTTTTTAAATGCCCATGTGCATTACCTCTGTGTCATTATCATTGTTAGCATCTTTGCATGCTAACCAAGTAGTGACCTTTCCATCAAGTTCACTGCTAAATGTTTGCTGCCACATTTCAAGCTAACATGAACACAATGGTAAACATTAACAAAGTGTGCTCAAGATGTTCTGGTTATAAGAAGCCACTGTTGCCACGGTTGCCTTCTTTTGCAGTGCTAGACCACGTTCAGCCCTCCTACTGATTTAGCTTCCTGGAAGCCCTGCGGTGAACACTTGAAGTGGATGGTGACTAAATGTAAATTTTGGGGTTTTTTGAAACAATATGAGAATTGTACTTCTAAATTCAGTTAAAACTGAGGTTATTGTTTGCTGGATGGCGTTACCTTGGCCTCCAGTCACACTGTGAGGAATCTTCATTTTCATTTGTAACCTTCAGTGTCCTTGCTGCTGCTGCTTTCTCGCATTTTCGTAATATCACAAAAACATCTTCTCTTAGGAGTGATGGTAAAAAGCTAGTTTGTGTATTTATTACTTCTAGGCTGAACTATTTTAATACATTTTTATTAGGTACTGACAGGGACTAGAATGAGAACGAGCATATTTCTCTGGAGCGTATTTGCTCCAAGTTAGGATTTGGGAGACAGACGCCCTCACTACTTTTAAGATTAGACTTCCTTTGTGAAAAAGCTCATAGTTAAGGCTGGATCAGGTGACCCTGAACCCTCCTTTGGATATACTGCAGTGGTCTTAGGCTTTTGGGGCTTTCCCATGATGGACTGAGCAGTTCCTCTTCAGTTATCACTGCAATCGCTTATCACCATTACATGGTTGCAGGCTCTTTACTTTACAATATCAAGTACCTTGAGGTGACTTTTGTTGTGAATTGGCACTGTATAAATAAAACTGAATTGCACTGAGCTAATTACATGTTAAATTACTGTGTTATCAATACAAATTACAGACGTTTCAGTGTTAACATCCCATATTTAACTTAGGATGTCTGTAACTGTGTAAAGCTACAGCTTTTTTGTTTGTTTTTATGGTTTATATAAACAATACAAATCGTTAACAGCCAATAAGAACCAGCATTCTTAAGTCATTGGAGGTGATGGTGACTTCACAATTAATAGCCAGTTATTTCAGCATTTCCAGCAATTTTACATTAATTGAATTCATTAGTCACAACATAATAACATTCTTTAAATTCATGTAAATATTACAGTTCAATAGAGTTGACTCAGTTAACTAATGTTTTGCTTAATTCTGTATTGTGAAAATGAAACTAATCTTTCCCAGCAGCTGTTGTCTTAGAGTCATAACTCAAAACATTCCCGACATCAGACGGACTACAGACCAACACTTTTACGGCCAAGTGATCAGTAATCGGATCATTAATATCAAATGATATTCCATTACATCTGCATCTCGTCCTGAAGTTCGTTTCGTATTGATGAGAGCTGGACAATCTGTGGACTCACAAGCGTTTGTGTTTTTTCTTCTTCTCTGTTTAATGCCTGCTAGATGTGGGCAACGAATCCAGTGGTCACAAGATGGTCGCCATCAAATACTATCTGCTGCTGGTCCGTCACGGACCAGCTCTCATTATTGGAGGCCACCGAATAGTTACCAACTGATAAAAGCATATCACAGTGTGGAGGAAATTGAATTCTGGAGGACATAAATTCTGACTGGGAGAGATCATAGTCAGAAGCTAATTTAAGGAAGATTAAATTAATTTCAATGACATCCATTCTATCTTGACGAAGTCGGTACATAACATAATGTAGCTCTGTTGCCTCGAGATAAGAGGATAGTCATTTTAGACTGGGCACAGCAGTAGCTGAGGATCAAGCCCTAATCCCATTGCTGCAACCTTTTTTGCAGAACATCATGGAGGATCATGGAGTGTCTGACAACCATTATTCAGTAAGGGGATTTTACAAGTCTTTCAGTTTGGTGTGATAATTTAATTGACTGCTGACCCAAAGCCTCAGGACACAACTTGCCTTCATAGCTACGCAGCCAGCTCAGTTTTAATGTTCGCAGTTCTATTTATTATTTTTCATTTAGCGTCACATCAAACGTGAATGGCAATATATTATTTTTTTGAAGAAAACAAGTCATGCAGTATCTTACAGCTGAGGCTTTAACTTTCAGTTGTGTAATACAAATATCTGCTCTTTTTGCTCTTAATGCCTTAATATACTGCTTAATCTAACAGAACACAATAGGATGTCAGGAGAAAAAACACTAAGATTTTACTCCTGTTTTCACCTTCAAGTGTGAAGGTTAAAGCCTAAACGCTTTGTCCATTTTGCCCATTTTTTGTCTTTAATTTGTTTCTGAAAATAATTTAAAGCTTTCCCAATTCTATAATACTACCTTCTGAAGTCATTTGTCCAGCTATTTAGCATTAGAGAATGTCATGTTACATTCAAGTTAGTCTCTGTAACTTCAGTTTTTCAATGAAAATCTTACATTTAGCTTGTCCTTCATCTGTCGTCATGAAACAATGCTGTGTGTTGTTGTGAATCTCTTTCCATATTTTACAGCAGCTCAGTATCTAGTACACATTAACTGGGATTCTGACTGTATTTTCCCTCTGGTGATGAGGTTAAATCAAAGATCAAGTGATGTTTGATCAACAGAATGAGAAGCGCAGAAAGTGGCTGTGGGACAGTTTTCATTGTTTCTAACATTTGGTTTTACTTCAAGACTTTCTGTGTTATAACATCGATCTTCTCCAAAGCTGGCAGAGGGATCAATATTATTAAACGTTAAATTTTTAACACTGCCCCGTGGTGACAGCTAACAGCAACACCATGTACACAGCTGTCTGCAAAGCTGCGCATAGGCTCTGCGTAGGACCATGGTGCAACCAGTTAGCAACCAGTTGCTTAGAGCAATTTTAGCATTAAATTGCAGTCATGTTATTGCAATATTGACCTTCTGTTAATAGCAGCTGTATTTTGGTATGGAAGCTTAACTGTTCAGTGGAAAAAACACCATCCATAAGTTATAATTTCAGGTCATTATCGCAAAAATAACTTAAAAAAAACATTGAGATAATAACCAACCAGGAATTGGACTTAGTGCTGCTTGGCAATTTTGTTATATTTATTGGTTTTTCAGTGGTAGAAAAAGATTCTGAAATTTTGGTCACCACTTTGCAAAAACTTTATTTTTAGCTCTTATGTTGCTAGACGTTGGACTTTGTTCACCAGTTAGCAGTTGCTAATCTTTTGCTTTTACCTCCATGCTTGGTGTGAATCTTGAAAGGTTTGCAATTGCAGATTTGTCATACAAAATATTCAGATTTATTTGTTTTTAACACGAGCTAGATTATTATTAGTACAAGAACAGATTTTGATCTTTTTTCCCATTACAGCTCTTTCGCTTGAGCTCCAAACAAAGTCGCTTCCACTTTTGTACGCAGTCCTACAAACATGAAATCCCGTGTACAACATTAAACAAGTTGTATGCCATTATTATTTAGTTTGACTTTATATTTTTACTGTTTGAGAAATGGCCTTTTCTCTCAAGACAGAGCCTTGTGGTTGAGCTGTCTAAATGTCTAACAGATGAACATTAGTGCAAATTAATCTCCCAGAAGTCCCTGGGTAATATGGCAACCATTTAAAACTTTAATCAATAACCCTGACGTTGAAAGCGTGCGGGCGCTGCACTTGTTTGGTCACAATAAACAGAATGCAGACTGCAGCCTCCTTTAAATCATGGTGACAGGCACAGTCACGCTAAATCATTAGAAGTGAAAAATAAATGTCTGCATAACTTTATCAGCTGTGACTCCATGTTTCCTTCGGGAGAATATCAGCAAAAACAACAGTGGAAATGAATGATTTATTATCTAAACTACCACTCAAGTCCTCTCATGATGGTTGTCTGTGTTAATGATGTACCTACTGGTGAAATGAGCACTCCATATCCTAACATTTAATTAAAAACAACATGTCCACAAAACATCTAAATGTCAATCAGTTTTCATTTGAACTTGCACTCAACGTACTCTGTTGTGACATTTTAATTATATTTCAGCTAATCAAACACGCATGTCAAATTATGAATTATTATTTTACAAACATTTTACAGCACAAAACTAATTTAAAGAAGAGCTGCGTGGCAACGTTAATTGTTGTACAAGATAAAAAAGGGTCTGAACTGTTTGTCTGTCATCATTTTTTTAAAATCAACTCCACATTTTGTGGTTTAAACTCAGAAGCTTTAAGTGATTAGGAAAGTGTAACTGCTGTTGCACAGTAATGCAGTCTTTATGATTGTTAACAAGCCTCTAGATATTTCAGACTCATTTGGCTGTGTCATCTTTTGACACGACGACGACCTCACAAATGTGCTCGCCGCTGACGATTGCTTCCATTCTGACGCATCGAAAGGCGTTGTTTCTTCCATGAGGTCATGGGTAATCTGTCTGTCCCACCTGTGCGCAGTGTGTATTCTGTGTATTTCAAAAACAGATTATAAAACTGAAGCTTGCACTGACGGCAAACTGTGCTCTTGGGTACCAACATACTCTGTGTACAGTATGCGTTGTTCCCGCATTGCTTTCATGCTGATGCCTCCTTGATTGTATGCAGACGCCTGTGAATATCAGACAAGTGCACTTTTCTTTTGTTACTCTGACACAATAACATTTTATTACCTTCCCCTCATCTTCCATGTTATGATAAATTTAGCCCTGATCCTTCTCCTCCACCTCAGAGAGATGATACGTGGATGCAAGCTCTGCGACTCCCTCATCTGTCTCTTCCTCCCACTATCCCTTTCCTGCTCTCCATCTTTCAGAACTGTAACCTATGGTCGCCAGCTGTGCAGGGAGCCCCAGAGTGTGTTTACGCTGAGCTGCACTTTATCACACACAGCCGCACAGCTGCCAACTTTACTCCGAGCATGCTCCAGCCTCCCTGCCTCTAGCCATGTTTCTTTTCATTCTTTCTTTTTTTTGTGATGATCCCACACCGCTGCTACATGCTTCTTTCTCTCCAGCTGCTGCCCTGCTGGTGGAGTTACGGTGAACTGTTAATGGCCTGTGGAGTACAAACAGTGGTGCCCACCACTGCCACTGGGCAGGCTTACAGCACACCTTCCAGTAAAAACTACACTAAAACAAACAGCGCCATTCACAGCTGTACCGGCTGCATAGTTCCTGTCATGCAGAGTTTAACAGTGCTCTTTTTGTCTTCCAAATTTTTGCAAAAGGAGCGATGCATAATGTAGGTTCTTCTCTCTGCTGGCCTCTTGTTGATGTTTTGATACGGCATTAAAATAATTCCTCCGTGAGCGGCCCGGTAACGGCATAAATCTGTCCTTAGAGTGCGGGGGGCCTGGTGATGAGCTGCCTCTTTCCCTGCCGACCTCTTGTCCCCAGGCGGACAGAGTTGAATACATTCACCCTTCTCTCTTATAGGGTCCCCAGTGTCCTTACAGCCTATCAGGACAGAGAAATCTCCACCCCCTCCCCCCTCGTAACATATCAGGATCCGCTGGTGCAGAGTTTCATGCAAGGTGACAGCTCCTCACACTTCAGTGTTCGGATCACCTCAAGTAGCTCAGATATCGGAAAAAATGAGCACACTTCCCACCGCGGTGACCAAATGTAGATTGACTGAGAGTATCCGCAGGCCGCTGCACCCCTATCCTCCTGTCCTGACAGAACAGGCCTGCTGGTAACTCTCCACATAAGAGAGCGGAGTGTGGAGACACATCAGAGGGGAAAGCTGGCTGCAGACAGAAGTGGGTGTGTGTGTGTGTGTGTTTGAAGCCATTGGAGGTGATGTCAAGTTTGCTCAGACTCAAGGATGGTGTTTGAATATGCTGGCCACTAATATGGCACCAGTATCTCTGTCCTCATCTCTGTTTTCTGTCACTATGTACAATCTGGGTTCGTCTCCTCGGCTCCTGACAATGTCCTTTCACATCATGTTATTGCACACTCGGAGGTGCAGTCAGCAAGCCGTCACTCAGCTCCTTTGTCTGAAAGTCAGGCCCGTTTTTGCCATTAATGCACTTGGTGCCTGCGTAAAAGTGTTGTGGATTTCCTTGTCAGAAAATCATTGACAGTGCAACTAGAATATCACTCCTTATTTACACCAAAATGTAGGTGCGTTATCTCTTACGTGACAAGTGGCATTTTTTGCATGCAGGGATTTAATAGGAGCTTTTCATCTAAATTATCTATAATGTATACATCAGCACAAAAGACCAGAGAGCCAAGTTTCAAGCCCTGGGCAAAAACTGCAAAAACTGCTTGTTTTTCCAGAGAAACTAAATGTATTTTACTCCCTCTGGATTTGTTGTTTTTAGTTTGTTTTTCTAATGTCAGCTCGCCCTGAAATGGTGCTGGAGAGATGCCAGAAAAAAAAAAAAAAGCATTTTATATTTCTTCTAATTGCAAAGATCATGGCTCAGCAGCGTGATACTCTGTTCAGCCAGTAATCCCTTTAAAGAGTACTCAATCTGTCTGGCTAGACACTGTCCTGAGGCAGAAACATATTTTGAAGGTCAGACGCAGAAAAACGTTCATATCACGCTTTTTGTGTAATATTAAAAAGAGCAGCTTTAGATCGCTGCGATGCATTTCTTTGTGTATAGATGAGGAAAAAAAGAGTGCAATACTTTTCCTTCATCTCAAAGCAAAGCAGGGTAAAATCAATAGTTTAGCAGAGAGGTTGGATATTCATTGGATGAATTTCCTACTTTTTCCCCCCCAGTTTATTCAGTCAGTTGTTCAGAGGATAAAATCAGCCATCATTTTTTGGCCATGGAGCAGTCAGACACAGCCCTCCAGTGTCTTCAGCTGACTCTTGTGGCCCTGTCAAGTCCTCCTTCAATCTGGGAGTCTGAGCAGTCGTGTGGAGGTTGACATGATTGCCTTTAAGCAGCCCCTCTTAGCCAGTGACACACAGCTGCAGCCAGGCACCTCTTCTGACAGTAAGAGCACCATGATGGATTGCCTTGCCAAAACTGCTGATCAAAGGAGGTCAAAGTTCAGATGTGTGTCTGGCTGCAGAAGGCATGTCAAATTACAAGAGATGGCTTTTCCTATCAAAATATCCAAGCATGAGCATGAATTTTTATTTAACTAATAGCTGCCTGATGGAGCTGGAGAGGAATTATGTCATAAATTATTTGGAGTTTAACAAATATAAAAAAACAAAGACAAAAAGCTCATGTGTCGAGAGCCGTAGTATCATGTATCATGTATTGAATACAAGCTTCAAACTTGACATTATGTCAATATTACAGCAACTGCTCCTGGAATTTCATACACATATTACTGCACATGAAATGCCGTCTTTCGGATGCTGAAGCACTGTGCTGAAAAGAGCAGACATTTAAAAGTTTCTGACATGTGTCGCACTAGTATTGAGACACCGCCACTGATGTAGGTGGAGCTGACAGCATCCCAGCCATTGAAGATGGCTCTGGGACATACCAAGTTTGGTATGTGTCAGCTCTCATTGTTGTCAGGATACATTCAATGTGAAGTCGGAATATGTAAACAGCATCATTAAAGAGGGAATTATACGAAACAGTTTGACTGAGGTGACAGGAAGATGTGTTTGATGTTTCCCCTTGTTCTTCTTTAAGCACCTAGAGATTAGATGGGGGAAATTATTTAAATACTATTAATTATAAACTATTTCAACAATAAAATATATTGTTGCTAATACATGGTGCTAATTGTGAGTGTGTTAACCATTTACTTATTTGACTGATGGAGCTAAGACAACCTTATGTAAACATGAATGGCAGTACAATCACAGCCTCTTGCTTGGAAGCCACTGGATGACAATGGAGGCACTTACTTTATAGTCCTCATCTAAATGAATGGGGACAGAGCCAAACCCCTTTTTAACTGCATATGTTAGGTTACCAGTGTTGTGTTTTTTTTAGTCTAAATTGTTTGATTGATTTTTACCCCAGATAACCTTTGATATTTTGATTAATTAATTAAATTCAGTCAATTTCAATCCAAGTCAGCACAGAGAATCTTTGTTTGAAGTGGTGGCAATTTTGCCAGATGTTAATATATTTTATTAACAAAAAAATTAATAACTAAAAATTACATTTTTTTTCTTTATGGCAGTAACATTTAATTTATATCCACTAAAGCTGAAATATACATGATGTAATATGACACTATCACTCTAACTGGTAGCCACGTAGCAGCGGGCTAAAATTATGAGTGTTTTTGCTTTGCTAGGTTGTGACAGCATTAGCAATTAGCAATAGCTGCAAAAGTTGAGCTAAAAATCCTTTGCAAACACCTACCAATGCACTGATATGACTCATCCAATATCTAATATTGCTATTGTTATAGTTAATATAAAATATAACTATCTGCTTTTTCTTGTATAATTATGTATTACAAAGATTTAGCATTGCCATTTTACCTATTCCTTACACTACACAGGGTTACAGGAATGCTATTGTGCTGAGCAAAATTACATTTTAACAATTGCAATAGTAGTCGTAGTGATGGTGTTGTCACACAAACACTGGAAACCGCATCACATATCCACAATAATAAAGACAAAACAGAAAATAACTTAAAATGACCAAATTGACCAAAATTTCCAATTGATCTTAAACATTTATAGTTCAAATCAAGTCCCTAAAGAAAACAGTACTGTAACTTGCTCTTAACATTTTTCCCAAAAAGGCATTAGCTGTATTTACAAAAATGTATTTTAATGTAATTTACAGTGTGTCTCTTCTGAACTGCTGGCTAGCATAACTTAACCATGAATTTACCAAAATTTGTAGCACACACCTTCTGAAATCTAATATCTGAGTTGTACGGCTGGTACAGTAGCTCTTTCTGAAACTTTATGATGATGCTTAAATACAAATATGTGTATATTCCAGTCTATTTGAGCACTAGGTAGAAATGACCTAACAAGGGCAATATTGCAATTTGGGGCATACATTCTTTAAGATACTTGATTCAGGAGGAAATGAAGTGGAATGAAGTATCCCTATCTAAAGATCCTGGACATAGTGAGAGACTATTGTAGCTGAGGTGACTAAGGAGTCTTATTTCTAGGCCAGATTCACATTAGTGGCATTTATCATTGAGAGGAAAGATGGTATAATTAGCTTGTCAATCTACTTTAGGCTGAGCTAGCGCTCTCTGTGAAGAAGAATGGACCACGGGCCCAAGGAGCTGACAGCAAGTCGATAATGTGGCAATTAATGTTATAAATAATTCTAAAGCCAATTATATTAAAATGGACCTCATACTCTAAAACAGCACTTTATTTCCTATCATTTCATGAAGTGTTCTGTATCAAATAGCAGGAGCAGAGTTCTTCTTTATTTCGACATATGGCCAACATATGGCAAAGCCATAATGTGAAGTATAAAAATCAGAAGGGCCATGCAAGAGATTTATTTGTTGATTCGTTTGCCTTTGACTTATCAGTGTCGTCCTCATTGCTGAAGCATCGCCCACGGTAAAAGGCAAATACAAAGTGTAAAACCAGTTTTAATCAGAATGATACTGCCTTCATGTTGCTGGCAGTATAAAATGGGCTCAGCTTATAAAGAATGTGAGTAATTTAATGGCTGTAGTGGTTAAATATATCAAATGCTCCTTCTGGCCTTGGGAGGGTCAAGCCCAGTGTGATATATAGAGAAGACTGTGATGGCTGAAGGTCGTGCTTCTTCTGCATAATGCATGAATCCTGTAACTCTCTCTGACTCCAATCTTCTGAACTTGAACCTTGAGATGAAAATTTTACTAAGTAAATCAGCAAGCTTGCTGGCATTTCTATTAACCTCCAGTGTGGAACTGACAGAAACATGAATCACAGTAAATAATATCGTACAAATTGTAAATCATGTTTACAACTTGAGCTGAGTAGTGATGTTATGGGATTTGCCATCTGTTTGCTGTTTGTTATTGCTAATTTCTTTGCATGGAAGTAAAAGAGAAGGTGATTTAAATGGGCAAAAGTATAATTTAGCACAGTAAATATGGGAGACTTTGATTGCTAATATGGAAACAAATTACATTTGCAACAAGCTCCTATTTTGCAAATCAAGCAACATGCATGGAGTATGTAGAGATGCTGCCTACATCCCTGATGAAGGTCGGCATTGTGATTTAATAAATGCTTACAGCGTACAGGAGATCCATTCAGGTGCTTTACAAAGTGTTTTCCTCTAATGCACGTTTCACTCTGGTACGTGGGGATTTTGTGCAATATCTCAAACCAAAGAACAAAAATTGATTAATGCGTAATTTATTGACAAAATATCCTGATGGTCTTTTCCTTTATCTTTCATTAAAGCTGTAATATTTATGTAGGATTTATTTTGCTTTTATTCAATGATATTTCCTACTTCAAACTTAAAAAATAGCCAAGAGCTTTGATTTATGCATGCATGGAGTGAAACAAAAGAAAGGAAATGTTGACCTTTAGAGGAAACATAAAGGGTCAGTGTTACAGCTGTGCCTTGCAGGCAAATAGCCTCCCAGTGCCGTTGATCTATCCTCGCAACAGGGATGAAATTCTTATCTTTTTGTTTTCTATTTTTGCTGGAGAAATGTGGAAAGGCATGTTGTTTTATCTTTGTGTACAGGCCACATCAAAGCAGCTATATTAAAAAAACGAGGAACAGATGAAGAAATGCCACCTGTAATGTTAACAGCAAAGTTTTTTTTTCTTTTTAATTTAAAGCCAATTCAGTGCAGAGAATCTTTACTTTGTTTCTGACTCTGCGCCTAAGTCTGCAAGCTCCCCTGCCCCCTTTCATTTCTGTATCAAAGGGTAAACTAATGCAAAATGTATATGTCCCTTGGAACAAAGGATGGTGGTGAGGCTCAGTACAGGAAGATCTGTGTGCTAAAAGCTTGAAACATCTGTGTAAACACATGGCTTTTTTCCAACCATGTAGACAATGTTCTCATAGCCTTAAGATAGATGTCCAAGGCAATATACCTTGCCCCGGGGCCATGCTGGAATGGCTTTGAACATCTGAAAAACCTTGAGCTTCAAGCAATATCCACTTTCAATGTTCCAGCTTGACAGCAAAGCATAGAAGAATTCAGACTGTGGCGTTTATTTGACTTTTTGTTGTTCCAAGCTTTGGTTCGATTGCGCCTTTGTATAGTGGAAATACATTGTAAAGGTATAGTCCTACAAATTTGAAAAGTGTTGCGGAACCATGATTGGTTTTCGCTAGATTATTTTTAAATTTAGAGGAGTGGAAGGTTTTGAAAGTCAGGAGCAAAGAGAACAAAAAGAGAGAGAACCTTCTGCCTTTGTTGTTCTTTAATTCTGTTAATAGCCCAAGGTAAAGATTTATCTGCTCTTGTCAATTTACCTCAGTCTCAATATAAAGCACCAAGGTCACTTTTTCCTTGCCTGGCCCACAGGATTAAATTGTCATGTCCCTCTAATAGGCAGCACAGGGAATCATTAGTCCAGCTCAGCTGCCTGACTGATAGGCATTTCAGTCCAATCATGGGAGTGTGCCGCCACAGGCCAGCCAGTATTGACACTGTGTCAGGACTGAGAGGGGACGCCTTAATCAGGCAGGACACTCTCAACATTGATTTGACAAGCTGCCGTAATGACCCCCTTGTTTTGGTAAAGGATCACTGTTTATCCGAGCTGGCATTGATGCACTTGGAGTGCTGCATTGTCATGGAAACTATTATCACCCGTACAGCTGGACAAGAGTTGTCCTCAGAGGCTACAGTGGATTTCTGTGTTGCCGAGTGTGTGTTTGTGAATAGGCTTATGCACTCACAGCATAGCAAAGTTTCAGTCAAGGTATTTCTTTAATGCGAATAGCTTTACATCATATCTCTGCATCTCTGTGATCATTTGCTTTTTTGGTAGTTCATTTATTTTAGTGGGATTTTATTTTTATTTTTTTTACAGTAATGGTTTACACCTTCCAATAACAAGCGCAAGATCCCTGGTTCGATTCCACGTGGAGACACAAATCCCTTTGGAGTTGCACAGGAAGGGCATCCAGTGTAAAAATCTGCCAAAAGTAGCTTTACTGTCCCACAATCTCAAGATTTTTTTTTGTTAGGGCACCCCCTCTCTTAAACAGCCTCCCCCAGGAGGTCAGATTGGTGAGCTTCCTATCATCGTCCTTTAAATCTGTCTTAAAGACATGTTTTTGTAAGCGGGCTTTCTCAGTGCCTCCAGCTGGAGCTACTTTTACATCATCTCCTTTTGTGAGATTATTTAAGTTATTTTTATTCCTTTAGTGTCTCGTTCTACTAGCTTCACTTTAAAATTTTTCTATTCTTTAATGTTTATCAGTGTCTTGTTTTGTCTTTTAAAACCCTTTGTAATTTTATTTAAAAGATCCTATAAAGAAAGTTTATTCTTATTCTTCTGCTTAATATAATCATTGTTGTTTTTGTTGTTATTATTTATGTTGGATATTTCTAATTACTGTTATACTATTTAAGACAACTGACCATTTTTTAATTGACATTTACACACAGTCACCAAAATTTCAGCTATACTGGTACTGAGAATGTATTATTATTTTGGATTTTTTCAAAATATTTGCCCTTTTAAAAAAAAGAAAAGAAAAATATTTTAATAGTGCATAAAAAAATGTAATATTTTACAGTACAATTTTGTTACTTTCCTCTCTCTGTCACAAACTTGACTATGTAACAACTATTCACTTTTTGTGACACAAACCAGCAATGTCATGTGATTTAGGAGAGGCACAAAACTCAAAACTTTTAGTTTTAACCCAAAAATTTAGCATTTATATATTTTTTATAACATTTTTTAATGTTCTGTGCAATAATAGCTGATAATGTAACCCTTTAAAAAAAGTGTCAGCTCATTTATAATTTGACACAGTAAATCACTGCTTTGTAAATAATACACATATATAGTAGTCATAGACTGTTTTTAGTTTGATAGTTAGGCGTGTTTGTTTACTAAGAAGAGGTGACACTGCTGTTGGCAGGAGGATAAGGGAAATCAGCGGCCTCTCTGCGAGGTGTTAGACTGTAAATATTATTGGCATGCTGACAGTCTCCCACAGAGCCATGGTGTGTAAAAATCGTTAACAAGCACGATGATGGGCTCTCTCCATCCCTCAGGTGAGAATGTGGAGTGTGTTTTTACATCAGCCATTATCCAAGAGGGTACAACGAGGTGTTCTGTGTCACGTGATCTAAAATTGTGCAGCGTTATCAAAGAGATAGTGTAATTTATTTTTCTCCTTTTTGGGGTGCGCGTGTGTGTGTAAAACATCATTAACATCCTTTTAAAATCTGAGAAAATAAAGAGACAAGACATATTATAGAACACAATACATCTGCTTTTAATTTGTGAAAATACAAAATGAAATCATGTACAATTTATATACAAGGCTATTTGTACAAGACAATAAACAGTTTTTATTATTGTGTATGATGACATAGTCAGAAATATCAACTTAGCACTGGCATTGACGATGTGCTAAAAAAAAAAAAAAAGCACAAAATAATACAGACTAGACTGCAATGTTGAATGTCTCTCAACCCCACAGGTACTGTCAAACGGGAACACACTAGAAAAAAATACTTCACATTAAGCTTTACACATTTACATACAACTGAATTGCTTTCAGGCGCTGCTCTTGATGATGGATTGATTTAGAAGAAAAAAAGTTTTAAGACTTCTCAGACTGTTTGCGACAGTTGTAGCTATCTCCAGTGAATTTTTAAGAACACTAAACTAGAAGCCTCTTTTCGCAGCAGTGGGTCTTCCTAGAGTCCTCCATTGGCTTCAGCACTGCCTGGCACATTACTGGCACTGAGGGATGGACAGCTTGGGTTTCCTCTGTGCCAGTAAAAATGTCACAACCTCTCTCATTTTACATCCAACATGAATCCTAGGCTGGACTGTTATGTGTCATATATGGATCGAGAAATTCATGGAGCAGTATGTGCTTTTCTTTGCTTTTTTTTTTTTACCTTTCCTTCCCCCTCATTGATCCTAAAGTAAAGTGACAACAGTGCCAGTATAGCTGTGATTCATTATTAAAATAAGACATGATTAATAACACCACACACATTATTCTGTGCTTCCAAACAGAAACAAATGATTGGTGCTTTATTAGAAGCAAGTGGAAATGAAATATGTAATCAGTCATTGAGGAGGTAAACAAAACAAAGTATTGCAAAAAAAAAACAAATAGCCAAAAATTCAGTTTTTTTTATGATAGAGCTGTTCTTCGTGCATCAACAAAAATCATGTCTGTTTATGGCATTAAGATTGGTCATGGAGAACATACAAGTTGCTTAATGGCCTCCAAGACAATCCTGTGTCAGGCAGTGCTTACAGCCAAAGGAGGACTTAAATGATGCCCACTTTATGCGATATGTGGCTTTTACATTCATCTTACCTACAAGTCTATCATATATGGTCATAGCATTTGGCTTAGCTGTTTATAGTGACTTAAGTAAATGGATAAATGTAAAATGAACAAACTTTTGGATTTTTGGTTGTTTTATAATTTAACCAAAATTTAAAAAAACCCAACAAAAACAGCTCTATCATATTTGGCTATTAAAAAACAAAAAGAAATTTTGCAGATGCAGATACTTGTTAACACTTCCGGGGTTTTGGACAACTTGAAATAGCAACGTGAAAACATTTATAACACCTGAAAAAAGGCAAAAAAAATAAGACAAACATAAATGGATTCAGATAAGGCTGGACCCAAATGCCATTTACATATGGACACTGGCCGTCGTAACTGTCACAAATGTTGTGAATTAGCTCCAAATGGCAAAGGAATCACTGAGAGTCAGTCACTAACAATGCCATTGTGGTGGGGTTGCAGCTGGGTGTAAAATACACATTTTAAACATACTGTACAGACTAACTCTGCAACATTGGTTAACGTAAATGCAGAAGTAGTAGTAGTTGTTCATACACAGCTAAGAAGGCAACTTTTACAATTGCAAAACTTGATCCATTAATCCTAATAAACACCCCTTTTAGCAGTATTAGAAGTAGTTATTCTGTTTTTTTAACATTGCTTTTCTTGTTGACGTGACCATCATTCCCCAAAATAAACCAAAAAAGTCATGGAGTCTGGCCACTGCTAAAGGTTAGCTGTGCAAACTAATAGCTGAGTGACTGTGATATTTGACAACGATTGTCTTTAATGAAGATTACGTAAAATAAACTTGCTGCAGAGGTGAATGACGAAAGCAGTACATGTTCGCCTTATACGATGAAAAAAATGATGATTTGCGTTTGCAGATGAGGCGATATCTCAGATTCCGGACGGACGCCTACACGATGAGTCTTCTAGGAGTCCAATAACCAGCACGCGTCCAGAACTCAGCGCTTGTGCTCTGCTTCTCTGATGGGTGGAATCAAGCTGCTTGCGGATGTACAGTATATCGACTGATGTGATTGACGGCGAGAGTATTCACAGGCTTGAGCTTTATGGTCCTCTGGTGGGTATTCTGTTGCTCATCTGTAAACCATGTCTTTTCTGAGAAAGAGTCAAAATCATAAAAAGACAAGAAGGGAGGACATCAGACAGTTAATGCTACATGGAGGTCAAATATTTTGCATTAATATGATGCATTTTTACATGCACTAATAACATTTTAAAAAATGTTTTTTCTAAATTGTTGCTTTACGAAGGTATTTTAAGCTCCACGGTGAGTTTTTAGTGGTGGGAAAATATCACTCATTGTGTTTTTACCTCCCTCTCTAATATTTCAATCACGCTAGTGTAAAAATAGGACAGCAACCTCCTTGTGATTAGGAGAAATTAGCATTTGCCCAGTGATTGGATTTAATTGTTTTGCTGTCAGGGGTCTATTACAAGTAGTCATGGTCGCCAACTGGTTGCCCAGCGATTGAGCTTGCAACACCCTCCACCTCTGGATTGAGGGTGTTGCACGCAATGGCACTGCACAGATCGCCTGGTGGGAGGCAAACTGTCTTCAAATAACTGTAATCACTTTCACACAGATTGGCGAATGTTTGCAAGTAACTGCCGCCCTATTTATTAATCTAGAAAGCAAGGTTGCCTAGTGCCTGTGCAATTTTGCACTTTAATCTCCATCCCGTAGCAACTATTTGTGGAATTTCTGCTTTAGGTTAGAATGTAAGATGTTTCTGTGCATGTAGACAAGAGTAGCATAAGATTTGTGATTTTCACTAATTTATCCCACATAATTACCATTCAACTGCAAACTGAGAGCAGACTCTTGGTGCAGTTTGAGAGGGCAAGTGACGGCGAGTGGTCGGAGGCAACAGATCTCAGGTTCATCGTGCACATTTGCAATAATTTTGATTGTGTTGCTGTCTCTACTTTTGTCTCCTAGTGCGATTGTAGCATAATGCCATTCATCTTATGGCCATTTTTTAAAAATATACTGCCATGAAGCATGCAGCTTTGTTGAGTCTAAAGACATGCAAGTTCCAGTGAAGCAAAATCTCTTTACCAAATTACAAGTTAATGCAGGACTTCCACCTTCATAATTATTGTATATTTTCTAACCTTTTATTTATAAAAGACTTCAAACTTTTGGCTTGATGCAACTTTTTCTGGTTAAGAAGGAAATAGATAACCTGACATTCTACAATGTGATCCATGGTCATGACCTAAGGCTGTTATACTGTGGTGCATTAATACATGTGCCAGCAGACACATGTTGCCAGTAACAAAACATTAAACAACAGTAAAATGTAGCATCAAACCATTCAGTTGCAGTCACACATTCTACAGTCAAACCCGCTGTGAACTGTGCTGCTTAGGTCACGACCATGCTCTCCTGAAGCAGTCATTTGGAAATGCTAAACTACTGGGCTTTCATTCAGAAGGCAACATGTCAACAGGGACATGACCGTGTTCAGTGCAAGTATGTAATATCATGCATATTCATTCACTTCCATACCTTGGCCAACTCTACTTATCCTTGTTGCACTTTGAAAAGAGAAAGTAGTACACTACGTGTAAGCTAAGTGGGAAAATACTAATGCGACCATTAATAACAGAAAAGGCAGAGCAGGAAGATCGGAGGCATAAAACCAGCAGATGATCTCATTGCGTATGGATTTGGAGTAGGTTAAACAGTAGGTTGCCACTAATCACAAAAAAAGATAACGAAAAACAACATAGGTCATGTAAAAATATCTTTAAGTGCCATTATTATGCATCCAGCATAATAATGCATGTCAGACAGCCATAATCTTCCCATGCCTATTGTTAAAGCAGTTTTAAAAAATTATCTCCAAGTTTCAGATGGAAATACCAGCATGCAGCTGCACTTCAGATGTTTTTAAATCAAACGAATACACTGGTGTGTTAAATGGATCTCTGTAAAAAAGTGCAATGCATCGTATTAACTGAGCATGAGCAGTATTGTTAACCATAAAAAGCCTGTAGTGTTCATTCAGCAGCTGTGACACATAAGCATTCCCTTTGAATGAATGTGAAAATATTATGATATTGCTATTATTTGTAGAATGCATACCTCTGTCAATTCTGCAAAGTCCCTTCACTGTGTTAATAACAGTAAAATACTGAGATACCTGTAATCAATATATACTCAGAGACAGACAATTAAACCAAACAATCTTAGACCCCATCCATACCGGGAATATATTCAATAAATATAACCGGCCCCATGAACCGAACCCATGAACTTAAGGACAGGCCTGATTAACAACATTTAGTAATTGATTGCAAATACAAATACTGCACATGGCACAAACAAGCTTTTGTGATTCAAACAAGTCTGTACTTTATGGTCCAACATACATTAGTAAAGACATAAAATGAGTTATTCGGAAGCACAGAGGTATACTTATAGACAGTATAAAAGATGGATGTGGGTCCTGAGCCTGACAAGTGGAGCCGATACAGAAGCGCCCCAATGTTCTTTGCCCAGCAGGGAATTATTTCCCTGGTTCCAAATAAGACTTCCTGTTGTATAGACGTACATGGTAAAATAGCTCTAAGCTTCATTAGTCTGTGAACTCAGTAAATATGCAACTGGTGACTTTAATCAATAGTTTCAGATAATATGGTTTATTTGGGAAATTATGACTGTTATTCAACTCATAAAGGAGGATTTACAGGGAATGCTCATTATCTAAAGACTTGTGATGGCGAATGCGATGAAGTGTCTTCGGTTTCCAACCTCTCTGGTTTCAAAAGTCCAAGAAATCAACAACCTTTTATATATCGATCTTACAGTCTTTAATTAAATGATTCACCTGATTCATTATGCCAACTTGCAGGCACTCTATAACAAACACCTGCCAGACACCACAGTGTAATTATAATAGGGTATATTGCACTAAAAGTACAGGTTATCTTATCTTATCTTATCTTATCTTAACAAAGGCATTATTTCATTATGGGACCTGGTAGGCTTGCACTACATTGGTACAGCCTATAGAGAACAACCATAGTGTACAGATAAGTCGTGAAACTCTAAGTGTAGCTTAGAGGCTCTGTCTTCTTGTACAGTGTAATGCTTTACAGCTGTTATGTTTCTATATTGCAAATTGCAAGTTGAAAGCTTATGGATAGGAAATGGATTCTTTACCTTTTTAGAGTTATCGAGAGAAAGAAAAGCCAAATACATTTGAGGACATGCTTTTGTTAAAAATGGGCTGGGGCCACCTGTGAAGAATTATCTACACAATCTAAACTCTGACTTCTGTACATCTGGTAAAAAAAAAAACTTGTAGGTATACGTGGTACCATTATAAAAGATTGATGACTGATCAAAGTGGTATCATCCAGTCAGCTGCTTGTGTCTTGAATACACTATGGTTGAAGCTGTCAGCTTATCAATCACTTGAAAAAAGTGTATGTGGTCGGGGACTTGGTAAGCCCAAACATGATGTTGAATTGGGAAAGTCTAGCCAAAGTAATAAAATCTGGAAGTACGAAATCTACTTTGAATAACTATCCCTGCTTCTAGCTAAGAGTTAGATAGAATGCCATGTACATTTCCACAGCAGAAACGCCTTCCTATAGCGATTCACACCAACTATAGTGTCATCTGTGGAGACCACAGGTGTAGTAAGGCTTCAAACTGAAGTAAGACCTAAATTGTGAAATCAAGACAAAGGCAACAAGAAGATTATAAGGATTCCAGCTCCTTTGGTTGCAGGTCGAATACTCTGTAGAGAAAAAAATGCTAGCTATTGCTGCCGTATGCTGACAGTGTAGTACTCACTGCTTCATTGAACCTTGACTTTAAGCAGTTACGGGCCCAATTTGCAGCGGTGCATAGAAATTCTGATTCAGTTTACCAGTCTAATTACTGGTAATACAAGTGGTAATCATAATACATGAAAATGTCTCTTCACAAAGTTTAACAATTGTAGAATAAAACTGAAATGTGACATTCACATTGTGCGGGTCAAACTTTATTAACAACCGTAACATTTTATGCTTGCAAATTGTCTTGACATAACTAATAGTTCATGGTGGCAAGTAACATTTAACTAAAAGCGCAGCTTTCTAACGCAAATCAAAAGGCATTGAGAGGACACGATGTGCAAGAATTCATTGACATGACATGAACCTTTAAGACGTGTAATTTTAAAAGTGCAATTTAGTACAATAAGTTTCAGCTTTAATTCGAAATTAAACAAAACTTGGAATGCTACAAGTGGAAAGAGACGGTGGCCATAATCACAGAGGTGCTGGATATTAGCAAAACAAAAAGGAAAGATGGAGGTTGTACAATGTTTGTCACTTACTACCCTGAGGGTAATTACTTTGTCATGTTCTATGATGTGTTTGCCAGTGTCACATATATAATAATATCCTTTTCTTCCACATTAGATGGAGGTTGAGAGGAGTCTGTGTGTATAGGTAAGGCTTTCGTAGTTAATTAAAAGTTGGTAAGCGGTTAACTGGACAGAATTAGTTGTAGAAACCCTGATGTATATTTGCACTTGACTCAAAGTGTACTAGTCAGGATGTTACTACTGTTCTTGGCTTTCAAATGCACAAGAATGTGGGAAAAAAACAGCTAATGGATGGAATGAAACTCAGTCCAGGGGAGTTCCAGTTATTCTTTGACCTGCAATATTAGCCAATCCTGCTAAAGTGGAAACCCAATCTGTACTAAATTGCTTTGTTAAACACAAAAGTGGCACATACATACACCGTCAGACGGACATACACACTTTGACACTCAGACGTGTGAAAGTCTGTCTGGACAAACAAGGCAAACGCTGTCGGCAGGCACCGGTCACGGACATAGACAGTCACAGAGCTTTAGAGGGGCACATACTTTTGTTTGTCTCGCGAGTCCCTGCTTTTGGCTCGGTTGGTGCGGTTGGTGGTGGGGATAGAGTGGACGGAGGAACTCTTTTTGCTTGAAGAATGGGATGAATGGGAAGAATGGGAGAGGCTGGTTCGAGACTGGCCAGCGTTGTGGTCAAACTGCATCAGGCAGAATATCAGGTCTGAGGGCACCAGCTCAAATGCATACGGTGGATTGGTTATGACATATCTAGAGGAAAAAGGGACCAGATGTGAGGCCAGTTATAAATAAAGTAATACATGAATCCATTATTATTTGGATTTCAGTCAAATGCAAGAACACATACCGTTTGGTACACTGGCTCTGTGTGTTTAGATGTGCGTCTCGTAGCCGATAGATGCCAAAACACAACATGTTATAAGTTTTTAGGGCTTTACAAAACAGGTCACCATAACAACCACCATCCTGTAAGAGAGCAACACAAAACTGATGAGTACACAATTTGTATTTTGTAAAACCAACATTAAAAATACATATTAACGTCATAGAAAAATAGAATCTGTGTTACACAGCGTAGTCTTTTCTTTTCCCTTGCATGCTCTTTGTTTTGTTTACTGTTGTCTATGTAAATGAAGGACAAAATTGTCTCCTGACCACACTCAAATAAAATCAGCAAATAGATCTCTAGCATCAAAAGTGATAGCATTACGTCTTTATCTGATACAGCTGGATAATAAAGCAGAAAGTCATGGAAATTAAGCAGATAACTCTACAAACTCGACAAGAAACACAAGCATTCAACAACATTTTACAGCACACAGTTAACTCATTCCAGTTGAAGTGGAACTGCCACAATTAGAGGATTCGGTCACCAGGGTAAAGCAATGATGGATTTCATGGAATATTAGAGAATATTAAGAGAGCCATAGCACAAAATAAAAGAAGCCTCCTTGGCTCATTAGCTTTGTTCTGCCATTTATAGTACTGTACAGGAGTCTTGAGCCACCCGTCCTTTGTTTATATTTAGCTTCCTAAGAGTCAGACTAAATTTTAAGTTGTCTTCGGAAATAGCTTTCCAAGCTTTCTGAAGGCTTTTAGTTTTTCTTTGGACATTGGCTGCTTTCCGTCATTTTCAGTTCAGTTCTTGTACCTGACCACTGTCAGAGGATTTTTTTTTTTTTTTAAATCATATGAATCATTCAAGCATAAATAAAGGGACCTAACAGACGGGATGAGTTAGGAAAACAAAATAAGAGATTTTAAATTGAAATCTTAGTCACTTCATTACTAGCAACCTGTCACAAAACCCATCAGTTGTTCCCATGTCTTTAGTTGATTTGGGTTTATGAAAAATACCAGCAAACATAGTATTTTTGGACCAACAAATGTAAATTCCCAAAATATATTAGCTTGAAGCTTGGTATATCTCATGGTGTGTAGTGCGTCCTTAAAAAATTTGAGGAAACTGAACAAGTAGAGGACAAAAGAAAAAGTGGCAGGCTTTAAAATCTTTCTACAGCAGATGACCAGTGTGTGAAAGCTGTGTCCATAAGAAATAGGAAACATCCAGCAAAGACCTGAAACATGACCTGAGAAATGCATCTGGCTCTTCAGTTGATCCATCTACGTAAGTGCTAACAATCAGTCAATATGCTATTAACAATATGCTATTAAAACTAACATCTTAAATAAATGCCAAAATACTTATTTGATGCTCATTCTATAGATAAATATAACTTTATTTTCTATTCATTATACAATTTCAGCTATGTCACAATCACTCAACACAGTTTTACATCCCCATCCCATCCCTATTACTCTGCATCCTTCAGTAACAGCAGCTCCCACAAAGCAAGCTGACAAAAATGTCCTTAGCCCCCAGGTGACAAGACCAATCACTTACCCCGAGGTCGGCAAAGGGCCCATCGTACAAGGCCAGCTGTGCCACGCGACACCTGTCCCTGTTTGCCAGGGTCTGTGGTGTGCTGTAGCCACCTCTTAATGCATTCTCCTCTGCCAGCAGCCCCTCCAGCTCCGGTGTCGCCCCGCCCGTTACCAGCGTCCGGATCAAGGTGAGGATATTATCATTGAAGTATGTCTGAAGGAATGAAGTTAGAGGGGGGTGAGTCCTTAAGCAAACACTCCCAAAGTCACAACTGAACCTTCTCAGCGTGCCAGGCAGATTGAATGGTGCTATCTAACCCTGCTCTGTCACATCACATTGGCCTGAACATGGAGTGAAAAGACAGGAGAATCCAGTTACTGCAGGTCACACCTACTTCCATCAGAGCGGCGAGTCCATGTTCACACTTGTACAAGGATTTATTACTTAGCTTTATATAAGAAAGAAAAAAAGTCCGCTTTATAAACCACACAATAAAACCTGAAGATATACTCCTCTCTGTAATTGTTATCTTTCTAATCCCTCCTCAGTTATTGCTTTGCTGATTTTAACAAGGGCAAATGTCTCCCCTTTTCTTTTCACTGCAGTCGCTTGTCTCCCCCTGCTTGTACAGCATGGTGACATCTCCCTTGGCTGCTGACAGCACTATTGACTCAGATGATGGATGAGGGCTGTCCATTAGGTAGCATTACCTTTGTCTACACTGGAGCACACTTGAAGGCAGCTTTGTTCTAACCTCACTCAAACTGAAAGGCAGACAAATGAAGCCATCATGCCTTGTACAAGTTCCAGTCTTGTCATTCATTCTTTTAACAGAGGACCAGAATGTGCCTACTTTATTATTTGTATTATTTTTTTAGATTTAGTTGTAAAGCTCGGCCAATATATGATTTTTAAAACCGATACAAAGTCAAAGTCAGCTTTATTGTCAATTCTGCCACATGTACAGGACATACAGAGAATAGAAACTACGTTACTCTCAATCCCTAGATAAAATAGCAAATGAACATTTAAATATAAGAGTGATTAAAAATGCAAGTAAAATAATTAAAAAGTAAAATTTAAATAAATAAATACAATACAATTTTTACATATAACAAGAAAGCTATACAATATACAATATAATGAGTAAATGACATTGAGTGCAAACCAGGCAGAGTAGTGCAAATGGGCAAATAGTGCAAATGGAGATTTGGTAATGTACGGTAAGAGATAGTGTAACAACAAAGTCTTATGAGGTAGTGGCAGTCCAATGCTCCACAAAGTGACTGGTAACTGGTGCAGGCCAGTGAGTGAGTTAGAGAGTGTGTGTGTGTGTGTGTGTGTGTGTGTGTGTGTGTGTGTGTGTGTGTGTGACAGAGTTCAGTAGGACCGTGGAGGAGAGAGGGGACAGAATCGGGAGGGAGTTAAGCTTCCTGACAGCCTGATGGATGAAGCTGTCCTTCAGTCTGCTGGTCCTGGCCCGGAGACTCCGCAGTCTCCTCCCCGACGGCAGCAGCTTGAAGAAGCTTTGCATTGGGTGCATGGGATCAGCCGCTATGCAAAGGGCTTTTTTAGTGAGATGGGTGCTGTAAATGTCCTGGAGGGAGGGGAGAGAGACACCAATGATCCTCTCTGCAGCTCTCACTATGCGTTGGAGGGTTCTATGACAGGACGCATTGCAGGTTCCAAACCACACAGTGATGCAGCTCGACAGGATGCTCTCGATGGTGCCTCTGTAGAAAGTGTACATGATGGGGGCTGGTGCTCCTGCTCTTCTTAGTTTGCGGAGAAAGAAGAGACGCTGCTGTGATTTCTTGGCCAGTGCTGTGGTGTTGTACGTCCAGGAGAGATCCTCTGTGATGTGCACACCCAAGAACTTGGTGCTGCTCACTCTCTCCACAGACGCTCCGTCAATGGTCAGAGGAGCATGTTGGGTGTGCATTCTCCTGAAGTCCACAACAATCTCCTTCGTCTTCTCCACATTCAGAGAGAGATTGTTGTCAGCACACCACGTGGCCAGGCGTCTCACCTCACTTCTGTAGTCGGTCTCATCCCTGTTGCTAATGAGACCCACCACCGTTGTGTCGTCCGCAAACTTGATGAAGAGGTTGGAGCTGTATGATGGAGTGCAGTCATGGGTCAGCAGAGTGAAGAGGAGGGGGCTCAGCACACATCCCTGCGGGGCCCCCGTGTTTAAAATGATGGTGCTGGATGTATTACTGCCGACCCGTACTGCTTGAGGTCTTCCGGTGAGGAAATCCAACAGCCAGTTGCACAGTGAGGTGTTGAGCCCCAGCTGGACCAGTTTTTGAGTGAGCTGTTGGGGGATTATGGTGTTGAATGCTGAACTGAAATCTATGAACAGCATTCGAACATATGAGTCATTTTTGTCCAGGTGTGTGAGTGCTGAGTGGAGTGCAGTGGAGATGGCATCATCGGTTGAGCGGTTGGGCCGATACGCAAACTGGAAGGGATCCAGGGAGGGGGGCAGGACAGTCTGATACCGATATTTGGCAGTAAAGAATTCAGTATATTAGCGGTTATTCTTTTTCTTTTAGACACACGACACAAAAAAAACATTTGTTATGTGTCATTATTAAGGGTTATATTTTTTATTTCATCTCATCCAAGAGGGTTCTTCAGTTCCATAACCAAAAGGTTATGGAGGTATTTAAACCCAAGTGGGAGTTTCCCCTTTGGAGATGAACATGTGTTTCATCACATGAGCTTAGCAGAGCCCTATTAGGGTTTAAATACCTGGGATTCTCCACGTTTTGCTTCTTGGACTGAAGTGAAACAAACAAAAGCCCAATCTTCTTCTTTTCAAGCTCTTAAGACTGCTGATACAGCTTTATCAGTAAGTAGCTAATATCAGTCGATACCGCGACTATTTAGTTGACCTATTTTGCAATTGGCAGATGTTATTAGAAATTCGATTTTTTGACTTACCGCACTCATTAAGGAATCCAGCACACTGACTGCAAATGCTGTCCCACAGGCAAAAGGCTGTGTGAGGTACAACTCTGTGTCTGGGTCGTCGTCATCATCTTGATCCAGGAACTGAACATTCGAGTCATTCACTATGGGGTAAACGTGTTCATTTTATTAGCTATTTCAGTTCAGCTTGTTTTTTGTTGGGTTTTTTTTACTGCACACTGAGTCCAACATGGCAAATGCTTGATTCACGTGAAGAGGAGGACACAACAATACAGCGGTTGTGCACAACAGTCAGTAGCAGCAGATATGGACTGTATTAGAAATCGGTGAATAGTTTCGCATATTCTCCTCATTTGCTTAGTTCCAAATTTGGACCACATTTTAGTTTCTTTAAAAGAACTAAAATGACATATGTGTCTGGTGTTTGTATCCAGCCTTGTGGCCAACTTGCCTCTGCCACATTCCATATCCAGGCCATTCATGCACACTCATGACACCATGCATATTGTCAAAGTTCCAGGCCTTAACTTGAAGTCCTCCTGAGGTCACTATCAGTAACACCATTATGCCATTGTTTGTCTTGTAAATCCAAGACAGAACTTCCAATTACTTGTACTTGCATGTCAAGTCAAATGAAAGTATTTCATTGCCCCAGAACCTTCTTTAAAGATGTCTTTGAGCACAAAAACACATGCAGTAGCTGGAAGAAAGTAATGATGTAAAATTTAGTTGGAGAACTGCTTCTTCTGTGAGGACAGAAATAAATGTCAGTCATATCGACAGGGCTGAGATGAAAGAAGGGCACGGGACAGAGAACGTGATCCGACAGAAGATGCTATGAAAACAGCCACAAGGACTTCTGAGGGATCAAAGACCCTGTAATTCTTAGAAAAATAAAAGGGAGAAATTTTGCTTTGAGATAGGGAGCCAAAACAAGACAGGCAATTTCAACCAGAACCAAGGGTAAAATGTGCTCAAAGTGATGCCATGGGAATGGACTGAGCCTCTTGTGCAGCACGAGAAATCAAAAGAAAGCTGATATGGAGGCAGCAGCAGTTACGACACTGCAGTACAGGACAGAGGCACTTCTTCTTACCCAGCTCAGTTATCATTTGTATGCTGGTCCCACTGCTTTTATCCTGACTGAATGAAATCACAGGCAGTTTTTTGCCTGGCTTTGCTAATGGCGCTAGACAAGTGTTAAGGAAAAACAGTTACTGGTACATGTCAACAAGGGACAAAAGCATAAACAAATTCCACTTTTAGTACAGTTAATCAAGTGATGGACAGCCTCTAATTGCATAATTTGTGTTTTCGGAGATTTGTTTACAACTACTACACTGAAAAGAACATAAAACAGCAGAGCTAGCATATCAATCAACACGTAGCAGCAAACCATACCTAGTTCTGTTATGATGGGGATATTTGCTCCAGTGGTGACAGAGGTCTGCCTCACCAGTCCATGGACTGGACTATTCTCAGGAGATGATCTATCCATTCCTGGTGGTGTGAAGCCTTAATGGACATACATGTCACACAAAGCACATCAGTTAATACTAGGTTCAGTACTTGATTTTAGAGGTTACGATAATGCACATCAGCAGAACTAATGTGTCGGGGCTATTTCATCTATTTGCAGCCACGGGTGAGGTGTAAAGTGCAGTGTTACCATATTCTTGACAACGACCAGTATTGATTTATATATAATAGATGTGACAAACAGCTCATTTTGTTTCCCTTTGATTGTGTGTGCATGGAGACAGAAACATTTTACAAACATATGCAAAAAAAAGCATGTACAATATGGAGTCATGAAATAGAAAATCAGTGACGCAAGATTGAATCCAAATTGACTTGACATTTCTTGCTTTCCTCAGACTGACAAGTAAGCACATTAAATCAGTGATGCTGTATGTATAATACATAGGGTATGTTGTGATATCCATCACTTACTGCTGACTAAGCAGCACCATGCGAGGTCATACATGTATTAGAGGAATAATGAAATTGTTGGAGACCCTACCACCACCACACCCTCCACCCGTCGCGAGGCCAAAAGGTTTCTAAAAGGATTTCTCTCAGTGCCAAATAATGGCCCCTTACTGAAGACCATCTGAAGCTAACTGAGTGCTTCAAGTGTCATTTAGAAAGCTATAACATGCAATTTTAATACATTGCACACATTAGTTTTATGAAAGTAGTCTCAGATATTGAAAAATAACAATGTGCAAGCCAGGCAAATCTCTTGTGCCAGAGCTGTGCTTGTTGCCACCAATTAAGTTTGTGAAGAAACCAGTTGTTACAGTAACCTGAGGAATAGTCAGCTGGGTTTACTGTCAAACACAGTGACACCAGGTCAGCCAAGCAGCACCCACTGAGGAATATTCTCTGTGCCAGGGCCCTGTCCCTTCCAGGCAGTGCAGTGAACTATGATAGGGCGCTCCTTACCTTGAGAATTAGCCTGCAAGACCCCGATGCTGTCATCAAACTGCATAGATTTGATGTTGAGTGACGCCAAGATGCATTCTTTGTCCTGCAGTGATGCATCGTCAATATTGTTCTGATTGGCTGACAGAATGACACACATGTCGCAGAGGTTGATGTTGACAGCCCTCAGATCTGCCCTACTCAACGGTGTGCCCTTTGAGAACCAGTGAAGGAGAGAATTTGTTATCTCACCTATAAGGTACAAGAAATAAATCAAAGTTTTGAACGGCAGGCAAACTCGAAACTTCTGTCGGCCTCGTGTGCATGCTCCAAATTATACTACGCGCTGCTGGCGAGTCCTGACAAATGCTGCTACTGCTAATTATGTCTTTCACAAAGTCTTTTAATGGTGGAACAAAAAAAAATTGTGGATGCTCATATTAAACATGAACAAAGTTTCAAATAATGAGGTCAGCGAATGTGCAAGTATTCACTATAAGCTCGAGCTTAAGACTTTTCAGGCCAGATTTACTAAATGGGACAAAAAAAGCATGTGAGCGAAATCCTCATAGTGCTCATGGGTGTGGTTAGTTTAATGGTTGTGCCTATAAACACAAGCACAGTCAGTTCATATAAAGTGCACAAGTTAAGACATGTTTGTTTCTGTGTTAAATATCAACGCAATTAGCAGTAAATAATAATAATAATGGATTGCATTTATATAGCGCTTTTCGGGGCCCTCAAAGCGCTTTACAATTCCACTATTCATTCACTCTCACATTCACACACTGGTGGAGGCAGCTGCAGTTGTAGCCACAGCTCCCCTGGGGCAGACTGACAGAAGCGAGGCTGCCATATCGCGCCGTCGGCCCCTCTGGGCATCACCAGTGGGCGGTAGGTGAAGTGTCTTGCCCAAGGACACAGCAACCGAAACTGTCCAAGCTGGGGCTCGAACCGGCAACCTTCCGATTACAAGTCGAACTGCCAACTCTTGAGCCACGATCGCCCTTAGTGTCTATTGCAAAAATTTCTACGTTGATTCGTGCAGTTGATTTAAATATTCTCCTCCCATGTCTTGATGCATGTTCAATCGTCCAGGTAAGTAAATCTCCAAAAGTTGATTCTGTTCATGTGGACATCCAGATGAAAAGAATCAACTTTTGGAGATTCTCCTCCCATATTTTGCATCTTATTGAAGGACCGCTCAGAAACATACATGCAAACATCTTTAAGTTGTCACCTCTTACGCATAATCTTCTCACTGCTATCTCTTTGTAAATACTAACAATACAATACAATTTTTTATTATTTTTTACACCTAAACCCAGTTTGTGCTGATGCAACGTGTTTATAAATCTGTCCCTTGGTGCGCAGCTTTCTGACTTTTTTTCCCCTTCTGGCACTGTATGATGTCAGAAAGAGAGAATAACCTCCATATAATCAATTCGGGTACAGAGGTTTAGCTGTGAGCCACCTGCTATCCGTCTGATTGAAATTTGTAGCCAATCAGTAGAAATCTGGCTTACAAGGTGAAGGAACAGCGCTGAAGCTTGTTTAACACAGCAGATGAACTGACAGGATGCAACTAAGTCCAATATAAGATAAATAAGGATTCCTTATTCTGGGAGTCATGCATAGCTTCCCTAATAAAGTCCAGGCAGAAATTCGCATAATCAAATCCACAATGTTCCCCTAAACCTAGCCAAATCCTTTGCTAGCATAACCACATAAATATTAATCATTATGTAATGTCCAGGATTTAATATTCTACCGAAAACCACAAATTGTTGATGGCTTTAAGATTTGTTAACAATGAGCATTTTGCAGGACAGCTTGCAAAATAACAATGTGCTTTTTATACTGATGAAACAATATCACGTTTCCCACAAAATACATTTGTTAATGAGCATTATATGCACACCAGTTTAGAAAAACAAAGGCATCACTTTGACGTGATCTAGATAAACATTTGAAATTAGTGATTTTTCTCTACTTACAGGCAGAATGGAGACTTTGGGGAAATTATGCAGAGTTTCCCATTCCCGCTTCAGATACTCAAGGGAGCCGACAAACACAATATGCTTCAGCTCATGGTAGTGAAAGTTGCTTGCTCTCAGAGGCATCACAAAGTTTCGGACACCGATCAGCGCCGATTTCACGTCTCCAAATATGCACACGACCACATGACCGCTCAGAACAGTCATGGCTGCCTCACTCCGTGTCTGAGAGGGAAAGAAAGGGATAAGGGATCAATATGTTCCTGGCTGGAATTTGCATAAATGGGCATTTCCAACAAATGTTAGCGCTTTCTCCTTTTGCAGTGAGCATGCCCCCCCTGTAAAATATATCATGCAGTTCTGCACTGCAATGAAAGTAATTTGAAAAATGGCATATGTATTAGTACAAGAAATTTTCCATAGTGCAGGGCACTCTTGTAGCAAATGACATGTCAAACACCTCATTACAGAGTGTTTAAGTGCCCTGTCAACCTCTGATAGTGCTTTGTGACATGACACATCTGTCACCAGGGAGAAGAGTGTCGGGACAAATGACGTGTACCGAGTGAAGGAGCAGGACCCACCAAGATGACCTTCTCAATGTCTTTGGACGGGCACCAGTGAAACATCCCCGTGGAGTCATATTTCTTTACGTTCTCGTCCATGCTCTCAATCTGCTCGTTTCCCAGGATGAGGAGTGGGTCATGTCTAATCAAACAAAAAGATGGGAGGGAGAAAGTGAAATTATATCATTGATTTGAACAAAAAACACATTTTATAAATTAACCATAAGAATATTTGGCAATCTGCAAATAGGTCACTTTTACTAAAAAATGAAAAAGAAAAAAAAAAGGTTGCTTTCTTCCTAGTTTTTCCCGCTTCCTCTTTTCGTTTTCCTGTCAGAGGCCATCTGCAGAAATGCCAACAAAACTGCCATGTCATCAAGCAGAGTGACATCAGCAGCGGCAGCCAGGCGGAAGAAGATGGCAGCAACACACTGCGTTGACTGGCATGAGCACGGAGATGCAATTACGCCCCCTTACTGCATACGGCTTTTGACGTAGTGCGCTGCGTGGTAAAAGCTTTAACAGACCAGACTTTAAATATTTCAGCAATTTGCCCAACCGTATTTGCTTTCCAAAGTGAAGGGTATTAATGTTTAAACAGACCATCAGAACTATATAAACTAATTTCACTGGTGAACATTAACGCTGACCACTAAAAGTTGTCTCCCAACACGAGTACCTGCATTTCTATCACGCTTGTTCTGGTCAGGGGGATATGATCTTATGAAGTCATACAGTTAATTTAAATAAAGGGTTTTGATGCATGTAATAGAATAATCAAACACATGATCTATGGTATGAAAAAGATTAACAGAAATTTGTAAGTTACCCAAATTTAACATCTCATCAAGCTGATCCCAACGAAAAGTTTTTTATCTGCGGAAGAAAACTCACATAAAGATTGTCCGAAGCCAACCGATATACGTGACCAGCCACATTAGCAGTACTGCTCAACACAATCCCTTTGCCCTAAATCAACTTTGTCAGATTCAGATCAAAGTTAAAGATGCTGTCTTCTGAAAATCCAGACAACAGTCTTCGGTCTCTGTCCAAAACCTTTTAAATTGTTCAAGTCCTCCCCTCGTAACAAGAGCGTCTCTTTAATCCATCCAAGTACCTCAAAAGAATGGGCACCTTAAGTAACATGTTAAGTATGTATGAAAGTGTCAGCTGAAACTACCATCCCTCAGGCTCCAAGAGACTGAAGCCGAAAAAACCCCCGCCTTTGGGCTCATATACCCCCAGGCAAGACCTGGATGTCCTTTCAAGAATATAAGTAGCAGTAGAGGGAAATGTCTTTTCTACCTCTCTGTCGATGCGGCTTCACTTTGAAAAGCGCGTGTACGATAAAATTTCAATGTCAAAGCGTGCACATGTTTTTTTGTTTTTTTTTAAAGTACAATGTTAACAGAAACGTGAAATAAAAAAATAATTAAATACACTCCAATATATTGAAAGCGGGGGTCCTAAAAACAATGGCACTCACTCCCATTTGCTGCTTCTAGACTGTCGGTTGCATGAAATCAGACATCGCCGCTTTTCTTTTTTCTGTGTAATCAAAAGAAGCGGAGGCGGCAGCTTTGATAAACTGTAGGTTTACAGGTTTACAGCCAGGACAATCATAAATGATCATAAAAAACTGGAATTACAGTGCTTAAAATCCACGTGAGAGTGCAATTCAAATTCTAATAAGAGTGAAAGCATTTAGTGGTTTTACACCTTGGCTAAATATTCCATCAAAAGTCAAATGTTTCACCACTCACTCAGTGGAGCCGCTGTCACTTCAGTTTGTCCTTGTGAAGATGACTGGTGAGGCAGAGCTCTGCCAGGATAGCTATCGCTCACTGTCAGCCATGACGGCCTGTCACTACCCTGCACTGCCAATTGCCTCAGCAGTTCTGTAACAGACATGACGTGTATGTCACGGCACTCCGATGTGACCAAACGCGTTATGACATCCCGCAGTTAGATGTGTCTTATGACCCATCAAGGAGCCCGTGGAAATGGTGTTAATTTCAGTGAGGTCGTCATTGCTAAGTTCCAGACAGGTCATGTTAGTTTGCTGGAACTAGAAGCGAACTGTCTCGTGGAAACGTGATCGCTTTTTTTTTTTTCCTCTTGCGTGGTTTGTTTCGTTAAACAGCGCAGAAGTGTCCGTGACTGTCACTTCTGTGTACTTCTAAAGATTCAAACTGATCAGCAGCATAATTCACTGCTTTATGATGACACGTTTGACAAGACTTCACACATCATTACCCCGAAACATAAGGCCAGGTGTTTTCTGGAGGAGCGTAATGACAGCTGAGAGAGCCATAAAGAAGAAGGCAGACATGCACATTATGTCGATCTTCTAATTCGGCAGCACTGCACTAGTTCTCTCTAACACAAGCACTAAGAGCAGGCAAAGTCTTTGAAAACCCGGCACATCATGAAAACTGACAAAGGCCTGCTCTTCAAAACCCACAGCCAATCTGTTGATCATTACTTATTTACAAAGGCCTTGAGGCCGCGGGTCCTGTAAAAACACATTTGATATAGTATACACCCAGATGTTTTTTTCTCTGCTTGTTGCAATGAAGTATCCCTTAGGCTACCACGGCGAATCCCTCTCTAGCGTGTAGGCAGCAGACGCTGCACGAAATATCACATCCACCTGTACTGCACAGTATTAGCATGGCAAGTAGATGGATTGGTTTGGTGTGTTGATTTTTTGCTGATAGCATTGGAAAAGCCTGGTTTTGCTTCCCAAGAGCCTGGAAATCACCTGGAGCAATTCAACTTTCAAACCACTTTGAACCAAATAAATAAAGGGCAAACGCCCACCTGGAAAAAACAGAGACCAGACATCAAAGGAAATGGTAATGTATGCATACTGACACTTTTAGTTATAATACAAAGCAATATTTTTTTTCCAGAAATAGTGAATGTTGCTGATCTGTACTGTATCTGATGGTATTAAACAATACAGACATATGTGGGTTTGAATTCCAAATGTCAAGCAGATCGCAGCCATATTAGCAGTGAGAACATAAAGTCATCTGTCAGGTTTAATTAAATTTCATTTGTGCTGTTGCACTTTGTATACATCAGGCTGCAGGTCTTCCCTGTTGCCTGGCTTCCTTATAACATTGCACTTAATGACAGTGACTACTATTATTATCGTCCCTCTAATGGGTTCTTGTTGAATAACAGTGTTATCTCCAGTCAAGATCAATACGCTACGATTTAATTTCACGAGACAAGATAAAAGCAAGGTAGCATTTGAATTCGCCTTTCATTGTGATGATACATATCATCTGTGGCCTTACGTGCTGAAAAGACCTCAGAGGGATCCGACAATGGATGAATAGCCTTGGGCTATCTATCCTTTAGAGCCCCTCTGACTGCCTGGTGCTGTCATTAGTGCCAGGCCTGTTTAAGAACTGTAGTCTGTGGGTGTCACATGAAACCTTGTGGCATAGAGCTCATCTCAGAGGCTGACATATTTTCCATGAAAAAAGGAGCGTAGAAAAATGTTCTTTCAGATGCTCTTTGTAATGCACTGCTTAATCCAACAAGTACTGGTTTTCTTCCTAAAGCACAGGTATCTGTACTTTCTTCATCAAAGCTTTGTTAAAGCTACATTAATGACTATATTTATGTCCCTAAGAGGTTAAATTGATATGTGTAATGTGAAAGAGATTATTTGATTATGCTTATAGTTATAAACCAACAAAGGATTATCACCTGACTGGAGATCCCTGCAGCGTATTTTTATACCGTCCGGCAAGTTGTTTTGGTTTCATTACTCTTATGATGAGCAGGAAGCTAGTCTGTATGTTACCCTCCCAACACTAAGCAACAAATATAATATATAGCTGTTCGATATAACGATATATATCGGATTACAATATAAAAACGTCTATCGTTTCATTTTAGATTATCGTTTCATTTCGTGGTGTCGCAAAATAAACTGTTTACGGCAATATTTTTTCATCGTTTTGATGGTCACTGTAGTGGCTATATTAATTTCTTAAAGTTCTCTCTTTCTCTTATATAACCACACTACGGACTGACAAGCGCCTGTTTTTATGCTGGTCTATAAAGCTCTGAATGGTTTAGGACCAAAATACATCAGTGACCTCCTGACCCAGTATGAACCATCCAGATCCCTCAGGTCATCTGGATCTGGTCTTTTATCAGTTCCCAGAGTCAGAACCAGACACGGAGAAGCTGCATTCAGCTTTTATGCTCCTTATATCTGGAACAAACTCCCAGAAAGCCTCAGATCAGCTGAAACACTCAGTTTATTTAAATCCAGGTTGAAGACTCACCTATTCTCAGCTGCATTTGAATAAAGCACCAAATCCACACTTTTAAGCTTAAATTTCAAAACTTACATTTAACTACTGATTTTATCTATTGTTCTGATTTTATCTGTTTTGATTTTATATACTGTTTTGTTTGTTTGTTAATTAGTTTGTTTGTTTGCTTGTTTTAATCAATTTTAAATCATGCTTTTTATTTGTTTTTGTTTCTAATGTCTCTGTAAAGCACTTTGAATCACCTTGTTGTTGAATTGTGCTATACAAATAAACTTGCCTTGCCTTATGCGTTGTGGTTAACAACAACGACGGTAACAGCGTCGCGTGTCCACTTGTTTATGTTCCACATAAACCTTTCACAATAAAGCTCAAGATCCTGTTGAGACTTTTCAAAATAAACTGAATCACGTGAAAGAGCAGATTATTTACGGATGAGAATTAAAAAAGAGCCGCCAGGTGCTAAAAAATAAACGTTAGACTCAAACGTTAGAACAGGCTTTTCCCCGCAGCACGCCGTGTAATAAATACTCACAAAGAAAACGGCGGCCGTTACAACTTATGTCTAAAAATGTATAGTTTCATGCATCGGTTAAAACACTTGACTCCAGCAACATGACGCACAGCTGGAAACACTTCCCGCAAGTCGAGCTGCCCGAGATTCACAGAATTTACAGAAAATGTTACATCTTTGTGATTTATATCGTTATCGAACGATAGAATTCTTATATCGGGATATGAGATTTTGGTCATATCGCACAGCCCTATAGCAAATATCAACAAAGTTAGCAGCTAGCTGCTGAACATCTTGGAATAGTTTGCTGGAAAATAGCCTTAAGATTTCCCTCGCCCAGAGACCCAAGTACAGCTAACAGGAGAGTAACTCTTTGAGTCATCAAGTGAATGCAAACAGTTTCTCTGTATTTACTAGTTGTGAATACAGGCAATCATTTTCCTACTCCTTAATCATAACCAGGTCATTGTGATTCCCATTGTGTCAGAACTGCTGGTGTCTCACAGATGCACACAACATGGCCTTTGGCATTGACGCAATGATGCAATGGATTCAGTTCAGCGGAGAGCTCTGGCACCCATTGTTCTAGGTCTAAAACTACCTAGAACTAATCAGAAAACCATAGAACACATGAAAGAAAGGTTGAAAGAAATCTGGACAATATGTGGGAGGACACGGGTCATAGAGAGAGGTTTGAAAGTGAGGAGCAGAATCTTGTAATGTATTGGTAAAGAACTCTGAACCATTGGAGCTGGATGAGGAGGGGTGTTATATAATTGGTGGACTTGATGCAGGTGATGATGTTTCCTGTCAAATTCGGTACCATTTGGAGCAGATTAAGATGTTCATTGAGGAAACCAGAGAGAACGACATGACAGGTGACCGGGGCATAAACAAGAACTTGTGTGTTGTGTTGAAAAAGGAAAGGGTATGGGCCGTCTTGTTGTCCTAATTGTTATGTAGGCTGAATGTGAGACATTATTGATGTAAATAATAGAGTATTATCCCTAATGACATAAAGACTTTTAACACTGGGGGAGGCATGGACTGAAGATCTGTGAAGGAAGCAAAAGGGTGTATTTTGGACAATAGTTCTTTGAACCAATGAGGATAACATGACTTGAATTGCTCTTTTAATTTAAGGTCATCATTTGTCATCTAGCAAGCAATAGCGTAGAGACAACGCTAAAGAACCCCTTTGGTGTCAAACCTGAAGGCATTAATTTTCAACATGTAGGGTTAATGTTGTGTTGAATGCATCAGGTGGCTGCCCCTCCGTGAGCCTGGTTCTGCCAGAGGTTTCTTCCTGTTAAAAGGGAGTTTTTCCTCCCCACTGTCGCCAAAGTGCTTGCTCATAGGGGGTCATATGATGGTTGGGCTTTTCTCTGTATCTACTATACAATATAAAGCGCCTTGAGGCGACTTTTGTTGTGATTTGGCGCTATATAAATAAAATTGAATTGAATTGATAAAGCATAGTTTAAACCAAGCCTAAACCTAACCAAGTAGTTTTTGTGTTTAAACTAAACCGAGCGGTGATTACAGTTTGTTGTGTTTTGTTGCCGTTTAACATTTGGCTATTAAAGAAGCTATCTGTATTTTTATGGTGAGGGAATTTATATGTGTAAAAACCCAAAGACAGATAGCTCCTTGTGGTACCTACCTCATAATCTTAGGTGAGGAGTTTGGAGAATTCCTCATGCCTCCATTACGTTGCTTTTTTTTGGGTGATAGTGCTGATTGTTGGTCCTCTTGAACTGCAACAAAATGCCAAAGAAACAGCATGATGGCGGGAAATGATCAGAAGTCGAGCAAAGATCCACACAGCAGGGACAACAAAAGAACAGCACAGCACAATTTGAGGTCAGTGAATTCAAAGAGATAATATACATACAGGGACAGAGTGGAAAGAGGTCGGGTGAACAAGATGGAGTGGGACAGGACAATTTAACCAGTGGGTAGCAGGAAACAGTCCAATGTTAGCATAATGCAGACAGGATACATTAGCACATCATTGGCATGGTTGTATATGGAGATGCAAACATGCAGTAGTGCCATTATCAACCATCATGCCATTTGCTGAAGTTTAATCTGGGAAGCTTTATTTACCATACGCACTAATCCATTGAACTGCTGTAATCCACCTGTCAACAGTTTTATCATTCAGATAATGTAGCACCACAAATAAGTTGAGGGCTGTTAAGAGGGCTGTGATTTCGTAATCATAGATTACTGTACTACAGATAGACCTAGACTCGCATCACTGTTGCTCACACTAATCACTCATGTTCTCATTTAATTAAGGTAATAACCTATAAATATTAAGCATCTAAGACTACAAGCAAAGGTGCTTTGAGTCAGTGTTGAATCCTGGATTTCTGGTCTTTGTTCGTCTTGAGAGTGGTGCCCTTGGCTTATACAATTAGGTTGGTCCTTGTGCCAGAGTGATTTATGTACAGCTGAGATGCCCTTTGGACATTGTCTTTATCACTTCAGCAAACTGCACTGAGCTCTTCATAGGGAACGAGTTATAACTTTTACCCCCGAGTAAAGTAATCAGGCAAATATTTTTACAAGCTAATATCGCAGCTGCAGAAAACAACTCTACTCTGTGGCAGTCGCTGGTAAAATAAATACAAGCAGCAAGAAAAGTGTTTCACTAATAGCACTTTAACAGCCATTGTTCACTGGGAAAAGATTGTTACAGGTCATGGAAAATACACTCGGGTACCTTATAACTGATGGTTCAAGCTGTGAACTGTTTCTTTCTTTTTAGTCTTTTCTGTCTTTCTTTCTTTTTTATACAAAGAAACTGCAATTGCTTTCATTAAAATTAATAAAGTCCCAAAGATCTTGCTCCTCCGCCGACGAACACATGATTTCAAGCACCGCTAGCATGTCGAAGACTGACAACATAATGGAAAACGTTGAAGAAGGGAGGGGGCTTTCCAGTCGAGAGGGATGCTCCAACACACTGGCCCTTCACATCTCGCTCGGCCTGTTCAATATTTAATGTTTCACAGCTGACAGCTGCACACACTGGGTCATTAGTAAGGAATGCTACACATGCAACCACTCCAGACTGGCAAGCACATGCTTTGGTTGTGCTGTTGTTGAGTGCAGGCCTGCCAAACACGCTGAGGGTAAGAGGGATGTGGGGGGATGTGGCCCTTACACTGCCTCTGACTGAGTGTGGCGTTACTGGAGTGACCGGGGTGGTATCTGTATTTCACCGGCAGGCTACGGGCTCGCTGGAGCCGGCTGACCTCTTCTGTCACCCCTGGCGGGCGGCCTACCTGGCCTGAGTCCTCGGAGCCCACGAAGCTCAGTCTCAGAGCAGAGGGCTCAGCGGGGGGCAGCAGGCTTCCCTTGCGGTTGTTTACCAAACGGACCGATAAAGCAGCAACTCCGCTACGGGGCCCCTTACAGACCTCACTGGCTGAGGTGTGGTTCAGTTTAGCTGACTTGTACCGATAAGGCTGGATTAAGGGACTGTTGTTTACTGCTAAATGAAGAGGAGTCAAAGTCAGCAGCTATACAATACTTATGTTTTTTTTCTTCAGGTGTTAGTTCACTCAAATCACAGAAAACACAGTTCCCCTCTTAATTCTTTGGATATCTGTCTCTTTGGGTAGTATTTGCAGAAGGTTTGAAGAGACAGTGCAAAACTAGGGAATAAAATTTCATTTGTGATGCTAAGAAACACTGAAAAACAAACTGACAAATGATATTACCGTGGTCTGGGATAATCTTCATACCATACCGAAGAATAGAAACAGCTCGTAGTGGATGCTGTAGAAACATAGCTGGCGTTTTTCTAATCTTATTTTAATGCCGTGAGAACCACGATAGGAAAAAAAAGCTAAAGTTATCTAAATGAGAAAGCAGAATATGGCACTTTCTTTATGATTTTAGCAAACTAATCCTTTAATTCTTGAAGCTAAACACAAGGTAGGATTTGATTTAAACTGACTTCCGTAAGACCAGCAGTGTGTATGTTAATTTGTGAATTTGTGACTCTTATCATAATTAAAGGACAGTCACTGGTTTAGGGGGGTAATTCTTTCTGGCACAAGAATGCTAATGGCTGAATAATTTAAAAAAAAGCTCATTTTTATTTAACACCACTTAACCACTTCCTGTAGCCACCAATGAAAAGCTGGATTTGACGTTTACTTTGATATTTATAATAAACATGAATTAATAAATATGCTTTCAGGTGTTTTAGCAATTGTTATGCTACCAGAACAAGGAGGTGACAGTGTGAATCAGCAGCCACTAGCTGCTACATGCAGTTTATGCCTGATGAAGGAGGGAGGAATGAATTCGATATACATTTTAATACTAGCGATATAATAGCGGTGAGGCTGGTAAAGATAAAAAGAGACAGAAGAGCTGTGTTTTCCTTAGTTCAAAAATGTCTGGGAGCTAAAACCGGAGAAGAGAGATGATTATTTCAACAGTCAGCTGTCTAGCAGATTATCCTTCCTGCTCCAGACCTCCACTATTCATCTGCCCCACGTCAAACATGCACAGCACTTCTCCAGGACAATGCAATGTGGCAGATTTGCTGCCTATCACAGATCCTGTTAAAGTGGACTACCCACTAGTTTCACACTCCTGTAAGCGTTGGACGAGAGCTGAGAGAGTTTAAGATCGGCTTTTTGCATTTTAATATGTTTTACTCAATTATGCGAGGCTGAAATGCTTTTCTTGCATACATTTAATTTGAATGTTTTTAAGTGATTTTGTCCAGACTTGGTTTATCCACAGTCATGGTGAAGATGCCATGAGTGTGCTGCTGAGCCGTAACTCATACCTAACACAAAGAATCAACTCAAAACTGTTTCCTAATGCTATGCATAAGACACACAGTCATGGATGATGATGATAGACTGGACAGTGAAATACAGCAGGTCAGGGACAGCTCAAATATTAATAGCTGACAATGCACAAATGGAGGGGTTAGACACAAGTGAGTCGAGAGAAAGAGAGAATGGAAATCAAAACTTACTTGATTTGATATATCCATTATAGCTATTTTTAGCTGAGAAAAATGCAGAGACGGATGAGAGGTTACAGAGAAGAACAGGTCGTAATGAGAGCAAATTATAAGTGACGACTGTGAACGGAAAGCTGAGGGATTTCTCTTGAAGGCACTTAAAAAAAATTGAGGCCGTGGAGACAACACGGACAAAGCAATGAGAAGTAAAACAGGTCGGTTAGAAATCTGATTTTCAGAGATGTGGGCAGTAATTTAAGAGTAGCTCGCTCTATGTTTGTAGTCATCTGCTAAATATCTACGGTGTCACTCTAAGCAGTGATTTGGCTATTTTCAAGTCAAAAGAGGACCAGATATCTTGGCTACCTTTAAGTTTAGATGAAAAGCTTCTTTACTCCCATTAAGAATTTAAGACTGAAATATTACCACGTTTGTGTGACTGATAATTATTTATTATTAGCAGTTATTTAGTATCAGTTATTATAGCTGCTCATATTTACCCTCCAGTGAAGGCTAAATGTAAGTTTAGCAGCATTAAGTGAATACTCAAGTGAGAAGCAGGTTTTTATATATCATATATTTTCAGCTTGACATGTTCAATCAAAAACACCTACAATAAACTCACCAGCGCACAAAACTTAAGAAGCGTTACTGTCTTATTTTTGCCTACCCATGCCTGAGACAACCTGCACAGATGTGTGTAACGTTCGGTGAGTCCCACACATGCTCATTAGTAACTTATTTCAACCCCTTGCTTACATTAAAGGTCACGCATTGAGCTTAAGGCAGGACAGTGACAGCAATGTTCAAACAGGGACTGTGCTGGTCCTGGCATCTGTCGCCTGCAATCGGAGGGCGCGAGCAGAGTCACAGGACTAACAGGCTAGCATCTGTCCCACAACGAGAGAAAAGGAGAGGGGCGGGGGCACTCGGCTGCCTGGTGGTTAGAAACTGTCAGGCTGAGTTTCATGACAACCGGTAGCACTCCAAAAATGAAAATGCAAACATAATTTCCACGTCAGGCCGCATAAGGCCTCGCTCCACGCATCTCCCGCACCGTGTCGACAGCAACTCTGGAGCTCTTGCTCGAGCTTTTCTAGCCAGGCCACGCTCACAGCACACAACCCTGGGAGACACACTGAGGGGTAAAAACGCCCAGACGTGTTCAGCTATACGAATGGTTTTTGATCAAGAGTCATTCACTAAAAATTTATGACAGTCTGCAATGTTTTCCAGCAAATTGTATCAATGCTCTGCAACCTCAGACACATTCTTCGTGCCTCCTGCGACACATCAGTACGATTTAACATACCCCCCTGGCTTAAAAAGGGAAATCACACTTGAATTAGGAATTCATATGCAGTTCAATTCTGTTAAAGTCCGCTTGTTAAACTCCAATATGATCCAGCACTCTTCTACCGTCTTTTATTCCTCTTATATTCCAACTCTACTGCTTTGTGTTCTCAATTTAATCACAAATCAGCAAAAACAACCAATAACTTTGTCTGCTTTGCAGATTTTTCCCCCAGTTCTTGTTCAAGCTGTTGATTATAATTTAATAAAACCCATATGTTAACCTCAATATGTACTGTAATAGTCATCATCACAATATCCCCTCAGGTGCTCTCAAGAGCATTATTTACTAAAAAAAGAAAAGAAAAATTAATCGTCGGAGACGTCTACATTTACAAATACCTCAAATCCTATCCTGTTCACCCATTTCTCCAGGGTACAGTGGTGAGATATTATTTGATATTATTTTTTTTAATGTTATGTTATGTCTCCAGTGACATCATTGTAAGATTTAGACAGTCCTATCAGAATAATTATTTGGGAAAATGCACAGTAACTGTGTATTGTGAGATTTTTTGCAGGGATGCACAGCTGTACATTGTTCATGGCTTTGACTTTTTTCTAATATATTTATGAGGTCACTGGAGGGAAACAAATACTGCTGTACGCAGCAAAAGGTTTGCATTAGTGACTGTCAATCTAATTTTAAACTACGTTTCAATTTGAATTCACGTTCTCTTGACAAAACACCAGCAAAACAATAGACCAGCATGCTTCACTGCAAAACGTAGCAACAGACAGAGAAGAGCGCCAAAAATCAGAAAGCTAAAACACCAAAGCATCTGTGACGGTGACAACATGGGTGCTTAAATTTGAAAGCACACAGAAGTAAAGACACACGGTGCATGTTACAACACTGAAGAGCACATGTCATGGCGACAACTTACAGGCACGTAAAGTGGCTGAGCAATCATTAACAGAGACAGCAGAGAGTGGGATGTCCCGTTGAGGGGAGTCCATGTTACAACGCACATTAACCGGCATGCAAGAGCAGTCCCGCTCTGAGCGACCGCAATCAAAACAACATGCCAGTTTCATTTTCTTGTAGGCAGGCTTCTTGGCTACAGTCAAGGGTTCATATGGGAGGAGAGGAAGAGCAGGTTAATGTTGAGGGTCATTCTGAGGGAAGAGGGGATAGAGGAAGAACAGGGCATGGAGGACGGCTGCTGCTGGGATGTACAAGATTAACCTTTGTTGTGCCGCTTACACTAGTATTGGCATCCTGTAAACCGACACCCTTTCCCCTCACGTGAACATGACCACGTGACCTCAAATATGGTTTCTTTAACCTTTTCAGACTTTTTGGAGACTTTTACCCAACAAAATCCTAATAATGCTAACACAGATTTAGCTTGTTTGGGCTTAGTGTCACTTTACTATGTGATGAAATGTTTTTCTATGTTCACTAATTAACTTGCTAATGAGCCAAGCATGAACATCAAATGGCAAATTTGGTCTTACAAAGGCCAATCTTGGCCCAAGGATAACATAAGTGGAAGTTAAAGACACATAATGCATGTTTAATTGGAATAAATAAAACATTTATATATGCACAATTTGATGATTTATAGCTTTTTTTTTTGCAGAAACCTTGGCTATGTGTCATGGATCTGGATTCTTCTCTTAGAGCCACTGAGTCATATGAAATATAAGGACAATAATATTTCATTTTACAGCTCTTAAATATTTACATTTGTTACTAATGCTTATTAAGAACAGGAGATGACAGAAATCTCCTAAACAAAAGACTAAAGGTGCTGGTATTTTACAAAAACAGTATCACTTCTACAAAAACCTGCAAGTGCCTTCAGAAAAGACAAAAAGAAAAAAAAAAAACACTTGAAAGCGTTTATAGTGCATAAAAGCACACATAAGTTAGATGATCCATATTCCATGACAGATTTGCTATTTTTTCCTGAAATATTTCTCCTAAAAGATATGCACACATCTCTGCGGATTACGTCACTTTAGTATGGATGCCAATTTTTTCCCATAATATAAAAAAGTGGTAAGGAGTAATAAGGATAAAGGTTTTCCAGTCTTCATCCCAGTCTGTTTCTCACTGTGGTCTTTGTGCAGGGGTCTTGTGCTTAATAAAGGGCAGCAGGGCCATCTGGTGGTGATGTGGTGAATTACTAACTCAAGTAGGCATGAAAGCTGCAGTGTTTACGTGTGAGCAAAAAAAAAAAAAATCTACTTCTGCTCTGGAATTTTTTTGCAAAATCTATACTGTTGCTAATTTCTTTTGAAAGCTATAAAATTCTATCAAAAGAACGAACAAAAAACAACGTGCACATGACAACAACAAGAGATCCAGGCAGCATCAACCATTGTACATGCAACATTTAGAGTACATTCAAACAGGTCACTTTAATCTGAGGTACACTAGCACGCTGTGTTTTTGAAGGGGAAACAAATCCACATTACTCACAATATATCACTATTAAGCAGATTTTTAAAGAAATGTGTGCCAAGTTCCCAAGCAGCAGGAAAAGAATACATCACATGTCAATGTTAGGTGTTAGCTTTAATACTAGAGACAAACTGTGGTTTATCCAAGCAGAAGAACATGTAGCACGCGATGTTTATAAGGTTTTAGAAACACGTGATCCGTCCAGGTACCTGTGGTGTTAACAGTCTCTCTGAATGCCTGTTAACATCACAAAGTTATCAACAGTGAACACAGCTACTATACAGAAAACAAACAAAATGCACATTTAGACTGAACTAAGAGGTCTACTATGTGTATTTATAAGAGCTGGGAATCACATGGAAAAGATAGCATGCTATAAACACTATGTAAGAGTGTGTCTGTTAGAAGAGACGTCAATCTGAAACACTCTGAAGGAATCAGTTCATCCAAATCCATCCAAAAAACATACATTTTGAAGGATATCTGAAACCTCAGCATGGAAAAACCAAAACTATTTGCATGATGAGAAAGTTGGAAAGCATTTTTTCATGTAATTTGGGGGAACTGACCCTTAAATGAGAGCAGGTATTCATCTCATACAGAGATCCAAACATGTAGTTCTACATGGGGAAACTGGAGTGCTTCAGTTTGTTTTGGCTGCAGAAAGAAATCTGATCTTTCTACATGCACAACTTACAAGGCTTCATTTCAAGGAATAATTAATGTAAGAAATAAGTGGTTGGGACAAATGGCTATGTATAGTAGGTCATGTAAATACGCTGTCACTCAGCTACTCGAATGCTAACTCATTATATTTCAGTTTCATCTGAGCAAAAAAATAATGGGATCAATCTAACTTAGATCTTGTGTTTGCATGCAATCACACTTACATTTCTTGCATCCACATTTCTTTATCCTTTTGGGATCAGTTATGTCATCGTGGCAGGCCTTACAATAAAACAGTGCCCTGCGGAAGAAAATCAAGAACAGCATGAGTGCTCAATAAATTGTTTACACATATTTTGTCTTTACTATGGCTGCACAACATCTGCAACAAGTCATTTTAATTTGTGTGCAATCAGTTTATTAACAAAAAATTAATGAAGCATCCAATGCATTTGTCAATGTTTAATGTGCCAAAAGTTGAGCAAAGAATGTGCAGCTCTATGAGAAGTTCAGGACCAGTTTTAAATTAAGCTTTGATATTTCATAAGGGCGCTGCAGTTTGTCTCATTCTGTGCCCTCATAAATCTTCTGATCCCCTCTGGCAGGTAACATCACCATCCAACCTCGACCATATGTACCTTTAATCTGTCTTTGAATGTTATCTTTGTCCAAGCAATGAGCAGATACAAGCTAACAGCCAACATTCCTCTTTGGCCTCAGCAGTGCAACTCAAGGATCCCTGAACTGCTGATAAATCACTTCAGTCTGGTCAATTAAACATGCAAAATATGGCATTTTTTCTAAGAGCAAACACAAAAGCCAATATACACTTACTGGCCGATTTGTTAGGTGCACCTGTTCAATTTCTCCTTAATGCAAATATCTAATCAGCAACTGCATGCATTTAGGCCTGAAGACATGGTTGGCCCTGCTAAAGTTCAAACTGAGCATAAGAAATGGGAAAGAATGTGACTTTGAATCTTGGTGTTGGTCCCAGATGGATGGATTTACTGTCCTACTGGGATTTTCCCACAGTCTAGGGTTTACAGAGAATGGTCTAAAAAGCTGTATGGCAGTTCTCTGAGAGAAAATGCCTTGTTGATGTCCGATATCAGAGTGGCCAGACTCCTTCAAGCTGGAAGGTGACAGCAAAGGTGCATCTAGCAGCCATTAGAAGCTCAAACCATCTCAAACTGCTTTCTTGAACAAGACAATGAGTTCAATCTACTCAAGTTGCCTTACGATTTCATCATGGACGTGTGACCAAGAAATCTGCAACAACCATGTCAACATGAGCCAAAATCTCTGAGGAATGTTTCCAGTCCCCTGTTGAGTCTATGCCATGAAGAATTCTGAAGGCAAAACAGGGTCTAACCTGGTACTAGAAAGGCGTTCCTAATAAAGTGAATGAGTATATTTGTAAGCTCTGGCAACATGTAGGTAATACTAACAAAACAAGCGTTTGCAATTTTCCTACATGTAATAGCTCAAGATACAGAAACCGTATGACATGCAGACCAACAAAGGCACTATTGCAGAAACAAGACTGGAATTTAATCAAACGATTGAATCTCAGGTCTCATTCATTACCTCTTTACTTCTTTGGCATCGCTGGCAATAAAGAAACCCAAGGTCCCCTCCTGCATTTTCACGTGGTTTCCAGGGTTTATCAGGGTGCTGTGAGGATTTGTAGACCAAAGATGTCAAAGCAGAAAGTTATATCACAGAATTTGCAAGGCTTTGCACTAATCACTGCGTCTGGCACACGCTGCAGGGATTAGTTTTCACAACTCATTTGGCAGGATAGCCCCTGTTTATTTAATTAAGTTGATGAAAGCAGATAGCACTTCAAAGAGTATAAATGAGCATCAGCGTGTTAGAGAAACTACTAAAACAAAGCTTCTGCTGTGCTCAAAGAAACCAACTGCCACCTTCCCCACTAATTTGTCACGATGTTATCGGAGAGCCCTGTGATGTCTGTGAATAAACCCATTTAGACATCAATTTAGACACATTGTGTAAAGCACTTGTGTTTGCAGTCAAACAGGGAAGCTGATTCACAGTAGCTGAAAGCAAATACTGACACCTGCGTATTAAAGTTTTTGCATGCATGAATTTTAATGCCCCGACTTACCTGCTTTCCCCTTGATCAGACTTGTACTCTATAGCTATCAGCAGCAGCTTTAGCTTCACATAGCAGAGTCTGTAAGGGGGAATAACAATATAATTAGACCTGAGGCACACTAAGTACTTTTAGTTTGAAATCTTCTTAGCTTAGGGTGCCACTTTCTTTTTTTCTTTTTAGAGGATGAGAACCTGTTTATCCCTAAATTATTTACACTTAGATTTAGGTTTACACTTTCAAATATTTTAATATGGAATAAATATGGGATTTGACAGCCTATAAAGTATGGAGCCCTTATGTGAACGCCATGTGCTTCCTCTCTATAACTAATTTAACCTACCATCTCCAGAAGCCTGGTTAATAAATACTTACATAACAATTATCTTTGGATCTTTAAATTCTAATGACTGCAGTTTAAACATCTAAATTACTTGCATCCAGGAATGACAAAGTACCAAAAAAAGGGGGTAAAATAAAATGTTTTAGTTTTACGTACTCGCAAATTACTGGGAAGGACAGACCCACAAAGGCACTGGACAGGTACTCTGTGTACATTTCATTGGCTACTCCTTCAAGGTAATACTTCTGCCATGTATCCTCCTCAATCTACAACAAAATAAAGAAGGTTATACAAAAATATAAAAAGGTGCAAGTTTAAGATCATCACCACCCGCTCACCAGATGCTGCATACGGGCCTCATCTGGGATAACCATTATTATCTATTCAGACTTTGTTTCTTGGCCAACTTTATTTTTGAACTTAATCCAGTGAGCACAGATGGATCAGTGTTAGTTGCAGCTACCTTGATGAAGGACCTCATGGAGAAAAGGTTGGCCAGCATGGTCGAGAGGCCCTGAGCCAGGCAGCTCTGGGCGATGAATCCGAGCTTGAGTTCTGCAAGGCAAATGGCGTCATCTCCCTCCTTCCAGTTCCAGCTTGGGATGTTCAAAAGGTGGGCCTGAGGGGAAGAGGAAAAGGAAGTCAGGCTACAAGGTGCATGCTGTTAGAAACTAAGACAGACAAATGATTCAGTGATGAGATCTTTTCAACATATACTGAAACGTAACTAACTATAACGGAGTAACTAAGTGACTCCAGCAGGCTTTATAGTTGATTAATACAAACCTTATTGTGGTACTGCAACATTTGAGTGATTATCCTGATCTTTGGGTGGTAGTTCTTGATAGATATTACTCTGATAAAGGACAAAAAGAAAGCAATATAAGAATATCTGCAGCGCTTTCAAAAGTTACACAGATTTTTAAAAAAAAAATCTGATTCACTCTCTTTTTATAGAAATTAAGTATCGTAGTCGACTGTATGCTTTTAACAATTTTAAGTTTGCATTTTATTTTATAGTTTAATATTTTAAACTAAAGGCTCAAGAAAATAGAACAAGAGAGTTGCATAGTAACATATTCCTAGATCCAGCTACAAAATGCTGACTTTCTCTCTGTCTGGGAAGAACTGATGTCAATTTGACCATTACCAGTTCAGCCTGTTCTCCGAATTTACAAACCTACAACTTCTACCAAAAAATAAATAAATCAACCTGGAAAAAGTACCATTGTCAACAATTTCAAATTACTATTCAACCAAATGAGACGTACATACAGAATCTCTCACTGGATAACGGCAAGAGGGTTTTTTTTTGAAGTCATAGGGAAGTTGACCTTTAAACCTTTGGATATAAAATGTCACTCTTAGACATTTGTGTGCAGTCATACTCTGCCCAAGCACACAAAAAAGTCCGTTTTTGGCTGGCAGCAAGTTATTTAACCACAGTTGTGAGTAGTTTCTCTTTTCCTAAACCGCATTATTAGCCTAACTAAATGTGGGTTAAGAACGGTCCAGTGCATTATCAAATATACCATCATCGTTAAGGAAGAAATGTGGTTGGAAAACAAAAGAAACCCAAAACTTTATCTACTTGAATTTGATAAGGGAAACAAACATCTGGTGAAATCAAATGGTAAGAAAACAACAGTAAATCTCACGAGTATGTTTAATAGTGAAAATAGCAAAGTGAAGAGAATTCTCTCAGAGACATTGGGACTAAACAGCTGAGTAGCCTTTAAAAAACAATCAGTGAGGATGATTGTTGGACGCTGGAGCAATGGAAAAAGGTCATTTACCATGTTCCAGGATGATCAGCCCATCAGAGAAAGAAGAGAGGTGGCAAAAGTTGTGTTGGGGTGATCCCAACATGCCTAGTGTCCTAGGGTTTTTTTGCCTTTTGAATTTGGAGCTTTTGCATTAATATTTGGATTCATATATTTATTGTGTTTCGAGTTCTTTTCATTGTTGTTTTCCTTTGAGTAGCACATAATATCTGGTTGTTTTCTTTATGACTAGATTCTCAGTTTAGTTTTATCTTTAATACCTTTTAATCTAGTTTCTGTTTCTCGTTATAGTTTATATTTAATTCCTTAAGTGTCATATCATCCCACTGTCACTGTGTCCTTTTGTTTCTTGCTGTTAAGTCTATGTTTTAGGTCTTCCTGTTTTCTTTCAGTAGAATTCTTTCAGTGAATTTTTGGATTCGTTTATTCTCTGTTCTGGATTTTTGATGGACTTTCCTTACTCCACTTAAATAAAAGTTATTTTTGTTATTTATTAAGAGCCACATCGAGTCCTGCATTTGGGTCCTTCTGCCAACACCTTCTGTATGCCTACCGTACACGCCTGTGGGGACAGTGTTATGATCTGGGGTTGCTTCACTTGGTTGCGTCTACATTCAGCAATGTTGCGTGCCCAAAACATGGTCCGGCACGAGACATCATTTTAATACACGGAGTGGTCACCATAGAGTTCAAGGAGAAGGGGACCTTTGACTGTTTGACCACAAAATACAAATCATTTCCTTTGAGTCCTAGTGGACATTTGTGACAAATGAATAAATTTCATGTCCAGGAGAACATATGGGAGAGATGCACAGACAGACAAGACAGCTCTACTATAATGATTATGTATTAATCACACAGTGTTTAGATTAGAATCAAGCTGTGATGATTTCTGCAGCACATTTTAAACGTCTTAACCCTTTTAGATGGAAAAGAAATGTCACATAATGACTCTCCGACTTTTTATAGCTGAGCAATTTAATCTTCAGTGGAAAACCTCCAATCCTCAGACTTCATTATCGAACAGAGCTATTAATAATACAATTTTATTAACCAAATTTTATCTGCCTTGCCCTAAAACAGACTGTTCCCATCACTTTTAAAATATGTTGTACTCTCATATATTATCCACTTGATAATCCCTTAAACCCATAAAAATAAGTGCAGTTTCCACATCCAAAACTACGACTCAATCCACTCCGAAAATGTCTTTTTCTCTCAGAATCCAGCTGAATGTGATTGTTCATAAAACAAATTGAATAAACAATGCAAGCAGGAAAACATAAATCATAAATTATAAACATAAATTTGGTTATGCAGTACCTCATGATGTTGGATGCATCCTCGGCATCGGGGTCAGCGCAGTATTTGTTGGCTAAGATCAAGCAGGCGTCAGCTGATTCAATCTAAAACAAAATTGCAAATTGCAAAGACAAAAATGAACAATCACATCAAGTATTCAGTCAGACGATAACCAACAGTATTACAGAGGAAGAAGTATTGACAGTCAGGTACCTTGACTCTGGCCAGGTCGTGTGGATTTAGGACAGATCCTTGGTAAAACTCTACCTGGGTGAAGTGGCGCTTGAACAAGGCTTCCAGCTCAAGATTAGGGGAAATACTGAGAGACAAAAAACAAACACTCTTAAATCAGAGAACTCTCTAATCTCCTAAAGTTTAGTTTTTTCCTCTTAAACAATGACATTTGCACAAAGTTTTGTACTTACTTATGGAGAAAAACAATTTCTACATTGACATCATCCCTGTCCTTGTGTAGGAAGTCTTTTAGAAAGTTGGATACACTTTCAAGTGTTATGTGACCACAAACCACGATGTGCCTAGAGAAAGGAAGTGCAGAACCATGAGGAAACTCAGAACAAAAGCACACATCTTTCATCTTTTCCATCTTCATCTTTGAGCTGAAATCAAAAGGTAAATGTGAGACGAGGGGCCTGTAACGGACATTTAGGTCAGTGATTTAGAATCTGTGATAAAAACTACGATAGAGGAGGGATGAAATCCAGAGAGCTCTCTGGATTTCAGTATCAGATTATAAAGGATCAGTTTACTTAGAGGAAGATTATGAAATGAGCGCACAGTCTATGTCGATCCCTACATATCATAAACCCTTTATATAAAGAACCCAGTTCAGATTTTTTTTCCATCTGTGCTTAAAATATCTTTATTAATTAAATTATTCTGTGTAAATTATTTTGTCTTTTGCACCGATTTGCAATAACAGTCACAGCTGGAAATACTGCAGTGGTTCTTAAAGTACAAAATACGCATCAGTATCACTTATTTTCTAATAATCTAGAGTAACAATAAGTAACTCAAAGAAAAACACATACTTTCCCGTAAGAAACAAAAAAAGCAATGATGCCGACAATTTTACCGAGCTTTTAAAATCACCACAATAATAAGAAAAATATTTTTAAAAAATTGTAATAAATGCAAAATAAGCATGATGTGATACTTTTTCTTCTCAATTTATAAACTGCGATTTTAAATTAAAAATGAAAAAAGCACAAGAAGCATATACTTGGTTTAAGAAAACTTCCCAAACCAAGTCTGGTTTCTTTCAAATCGTACCAAAAGCATGCTACCAGAAACCACGACTTTAAACTCTGAGGCATCTAGCAGAATCTCCCTGTCTTTAGGCTAGATCTTATGGCTAAAAAGGTGTTGAAGGAGTAGTTTGGCATTTTGGAGAATACGCTTATTTACTTTCATATCAAAAGAAATATGCCATCATACAATTTGCTTGCCTTCTCCTTAGCTGGGGAAACCAGCAGCCCTGGCTCTAGTTTGAGTTGAAGAAATCAGCACCTCTCAAACTGCTTAAAAAAATGTATTAATTAATTAAACAAATTCATACTGGCTGTAGTTTTTTGTTCGTTTGTTTTTTTCAGAAGGCATTGTGTACTTGCGTGTATTTTTGAGCTGCAATAACATCATTTGTTTTTAATTCTGGTAATTGACGCCTTGATTTTGTGTTCTTTAATTCAATACGTAGTATTATTAGTTAGTGGTACACAATAGCATTCTCTGTTTTAATAAAAAATAACAAAAAACAAGCTCAAATGTAGAATTTTGTGGGCAAGGACAAGAGCTCAGGGTTTTCAATAAAGCACGGGGTACTTGGCTCCGTTCAAATCCGACCTCTCTTAATTAGGAGGAGAACAGAAACACAGCGGTGAGCCTCGGGGTGCCCGAAACTTTCTCCTTTGGAAACAGGAACTGCACTGATTTATACTGCTGTCAGATGGACTGATGGACTGCACCACGCCCTCCATGTATCACTTGCTGGAAAGCACATCGGCTCCATCTCCACTGCACTCAGACAGTAACGCATTTTCCGAGTTGCTCTCACTTGTCTTCATTCTTTTCATATTTGTTGGTATTATAAGCAATAGCGCAACAATAAAAACTGCTGCAGAAGTGCAGGCTATAAATTCAGAAGTATAACTTGGTTTTCTGGCTATGTAAGAACATTTACATTTATTGTTATTAAGTATAAATTTATCCTTTTTCATGTATTTTATTTTTTTAGTTTGTTTATGAAAACTATTTTGTTTACTTTATTCTTGAGGCAGTCCTTCTGAAGTAACCATCAGGAAATGTGTTTTGTTTTTGGCATTTCCTCTCTGTAGCACAAACAGGTGCTACAGCTTAAGAAACGTGGTGCAGCTGCATCAATTCAAACTTAGTGCTGGAAGGCTTTATAACCCACTGCCATGTAAGGCTAGCTGTTTTGGAACTTCACTTAATGTGGTGGACCCTCCACACCACTGTGCAATAAGACTGAAAGTGTGTATGGCCTTTATATTGGATGAGGATTTCCTCATCCACACAGGGCCAAAGTGGAAAAAGGAATGAGCTGCCCTACTGCTTACTCAAGGCCAGATCATATTAGCAAAACTGGAGTGCCACACAGTGGGTGCCTCATGCACACCACAAACTACTTGACCTATCACAGAATAGGCCCAGATACTTCTTGCAACCTGGGTAGCTTCATATTTAAGACAAAAAAACAAAAGCACTGTATGTTTTTATTTATTTAAAGGAGACTTATTAAGCTTTTCCTAGTTATTTGTCATATTGTTGCAAAGTTGGATGCTGATGATAAAGGTGGGCAAAGTTTCAAAGGTCAGCATACCGGTATGTGTAATATGTGACACAAAAGCTCAGTTTTTCAGACTATTACAAATATTTCACACAGTGTTTTTTTTTTTACTTTTCATTCTGCATGAAGTCATTGAGAGATCTTTAATATGGTCATCTTGGGCACAAAGCTCTAGCTGTGAACATAGAGCTAAAACAGTCTACTTTAGCTAACAAATCAACTGCGGAGCTGCACCAATGACCAATGCCACATAAATGAGAATTTGAACTATGAATCATGCAAAAAGTCCAATAATAAAAAACATGGGACAAGAAATGAATGTAAGAGTTCCCTTTTAACTTGAGGCAAGAAAGCTAATAAGAATGTTCCCCAAACTGCCAAAGCATATCTTTTAAACTTCGCCTTCAGGGTGTAGGTCAGACTGAAGATTAAGGCCAAGACTGTTGAAATAGCAAAGCATGGAAACATCACAAGTGGAGCAGGGCAATCAAAGTGTTTCCAGGCATACAAAAACTGATCTTAGCAAAAATCACTATGAAGCATGAAGCAATGGTACACGACAAAATGTATGACTTTAGCATTTTCTTCAGTGCTGAAAATGCAGGTGAGCTAAAGTATATGATTTTCTCAGAATTACTCATTGATGCCTAAATGGCTGTCCTTCAACCGAATTATATTATTACTGTATGTTATTATATAATGATAGAACTTTTAAAAATCATAATTATTTCTCACTGTGTGTCCTTGACATCCATATTGGTCTTTCTGTATTATGTTAAGTTAGCTCCAATGTAATTTGTTTTTCTCGTTTTATCTTATTAAGACTGTTTGTCTGACATGAATTGGAGTTTGAGTGATGAAGGAGAGGATGGGTGAACAAAATGTAAAAAAAAAAGAGAGAATAATGGAAACACTTGATTAACAAACACACATTTGGCGCACACACACTAACAGTAAGCAGCCTAATTACATCAAAAATAACCAGGATTTTCTCACAGTAAAATGATCAATCATGACAAAACTGTGAAATCTGGAAAGAAGGAAATTGTTCCCACTGTTTTGTTCAGAAATAAAAACATTTTAATGTTCCTTTTAACTGGGTTGCAACCATATTAGTTAGTCTGTTCCCTAGCAACCTCTAATGTAAGTAACTATTTGTATTGGGGAGGAGAGTCTGTGCATAACAATACCAGTAAAACCTTTAGTCATATCAATCTAGTTAAGCAACATTACTCAAAGTAAAGCATAACTTAGAAAATAGATGAAAATAGTGATTTCCATCCATCCATCTTCATCCGCTTTATCCGGGGCCGGGTCGCGGGGGCAGCAGCCTAAGCAAAGAGGCCCAGACTTCCCTCTCCCCAGCCACCTCCTCCAGCTTATCCGGGGGAATACCAAGGCGTTCCCAGGCCAGCCGAGAGATATAATCTCTCCAGCGTGTCCTGGGTCTGCCCCGGGGCCTCCTCCCAGTGGGACATGCCTGGAACACCTCACCCAGGAGGCGCCCAGGGGGCATCCTTGTCAGATGCCCGAACCACCTCAGCTGGCTCCTTTCGATGTGGAGCAGCAGCTGCTCTACTCTGAGTCCCTCCCGGATGGCCGAACTTCTCACCCTATCTCTAAGGGAGAGGCCAGCCACCCTTCGGAGGAAGCTCATTTCTGCCGCTTGTATCCGCGATCTCGTTCTTTCGGTCACTACCCACAGCTCGTGGCCATAGGTGAGGGTAGGGACGTAGATCGACCGGTAAATTGAGAGCTTCGCTTTTACACTCAGCTCCCTCGTCACCACGACGGACCGGTGCAGCGTCCGCATTACTGCAGCTGCAGCCCCAATCCGTCTGTCGATCTCCGGCTCCCTTCTCCCATCACTCGCGAACAAGACCCCGAGATACTTGAACTCCTCCACTTGGGGCAGGAACTCATCCCCGACCCGGAGTGGGCACTCCACCCTTTTCCGGCTGAGAACCATGGCCTCAGATTTGGAGGTGCTGATCCTCATTCCCGCTGCTTCACACTCGGCTGCGAACCGTTCCAGTGCGAGCTGGAGGCCCTCACCCGATGAAGCCAACAGAACCACATCATCTGCAAAAATCAGAGATGAGATTCTGAGGCCACCAAAGCGAAAGCCCTCCGCCACTTGGCTGCGCCTAGAAATCCTGTCCATAAAAATTATGAACAGAACCGGAGACAAAGGGCAGCCCTGGCGAAGCCCATCACCCACCGGGAACGAGTCCGACTTATTGCCGGCAATGCGAACCAAGCTCTTGCAACGGTTATATAGGGATCGAATGGCCCATAGCAATGGGCCAGACACCCCATATTCCCGCAACACCTCGCACAGGACACCCCGAGGGACACGGTCGAATGCCTTCTCCAAGTCCACAAAACACATGTAGACTGGTTGGGCAAACTCCCATGCACCCTCAAGTATCCTGGAGAGGATAAAGAGCTGGTCCAGTGTTCCGCGACCAGGACGAAAACCGCATTGTTCCTCCTGTATCCGAGGTTCGACTAACGGACGAACTCTCCTTTCCAGCACCTTGGCATAGACTTTCCCAGGGAGGCTGAGGCTGATTTATTAATCACTATTTAACCTAGCTATGGAAAACATGAACTTCTGATTGGCTACAGCCGTCCAGATCACTGTTTGAGGTATCAAAAACTGGTAGTAACCATTTTCATTACAGTCTTTCACTTCTTAACATAAAAAAATAATATTTAAAATTAATTCTTTCCTCTTTTACATAAACTAAAAGTTAAAAAGCAAAAATTAAGTTAATGTCAATTCAATTCAATTTTATTTATATAGCGCCAAATCACAACAACAGTCGCCTCAAGGCGCTTTATATTGTAAGGTAGACCCTACAATAATACATGCAGAGGAAAAAAAACAACACATATGACCCCCTATGAGCAAGCACTTTGGCGACAGTGGGAAGGAAAAACTCCCTTTTAACAGGAAGAAACCTCCGGCAGAACCAGGCTCAGGAAGGGGCGGGGCCATCTGAATGTTTTTATGCATTTAAGAATTTTTCTATGTAAAATGTTGATGCTTGAGTTTAGATGTTCTACAAGACAGACAAGAATTAGGGGATAAACTTTACACATAACGGAGTCTTAACCCATCACACTATTGCATTTTACTTTAAATACATAAGTATGTATTAAAACTTTGAATAAACATATTATTTGAATATTATTAAAATGGCTCAACTGACTATAGTTGTGGGGTAACCAGAACTTTATGAGTTTGACATAGATACTGCTACTTATTAACATTACATTATTACTTTTTTTTTCTTTTTTTTGAAGTTATATTGCTGCTGTACTGTATTGAACCACGATGACGCAATTTACACTTCAATCCATAAAAGGGATCGCTAAGCTACGTGACCTTTTGAGTCATTGGTATGGAGTCTGCACAGCCTCTCCCCATTTTTGTTACAATGAAACAATTCCCAACAGGATAATCACAGTTTATAACACAGTGAGAGAATCCTACAAATGCCACTATTAAGCATGACAACAGTACATCGATATGATTACACTGAAAAATATCTGCCTTTTCAAGATATTTGTGGCTGTTATTTTAGTTCCTAAAGTCATATTTTCTAAAAAAAAAAAAAATTTGGAAAATCTTTACCAAATCATTATTATTATAAAGTCCTTTTATTATACAGTCAAGGCAAAAAGAAAGTACACCCTCTGTCAATTCTAAAGAATTACATATCAGGGCATAACAAAAATAATATTTAGCCCTTAACATGTTTTAAAGTTAGGCCAATACAACCTGGGATGACACAGTGACATATAACACCATGCCATTATGTATTTCTACCCTTACAATTGACTCTAGATAACTTTGGTATACAGGAGTTCATAGCTGACTCAAAGGCTGCAATGTGTCCAGGTTCATGCCTAAAATCATCACTCCTCCACCACCTTTGCTGGACAGTTGGAGCGAGTTGTGGTGCTGTGCATTGTGGCCACTTTGGTCCTCTCTGTCCAAACGATAGAAGACTTGCAGTTTGTTCAGATGCAACTTTGCAAACCCAAGCCTTGCGTCCACAATCTTTTTAGAGAGAAGGGAAGCCATGCAAGTCTTTTTCTAATAGTACTATCACACACTTTAACATTCGCCATGATAACTAAGGCCTGTAGAGTCTGAGAAGTAGCTCTTCTGTTTGTTTTTTGTATTTTGAGCATTGCACAGTGTGACTTGGGGGTGAATTTGCTGGGATGTTCCCTCCTTCATAGATTGGCAGCTGTCTTGGATGTTTCCCCTTCATCCTCACTGCAGAATAATGGACTTCAAATTGTTAGCAGGTGCTTTATAACCCTCCCCAGACTGTTGGGCACCAACAACTCCTCTCTCTCTCATTGCTGATCTCTTGGCGTTGTGTTTACCCACGCCTGAACGGGCCAGACCAGCAAACTGCCAAAACTTCTGCCTCACACTTTTGACCGTTAATGAAGTTCTTGTGATCATCAGCAACCTTGTAATTCCAATGGAAGCTGTAGAAGTGTACCGAGTTTTTCACACACTGCTTCTGCAACTTGGTATGGTGTAATACATTTACTTAGTTTCAGGACCTTTTTTTATCGCCTGTATTTAAAAACTTAGAACTGACAAAGGGCATTCTTTTTACAATAACTGTAAATACTTACTGAAAACAGGTCACTTATTTTATGAAAATGACTTTTAGGACTCCGTAACAGACAATCACTTGCTTAAATGGAGATTTTTTTTTCCAGCGTAAAACCAGACATTCATTTATTCAAAATAAAAAAAAAACTCCAGCAATGACAGCTTGTACACATCTAAAAGCAGCAGAAATAAATACACATTTATCATGGCCAAGTTCTTCAGTCACAGTGTGACTTTAATGCTCATTGAGATCATTACAATTCAAATCATAATCATGTCACCTCTTTATGAGAGGGCCACTTGAGTCACACAAAACCACACCATTACAAATCTGCTGTTTTGTCTGTCTGTCTGTTTGTTTTCTATTTTATTTATTTGTTTGACTTACTTTCTGCCTCTGGTCGAGTTATAACTCCCTCCATATTTCTTCCGATTAAGGATGAGAGCAGCAATTTCTGGCACGTAGCGAGCAAACATGGCCTACATGCATGGAAAAGAAAAAGAAAAGGGCATGCAGAGAAGGTTCTACTGCGGCGGAGGCAGTAGAGCCTCCTTGAATACTTACTTTCTCCCATTAACCGCACTATAGGAACCACCATATTTCTTGCGGTTTCCTATTAACTCTATGATTTCAGGGACGTAGCTTGCAAACATGGCCTAAGGAGAAGATAGGAGACAGAAGAAGAGACTAAAAAAAAAGACAAGCAAAGAAGAGCAGGTCCTCTATTTTAACTTTAGAGAAATCTGTGAAGTCTGAAAGAGGAGCGCTACGCGCTGGAGTAGGTTTTTTTTAATGTGTTAACAGGAAAACGGTGAAAGAGAAAAAGAAATGTGTAATTATTCAAATTGACTGAAGAAAATCATGTGAATGTAAGCTGAAGTTATGTCACAGTTACATTCACAATAGAGAAAAAGTATGACAATGGAATCCAGTTTAAAGGCTAATATTTTCAAATACTGAAAGAATAAAGGAGAAAAATGAAAGCAGATGAGCGACATGTTGAAGAAAAAGAAAAATTAGAAAAATTAAGAAAAAACCTTATGTGCCATGTTTCGCCCAACAAACACACGTCGGGTTGATTTCAGTAGCACAGCTCAATGGATGGCAAACAACTTATGGCTGCACGCCACTGCCCAACCACCTGAATATTCCTGCGTGGAGGAGGCAGACGTGCCAGCTTACAACAGATCCAAGAAATTAGCCTAAGTATAAAATTTGTTTTTCTTTTTACAGTGTTTTTAAGAAAACACCTCAGCCTTTCCCCTTCAAGCTTAGAAAAATCTATCAGCATAAAATATATTTTGTATTTTGTTGTTCTGACCCTTCAAATTAATTACAAATCAATTCATCATTTATACCTCTGCTTTTCATTGCCCTACAATAATAGAGAAATAAAGCTGCACAGTGCCCTCCAGTGGGCAAACTACACAATGTCGATTAAGACTTCTGGCTCTAATTTAACTAACAGTATAGATAACCACTCTCATTCTTAATGACGTGTAGCACAAAACAAAATGCAATCGAAGGGAAAAGTGGGCCTGATTACACCCTTTGAAGGTCTGCAATTGGCTTGATGTCTGTTTCACACTGGTGATTTTACAGGCCACTGTGCAGGTGAATGAAAACTGAAATTTTTTTTTTTTTTAAATCTTCACCAGAGAAGCTATATAGTCACATGAGCCCCCTAGCATGCCTTTTAAGTTTAACGGTAGATTATTATTAACCTTTATTATGTTTTTTTTGCATAGTATTGAGCAAAACGAAAACATTTCAGATTTAGATGACTGAAAAGTCGCTTTAATATACCTCAATCTTACCTCAGTTAAATCCAGGTATTTGATCATATCAAAGTACTGTATGTCCACGCTGAATAATACTTTATAATCCGGTTAACTGTGCCCTCTAAATCGTCATTGCCTATTTTCTTTATCAGGTAATTCGGGTCTGTGTTAAATCCCCGACGGGATATTTTCTGCCAGACTATTCTGAAAGAGGACAGCAATGTTGCTACATCCATATAAAGCTGGGCTGTCATGAATCAACTCTATCTCACTGTGTTTGTTGGAAAGAGGGAGGGAAGGCAGGAGGGTGGAGCCACCTGAAACCGTAGTACCTTTACAGTTAATAACAGATGCAAAAATTCTCAAATATTCTACATGTCATTTAAATCAAAACTTCAGCATTATACCAAAATCAATGCTGCAACACTGTGGACAACTCATACAGTACATGACATGCAACATACTGTGGTGAAGTGGTGAGCCACAAATACACTTCAATGTGAACAACGGGTGAAGCGGGCGTCTCGACTTAAGTCCCAGCATTTATGTGATGGAGGATTTTAAGCGGGAATAAGTAATGAGAGGGATTTTTACCAAACCACCAAGGATGAAGAAGACCATAAACAGGCGGCCCAGGGTGGTTTTTGCATACACGTCTCCATAGCCAACAGTGGACATTGTAACCATGAGTAAGTAGACACATTCCCAGTAGGAAAGTGCCTGGGAATTTTGGAAGTTTTCCCAAGGATCCCCTGAGTTTTCCACCTGGAACAAAGGTCAGAATTTACACAACGACCACGGAAACACACAGGTCTTTGATGAAGCAGTAAATAATTACTGATAATAGGCATCCAGTTGCTACACAGCACCACCACATTTTCACCTAACTTACCAAATGAATGAACCCTGCTGCAGTTAGCCATGTGCTTATGAAGATTGAACACAGGTTCACCAGCTTAATCGAGTTGCTATGTTAGAAAGAGCCAGACAACAGAAGATGAAGTATTAACTGTAGCTGTTACACCGGGATAAGAAGCCAAACTGGAAGCCCTAGCTCACACAAAAATTCAGTCTATGCTTTAAAACACATTATAAGTCTGAGAGTGAAATCAGAATTAAGGTTCAACCTGAACTATTAGAATATGCAACATGGGAGATTTAAGCTCTTAAAACTGTAGCTCCTACTTGAATTTATAGCTTGTACTTTTTCTTGTGTTGTGGTTAGCCATGCTATTCTTGTTACATATGGCTTTGCAAAAAAAAAAAAAAAAAAAATCCAAGCAGGCTCCAGGATATTTTCATCATATACAGCTGAAAGTTAAGCCTAATGTCAGTGTAAACAAATGCATTATAAAAGAGTCTGTTATCTTTAATGCGTACTATAATCAGGATTTATTAAGTATTGCAGTGTATATGTTATTGCAGTGCTGTCCCTGTTTGACTTCTATCCACTTCTTTGTCTGTTCTGTCAAGTGAGAGGATTATTCTAAAGCATGTCGATATACTCAAAGCTCTTTCTGACGTGACATCTGTGCAAAACTCTTTAATTCTAAGCAGAAGGGGCACAGCAGCAATCTCTTTTGTTCACGACTGCATGATATGGTACGGTGATATAGTTCAGTGTGCACAACACACAAATACACTTGATGTCAGCGTTTGCCAAATGAAACCTTGTGTTTATTTTGCTGTCAAAATAAAACTACATTCTTTCTTCGCGTGAAGCAAAAGGCAGATGAAAAACAAACTGTCAGCTGTATGAACAAAAAAGAAGAAAAAGCATCAATAAACTTACCTTGTCTTTAGTATATTCAAAAACTGTAAAATTTCTGAGAACTGTATCAATCTTAAGGCCCTTAAAAACCTCAAACCTGTGAGAAAATAAACATAAAACACTGATTAGCAACAAGTCAGGCATCGTGAATGATATCTGATCGTCATTTAACAACCATACCTTTCATACTTTCATCCATGTTTACAAGCTTCATTGGATTCATATTGACAAAAAGTAAAGTCCAACAGATCGACAGGTACTAAGCACTTACGATATTAAAAGAAAATATTTGAAATATTTGTGGGGAAATAAAGCATAATAAAAAACACAAAACAAGCTCGGCATCCCAGATCTTCATCAACTCATAACACTGTGTTTTAATCTCAAGAGCCCCGCTCTGCACCGGCATCTACCTGATACGTGCGTCATTCCCAGTGGATAAAACTGAACGTGGACGAGATGAAAACCTGGATTAGAGTAAAGACAGGTGGATGCTGCCACGCCAAATTGAATGAGTAAACAGATGTGACGTCAAATCCTAAATTTGAGGGTATTTATTTGTTGGGAGAAAAAAATGGAGCCGGTGCACGCTGCCAACAGTCCAAGGACGGCAGAACACCAACAAACGCCAGCCTGAGCTCCTGCTCATAATCACCACTTGGCTGTATTCACGTTCAGGTTAAATGACGACCGTGTCATCGCGTGTTTAATGCCGTTACTGTCGATAAGCTCAGATGATCTGCCACAAAATCACATCTGATAAAGTCAAATATTTGCGCTACGCTTCATCGCCGCACTGCAGCAAACAGCCTGCTAAAGGGCGCCTCATATCTGAGCTTGAAATCTAAATGATTCATAGAACTCACTCATTTTGAGAAAGAAAAGCTGCACTATTAGTAAGTAAGTAAGTAAAATTTTATTTATATAGCACATTTCTAGATAGAGATCACAAAGTGCTTTACAAGATATAACAGATTAAAAAGACAAAATACAAACAAAGTTAGCAAAAGGCAGTTTTAAAAAGATGTGTTTTTAGCTGTTTTTTAAAAGTAATCAATGAATCAGCGGATCGTAAGTCCTGAGGAAGGGAATTCCACAGTCTGGCGGCCACAGTAGCAAAAGCTCTATCACCCCTAGTTTTCAGTCTCGTATACTGAATGACAAGTAGGCCCTGACTACTCGACCTCAGAGACCTACTAGGGGCATAGGGCTGTAAAAGTTCAATGATATATGGTGGTGCTTGTTGTTGAAGAGCCTTGAAAGTTAAAACCAAAATCTTAAACTGGACTCTAAATTCAACAGGAAGCCAATGTAACTGCATGAGCAACGGTGTTATATGTGAAAATTTAGAAGCTTTCGTCAAAAGTCTTGCTGCAGCATTCTGAACGATCTGCAGACGCTCCAAAGAACCTTTATTTAAACAAGTAAACAGGGAATTGCAATAGTCCAGTCGTGAAGAGATAAAAGCATGAATAACAATCTCCAGTTCGGTATAGGATATAATAGAGCTCAATTTAGAAATATTTCTTAAATGATAAAAGCAAGACCGAACAAGAGATTTAACATGACTATCTAACGTAAGAGCAGGATCAAGGATAATCCCTAAGTTCCTGACAGATGGTTTTACAAACGTTGAAAGAGGACCAAGAGCATTTATTATACTGGGTATATGTCTATCTGGGGCACATAAGAGGACTTCGGTTTTACTTTCATTTAGTTGGAGGAAGTTTTCAGCCATCCAGCCTTTAATGGTTTCCAAGCACACATTTAAAAGCCGCAGCTTAGAAGCCTCTTCCGGTTTAAAAGATATATAGAGTTGGATATCGTCTGCATAACAATGGTAACAAATATCCTCAAAAGGGCTCAAAATGTGCTGAAGAGGGAGTAAATAAACTAAAAACAGTAATGGCCCTAGCACAGAGCCTTGTGGCACACCAAAAGACAGGGACGCAGAAGATGATCTATACTTAGAAACTGCCACAGAAGAATATCGTTCAGAGAGATACGAGGAGAACCATTTCAATGCAGTCCCAGAGACACCAACCCAGTGTTTCAGCCTGTTAAGTAAAATATAGTGGTCAACAGTATCAAAGGCCGACGTAAGATCCAACATTAAGAGAACAGAACATTTACCTGCATCGCTTTGTAACAAAATGTCATTAGAAACTCTAAGAAGGGCTGTTTCAGTGGAATGAACTTTACGAAAGCCAGATTGAAATTTGTCGAAAATACTATATTTATCTAAAACTGTGTTTGAGCTGCATAAAAAATTAAACGCCACCTCAGCCAAGAGAGAGCAATCAAGTTAAATCCGTATCCCTCTGCATTAATTGGGATGATAAATTCTCCTGCTGGAGTGGATTTGTGTGAATGCCAAGTGACACAAATCAAAGACATTACAGGCAATCATTCAGTTAGAGAAAATAAAAATAAATCATCTTTTTTTTTTCTTTTTTATAACAACTAACTGTGTTATGCCGTGCCAAGCGAGTGTTTGCCAGATGCAGAGCATAGCACAGAGCAAATTTTGAACATGCTCCAGCTGACCCACAGCATCCAACACAGGGCATTAGAAAGAGATTCCCCTCCGCTCTCACGTCCTGAGGATCTTACCCCAGTAGGAGATTACATGGAAGCATGCACCGAAGCTGTAGCAAATGCTGTCCTGGTCCTCTTTATCAATCACCTGGCCGTGGCCCATCCTCACCCTGTAGCCATTCTGGAAGAGCTCCCCGGTGGATTTTTTCCGTCTTCTTGTACTAGAAACCTTCTGGGAGTGTGTGCCTCCATCAGGCCCCCTGTACACTAACATCTTAGTAGGAATCATGTCTAGAAATTGGGTGAAAGTCTTCAGCTTTAGTCCGAAATCTACTTCACATCCACGTCTTCACTGTTCTTCGTCTGCCTTACCAAATATTTCACATGAAAAAAATTTTTAAAATCTCCTCCAGAATATAAAAAAATTAAAAAATCCACAAAAACAGTCAGGTGCTTTCATGTTTCATATTTGCACCCGACGGGCTGGCGTCAAAAACAGGTCTTTTTTTTCGAAGAAGTATTTTTATCTGATTTACCTCGGACCTTCACAGTATCCTCGTGGCGAGCTTAAAGCAAACCCTTTTCCCATCAGGATATTAGAGTGTAAGCTCCTTTAGGAATCATCCAGGGAAAGGAAGAGGCCAGACAGCAAGTCTGTCCATCAGCTGGCTTCACAATGTAGCCTACATCTCATCCCAATAACACGGCAACTGCTGCTGACAAACCAAATTTCATTCTCTAATCTTGGAAAGGCACAGAATGTATTGTAGTCTCACATTTAGAGCAGGAAACAAGATGTCATGTGAACAGTAAAGCTGTGTAGGGAAAAATGAAAAGCTTTGGCAATCACTGTTGTGTTTTACTATGGATTTAGTGCTTCAACAATAATCCCTAAATTAATCGTAGCTGATGTAATAGCTGTTATTGTAGTTATACAAAAAAAATAAATAAATCACCGTACAGAAAAAATACATGAACTGAAGTTCATTCATTCATCCTTTTAGTGCATTTCAGAAGACTGGGCAGTTCAATTAAAGGACTCGTTTTAATATTCAAGTGATATTAAGAGTAATCTGAAGAGAACTAACTGAGAAAAGAGTGAAATTTTAAAAAGAGGGTTTTTTTCAGGTCCTGTAATTATCTGAAATGTATCTGGGCTCTTCAACCTCTTTATTTATTTAACACATATCACAAATATTTAAATTCGGTTACACTGGTGCACATCGGTGCAGTTAGAAAGGTACATAAAAGAATAACAGCTGTAAAAAATAATCTGGGCTCATTTTACTACTTCAGGACTTCATTGTTCTTACTAATTCATGACTCAGATATCAGTCCACGAAGTGTTGCAAAGAGACGTGAGTGAAGGCGCCAAAAGCCAAAAACACTTGGAACCACAGATCAGTAAACTAAACATGCAAAATATGACATTTTTCTATGAGCAAAGATGCATTGTCAACTTACACTCACCAGCCACTTTTTTAGGTACACCTGTTCAACTGCTTGTCAATGCAAATATATGATTAGCCAATCACATGGCAGAGTGCTTCAAAGTAATAAAAAGACCAAGATATGCAGAAAAGCATCTGTGGACAAACTCTGAAGCAGATGGGCTCCCACAGGAGAAGACCACACCAGATTCCACTCCTCGGCTAAGTTGTTTTTGTGGGGAATATTATCTTCACATACTGTGGGCCCCTTAGTAGCAACTGAGTATTATTTAAATGCCATGGCCCACCTGAGTATTGATGGTGATGATATTCATTACTTTATGACCATAGTGTAACCGTATCCTCATGGCTGCTTCCAGCAGGATAACATGCCATGTCACAAAGCTCAAATCATCTCAAACAACAACAGAGCACCTTTGTTATGTGGTGGTATAGGAGATTGTGGATGTGCAGTTGACAAATCTGCAGCAATTCCATGATGCTGTCATGTCACTATGGAACAAAATCTCTAAAGCATTTTTCCAACAGCTTGTTCAACCTATGCCACAAAGAATTAAGGGAGTTCTAAAGCAAAACAGGACCGAACCCAGTGCTAGTAAGGTGTACCTAATAAACTGTCCAGTGACTGCATACGAAGCATAAAAACCCAGAACCAAAAACTATTATCTTTTCAGCTGCTGCAGTTTGTTTCTGCGTGAAATATCTGAAGGCATATTCTCCGTAACATCCAAAATGTGTGTCATGCTCGCACCCCGAAGCCTGTCATGCATCAATGAGCTTGTTAATGTGCGATAATATTGGTGCAAACTGGATGTATTTGTGTCAAAGCGTTCAGACAGCAGGACCGGCAGATTGGCAGTTCAGCTAAGCACTCAGTGAAATTTGGACTTTCGAATGGAAGAGGCAATTCGACAGCAGCTGAGCCGGATGCGACCTCATCACTTGTTTGACCTCAGTTTAGCCACACACTAAATCCTCCATGACCAACTGCACCGACCATACTAAAAGAGATTAAGATGCTTTCCATTGAAAAAGAAAGAAAGAAAAGAAACAACAATACATTTTTATGCTTGGAGTTAAGAGCGATCAGCAGAAATCATTTTTTTAATCAGTAAAATTAAATAGACCTCTCTATTCTATAAGTGTCCCGGTGAGCCAGCATGGGCAGGATGACACCCTCAAAACTAAAGCAGGTAAATGGAATAATTTAGTATGAATTACCAACAATTTTATTATTTACAGCTCTGCTTTTAATTCGCAAACCATGCCCGAATGTTTTTTTTCTAAACCCTCGACAGTAGCCTACGAGTACAATATTAAAAACTAATATCCAGCATACAGGCTGCGCATGTGTAATTTCATTCTCTAGACAGCCTTCTATCTCCTGCCCATGCACCTGATGTGTGACAGGAAGCTCTCTGTTTTGGCTTGTATGAAATACAGTGAAATGAGTCACGCGGGGCTGAGCGAACAACAAAAGCAACAACACCTACACAAACAGTAACAGCGGAACAACGGGGTGCTAACCGTAATAACCGAATCTCAGTGCTGCTCACGCTGTTTGACAATTTAGAAAATGCAGCCTTAACCGAACAAACCTATGTACATAGGCAGATTCTCAGAAGGCTACTGTTGGCTATATGAGTACTGACAAGAGAAATGTTGTCATATAATGTAAACTATTAGAGGTGTATCAAAATATATGTTGATATTATGACCATGATTTGAGTCGTTTGCTAATCTGAGCTTCTTAGACATAAAGATATTAGAAGCGATCGACTAATAATAAAACAAACTGTGTGTCCGAACCACAATATCGCTCTAACATTATGTGGATAATAGTGATTTAATCACTGTGACATGGCTGTTGTGTTTCTTGACGACAAGCAGACATATTTGTTGTGTTAGTAAGCCTTAGACTGCTATGATAGATGGAAAACCAACGCTGAAACTGAACAGAAGTGTTCCTACGGTGTCATTCTGCTCTGCTACGTGGATGAATGACTTTTACATCATCTCTAAAGAAATATTCTTCTCTTTTGATGCACTGTCCATAAATGCTAACTCAGTGCCAAAAGCAAAGCAACAACCAGTCTGCACACATTGTGAAATTTTGCAGATTAAATAATCCAACAAAAACACAGAAATTGGACCAGACATCAAGTACAAGTACAAATACCATTAAGGAGTTGATGAATAACACAATAACTATGTGTAAATGTATATAACACTATAGACAGTCTACAACATGTATAAACAAAATAACAATCTGATATCCAAAAGACAGCCGATCAGCTAAAATGCAAGCTATACTCCCATGTGTCCACCAGATGGCAGCAGCAACCAGCATCAATACATTCTACTGTTTCCTGTTTTGACACCGCAAGTCACAATAAATCTGCTCAGTGAAAATGCACAGGCACATTATTGAAGTGTAGTAATCAGGCTGTTCTACTGACTTAAGAGGGCAGGAGTGTTTCTTGCTGAAAGCATAGCTGCTGTTGGTTATATGGAAGGTTTGTTCTTCAACCCCTCAACTTAATCCCCTAATTTCTCACAGACCTCTCCGAGTGATGAGCTTCAGACATTTAGAAGATTGACTTGTATTCTTGCGCTCAAGCCCCCAACAAAGCCTGTTACCTTTTTTTATCCTTTCGTGTACTTTTCAGCCACACCGTGATTTCATTTGAGTGTTATTAACGGTGCCGTAGAGAGCTCTGCTGGAGAGGTGAAGGGTATGTGAATGACAACTGCAGTATAAAGCCTGCTAAGCACAAGACCGGGCCAAAGACATGGACTCAAGTGGCACACCTTTTCAGTCATACAACATTTGATCCTACATTAAAGCAAGCCAGCATGAGTTCAGTGAACAAAGATAACAAAGCGTTTGAGTCATTATTGCTAATCAACTTACATGCTGTGCTGTACCAGAGGTTTTTGAAAATGATGCACAATTCCATCATGATAGTGAGAATCGTATTCTTCATGCACGTCATGCAATGTGTCAGCTTGAAGTTAATTTCATGACAAAAGCATCAAACTTATATGGCTAACAATAGGGGCGCACCAATGTCTGTCTTTGCAGCTTTAGTGATGTGCTGAGATTATCTGGTGTGCAAACGACAGCTGTTAGACTTGTTAAATCCACCAGGGGGCACTGCAGGCCGCTGGTAAATAAATGCTCATTGATTCACTGCCAGTAAAGAGAGCCTTCTTACCAAGCCAGCTCCTGTTCAGGTACACTGACACAAACACTGGAGGAACGGTGAAGAAGTCCACCACAGAGTTCACCTCCAGCCAGAACCACAGCTTGTCATTGGCCGCAATAAACTGCGAATACAAAGAGTAGAGTAAAAATTTTAAAAAGAGAGAAATTTGCTACTTTCAAATGAAAACACAAGAGAAAAATCACAGAGGAAAATTCATAAATCTTCCCTTAACGCTTTCCCCAATAAGGACGTAATCACGACTTCTTCTTTACCCTTATTGACAAGTTTTGACACCTTAATATATATCAGCAAAGATGTGGTTTGATGACCATTAGAATAGGTTCCTGGGTTTTTCCCAGGGTAGCTCCAGTTAAGCTGTATAGGCAAAGATCACCCTCACTAACTTCTGATGCACGCACAGTCAGTTTGTTCTGGAAGCAAACATGACACAAACTGCTCAGTTTGGAAAAGAGAAACAAGGGCTACATCTAGTAGGCGTCCAAGGGGGAAAGAGTTAACTGAGATGGGGACTCTGAGTTCTACTTACACGGAGGCCAAAGTAGAGCAAGAAGAAGACGTTGAATGCCATGTCAATCTGCAACGTGAAGTCTTTGTAGAAGTTCTGACAGGACTCGATGGGACTGTTAGACAGAGACAAAAACAAAAGATGCTCATGTCCAAAGGCAGGTACTGACAATGGAGTGTGAAAACACAAGGTCATTTCTTTGAAATCAAAATGTTTCATGAAAAATAAAACATAAAAGATGCATTCTTCTTTTCCTGAAAATGCATTTTTAAGATTTCCAAAAAGAAGAGAAAAATAAGTGCTCAAAAAAGTGCAATAGTAAGTGTTTTCCAATGTTTTTTTCTGTTGAGAAAGGGCATGCATTTATTGTCACACAAGCAGTAACTTGTTGCTGTACCTGATTAACCCTTAAATAACTGCAAAGCAATGTATCTGAAGAATATGTTGAATTCCCAGAGCAATATTTCACATTGAAACGGTGCTCCGTTCCCATGAGTCTTGCATTTCCCATCTCATATGCAAACATTTCGCATAAATATTAGATCAAACATGATGGAAATGCAGAGGCAAAGCAGTAGTTTAAGGGTTAAATGCATGCAGGGTTCATGTCTCTTTTTTTTGTTTAATGAAATCAAGCAGCCATAGCAAATGCTAGCAATGTAGTGAAGTCTCACCCTTAATAAGCTTGTATCTGGCACAAAGAATTCAAATAAAGAGAAATAATTAACCAAGTAAATGTAAATGTAATAGGTTAGTATGATTGCGTACCAATATTCATGTCCTGAAAGTGAAAAAAAAAAAGCCTTAATTATTATTACTAACACCTAAAATGAAAACACAGGCTTAGTGCACATTTAAAATAGAACAAGACTGAGAAACAGTAAGCAGTTAAAGCATTAACTGATTAATAAATGTTTTAATGAACAGCTGATCATTTATGTAAACAGTGACTGTTAGTTGTGTTAAAGTGGGAATCTGCACTGTAGTAATGAATCGGTTAGTCAATCTAGAGCAAGTTCATGTACGACAATTTTTCTGCTTTTAGACACAGATGAACACTTTTGATTTTTAGGCCATTCATCATACAAATCATATTTGTCTATCTAAGCCCAAAGAACTTTTTTATTATGATTTTTGATTATTTTTGATTTTATCCACAAAATTGGCTGATAAACTTTTGGGTTTTTTTCCTGCAAGCAGAGACTGCACGTAGAGATCTTTTGAATCACATTAGCTCCAAGCAGGTATCTCTCATGGATTTAGCTTGTTGGCTCTCTTTACCTGCAGGGCCCCTACACTTGAATTCACAAGCTTCGCTAATGCACACTGCTCAGCAGCTGCAGTTCTCCCCTGTGCTGTTTAATACCACTCGGATTAAAGCAAATTGCTTTTGTTACGTGAAAAAAAAAAAACAACTAATAGCCTCCCTGTGATAAAACACTATCCCTGTGGAGTACACAAAGTGATTATTTTTTTGAACCAATCCGATACAGAGCAGTGACTTCCATTTGATCTTTAGCTTTAGCATCACTGATGTGATGATGACTGATAGTCGGCAGGTTTCATCCCAGTTCTATTCGAGGATCTATTCTCTAAACGTTAGCTATATAGAGGCTTCATTATAGTTCTGTTAAATTTTAACGCTTAATTTTTTTTTACAACCTTCAACGACTCTCTAAGATATTTAGTAATTCTAATTAAAATAAGACTTAGTAAACCTAGAATGGTTTACATCCTCAGTGTACAACAATACAGTACTTAATGTCTGCATTGCTCTTTTTATGTATTCAAAATTTACAGAGAAGGTGGTGAAAAATAAAATCCTAACTCATCTTCTCCATGGCATCTCTAAGAATAGCCCATGCTGGATGGTTCTGCCCTCGTTCACCGTAATGACACATCGGTCCAGTAAATCCCCATCATTGCAGGATGACAGACCACACACAGGCAGATCTGCAGAGCTAAATAATTGAGTTCCAGCAGGCCTGGTTTGGAAGATGTCTAGGAGTGTTATGGATCATGAAACAGTCCCTGCCCACAGCAGATCTGGTCTCTCCCACCTTCATTCAATTCAGGCTCAGATCAATCAAGATGGACCAGCTCGCATGTAACTGGGTTAATGCTGTCTGATGATACTGTATGTGCATATATTTTGCAAAGTAAAGGAATATTTTCATACAAATTCTGAGAATATTTAAGACTTATTGTTTCTACCAGCTCAAAAAGGCTCAAAAGTAGAGCTAAGAGGAGATTCTGGATGTATACATAACCACTTGTTTCAAATCCAACATCATTTCTTTTTGTCAGTGTTAATGTTCTCTTCACAAGTGGTGAAAAAAATCAGCTACTGCCTGTTAAAGGTAACTCTGGGTTTTGCTTTGTCACATGTACTGTATATAAAAGATGGACGTAGATTCCAGGTCTAAAAAAGCCAAGTCAGTGTTCAGGTGCACAGGCCTCAGTCACGCAGTCACCCGGCCGGCAACCACATAGTATCCACTGGGTGCTACAGGGAAATGTGTATTCCTCAACAGGTTTGCGAGCTAGTTAAAATCAGTCTAAGATGGTGATGCATCAAAGACCTCCTTCTGATTGCTTTGGTTGCTAACAGATTGGCATAGTTTCCCATAGTCTGCATGGAAGATGTCCACTTGTCTGCAAACACTCACTAATTATCCACGAACTCTAGTGAAGCTTGAAAAATTGCGACACAAACCTACAAGTTGTGCCGTACCACTGAAACCAACATGTTTCAAAAAGTACAGCTTTGATTTTCAAAGTTTTTCTGTTTCCAGTTTGTGTTGCACTTTTACGGTTTTACAAAAACTTAGCGATTAGTTGCAGAGTGTTTTCAGATAAGTCCGCATCTTCTATGCAAACTATGTGTGATGTCAGTACCTCAATGTCATAAACAATCACGAGAAGGCTTTTGGTGCAGCATCCTTTGATTGCAATTCAGTTTCATCACTGGTAACCACTGGCAACTTTTATTTGGGAAACACACATTTTTCCCTAGTGAACAGTGGTTGCAAGGTGGTTGCCAACTGGTCTCTAGGGCTATGTGACTGGGACTTGGATTTGCATTCTTTCTAATAAATTCATCATTAAAGAGCCTGTTGGTGAGTTTATGGTGTGAACTGAATAAAAAAAGGTTGTCCATTTTGTAAATATAGTCAAAAAGGAGGAAAAGCAGGATATGATTTGACAGCACGATAGCTATGCCCATCTTCTATATACAGTCTAAGTTTGTTAGCTGTATATGAAGTCTAGAATCTTTGAGTGTTTAAAGTCATTATTGAAATAAACAACCAAACTATTTAAAACTAAGAAGATAAAATGAAAACATGTAATAGTTTGTTAGTATGGGACATCTCTCCAGCTGATCAGGTGATCCAGACTTAAAAATGACAGTTACATAGAACCATGACGTCCACAGTAAGACAAAACTCAAGATTTATGAATTAGAGCTCCATGTACAGACCTAAACCTCCTCTGTGCAGCTCACAGCTCTTCTCTGAATATAAGTGGGTCTGCTATGTTGACATCTCTCTCCATGTCACTTTAAGTTAGGTCAGCCTGTCCATCATATAACAGCCTCAGCAAGGCTTGCACTAATTACAGGAAAGGCTATATCTGTTACAGTCTGCTGCCACTTGCGAGAGAGCAGCTAACTGGCTGCTCTTTGGCTCCAAGTAGTGAAAAAATGGTGTCTGAATAATAGAAAGACCTGGATAATACTGACTGAAAACTCAGGCAGAGAGCCTCATTGAACTAATATGGATATAAGTCAGCAAGCAGGTGCTAGGGCATCAGTCCTTCTACATTTAACAATGTCTCTTCTTATGCATGATGAGTTTAAAGAGAGAGGGGTTGAACGTCATCCTCCATCAGGTGAAAAGGCACTCGGAGACACTACAGGCAAGTTCTGAGAACAGGAGGCCACAGATGGCATCGGTAAGGATGTAACTCTATCTGAGCTTGTCCAGATAATGAAATGAGATCATGCTTGCAAACCACATCAGAGCAAGCCAAGCCCTCAGCTGTACGTCTTCTTATGCAATAACAAATAAGCTGAACGTGTGCCTGCAGGAGGCTGATTATATGAGTTTACAGCTCATTTTCCCTTCTCTGCTTTAACATTACTCCCAGTGGAGACTCACTGTGGGCTTGATAGAAGCTTTTATCCTGGCGTGTTTTACCCCACTTTCTTAATGACACTGTGTCCAAACACCACAAGGCCGCAGTAACAGTATACTGCCTCACATGTAGCTTAAAGAGCCTTCCGCTTCCTCTAGTCTGATTACCGATGGCGATTGTTTTGAACAGGAAATTTTGGACTTTCCTGCCTCTTTGAAAGTCTGATCCTTACAGAGATTAAGCAAATTTCATCTGTGAGCTCTAGCTGGTCGTCAGCGGAGATCGCAAAGGAGGACCGGAGCAGTTTACCTGGAAAATGATTGGATTAAACAACAAACAAGCAAAAAATAGCAAGCCCGTGTTCTAAATGCCATATAACCATGACAAAGCACTCAGTGGTATTAAGGCTACCTTACATGAACTTCACATTCATGTGTCTGCACTACTACAAATAGAACTACAATAGATTTTAGCAATTTAGACTGTAATGTAACAGAAACATCAGCAGCGTTATTACTACACTTTATATTCATTTCCCTGGAACTAAACTGCAGTTCTTTGTAAAGTGAATTAAGCTAATTCAAACCTGACTGACTTTTTCTAATTGCACTGCGCTCCCCTACAAATTTTCCACCATTAGCTAGTTGGATCAGACGTTAAACAGTCATTAACCTGCTCCAAAGTCAACATAATGTCTGACAGCACCAGTTTGTACCCATATGCGAGTGACGCGGGTATTTCTCAGGTGAATTCACAGCTGGTGAGTGACCATTACATGTCCTGCCTTCTGCACACTACACCGAGGAGTGCTTCCAGAAGGAAGGATGAGGCTGGCAACAAGACGACTTCAGACGGTGACCTGAAAATTTCCTGGAGCTCATGACTGGAAAACAGGTTTTGAGGCCAAGGACAGCAAAACTGAAGAACAAACTTCTGATATCAGTTTCAGTTTCCATCTACAGACATGCTCTGATTGGTAGAGCTGCTATGAGGTTACATTTCCATGAAGACTGTGTCTAGCTATGAGGTTACTGATCTTAAAGTGAGTCATATCAGTTAAACTCTCAAAAACCTGTGAGCTACAGGGGAAAAGAAAAAATTACAGAGTAAGTTTAAAGCTAATTACTTACTCAGAGGAATCTATGAAGTATATCACAAGGGCTCCGATGCTGAGTGCAAAAACGAGCACCACCTGCAGAGAATGGGAAAAAATATATATTTTTACTTTAAGTTGAAGTGGTACAGTACAGTATATACACATGCACACTGGACTAGACAGCAGTTTTTTAATCTTTAAGATGTATTGGTAAATGGACACGAGCCACATTTGTCTCTAATTATTTCATTTATTTCACTATTTTAACTGATTTAACAACTTTTAGAAAATGAGAAAAACAACTGGATTAGGTTGAAATACGATGACATATTAGCAAGCTTAAAAAAAATCAAATACATTTAAAAACTGTACAGTTTACACCATATGGATATTTGTCTTTGCCCAACAAAGAAAAAACAAAAATCCCCAAACGTTTCTTTTTTGGTCACAGCTTCACCATAAACTGATCATCATCTGGGTTTCAGAGTCATGTCAAAACAAACCGAAAATATCTCCCGATTGTTTAATTCCACGACATCAGAAAACCCTGAAACGCAGCATGTACGTAACAAATGTTTTACATAGCAAATATTAGATGGCTATTAATCAGCAGACCTTGATGCATCTTGCCAGCCTGTTATTATTGTGTTATATAAACCAAAAAGAAAGAGTCACAGTGTCACAAACAGACTACAGTGTTACTGTATATCTGACAGCATAAATAAATACGCAAGAGCTTGCCTCATCATGTAAATTGGCAGTGGAGGTGTGGGCGAAGTGACAGAACGTGGCTTCAGCTTTCGGAGATGCAGCTGAGCCTGAAGCTTCGACGTTGACAGTGAAGCAGCACGATAATAAAAACCAGGGTGTCGCTTTTACTCTGTTCACGTTGCCTTCTTCTGCAGGGAGAAGACACTGATGAATAGATCCAAGTCTGGAAGTGACCAATAGAATCCCAGGCCAGGAGGGAAGCAGGTTGCGGGGCAATAAATATGACTGTCAGTGATGGTGAGCCGCCAGCTCTGCCACGGAGTGAGCTTAGGTGAAACTTAATCACTTCTGCCAGCCCCACAGGAGTTATATCAACAGCATATCTGGTGATGGAGAAACCAAGATTCAGCTGATCCACCTTCGTTTCAGTCTACCCGTGTTCTCACCTGACAAAACTACTAACAGTGAAAACCAGGGAGTACTCCTTGTATTTGTCCAACCAAAAAAGGCAGCTGAAGATGATCAGAAATACGGGCCAGAAGATAAAAACCTCTAAAATCTCTAACTACAGCACATTTAAAAAAAAAAAAAAGGAAAGTAGGCTAAAAAGCAGATAAACCAGTTTATACATCTTACATTTTGCAATGCAGCTGTTGCACAATCAGTTTTCTGCCATTTGGGATGGGGAAGACCTAGATTTTTAATCCTTTAAACATAATGTTAATGCTACAGCATCATCAATTGACATTTATAAGTCAAAAAGCACAGCAGCTTATTAAAACCGTTGTGAAACAAGTGTCCTAATTTTCCCTTTTACAGCCAGCGCTAATGTAGACGAGGGCGCGACCCCGAGAGACACAAATAAGAACAGAAAGGTTTCTGCCAGACAGCAGAACAAATGTTCTACATCCCGAAATACACTAGCAGGTTATCTGCAAGCCTACCTGGCTTTCATCTATTTAGAAATGACACAATGGCCATCCTGAACAAGAAACCAATGGGCATGCATAATGAATGAACCCCGGTTAATTCATTTCCATGATGTGAAATTGTCTTGTCAACCTGCAACCACTGATGGCTCTGTAATGACAAAAAGCACCCGCATGCATTTTTAATCATCCCCTCTTCTTTCAAAGCCAGGAAATCTCTTTATGCCTCTGACTGTCCCAGTTTAGAAACTGGAAACAATGTTACTGCAACCCTAGAAATGCTAATCCCAACAGAAGACGACGACTCAGCAACAGCAGTAAATAACACACTCGGGCCGTTACAATGACTGGGCAGTCATGACTCAGTTTGTCAATGAAGCGACATCAGGCAGTGCCAGCGTTCATCATTCATCTCTGTCATCCCATAATGATGCATCACATCTGTATATTCAGCCTCCCTCGGATGTTTGCTGGCAGATGGCTCCACCCACAAGGGGGCACAGAGCTCACAGAGAGGACTGACCACTCCTGCATGATAACCAAGGGAGCTGCCAAGATATACTCAACTCAAATTTGCATTTATTTTTTGACAACATACTCTTACTTAATGCCAGCGTAGACTGCACGTCAAGAAGAAATTTGCATTAAAAGAAATCTTTTCCCCAGAAATTTAAACAACTGTTCACTGCCAGGATGAAAAACTTTGCATCTTTACGGGCAGGTTTCAAGTCATGAGACAAGTCACTGGAGGCAAATCCAAGAACTTTTGAATTTAAAAATGATCCTTTTTAAATCAGTATTTTGTTACACAGCTGAAAGGAAGCACTTTTGATCTCTTGGTGTTAGATTTTTCAGTCGGGTCTTCATGTTGCACTTGATGACGCACAGATATATTATCTAAACATTGTCCTCGGTGACTATTATCGGCCTATTTTCAAATGAGATGACATTCACCGCTGTCACTGGTTGATATTTATTCACTGAGTCGCATCAGCTGTAAATGGTTACATTGTCAGAGACGGTATGATGAACGGGCAGCACGGTGTTACGGCTACAACCAGCTGGAGCCTTCCTGTGTGAAGTCTGCGCGTTCTCTCCGTGCTTCAGTGGTTTCTCTCTGGGTGCAGTCCAAAGAAGTGGGTGGGTTATGCTAATTAGCCAACCTAAATTAGCCGTAGGTGTGAATGTGGGCATGAATAGTTATTAGTCTACGTGTTGTCCAGGGTGTACCCCACCTTTCACACTACGACAGCAGGAATAGACTCCAGTGCCCCCACAGCTACCTTGGATTGAATCAGCAGAGTGTAATGACTGTGATAAAGAGGTGGGAATCTTTAAACCTCTTACTTATTTAGTTTTTGAATACCTGGCATAAAAAGTGAATTAAAAAACATTAACCTTTGTGGTAAATGTGTCTTTGGATAAGGTTTGGCTTTTGCGCTGTACCCATGACTAATGGTTATCAAGTGTTTCTTGATTTAAATGTGAAAAAGGTTTTAAGTAGGGTTGCTTTTAAGATTTTATCACTTGTATGTCTAAGGCTTTTAAGAAAAAATACTAAAACTTGGAATTTAATCTGAAAGAAAACTCACAAGAGAAAGCTTAACTATCTGTGAAGCAATCTGCATAAATAATTGACCAATTCAATAAGAGATAAATAGATAGAAAAGAACAAATTTAATTTTTGACTCCAATATCATCAGTGATGCTGTGTATGGTGTGCAGGGCTGCAGAGTGCACAAGCAGGTCTCAAGCCTTCAGAAGGCAACCTGCAAACATCAAAAAACCCACTCATTCTCCTCCACTCTTCCTGAAGTGTGACTCACCATCATCATGTACATACGAGAGCCAGCATCTAACATAAAAACTTCTATTTTAATAATAGTTAAACGTTGTAAAAATTGGTAAAAGGAAATGAAAGAGGTGAAGACTGACAGTAGCAGTTTGATGAGAATCCGATAAATTTATTTTTCCCCATAAATACCTTTTTCAAATAAAGGATCTGGATCTTTTGAATGCTCATTAAGATTTTTGTTGGGGAAGAAATGTGCTAATTCTGCAATAGAAGTCTCTCTTCCCCCGATAGGAGAGGGAGAACCAGTAACCAGTTTGCCCCACGTTCTCTTAAAGCGTGTAGTAAATATAGGATCTTGATAAACAGTAGATGCATTGAGAGTTGGGTACGGCACTGCTTAATCCCATTTGTTCATGGGAGCAGAAATCTCTGACCTAATGTTCCTTATGGATGACTGTCCCACAGCAGCTTCAACCACCACACGGTGATGCTTTCCAAAATAAAATGACCTAAGGACTACCCCGGGAAACTCCAGCCAGCCCATCTGTCTGACCTCAAATGCTACATTGATTCATGAGGTATCTCGTGTATACCACAAAAATACAGAAACGCACAAGAGAGACTGAATAAGTTGATGTGCTATCATTGAGCTGAAAAGTATTTGTAATCCACAAGGTAAGATAACTTTAAACTTCAGATTCGTTTTTTTAAAGGACAAAGTACAAAATTTAAATTGCTGCAGTCTCATATATATAAATATATATTTATATTTTTTTACTTCACTGAAAACTGATTTGGGATTTCTGTCTGAGATGGGAAAATACAGAGTTTCTGTAGTTTTAGAGCAGCTGTAAACGTCTGTGAGATCGGCCTTGGTCTGTGAACAATGCTGTAGAGTCTTTATGACTGTTCTCAATAACTACGCTTCATCCTTTTCCCGAGGTGATAACAGCAAATTAGCATGTTTACAACAACAGCTGTAAACGTGATTGAGTGCAGCCTTGACAAACACAGACAATGGATGAACATCTTAGACATTTGCAGTGTCATTGCTGACACGGTGCTGTTTCAATGGGCAGCGCATGCAGTAGGAAAACCCAAGATTAGAGAGATGTTATAACTGGCCACCTGATTGATGATCAACTCGTAGCTGTAAATGATTTCTGAGTAATGTTTGTACCCAGCAACAGTTTAGAAACCACGGCCACATCTGCAGTTTTAGTTCTATCTTGTATTTTCATTACAGCAAGTAGCTGATATGTTCTATCTTCTATTAAGGACATCTTTGTTATTGCTGAATCTGGTTGAAATGGCCATTTGAATAGTCTAGAGGTGACACTGCAAATGGGAAGGGAAAATAAACTCTTACAACAACAATAATAAACCGAATAATACGCGAAATCACCCTAAATCTGCTGTACGTGTTCATCACTAACAGACTAATAAAAAGGTTTTATTAGTATTTTAGTGATTTACAATTAAAATTTTGTCAATGAGTAGTTATAACTTTCCGAGCATCAGCAGACACAATTAAATATATTTAAATTTTGTTGCCAGGCTGTTAACTGCTGTTTTATTTTTTTAGGTTCTAGGACACACACACACACACACACACACACACTTCAGCAGTCTTAATGTCACATTCATCATTCTGGCAATATTGATTTAAACTTTAATTGTTTAAAGAAATAAAGCATTTCAATACCAATATAGTCAAAGTGTAGTTAAAGTGAACACCCACGTGTGTAATACAATATGCACTACTGCAAATAGCAAGCTTCTTTTGGTTTAGAGCAATGGGGTCGTCACAGTAGATGGATTTTTATATAGGATGCCCTTTCAGGTGCAAACATCCCAGGAATTTATCTCTTTTCCCGGTCTCGAACCATGGCTCCTTAGAGTGTAAGGCCAAATTGTTACCACAAATATTGACTTTAAAAAATAATAAACTTAAAAAATATTTTTGACTTCAGAAAACAGATAGCAATGCTTAATAAGAGCAAAAACGCCTTATTAAAAAAATGTAAGAAAGTCTGACAGCTGTGTGGAGCTCTGCACTTCTGATCCTGTGTAACAAATGATTTATTACAACAGTAACGTTTGTACGTCTCTGTCAAATGAACACTGCACGAATGCCATAACTGCAAACCCCTTTGAAACCCTACACTGTAACCTACGCTACAACCTCACATGCACCTCCTTGGAAATATGTAAAACATGTCGCCTCAACGCCGCCTGCAATCATTGTGAAAAGGTCAATTGACTTTTTATTTGGAATTTATCAGTGAGAGAATAACAAACACGACATCAATATAAGCAACGATAACCATAGCCTCAACATACGGACTCACAGATTTCAGCACATTCCTGAATGCAGACTGTTGAAATGATCGCAATGGACATAAACAAATTTACAAAAACTGGAAAAATATGTTTTTTTGCCAAAAAATGAAGATTGGGGATACAAAAGGTGAAATTGGTTCTATGTATTGTTTTTATTTGGCACTGCTTTTAAAACACTGGGCTACAACCACAAGGTAATAAACACATTAACAATGACATAGGTGTAGGTTAAGTCATAGGCTGTGCAAAGATTCATCGCAGAGGTCTACATTGACCACTAAACTGTGACCAATGGGAGCTCAACTGTCTTAGTTTTACAAAATTAGACTGTGATTTACCACAAGCTCCTGATCCCTGTTCTCTCTCTGTGTGTCATGAACAGCAAAGCTCAGTAGATTTAGCCTCCACTGTGATGCCATCTCCGTAAATGTGGACAATTCTCATTTGGAGATGCACACCATGTATCTTATTAATCTTATCCATATAAAATGCATTTTCCATACTGACCATTAGAACCACTGTACATCGATAAAAATACTTCTCCTAACTTAGCATGCTATTTTTAGGGGAAGCATGAGAGCATGTGAATGCAGGAAAAGGCACGCTACACCTCAGAAGCATGAGAGTTGGAAAACCAATCACAATCAAATAGGCGATACCTGTGATCAAAAGGTTTTATTTTTTCCCTTTTTTTTTTCATTCATGCTCTTCAACCCCACTAACAGACATGAACCAAGGTATGCTTCATTGAGGTACGAAGCAAATCATGGACTTAGAGAATCTTTACGCCTGTACACAGCAAGGATGATCTGCTCATAAATAGAATACTTTCCATCAACCCATCAAAATAGTTCCTAAATAAGAAAAAGTCACCTCTACCTGGAAATAATGCATATAAAAGAATCACAGATAGGGCCTTGAAGAGACAACTCTGCCCTTGTATTCACTGCCTATGCCTGCACGTGCCCCATGCTTGTGGTGACAGGCAAAAACACAACATGCATACTGATGTGGTCTTGGATAGTGCTCCTGAAGCCCAGCACCCTCCTCTAGCATGATCTTAATATAACCTATCCAGCATGTGTTTCATAAACAGTCCACTGCCCCATCTGCCTGAATTTATGATGAAACTGTTTAACCTCCAAGGACCTGGCGTCCACATATGTGGACATCGCATTTTGGGTTATTTAGACCAAAATACTCAATTTTGCTCTACAAGGGCCTGATATCCACTTACGAGGACATTATACTGCTTCTGTTCTATCGAAATTTTTAAAAAATATCCTCATATGTGGCTCTCATTTTTCTTAAAAACAAAAATAAGTAAAAAAAAAAAAAAAAAAAAATCAGGTAATTCTTTGTTTTTACATTCATCAGGCCCCAATCATCCCAAATATCAAAGAGGAATTAAAAATGCATGCTGTGGAAGAGTTCGGGTCTTAGGAGGTTAAATTACAGCAGTGGAAGAAAGTCGCTCTCCTGTGTTTTGTGTCACTCAAGCAGGAAACCCACATTTGGACTGTAACATTTTGACAGCATCCTAACCATTAACGACATAAGAGTCTACAATCTTCCATTATGCGCAATGCGTTGTTAATTTTCATATTACTCAGTCCCTTTTTTTAAAGATTTTCTCTCAAATAATAAGAACTTGATTACATTCAGTTTTCAATTTGAAGAAATAATGAAGACAAAGTGAAGCCTGAGTGGGCTGCCTTCATTAGCGTCAACACTGTCGGTCACTTCATTCGCAGTAATGTGCCGAGATATGCGCAGCATCACATCTAATTGAAAACCTGAATCCTGCGTTTGGCATAAGGTTGTGACAAGAAAACAATCGGATTTATATAACGGGTTAAAGCCACTGACGACATCAGCAGAAGGATGCTGCACAGACGATCCCCAGACGCCTGTGTGGGGTAAGAAATTAGCTCATCATGTGTCATTCTGATCATGCCTTGAGCTTTGTCAGTCCGGTGATTCATGACTAAGGCAAGGCTCAAGGACACAGAGCTGGACAGGTTCAGTGTCCTGAGATCAGTGGCTCTGCCAAAGGTATTCTTCCCCCCTCTGGACTTGCTTATGACAGACTGATCAGTAGGAGCAAAATGACTAAAACATGGGGTTTTTGTCTCATAAGAGTATTTCAAATGTTCTAAAAAACAGGAAGGATGGTACATAAAACCACCTTGCTTAGTCTTTAGCATAAAAATTAAATACATTAAGTTAATTTTACTGTAGGTCATCTTCCCATCCAGAGATAAATACAACCCCCGGTGGTTTCTTCCTGTTGCTGTAAGTCCAGCTTATCTAACGTCAAATCACATTTAGCAACTTTGGCAACATTCTGTTGGAGAGAGAAGACACACTATGCTCCCTATGCTTTTTTTTCTCTTATCCTTCTTAATATCTCTCTCCAAATTACCTCGTTAGTGCAAAAACTGCCAAGCTGTGTTCTCTTTTTCAATTTTTCATAGACTCACTGAAAGAAATCATGTTTTTTTGTAACAGGCTGCTAGTAACAAAGTGCCTAAAGATACAATTTAATGATTCATAGGCTGGTGTTAAGTACCTAGCAAGAAAACAACTAACATTTCCCCTGAAAGTAGATAGGTACAAGAACTGGAAATTAGTGAAAAAGCAGCCAAAGAAAAACGTCTGGATAACGCCTGGATTACTATTACTCAAGACCACTTGGAGCCTATCCCAGCTGCCATAGGGCAAGAAACAGGTTACACTGGACAGGTCCCAGGGCCAACGCAGAGACAAACAACTATTCACACTCACATTCACACCTAAGGGCAATTTAGAATCACCACTTAACCAAATGCCTTTGGACTGTGGGAGGAAGCCGGAGTACCAGGAGAGAACCCACAAAGACACGGGGAGAACATGCAAACTCCATGATGGTGGAACCAAGCAAGAAAAATATGAAGAAACGAGAGCTAGCTCAAGACTTTTTCCACAGAACTGTATAAAAGAACGGAATACTAGAAAAAACAAAGCAAGAGGGATAAAGAAAAATAATCCAACTCACCAAGAAAAATGATGGTGCATGCAAATCCGGTACATGCAAACACATATTCCTCCACACTTTATACTGTGAAATTGTAAATTTACTGCTTAGCCATTGCAGAGCAATGAACGACTACACTTAACGCCTTGCTGTTGTACTGTACACCTCTGCCAACAAGTTGCAGTTTAAATCCACACCTGTCCAGACTCAATACATGTAGTAAAGATAGTCATTTATTAGATAGCAGCCACAGATTAAATGGTCTGCACGTATACACTGCAGTGTCTTTGAACCTTGGCATGACTTTCTCCTCCACCCATTCAAAGACACTCATCATATACCAGCTGGGGCTGTGCTGCCATGAAAGGCGCTTATCTGCTACTTGGAACAACTTGTGGTTCAGTGTCTTGCCCAAGAACACTTGGCATGTGGAGTGGCCAGGGATTAAACCACCAACCCTGCAATTTGTAGACAAGACAATCTAAGATTAGCGTCACCAATTCAGCATCTGACTAAATGTGAAATATGGTGTCAGTGTCTCCTTCTGTTCCTTACTTACGACACTGAATAAGAGCAGGGAAATTGACCTTTAAGATACTAAATCACTTCATAAGTTTAAGGCTTTCAATAGTTGTGAGATTTTTTTTTCTCCATAGTTTGCAGGTAAATGTTTTATTTATGGTAAAATACAAAAAAACGTGTTGCGTGGTTACAGTGACCCCAACCTTAGCTGCAATCTTGCCGTTTGTGTTGGATCTCCTCCAGTGTGTTAAAAAAAAAGCAATCCTTCAGTTTGATATTATTTTCAAGGAATTGTAGAAAGTTTCAGAGAGTCAAATTTGGTAAGAGGCCAAAAGCAGTAAATGAACATTTTGTTTAAGTAGCCAAAAAGGTCAGTGTTTTCAGTGTGCTTTGAGTTGACATAATAGCGACGGTTCAGATTGTTCCCTATGAATAATCTCCCTCAGATCCTTGGGACGGTACAGTAGAATCATGTCTACTCTGACAGTCCCACATGCTGTAGCAGTTTACAATTCAGAACTCAATGAATGCTGACAAAATGACAATCATGCTCCGGGTCTCAGTCCTGAACCTGACGGGTTGCCTTTGGGCTTGAAAACTGGGATTTTTGCAACAGCTAGATCACCAGTGATCAGTCTGTCATCGAGAGAAACTTGAGGTTCTTGTGGAGGGGATTGACCCTCCAATCCTGCAATTTGTAGACAATGCACTCTAAGATTAGTGTCCCCAACTCAGTATCTGAATGTGAACTATGGTCACAATGTCCCTTCTGTTCCTGAGCTATGGCATGCTGGAGCTATGGTGTAAACTGCTCGCATCACCAGTGATGATCCCCCACACACAACCTGGGAGGGTTTGAAAGAGGAATTGATGTTTGCACTCTCCACATGTTCGAGAAATTGCAGAACACACTGTGCCAGAGGTCAGAACGGGACTTCCAGGAAACAAGCTAAAGCAGCAGCTACGCTGGGAGCTTTTGATTATCATGGATCCGTTCTCACTGTAACAATTTATACTGTTACAGAGGTAGTTGCTCATATTAAACACGATCAAAAATGCAAATAATGAGATCCGCACATGTACAAGCAATCCCGACAGTGGGAAAAACTGTGCTCTAAATGGTTTGTTTCAGATATTTTTCTACTAGATATGTTTAATGAAGTTAGAACCAAAAATGAGTCCGCCATAACCACTGAACTGTATACTGGTTACACTTCAAATTCTGACATGTTACGGGGCATTGCACTAAAAACAGAATAGCAATGTACAGCTCTTTAAATTTACTGGGAATACCTGGAAACTCTTACAGATGCAGTGGGTGTCTGGAGTGGCTGAATGTAATACTCAGACTTGTACTGCATCACTCGGAAACCTTTCCCAGTATGAGTACAAGGTACAGACAGCACAGTATTCAGAGCAGGATTTCATCAGTTTCTTTTGTGCCTGCGATGTTCGCACTCATGAGTAAAACCAGAGGGTTTAAGGGATTTCTCTCTCATCTTGTCAATAAAAGCAGATTATTCCTTTGTCCTCTAGGCTTCCTGCCGTGCTGCATTCAGCTGCTTCCACATCGGGGATCGCTACGCACATTACAGCAGATCCTGAGGGATAGACCTGCTGTTATTATTATTATAACATCATCTTTGCCAAATCCGAATGTGCCCCGGCCCGTACACTGAAAAGCAGCAGAGTTTACAGGTTAGCACTACTTTGCAACGTATCCAAAACATGCAACAACATATACAAAACATCTGTATTCAAAATATTTTACTTTTAGCTTTTTTGAGTTTCCTGGGCTGATGAATAAATATCTTGGCTGTCAAGAGACCTTTACTACTAAGTCATAAACCCCAGACTAAGACAGTCTTTTCATTTGACTTATCTATGGATCCAAGACATTGCATCCAAAGTGAAAGGCCCAAAGATTTTTTGAAAGTTTGGGCAACCTTGTTAATAGTCATTATTTTCCCGTATAAATAGTTGGTTGTTACAATAAAAAAAATGTCAGTTAAATATATCATATAGGAGACGCACACAGTGATATTTGAGAAGTGAAATGAAGTTTATTGGATTTACAGAAATTGTGCAATAATTAACTACTTTACAACTCCACAACTTTATTAGTGCAAAAAACCCCATCAATTTATTTTCACTTTAACAAGCAGCTGTTGCTGAATTCTCTTGCAGCTGCTCTGTTCTACTGCGTGACGCCTTGAGTTTAAAATCCACTTCATAAGCATGTTTCTTAACAGGTTCCATTTTGGGGTCCTTATACACACACAATACGGTAATATTATGTTGAAGCACAGTACGTATCACTCCGCCAGGCTCCTGACTACGGTAGCTGTAATGCAGCTTCGTCGCTTAAGTCATACTAAAACATTTTTTGACAGATTTTTGAGCGCCATATACCACGTAAAATCAGTTTGAGGTCAGTAAGCACAACCAGAATTCATACATAAGGCGCACTGGATTATAAGGTGCATTGTCGATTTTTGAGAAAATTAAAGGCTTTTAAGAGCGCCTTATAGTCCGAAAAATACGGTAATAACGACGACCCGTTTGTATGTTCTAAAAAAAATAATAATAAAATGCTTTGGTGGCTATCGGTCAGACAAAAACCAAACCAGTTCCACATCACTGAAGTTGCATGTTTTTACAAATCAGTTCTGGTTCATCCGTTTCATTCAACGATCCGCTTTTGTCCTTCTCATTCTCCGTCGCTGCCATGCTTTTTCCGGCATGTGCGTATGAAAACAAAGGCACTGCGCATGCGCGTTTACCCATATTCTATCGCAATATTTCATTTTCTTATCATTGCCTAACATTGTACCGGTATTACGGTGAACGGTATAATATGGCCCAGCCCTAGACATAACCACCAGGATATCACCGACTAGTTTGTGGATTCACTTTAGATACAGAAATGACCATATATGGACAAGGAGGGGGAGTCCCAAGTGACCAGCTAAAGCTAGCAGCCAGCTAATACAGCGGTCCCCAACCTTTTTTGCGGCACGGACCAGTTTATGTCTGACAATATTTTCACAGACCGGCCTTTAAGGTGTTGCGAATAAATACAACAAAATAAAACCGTACCCAAAAAAAGGAAGAGTTATTCAAAATGCACGGGAAAAGACCCAGGGAAACCGATAAAAACGATAAAAAAAATTAAGATAAAAACTGATACATACCCTGAAAACCATAAATTTCACACCCGAGCTTCAATTCTCGCCGCCCGGTACCAAACGACTCACAGACCGGTACCGCTGAGCTAATATACAGCCTTGTTAATGATTGAGAAGAAACAAAAATAAAATGCAAGAAAGCAAAAGCGGATCACGCATTTTTTGAAAGAATCTTTAGTACAATGTACAACGCAAATAGTAATTTGTCAGATATCTGCATTACAAATGCAAAAAAAATGCAGTTTTCATCAAGATGAAATTAGCAACCTAACTTACAAACTTTAGGAATAGGTCTAGAAAATGTTTTTGATGCTAAAACAAAGGATTTTTGTCTTTATGTGTTATTTAAATTTCTGTTATACACACTGTGGTTATTTTCAGGAGCTAATTGTTAAATAGACACAGGTTTTTGTGTCTATTTAACAAGATTCAACTATCCAGTCAAAAAGTACCTAATTTACAGCCACTGTGTATCCAATCTGTAGCTGCAGATCTTGTTGTTACATATGACACATCCTCTGGTTTCCACAGTTGATATAAACAACTTTACACTGTGTGGAGAATTTGAAAATTGTTTTTGGAAATTATGGGAGGTACAAGACATCGATTCCTGGTACAAAGTTCCTGGTCCGTTGGTAGCTCATTAAAAGTTGTCATTCCTGCTGGGAAACAAAGAGCTCCTGCAAAGCACTGCAACTTCACTGCAGAGGGACAAAGCAGAGGGAAATTAACAGCCACTCATGGCGATGACAGCACGAGAGACCCCAAGAGGGAGCTGAACAATGCCAGGATGGAAAATTAGAAAAGTTTTCTCAGAATCAACATATGCTTGCTACATGCTTCACTATTTCATCTGACCCAAACATACTAAACTATACATACATGTGTGTCCCAAACACTGATTTAACGAATGCAACATTTTCCAAGTCATGAACCGGAACCACAGGAAGTGTGTGCGCTTCACATACAGCAGCTGTGCCATCAACCACAACAGTTTACAGTCTTAGCTGTACTCATTTCTGAGTCATAACCTGTTACATCTGAGCGCACAGACGTGAAACGCGTATTTTTAGATTTACACTTGAAGTCATTTACAATATTTTAAAAGCCTTTTTTATGATCATGTGTCAATTATAGCGTGTCATATTCTCCACACACATACAACCACATGCGTACACAAATAGTAATAGAGTGTGTATGATGATGGCATTATAATTATTAACACCATTTTAGCAAACACTCTGGTGTTGAAAACAGCAGGTCAAAAATAACCAGTGAACCTTCGCACCAGCTGCTGTCCAAATTACAGTATGTGGCAGCTTGATACCCACTGATTTATGTCTTATTATAAATAATACTTTCACTTAATGCAACATGCTGCAAACAAACTCCAACTGCGGGAACAGAAATAAATTAAGATCTTTTTTGTGTTGTATAGAAACAGAAAATCAAAGGAGCATCAGCACTATATCGTGCAGGGAACACCAGAGAGGAAAATGCTTGTTGTTGTTGTCGGCAATAAGCAATATTCTCTTGAGAATTAAAGCTTGCCTGGGGAAGAGCCTGCGGTGTTTCTTCAGTCGCTAACACTTCCTGTTTCACTCCACAACCCAGCATCAACACACATCAGTACAGCTGTGTGCTGCTCAGTGAACTTCAAAACATGCAACATCCAAAAAATGAATAAAACAAAGACAGAGAGGCTGAAAACCAGGTTCAATGGTTTGTGAGTGAACTTAACTTTTTAGATTCTCTGTTTGTTTTTCAGAGACAGGAAAACAAACAGAGAGGCTGTTCCACTCTGTAGGTGCCCTCAGTGACAGGCGCCAGGCAGGGGTGGGTATACTTGTATCCCACCGGTTCACTGCCGGTATTTTGGGGGGTTTTCCCAGTGGACGAGAGCGTTGCTTCCCTGCGCCTTCGGGTCCTGACTGTCGTTTGTGCCTATAGGCCAAATGACAGCTCAGAGTCTCATGGGCTCCTGGAGAGTGCTGCACCCAAGGAACTCTATTGTTCTGTTGGAAGACTTCAACGCTGACGTGGCTGGGAGGGACTTGGAGGAACGGCCTGCTGGATTTGAACCCGAGTGGTGTCCTATCATTGGGCTTTTGTGCTTATCACAGTTTGTCCATAACAAACACCACGTTCGAGCGTAAGGGTGTTCATAAGTGCACATGGCACTAGGACACCCTTGGTCGTAGGCGGATGATCGATTTTGTAATCATGCTATCAGATCTGCGGCCGCATGTTTTGGACACTAGTGAAGAGAGGTGCTGAGCTGGATCAGGTGGCAGGGAAAGATGTTGGACAAAGCTGGTGTATCCAAACATATTGTCTTGATTGTTGGTTGGACTTGGTTGTTTCTGTTGATCTGGAAGTAGCATATTGGTGGCAGTAAGTCAGACTTGTTTCCAGTGAGTGTTAGACGCTACCAGGGCTGCCATTTGTTCATAGTTTTTATGGATAGAGTACTTATGTGTAGCCAAGTGATGGAAGGTCTCCGCTTTAGTGGTCTCAGGATTTCATCTTTCAGCCAAGTGTGAAGCGGTGGGAATGAGAATTAGCACCTCCAAGTCCGAGACCATGGTTGCTAGCTGGAAAGGGTGGACTGCCCACTGTTGGTCAGGGACGAGTTACTGCCCCAAGTGGAGGAGTTCAAGTGTCTTGGGGTCTTGTTAACGAGTGAGGGGAGAGTGGTACTTTTATGCTCAGCTCTCTGTTGTATCGAAATTAGAGCTGAGCATAAAAGTGAAGCTGTCGATTTAACGATCAATATACGTTCCTACTCTAACCAAATATGGTCACGAGCTTTGGGTACCGACTAAAAGAGTGAGGCTATGGACACAAGTAGCAAAAAGAGCTGCTCCTTCGAAGAGCAGCTGGGCTCTCCCTTAGAGACAGGGTGAGGGGCTCGGTTATTCGAGAGGGACTGGGAGTAAAACTGCTGCTCCTCCACGTCAAAAGGAGACAGGTAGTTTGGCCATCTGACTAGGATGCCTCCTGGACACATCCTAGGTTAGGTATTCTGGGCATGTCCTACCAGGAGTAGGTCCAGCAGTAGACCCAGGAATCGGTGGAGAGATTATATCTCTCGGCTGGTTTAGGAATGTCTCAGTGTCCCCCCCCCCCCCCCCTCCCCCTCCCCGAATAAGCTGGAGGTCTCTGGGGTGAGAGGAGTTAGGAGTACTTAGACTGCTCCCTCTGTGACCCATGCCCAGATAAGCAGCAGAAAATGGATATATGGATGGTTTGTGAGTGTATTATCAGAGTGTATTAAGAAATAGAAATTTTAAGGCTCCTCAGTCAGGTGTAATGGGTCAAGAACATGCCTGCTGTGCTGTGAAATGTGTTGGTTGTTTTAAAAACTAAATGTAGATGTCCAGCAGCAGCAGCGCAAGTATAGAGATGTGCAGTAATCCATGAAAGCAGGGAATCACAGAGTTCTCCTGGGGAGGCCTAAATAGTGTTGCACTTAAAATGAGTGGATAAATTGATCTTTTTAAATCTATCTTTTAGATCACCTTTAAACTCTTCATACACTGTGCGAACTTTGTGATAAGTAACCATTTTCTCTTTGAATGAAAAATTCATGGCACCAAATATTGTTGAAATAGCTGTGTTGATAAAACATTTTTCCAGCCTCCCACTGGAAAAAAAAAAAATCACCAACAACATGAAAGGTTACAAAAGATACTTGAAGGCCACAACCCAAGTTACTTTCCCAAGCATTTAAGTGCTTTATTTCTCTCGAAAATCATCCTTCAGTCAGGATTCAAGTAACATTTTTCTAAGGGAGAATATTTACTAAAGAGTCTGCAATTTTTTTTCAGAGGTGCACATTTGCGTTCAAATCTGTCTCAGAAATAGAAAATGTTGCAGCTCATCTGATTTCTATAAAGTTCAATAAACAAAATGTGATCCTGATTTTCTTCTGGAATTTAACACTGTAATAATCATCTAGGACCTACTATAAATAACTAGTAGAAAATATTTTTAAATGCTTTGAATGTGAATGTTTTTCTTGTAACACAGAGAAAGATTTTTACATTTGCTATAACTTAGTGTTTCCCAGTTTTGCTTGCACCTTCTGAATCTCTTCACATTGGATATTATACTTTGAATATCATAGTAAAGCTTGTCTTCTTGTCTTTCTGAAAAAAAATTGAATTTTGCCTCGAACAGAAACAGTAACAGAGTTACAGTTATTTAAGAGAACTTGTAAAATGTTCTAAACTAATCAATCATTAATTAAAAAAACAGAAGCAACGTTTAGCAGTTATTGAAGGAAAAGAGGGAGAAGAGCCATTATTACATTTAATAAGTAATTTTATTATAAATAGGTGGCGTGTTATTTTTTTAATGATTAAAATATATACACCACAGACTGTATCTAAACATGGAGACTGTGACATTAGTTTCTGCACTGTCATTTTAAAGTTAGAATTATGGGCGTTGTCATGTTTGTGTTTTTTGGAGCAAGAAATGAACGTAAAGTTATCACATAATGTTAGCAAGCTCATATTTATTATGTGTGAGCCGACATCAGCTATTTGCTTATATATATATATATATATATATATATATATATATATATATATATATATATATATATATATATATATATATATATATATATATATATGCATTTATGATGACTGATGAAAATTAATAGCGGATAAACACGCGTTGAGGTGGTATTGTTTGTCCACCAGAGGACCTTCTGCAACTTCACTGTCATCAACAAATGTGCTTTGAAGATCAACCAGCTGATCTGACCAGAGTCAGGCAGACCACATCTGAGTAAATAAATCACTACACATAACAAATGTTAGAGTACTCCGTTTATGTTTCACGTGAAACAAAAATATCGACTGATAGACCAGGGGTCCGTTCTTCGTACCTCGCTAAGTAGGTTAGCTGGATTTGATTGTTGACGATTTCGCGTGATCTTGGATCGTTCGGTTCTCCGAAGCTCATCCGGGACTTGCTGTCATAGCAACAGACCCGTAAGCGTAAACCTGCTCGGGAGCAGGTTTACTTTATGTAAACAAGATTAGATCGTGGCCACTCAGGTATGTCCGCTTCATTTATACGAAAGCAACAGCGATATTTTTCCACTGTTATTCCATAAATAAATATTATCAATGTAACTAAAGATAATGCAGTACTTGATCCTTTCATTGATGTCACACAGATACATACAGGTCATTTCCTAAAAAAAGGGAAATGTACTATTAATCATTCTATTTCATGTATTTGATTATTTCAGATGTAATTCATATTTCAGAGTAGTAATAGTAAATTACTTCGTGTAATCAAGATGAGAGACCACGGCTATAAAAGCGAAGGTGGATTTGGGAAGTCTGTCGCAGCCATGTCCTGTCCGTATACGCGAGCCACCCATTGCGGAAGGTGCAAGATTGATAAGGAGAGTTTTCAGAATTCAGCGTATATTGCGGGATACACAGGATCCTTTAGCTCAGCGCGACAGTGTGTGCATAGAGAGATATCGATTTTCCCGTGAGGATATTATTTACTTAACCAACTTGTTGACGAGGGGGTGCAGGACCACCACCTGTCTTTTGTTGCTCTGCCCTTTTCTTGGTTGCTGTTATAAACAAACAAACAGATTATTTCAGGGTCTCTTTTCAAGAGACTAAAAGCAATATAAGTGATAAATATTACCATGCTGTAGAATATTCTTATATTTCACTTTTACTTGTTCCCATGTTCTAGTGGGTCCTGTCGTGGCTCTAATGTGAAAGAGGATATAATGTAATATAATATAATAAATTTACCCTACTGCCTACTGGTGTTGGCCAGAGGGGCCGATGGTGCGATATGGCAGCCTGGCTTCTGTCAGTCTGCCCCAGGGCAGCTGTGGCTACAACCGTAGCTGCCTCCACCAGTGTGTGAATGTGAGAGTGAATGAATAGTGGCATTGTAAAGCGCTTTGGGTGCCTTGAAAAGCGCTATATAAATCCAATCCAATCCATTATTATTATTATTAAATTACTTACGAGTTTAATTTGTCAGCAACTTTCTGCCAGCCCTCTCTCCTTGCTTTTGCAGCCTTTGCAGTGTTCCCTTGCGTTTTAATTAAACTCTGAAACTCCTGAAATCCCTCAATCAAGAGTTCTTGCTCTGCTGCCGAAAAATACTGAGCGCGCTCCTTCGACATTTTCGTCGACCAATCAAAGGGTTGCCGATCAATGTTTCTACTATCGATGCGTAGCCCCTGTTAAGCCACCCAGTGATCTCACATTACTTCATCCAGCTATACTAATCGTCAACAACAGGTGTGTTCGGAGAACCGGAATAGCGAGCTCAAAGTTGGCGCGATGATTTGATCTTGGATGTAGTAAGCGAGGTACGAAGAACGGACTCCAGAATATCGGATTTTTAAAAACACCCGATATCAGTATCGGGCTTAAAAGTAGTGTATCATTCAGGCTGTAGTAATAATTTAACTAATATGTACATTTAGCCCGAAATACAATTAAATGAGTGAATTATATAAAAATCCATCCACTGCACAGTTGTTGGTAAATTAGTACATTTTTTAATTCATTCTCAAAAAAACATCTTTACTCTAAAATTGGACAGTTTAACAAGCAGCCTCTGGGAGACTGACTGGAGTTTATCTCAAGAAGCTTTTGGGGGAAGTTCAGTTTTGGGCCAAATCTTCCAGCCCTGGGGGTTACTGATTATTCCTCATCTCCTACTATTGCATTTATTTTTTTACTTTTTAGTTTAATCATCACATTTTAATTTTAATTAATTAAATATATTGTTTGCTGTTTCCTCAACACAATTTCACTTTTATTCCATCTCATGAAGCACTTTGTTTCTAAATCTGTAAACAGACAATCTGTATTATGTTTGCAGGATTGGTGATGTTGGCAAGACTACAGTAAAACAGCAAAAGTAGTAGTTTTAGAAGTGGCATGTGTTTCCCAGCAGAGATTAAAGAATATAGGTCATAGCATCCTTGAAGCTATAAGGCAGTAGCTCAGTTTTTTGGCTTCTGCCCACTGCTGTATTGCACAGATGTTAAAATAATAATGGAGGTTAAAGCACATAGAAACTGGATCTTCTCCTAAACCCTTGGCAGCTACACACAAGTGCTCAGTTTGTGTTTCGTGTTGTATACATTGCCCTGTAACTACCAGCGGCGTGAAACCTGATCCTCTGTTTGCCTGACACTGGTCCCTGTATATAGGGAGTGCATCTGATCTGAGCGCACTGACAATGTCCTTTCTGAGCTTTGAAAACAATGCTTCCATCCTTGAGCATTTTGGGTCAAGCCACTCGGGAACATCTCCCTCTGCCATCCTGCTCATCTATTTGCACTTATTTTGCATTTCATGATTCTCTGATGTGACAACAAATTGATCTGCTCCTGTTAGACAGAAACGGCATGTTCTGTCCTGTAATGAATAAGAGATTTTTGCACCATTATTCAGATATTAAATGCCCACAATCAAAACATGCAGCGTGGAACCCCAAATCCCACAGTGGCTTAGCCATGATTTAAGCCATCTTGGAAGCAGCCCAACCACTCTCACAGTGAGGCGTAAAGAGCTTAGGGTAGGCGTGGATGGATGTATCTCCCCCCCTCCCAGCTTCTTGCTGTCTGTCTCAGCTGAAATATTAGTTTGTTGCTTTAAAATTGTGAGAAAATGACAACGAGAAAAAAAAAGAAAAAAAAAAAAGAATAACCAAATAGTCTTTGCTGCTGTGGGTGTAAGAGAAAAAAATCTTGCTGCTGAGCACAAGTGATGACTCAACTCTCAGGCAGCACTTCAGAGAGGAGGGGTCCTCACTGAGAAAATTCCTCTCACGTGTTAAAATGTAAATCATGGCCTGTGCTGCAGCCGAAAGGCTGGACATACAATAACTGCAGCAGTCCTGTGTTTTAAAGGTTGAAGGAGCTGATCTTAAAGTGAACATTTAAAGTTCCAACATGTTGTATGATCAGTAGGCAACTCATTTTCTTTAAGTGGCCACGGTAGTAAATTAAACTGAACTCGCCGAGGGAAAAACTACTTGAAGTATCAATCAAGAGTTTCATGCCTCTTTTACACCTGGCTTTCCAGAGACAGGAAAGAGAGGACTGTGATTAGTGATGGAGACGTAGTGAGCTCAACAAGCAGCTGCTTAGTCATTGTGTAGCTAATGACTTTTAATGGAATCTGCCGGCCAAATTGAGAATTTCTCATCATGAAACCGCTCGCTGAATGGATTCTAGGGATTGGGGGGAAGAATGTTATCATAAAACCCTTCTCGACTATTTTAAATACCACGCCACTTCACTAAACTCATTATACTTGACTGATTGTGCCTAATGAGAGCCTGCTGAAAATGTGGTGCCCAAACATAGACAGGTTCCAAATTAGAAACGCTTGCGCCACCCCCACCCCCTGGAGGAATGGTAATTATCACACCTGATACTTGCTGGTGCCCAAAACTAATGGTGTGATTGCTGCAAGAATTTGGCCTCACGATCGCAGAGGGTTAAGGATCAAGCAACTCTCAATCTGTAGACTCTGCAAGCACAGATGGCCACAGGTCAAGATGACCTCAACTAAGCATGTCTAAGGACCACTCAGATCTGTCTGTGTGCTGCACTGAAGGCAAATATTAATGACATTATTATCTACACAGACACTCAAAACACCACCCAGAGCAAATTCGTAACCTGCATAAATGTAGCTAATATTCCATAGTCAGTGTTTGAATACAGAACACAGGAGATTCACTGCTTTTTTGTGTTTGTTTTAATCTGAAGCAATCCAAAAATATCAGCAATGACAGGGTTTGATTTCTGCTATGTGAGAACACATGAAAGTAATTTAATGCATTTAAGTATGTAGACATGGTCAAGATGACCTGCTGATGTTCAAAACGATAATGAGAACATAGAAAAAAGGTGATTTACAGGACTTTGAAAGTGGCATGATTGTTGGTTTCAGACTGGTTGGTCTGACTATTTCCGAGCAGAGAATGGCCAGAAGGAAACAACAAAAGAATAACAGAAAATATCAAGTGAGCAGTGAGTCGTTGTAAACATGACTTATTGATGTCAGAGGAAAATTGTAAGACTGCTTCGACCTGATAGGAAAGCAACAGTAAATCAAACCAACCTATGTGGAAGAGCATCTCTGAATGCAAAACATGAGATAGACTACAGCAGCAGAATACACCTGAGAGCTAGAAACAGGAAACTAAGGATACAATTTGCAGAGGGTAACCCAACCGGCATAACAGAAGACTGGAAAAACATGGCCCAGTCTGATGAGTGTTGAATTCTGCTGGTCCATTCGAATCAGAATCTGGTGCGAACATGAAAGCATGGATCCATCCTGCCTTGTATCAAAGGTTCAGGCAAGCTGTTGTGGTGTAATGGCGTAGGGGATCATTAGCACACTTTGAGATCCTTAGGCAAAGTCTACCACAGTATTGTTGTTGACCATGTTGTTGACCCTTTATGACCACATGATCCATCTTCTTATGTCTACTTAAAGCAGGATAATGTACCATATTACAAACATCAAATAATATCAAACTGTATTCTTGAGAACAACTTTATATACCAAATGACCTCCACAGTTGCCAGATCTCAATCAAACACAGCATCTTTGGGATGTGGTGGAACAGGAGAGTCACATCATGGATGTGCAGCCAACAAATCTGCAGCATCTGTGTGATGCTATCATGTCAATATGGACCAAGATCTCTGAGGAATGTTTCCAGCAGCTTGTTGAATGTATGCCACAAATAATAGAAGCAGTTCTGAAGGCGATAAAAGGTCCAACCGAGGACTAGCAAGGTGTACCCAATTATGTTTGTGTGTGCAAGAGTTTAGTCCATAATTTCTAGGAAATTCTTTAAAAAAAAAAAAAGAAGATTTTACTCGAATCAAGATGGTACTAGTGCAAAGTGTGGCGTGTTAGTTTGACTTCATTTATATACAATAATGACTTACCAAGATGTTCTTGGTTTTAACTAGGAATGAAACAAAATAACTTCAGTCTCACATGGCATTGTTTCTTTCTGTAGGGGCCTGACAAAACAGGCCTGGCAGCTGCTGTCACCCGAAAATAGCGGCAGGCTTAGAGACGGGCAGAGAGCCGAGTGACGCTGCCACGTTGTTCACTCTGTTGTACTGGGTGCGGTGAAAGTCACACATGATCCCGTTGGCACCAGAGTCCACAGGTGGCAAACAGCGTCCTGTCTTTGCTACAAGGCCATGGGCGTGTTGAAAGAATATCTGTTACATACAACGATACCAACATCCTAACCTAAAGCCGAGAGTCAACTGGGAATGTCAAGAAAAGGGCACGAAGAGTGAATGCTGACTCCTTTCGTGCTGAGCCGTGGAAAATGTGTAACAATAAATCAGCGCTAACAATGAATTCTCAGTCATGTAAAGGATAAGCGCGCCCATGACTTCTGAAAGGCACTCTGAATATTTCTGCTGAAGCGGCACCATAATCGGCAATGAGAGAAAAGAGCAAGTCCACACGAAAGTGTTTAGTCTTTCTCTCTCTCTCTCTTTCCCCTTTTTCACTCCCATCAGACAAAAAGCTTTTCCATGTAGCGGCTCAATTGCTGCAGCTCACGACCCTCTCAGAGGAGGAGGAGGTAAGTGTCCGCCTGATGAAAATGCCCTTCTGGCCCACCTGTAATTTCGTTCAGTGCTGCTTTCTCCCCTTGCGGTTGCGATATCAAATCTAGCGGTCGAGCCAGAAAATAACTCTTTCACCCTGTCACCCAATATGACTTCCTCTACACACACGCTGACCCCAGAAAACCTAGACGACTCCAAATTGTGAGAACTTTTTGTCTGACAGCTGGTGATGTTAAAATTAGAAGTGACCTAGCTGAAGCTAGCACCTTTTGCTCACGGCTTAACTTGTAGAGGTTTAAGATGGGGAAAAATTGGCCATCATACACTTCCGCTTGCCAGCCACAACTTAGGTATCCGAGAGGGGTGGAGCTGACTGAGGAACCCAGTGATACATATGCTAGCTACTTGCCAATCATACCAAAAGCCATACTTCGGTTTATTAGTAATGTGGACAGTAACTGACACTAATAGGAGCAGTAATTTACAAAATGAATATGTTGTATTGAATAAAACCTGAAACTAGTGACTGAGCCCATTATATCATTAGAAAAGTCTTTTAACCAGATGTGTTTTGCGAAGGGGTTGCCCCCTGCTGGGTGACAGAAAGAAGTTTTCACACTGGCTTCCCTTTTTAGCCATGGAAATCTTTTACATACTGCGCAGTCTATGCCAGCACACTTGAGTATAGCTACTACCCCCATCGGTCTCTCCCCCTCACCTCTTAGCTCACCAAGTTCCACCCTTTGTCAACAGAGCACAGGCATGCTCACGAAAACGAAAAATATGCTAAACTCAAAGAGGACTTCCAATAATGACTGTTTAAAGAGTTTTAAAATGCACGAGTCGAGTGTGGTTTGTCTGTGTGTGTGTTTTGGTTTTTTTTTTTAAATGTGCAAGAAGTACAGTAGTACTCACATGCCAAATGTTGGTATGTCTCGGCAGCTCAGCTTATTGGACTGTAACAACATATGGCATGCCAAACAGAGACTTGTAGCTACTGTATGTAAGAAACTTTTCCAAAAAAAGGAGTTATAAATAAACAAAAACAGCTGGTGTTTACCTGCAGTACTTTATAGTCAGAGAATTCATTCAAGTCTAACTTAAATGCCTTCGACTCTGTTCAACCTGTGACTGGGGTTAAAGCGCAAAGATTGAAAACTTAAAAGCACCAGAGGTCATTTTTGGGCGTCCAATAATAGAAAACCTTTCTCTGGCCAGAATAATAGCTTTGTGACATCCAAGCCCCCCCTGTGGACTTCTAGAGGCAAACACACATGGGCTAAATGTCACTCAGCAGGGTCCTGTCATTTAAGAGAAATCAGATTTTCCTTCAGAATACACAAACTTGGGCCTGGCTGTGGTGCATACTTTCTATCTGAACTTTCTTGAAAATTGTAGTCTCAAGGGAAACACAAATAAGAAATACATCCATAACCTGCTTCTTTATCCTTTTTGGGGTTTTCTTTGGTATAAGTATAAACTGCAGCCAACTGTTCAGGCCCCGAGGGGCGTTTGTTTTGACGTTTGCAAGCAGCAACGTGATGACATTTATCATGAATAGGGAGGGTGGTCTTGTGTGATGCAAAAATGGATATGGTGAGGGAAAATCCAATAAAAATAAACTGACAGATGGGATCCAATCTAGAAGAAACCCACGGCTTTACATACATGTTTGCTGACCTGAATTTTGAAAACTAAACAAGAGAGTTCACCTTAAAGCGCTTAAAGATCAGAGACTAGATCTCCTGCAGAAAAAACTTTACAGACTTAAAGGTCACCAGGAAGTGTCCTCTCTGCTAATCAAACAGCCCTAATGGCAAGGTTTGATCTTTTACAATCTGCTGAGGCCAGTTGGGCAAATGAACACTGGGCTTCCTCAGCTTCCGCAGGGCAGCTTGCACCTGTCTGTCACTCAACAGTCACAGTCAGAGGTAAACATTCAGCTAAGTCTACAGTGATCTCGTCTCCTCTGTGTAATCTGTTACATTTACCTAAAATGTGTCATGCTACAGATGTCAAGGCCCCTTAGTTGAAATGCCCGATTATAGATAGTGAGGGAAAAAAGCCACAACCATCAAACTCAGTCACTCAGAAAACCAAATGTCTTGTCATGTACTTTAAACATTAACCAGCTTTGTAACCTTTGTGCTCTGACATACTCTGTGTTTGTACTGTAGAACTAATTGAACAGAAGCCCTCAACTGAAATGTATGATTTATGTGTTTATTTTTTTGGCCTTGGGCTTATCAAATATAATTCAGCAATCAATTTTTTGGTCTTTTAACTTTTAACTTGTGGTCCGCATGTTTGTGTATTTTCGTGTCCATGTTTTTAATTTTTTGGATTGCTTATTTGTCTTTTAGTTCTTCTTCTGTACATTTTGTAAAAAGGCTTTGGAGAGCTATACGGCACAAGCAACTGAATCTTCATGCAGCGGGTATCAATCTGCTAAACTGAGATTCAGAAAGTTAAATTAAAATTGCAAAACACTGCAGGCATCCTGCAGCTGAGCCTTCTTTTTTGCATAATCCATGCCTCAACTGTCTCAATTTATCCACTTCAACTTCAGCCACATTTACACTTAATAATGTAGTCAGGTTTAATTAGGAACAGCAAACTGGATTGTTCATTTGGATTCATATGCACAACCACTAATTGATTTTTTTTATTTATTTATTTATTTTATTTTTTTGGAGAGGTTCAAGTTTAAAATTGGCGGATTTACTCTTTGCTGGCTTTTATTAAACAAGACTGCAAATAGAAAACAGCTGGAAATAGCAGCTCAAGATACATGTAAATGTAGGATCTTTATACGACAAATAAATACACAGAAGCACTCACTTTTATTTAAGCTATTCCTTGCTCTTACTCCCCAGTAAAACTGCTCTCAGATGGCCTGGAAATAAGCTTTAATGCGCTCCCTGAAAAGGCTGAAATAGAAAACACACATCTGCCCTGTTTAGGTAAGCTGCAGTTGCCATGGTTACAGACGAGCACTTGCTAAACAGTTGTGTCAAGCCATCATTGAGACAGAGCACTTGAGCTGTGCACGCACACACACACACACACACACACACACGCACACACACACGCGCACACACACACACAAAGAAGCAAGCAGAGGGAAGCGTTGGTGTTTTAAAGTGAAAAACAAGGAAACAGAGAACGGGGAGATGTTGTTAGCAAAATGCTGCTGTCAACATACACCACCACTAGTCTCTGCACTCAGTCCACTCTGGGGACAATTTGAGTTTCATAATGTTTGGCGGAAGATGAACAAAATGTGCCCCTTGTTGCTCCAGCCGGGAGCAAAAAAACGTGATTTTATCAGCTGTCACACACTCACACAGACTGTATGTAAAAGAGGGATAAAGCCACCGTGACATCATCCACTTGTTCGTGAAGTCCCATTTTGACACCACTAATATTGCAGACATTTATGTCTTAAACAATTATAAACAGGTGATTTGTAAAAGGGAGGGAGGTAATTTCAAGGCTGTAGCCGTATATTTAAACATGGGAGTCTATAGGAATGACTTGCTTGTGGCCCCAGCCTCAAGTCTCAATTCTAAGTAGTTCTTCTTGGGTTCTTCTGATTTGGCATCTTTTTCCAGATGTTGCCACTTGATGGGCGTGTACATCAACTCAAATCCAGGGTCTATATTTTTATTTAGATTTAAAGGAACATTTTCTTGTAAGCACGACACATTTGAAGCACACTTTAAAACAAAAAGACTTGACAAAGTGTTCTGAATCAACTGAAATATTTGTGAATAAGTGAACAACTTCAGATAAGTGTCCAAATAAAGATGTATTCCATCTTCTTAGCCTTCCAACATGATCAGCAGTTTAGTTTTAGCCCACAAATATGAACTAGGCGGATCATTAATATTCCACATAACAGTTTAGTGTACAGCTCGCCCGGCGTTCAAGATTAACAACCTCCACACGTGGAGCCAACTGGAGATGCTGCATCGCATTTAAGGAGGTAGTTGAAAGTGGGATCAAGCCCGAAGCACTGCGTCAAGCTCTGGCACAGTGCTCCCACTCATATCATCTCGTTTCATCACTCCACAGTCGCAGTACTTTAAATGCTGAACATTTACAGCCAAATCATTATACAGTGTTGAGAAATAATAAGAATAAACCTATAAAAAACACCACAGCAAAAATTTCCCTGATTGGATATCGTGTGGCAACATAGTTCAGTACACAAGATGATAACAGGTGTTTAAGGGATGTGTTCTCCATCTAACCCTGTGAGCAGACACACCAGGCACCATTGCATGACCAAAAGCTATTGTAAAACTGCACATGTCCCTCCCTCCTTCCTTTCTTTGGCATCTGTTTCTCTCTGCTGTCCGAGGTTATTATGGGGTGTATGACCATAATACATGCCTTAAATCTCTCTGCTTTGTTGCCCAGGCTTTGTTTGGATGTGTAAGCCTCACTGTCTGAGAGAAAACCTACCAGGAGATACACCCAATGATGCGTTTATGGGTTTGACAAGCAAAAATAAAAGCAAGGAATATTCACACATGCCCAGTTTGTGCCTGGTCTGACGCAGGTTCCTCTGGCTTGTCCTATAATAACAAATGTTTTTCACAAGACAAAAATACTACAAGGGAGCTCAACCAAGTGAATTGCTGTCATCAGTAAGTCTGGGAATGATTATGATGGGCTGTCACGCTTCATCTCACCGACATCTTAACCAGCGGCCTGCTACGTGTAAGCCTAAGTAGCTGAAGATGTCAATCAAAAACTGAACAAAGGATGATGGCTGAGAATGAGCTTACCAGGACTCTTCCTGTCAGCGTCTGAGCAGATATCATGACTCCGGCCCAATCTTTGACCGAGGTCATCCAGCCCACCTCGCTGGCTGCGGCATCATCCTTGTCTGTGCGTTTAATACCATCGCCTGTGGTGATCCGATGGACCTCCTGAAGAAATAAAAAGACAAAAACAAACCCCAGTATTGGTTATCAATTGCTGCAATACAGTAATTGAGCCCTTGAGCCCTGTAGGTCAATGCTCTGACCTATAACAAGTGTAGCTTTGGACTCTTTTGGGTGTCAATCAGGAAAAGAAAACACATATATGTCAATGGAAAACCAAGGACACTGCGTGCTCATAAGGTAGCCACACATTTAAGCATACCCTGCTGTTTATTTTACAATAATTGTGACAATAATTTGCATATTAACTTATGCTGTTTGAGTTGAGAAGAAAGAATCCAGTGATTAGATTTACAGAGCCAGTAAATCAGCTGAGAAGTTATTTTTCTTACACTTGTAAAATCAAACTTTTTGCAACTAGAGGGGTCACATCCTGCTGGGCTTTAAAATACCAGGAGGCTACATCCAACTTTGATATACAATTTCTAGCTGCTGCCATTAATTAGATTAACTGTAAAATCTGTAAATAAATAAATAAATAATACAAAAGCACAGAGAAAACCCCAACAATCAGATGACCTCACAGGAGCAAGCACTTGGCAACAGTAGGAAGGAAAAACTAATTTTTAACAGGAAGAAGCCTCTATGGAAACCAAACCACACCAATGCATCGTGTGTTGTGATGGCAAGTTTTTACAATATACACTGATTATTAATAGGATAACATTAGATATTACGTTAACATTAACTCTTACCACCTACAGAGCCCTGAAATTTATTAACAGAATTTGGTTACAAAAAGTAAAATACATCATTTCTAATCTAGGGACAAGGTGCGAGGCCTTCAGAACAAAGCTAAGCACACATGCATACAGTAAACATACACAGACAGCAGTAAAGAGACTCCAGGAGTGTATCCATGGCAGCCACTGAGCTCCTGGTGTTTCTGCTTCACTGAGTGGGCTGCCTGCCTGCCTGCCTGTCCATCTGTCTGTTTGTCTGCTGGGACTGGCATGATTCACAGAGCAGGAAATCGAGACAGGATGCAGAGGTTAGCCATGCTCCCTGATGAAACACCCCACAGACTCTTTACCTCATGACATCCTACTCCTCTTCCACCTTAATGGTGTCACACATCGCACTCTCTGAGGCCCGTTCCCTTCAGCTGTTCTCATCAAATACAATTTGCTGATGCCGCGCATGTACGGGAGTTGGGGAGAGTTAACTATTCATTGTTCTTGTGGGCAAATGGGCACGACATTTTTACATTACAGTTAAAAAACTAATTAAGTGGAAACTGTCTGCTATTATTTAAGATTCACATAATAATCTTAAAAAGAGAAAAAGAGAACAAAAAATGTATTGTTATGAGCAGCAGAGTCTCTAGGTTTGAGGTATGTGGATAAAAATAAGTAATTAAATGGTTAAAGCCAATCATTAATACTCTACATGTATCAGCTTAGAGCTGCACACTTCTCAAATCAACAAATGACTACCTCATTAAGGGCCTTTTTTTTAATAAGAGTTTTCAAATCACACCTTATGACTCAAGCATTTGACTAAAAATAAACCACAAAGTCCCTGCTCAGCGTACTGATGAGGCATGTCTCTTCAGGGGATAAAATCCACTGACATTTTTTAAATTGGCCACAAATCCCGAGTAAAGACCAAAACTAACAATGAGCTCATTCCATTAACAAGTATGCTGTGTACCTTCCTGACGTCAAGCTTCACTGGTGGTCCAGAAACACGGAAAACGAGGCGCACGACAAGTAGGTGCACACCCCGCCACCGTTATGATCACCACTGCACTGCTGCCATAAATACTCAGCGGAGCACGGATGTATATTAATCAACGATTGGAAATAGTCCCAAACAGCCATTCTGTAAATTCAATTTGAGTAATGTTGCCTGGGGATAAAACCCCAGCTGCAATTACTGAGGCCTTTTTAAAAAGATTTACATCCTTAGAATTCAGTCATCGTGAGTCAGTGTCGCAGAGAGGGTAGGATATTAATCAAGAATCATTTAGGCTTTGTTGTTCGTCTTTTGTTTGGATTGATTGAAAATGTAAAAGAGTGAGTTACCCTGACTTATCCTTTAACAGAATAAATTGGAGGTCTTCAGCTTAAACGCAGGCTGTATGCAGGCAATTCTTGCAGGAGATGATACAACTGGCTAGGGCTGCACGATTAATCGTTAGAAAATCGCGATCTCGATTCATACTTATGTGCGATCTCATTTCCAAATGACAACGATTTAAAAAAAAAAAAAAAAAAAAACCACAACAACAACAACAACAACAACAACAACGATTGTACCGCATTTTGATCCGGGACGTAATCTGCATGAAAACAAGCGCTCACTCTTCCTGCTCAACAAATGACAAGGGCGGAGCCTTATACCACGTGGTACAGAAGCTGTGCCGTGTGATGCTAAAATTAGCAGGGAAAAAACAACGGAGAGCACTTCAGGGATGACGAGAAAGTGACAGGAGAAAATCCGTCCCGGTCAAACATCAATAACGGGAACCTCATACAGCGCTTCCCTATACACGTCGAACTCCCGCAGGCACAAAGAAATTACGGAGGCTATTACTTATCACCTGACCAAAGATATGGCTCCCATCAACACTGTGCAAAACGAGGGATTTAGGAAAATGATCAACACCCTAGACAAACGCTACACAGTGCCGTCCCGCAACTATTTTTCTATTGTTGCACTACCTGCTCTATACACGCAGCGTCGAGCAACGGTGGAGACGGAATTTCAAGCAGTACAACATTTTGCAGCAACAACAAAACGTGAGACATTTGTTGTTTTTATGTTTATTTATTGTTTTTTATGTTCAGTCTCAACTGTTACGAAGTTGATGTGCAGTTAATAAGTGCAATAAATATTTATACTGGAAAGGAAAATCGTGAGAGAATCGTGATCTCAATTCTAAGCCAAAAAAATCGTGATTCTCATTTTATGCAAAATCGTGCAGCCCTACAACTGGCCCTGTCCTTCACATTGAAATCTGTGGCTGTCATCAAAGTAACAAAGCATTTATTTTTGTAAAAACAGTCACTATAAACATTTAATATACTTTTTTTTTTTCATTTTAAATGGCAATTCATTAGTAAATCACTGTTTTCTGTTATGAACACCTACTAAAGAAGTGAAAACAGCCTATGTGATAGTTCCTGGTATAGGAGGTGTCATCGGGCCCACGTAACTGTGAGATACTGAGGAAAAGGGAGAAATAAGTAGCACAAGTGCCCCTAGAAATAAATCTCAAGCAAGTTAAGTCATAAAAAATAACCAAAAAGTCAAGTACTGATACTTCAAACATCTGCAGTGTATTAATTTTGTTAACGTGTACAGTTTACATAATTTCTGCCTATATTCAGACCACACATTTCAATCAACCTTCTTATCGTAACTGAATAGTTTGCTCAACAAAGAAATTCGATCATGTACACAGCCATTAAACCGCCGTCAGCCCATGTTAGACTTCCTGCAGCCTGTCCAGAGCCCTGCAGCTAACCTGATAACGCCACAACAACATGTCCACTTCACTTAGCAGCTAATGCAGCCAGCAACCAATTCTGTGAAACTCCAGTTTAGAAATTTCAGCCAAAAGGTATCAGCTGTTTTCATACAGATACCGAGTCTCATTCTGCTCTATCTGTGGACAGTTTCTTACAGAGGCGCTTCTGCAGCAGGGTCTTGCATTGTAAGCCAAGCTTCCAACACTTTCCAAGGTTACATAATTTATTTAAAAAAAAAATCTTATCAGATTGGTCTTGATACAGAGACTTTAGGGGAATTTAAGTTGAATCTCACTTCTGAATCGCCTTAAGGAGATCACGGTGAGTGGATAAGACTTGGGTAAGGGACTGAAAGGGAAAAGAAAAAGCTGTTTCACTTGTCAGTCAGCAGCCTCTTCAATTAGTGTTACAGTAAAGTGTTAAGCAACAAAGCTATGGAGATCTAAGGCCATGGCAGTAAACTGAAAAATGGGGTGTAGTCTAAATTGTTTGGCTAGGAAATGCTAAAACACCCAGGTATCCCTGACTGCAACCTGTGATTTATTAGTTTAAATGAAAACTCTGGAATAGGTATAGATTTTATTGGTTTCGTCAGAGTTAAAGGCTGACTTTGATTGGACGCAAGCTGTAAGCACCAAGGGTTACCAAGGGTCACAATAGCTATGAGTCTCTAGGATGTATGAAACACAATGTGTCACATCACAGTCTAAAGTTTAATGTGGCGCGAAATAAGAATTATTATTTATAGAAATGGTAGTTATTTAAAGGAACTATTACTTTAGTCTGCCACACAGTTTACTTATCTTCAGATACTTTACCTCCAAGCCACAACAACTGATAGTACAAGTAGCTCATTAATATTGTAAAACAGCATCCTAGCTTCCCAGTTAGCAACAGTCATGTTTAAGTATATCTAAGTGTAAGTGTATGTAAATATATGAAACATATGCTTACTGGCTAAAAACGTTACTACCTGGATTTAACTAATCAAAGAGATAAGAACTTTGCATTGGATAATCACTGCATGATTCCATGTTGGAAGACAACCCACTGTCACCCAATGGCTTCCCTTTTAGAAGAGTCGAACTATTGGCCTGCATCAAGCAAAGAAAACAACTAAAGAGACTTCTGAAGCTAAAAATTTGGTTAGAACTCTCCAATATGCTAATTATTAAAACCTGGAAGGATAGTGGGCTCAGTGAGTTTACCTGAAACCTTGGCTGATTATGACCCACACCCGTTCCTTGGCTTGTGTGATTAGGTAGAGGCTCAATAGGGGGTCCATGACCCTCTTGGGGGCATTCCCATAGGGCTTAAAATCTGGGACTCTCCACCAATTGCTCTTAGAACTGAAAAAGCCTCTTGGATGAGAGGTGAAACGTCTTTAAGGAAACTTAAAGAAGTCCAGACGCTTTTCTTTTCCAAGCTCCTTAGACTTCGATGACCTGGATGACTGAGAACCTTCGCAGACATACTGGAACGATAGTGGTGAGCCATCATCTCACAAGCAATGTGGACTAAACAGCTGTGTAGCCTTCAGAAAACCATTTATCAGTGAGCCTAACTGGATTAGAAGAAACACTTCAACTTGATTGTAAGTATAAAAATTGGACTCGTAGCAATGAAAAATAAGTCGTGTGGTCCAAATTTACTATGTTCCAGAGTGATGGGCGTATCAGGGTAAAAAGAGAGCCAGATAAAGTGATGCGCCCATGCCTAATGCCTACCCTACGAGCGTGTGGAGGCAGTGTTATGATCTGAGGTTGCTTCAATCAGTCAGCTCTATGTTCAGCAATGTTATGTGCTCAAAACGGAGGTCAGCTGTCTATCTGAACATACTAAATGATCAGGTTTCCCATCAATGCCTTTTGCTTCTCTGATGGCACAGGCATATTACAAGATGACAATGCCAGGATTTTTTGGGCTCAAATTGTCAAAGAGCGCTCCAGGGAGTATGAGACACCATTTTCACACATGGATTGGCCACCGCAGAGTCCAGACCTTAATCCCATTGTGAACCACTGCGATGTGCAGTTTAATGCTTTACGTAACGGTCTGACTCTCCCATCATCAATATGACATCTTGGCAAAAAAGTTAATGCAGCTCTGCACATAAATAAATGTGACACAGCAAATGCAAGCTATCATCAAAGCTAACGGCAGTCTGACTAAACGTTAAGAGCGTGAGCCTCGTTTATTGGCCAAGTCTAAACATGTCATTTGTCTATAAAAACAACTAAAACATCTACACAGAGTGTTCCCATAAACTGTATATGAAAGGAAAAATTCTTTGCACAAAAACGGCATATTGTTATGGAGAATAACACTCAGCCTGTAAAAATGGTTTTGCAACTGAGCCAACAAGGCTGAGGAAAGAAATGTCCCTATGCAGCTCAGTGACCTTCTCTTGATTTAACCACGAGGCTAATGCAGCTTGCTTTATAAACTGGAAGTGTAAAGTTTCACAGATGATTACAAATTTTATCCGTTTACATTTTTTCCTGGCCAATCTTTGCAAAAAGGCTTAACTTTGTCTCCTGATCTCCTGCAATTTTTCAGATTTTAAGGAAATACTTATTTCTAACTTTTTTTATTTGAAACAAGCACATATACAAAAAAGGAAAGAAATAGAAAAAGGAAAACAAGAAAATCACTCAGAGAGCTCTGTTCTCCACCAGGAGAAATTTAATTTTTGTCTTGAATTCCTGTCTCATTTCATACTCACCTCTCTACTCAAGTATCATGGATTTTGGTTTAGAAGATTAACCCTGCCTCATCGCTTGTCACAGGATTAGAAATGAGTATATCAGAGAAACGAGTACATCAGGGGGACAGCTCAGGTTATGCGGTTTGGAGACAAAGTTAGAGAGGAAAGCCTGAGACCTTTGGACATGTGCAGAGGAAGGGATACTGGATATATTGGACAAAGGATGGTGAATGTGAAGATGCCAGGCAGGAGGAAAAGAGGAAGACTACAGAGACTCATGGATGTAGTGAAGGATGACATGCAGAGGTTTGGTGTCACAGCAGACGATGCAACAGGTAGAGTAAGATGCAGGCGACCCCTTAAAGGAGCAGCCAAAAGAAGAAGAGCGTGATATCATTGAAATCATGCTTTTCATATACAGCACATTGTATACAATACAAATTTTTTGAGGGGGAACAAAGTGTCTGTACTGAAAGTGAGTAATAGTGATGGACGGTGCATCACTTTTGTTTTCTTTCCAGAACCGTTTGGAATAATGGCACAGTTATGTGAACGTTTAATGCATTTCTCTGACACCGCACTTTTCTGCTTTAATGAATAAAGTGGCGCAGGCTTCAGTGGGGGAAAGTGATAGCCGTTAAGTAGGTTTAATTGGCATCACGCTGCTATTCCCCACCAGTTTAATGACCAAATCTAAAAATGTAAGCTGAAAACACGTCGTCATGACACTAAAAGCAGAGTTCAAAGATTATGGAGTTGCGATTCATGACTGTCCAATTATTCTTTAAAAGGGTCAGATGAGTGACTTTATCTTAAGGTCACACACAGGAAGATACCGTCAATGATAAACTAAAGCGCAGTGTTTTTGACATTTAAATCCTTCCTGCATGAAAAAAAAACCAGATACAGCAAGCGTTAACATGTACAGTCCATGCCACGTTTACTATTCTAAGTGCAATATTTTAAGCGTTATGGCTATCCAAACACCAGAGGGTGAAAACAATCGTTCACTAGACTTCACTTTAATGTAACGAAAATAGCTTAGATCCATTTTTAATAGCAGCAGAAAAGCACATGCAGTCATTACAGCAGCTCAGAGAGCACAGCTCCTCTTTATCACTTTGATCAGTAGTCAGAGCCTCCAAATTTAGGTTTCACTATCTCACCTAAATCTAGTCTTCCTGACGCCGAACGTCATTAATCAAAACGGCTGGCCTATTCTCAGGATGCACCATGATCATTTCTCAAAGTGAGAGTATTAAACTAGAATAGAACATGTGGTGGGGGACACGATTTCTCCAAAAAATGACTAAATTATTTAGACATACATTCATTTAAATCACGTTAATAATGAACCAAGAGAGAAAGCCTTCCTGAAATATGTTGGGGTAATGAAAGATTATGTGTAGACCAAAGTTCTTCCTCACAATTAGAAAATGAGTTCTGGAAATGTTGGGATGCTGTGTTAAATCCAAATAAAAACTACTAAGTTACAAATTCCATAAACCCAAATTGTATTCATAATATAACATAGAAACCATATCAAATGTTTAAACTGAGAAAATGGACCATATAGGAAAAAATATAAGCTGCATTTGAATTTGATGGCAGTTTTGATTTCAAAAAAGTTCTGGGAGCTGAGGAGAGCAGCTGATGGATTTTTCCTCCGATCTTGTCTGACAGGATTCTACCTGATCAACAGACCTGGATCTTCTTTGTTGCATTTTTCATTTCATGATGCTCCGAATATTTTGAGTGGCTGAAAAGTCTGGAGTGCAAGCAGGCCAGTTCAGTGCACTCTTCTGCAATAAAGCCACGCTGTCGTAGATCCCAAAGATCACGAGCTTCCAATGTTCATTTATCCAGATTCTCTGAATCTTTCGATTGTATAAATGTAAATGGTATATTTTCTCAGTTTAAACCTTTGATTTCTCGTTCTATCGTGTTACACCCCTATGTGACCCCTACCCACCTTGCAGTGGCAGGGCAAGAGTGTAGGTGTTGCCAAGGCTTAATTATCGACCATTTTTTTGGTTGTTTTTTAAGCTAACTAACTAGTTAGGTAATTCTACAGACTCTACTGTCAGTCTCCACTCTATGTTGCTGCTTTTGAGCCAGGTGGTAACATAAATGGGGTTTTCGTGCGAGACTAAACACAGGTGTGTTTCTGTTAGTTGTTTTTGGTGAGATGAGTGATGGTTTACTTTCACTAGAACTGAGGATTCTAGGATTTCACTAGAACTGAGCAAATACTCTTTAGCAGGTGTGTTTCAGCTAGGTGGCTGTACTGCCCTTCTATTAAAGCAGGTGTTTATTTTTGCTTTGCTGTCTTAGTTTATTATGTTTGATGGTTGTCCTGAGTGGAGCTAAGCCTCAGTGTTCAGCAGTGAATGGCATCTTTGGTCTGCTGCCTGCTCATGATTTTTATGTTTAAAGTTCCTTTACGCTTGGTACACCACTGAAGGTTAGCTAGGTGAAATTAGTTTGGGGTTTTCAGTTTTATTATTGTATATTTGCTTGAGAGTTGCTCAAAGTTAAAACAGTAACACTGACTTTTGTAGGAAATTTTGTGAGAAGGTTGAGGCAGTTTTATTAGTTATGGCCCACTGGGAAGCATTTAGCTGCGCAGGCATGTCGTGTTCAGCTTCAGCTTTGGTTATGGATGCCTAATGATGACATGAGTGTTTTGTGCTTTGACCTCTAGTGTTGTAAAGAGATTGGCCCACTTCTGGTGGATCACTTGTGAATGTTGCTGCCCGGTTGAGCCACATTTGTTGAGATTGTGTCATGGGCATGATTCCCCATTTGTGGTTGGTCACCAGTACACTTGCTTTACTCACTTTTTTGGATATAGTAATGTGTTGTATAGGAACAGGTTGCATGTAACCATTTGTGCTGTGGAGACAACAGATCACTTTTGGTTGGGATTATTGGTTCCTACTTTGGTTTGTGTGTGGACTAATTCTTCTGTGTGTGTGTGTGTGTGTGTGTGTGTGTGTGTGTGTGTGTGTGTGTGTGTGTGTTCGTTCAATTTGACAACTTGTATGATCCTCTTGTAAGGGCATTCATGTATGTTTAGCGAAGTCTACTTATGCGAAAGCATTTGATGGGCACTGGTCAGACACATACTTGTTCCTGTTGCCAGCCACACATGTCCTTTCAGCATTGATCTTTCAGGTCTGGAAGAAGACTGACTGACATTTTTTAGTATTTTAAGGCCCCTGGAGGAAACTGGGGTCGTGTTACAGCTTTTTGCAACCTCTACCCAACCTACAGAGCAGTGCAAGAGTCTAAAGTGTCAATTGTCTACAACTGAGATAAACTTGTAATTTAAAATAAAATGAATCTTTCTAAAAACTCTGGTGTCAGTCTCAACTCCACATTATGGTTTTGAGCAAGGTTATAACAGAGTTTGAGAATTTCAAATCATTGCATTCTGTTTTTATTTAGATTTTTACACAGTGTAAAGTATTTTGGACTCAATTTGTATTTATTTTCTACATGATTGTATATACAAAGTGTGAGGAAATTTGTCCAGGAGTTACAGGCTAAAACAGGACTTTGAATGCATTTGTTATTTAACAGAAACTGCAGTATTTAAAATGGATAAAGATGCACTGAAATGTAGCAAGGACATTTAGTTCAAATGATTAAGATAATACTTAAGATCAGAATGCTAGCTTTAAATTTGATATGCAAAAATAACATGTGTGGAAACCAAACACCTTCTACTGTCTTTGTGAACAGAAAAAAGCCAGCAGGCTACAGGACAGTTGAGATGTTTAACAACAGTGTTCATCTGAGACCTGTTGGATCCCAGATGGTGCAGTGACAGCCAAGCTCCACCTTGCTGCTTATATTATGCAATGTGAGCAAGCTTATACTTAACCAACTAATTACACGGCCAATTAAACAGACATTTGAATGAATACATTTCCTTTAGTTAAAAACGAGACCGACAGGCTAAATTGCAGAGGACATTGTCAGAGGATTTAGGGTCTAGTTGTTAAATTATGCTGCCATTAGGTGCTACTTCTTATTACTGGGATGTGCGAGATGTGCTCAAGAGTTCTTAGCCAAGGAAAAAGTGAAATGGACACCAACCAAATCCTGCTGCAGAAAACAAAGTTATGATTCAGCGACAGAGAGCAAAAACTGATTATTTTCAAAGTAATTTATGAACCCTGATATTGATACTGTGTTGTATTGCCTGGCTGACTATCTAGCTTTTTGTGTGTGCATATGCAAGTCTTTATGTCTTTGTGTGTGAAGATGACAACAGAAAATTGCCACTCAGCTGTTCCGACTTACTGACCGTGGCTCAGGGGGTTGGGAAGCGTATCTGTAACCGGAAGGTCGCCGGTTCGATCCCTGGGCTCTCTGTCCTGGTCGTTGTGTCCTTGGGCAAGACACTTTACCCTACCGCCTACTGGTGTTGGCCAGAGGGGCCGATGGCGCGAAATGGCAGCCTCGCTTCTGTCAGTCTGCCCCAGGGCAGCTGTGGCTACAACCGTAGCTTGCCTCCACCAGTGTATGAATGCTAGAGTGAATGAATAGTGGCATTGTAAAGCGCTTTGGGTGCCTTGAAAAGCGCTATATAAATCCAATCCATTATTATTATTATTATTAATTGCTACTGTTTGATCACGAGCCCTCAGCTGATAATTACAATGTTTCAGACAGCACTTGAACGCACCATGAGCACGACTCTTTACCTGAGTCCTCCACTCAACACCCCCGCAACCACACCCTTCCATGCCTGACACATCTAAGGTGTCATGTTGAACTGCCTGCGTAAGAGAGGCGGTAAGAAGAACAACAATCCTTTAAATCCTTTTTAGCCAATAAAACATCACAAATTAGGTACGTTAAAGATTGAAAAGGACTATTGCTAACAAGACAACATGCATTTAAATGTAATCAAATTTTAATAACAGATAAAACCCAGCTGTAGGTACTTCAGATTTAATGCAAGGACAGCACCAGCATGCTGATGTTCAGTGTCCTTCTGTAGCCTGCAAGCATTAAGTATTAAAATCACACTGAACCCCTGAAGCCCAAGGCTGCTGTTTGACATTTCCACCTCAACAAACTCCGCAAATATTGTCACCAACAGCTGCAAAACATACAGCAAAATTGCAACATTTGAGCTCAATGATAAGAGACACGTGGAACAATTTTAAAATATTCTACTTGTCACAAGTCCAAAGGCCATCTTGGACAGGTCACCCGTCTATCACAGGGGTAACATAGAGAGACAAACTCTCTATGGCAAATTTTAACCTAATGTGCCAGAGCACCCAGAGAAAACCCACACAGAAACAAAACCCACATACAAAGGCCCCAATCAGCTTGCAGCTTTAAAGCCAGGACCTTCTTGCTGTGAGGTCACAGTGATAATCACTGAGGCACCTTGGCAGACAACCGCCCAATTAGCCAAATTAAAACTAGAGTTATTAACACCAATGTGATTGGACCTGTTCTAAAAGTATGATGCAACAAAAATGATTCATAACAAAACAAATGTAACATCTCTAGCAAAGATGTCATACTTTGACACCACTACAGATCTCATAGGTGAGCAGGCGATCTGACCCTTTGGTACATGTCATTCCCTGCTTTCCTGTCTACTTTCTACTGATGTATAATACATTTAAGTTTTCACAGCACTCCTTTAAATCTATATCAAGACTGCTCCCTCACCATTTATGTTATAGAAGGTGTGTCTGTGAGAGGTAATGTGGTTCTTGTGATACCAGGTTTAAATGTATGCAGGAGTAACACCTTACTGCATCTTGGTCTCATCAGAGCAAAAATGAACAGACCTATAAGCCAGAGAGATTTTGAAATACATCATTCAAGAGAGTTTCTATGCTTCCTTCTGCGTTTACTCTTTGGTCCAAATAAGAGTCAAATGATTAAAAAAAACAAGAAAAAAAAAATGCTGTTTGGCCTTATGGCCCCTATAGATACAAGACTGATGAAGAGTGAGCAGAGATGTTACGTCATCGTGTCCCAAAAAGGCTCCACTGAGCACGACATTTCAGACCTTACTTGATGAAAAAATCCATAACAAAGGGGAACATGAACGTCTCCAGAAAAATTTCATCACAATCCATCCATTGCTGTTTTTTGTATCTGGATCAAAACCAGCAGAAATACTGCCGTAATAAACTTCTGGACACTTTGGGGAATCAGGAATTCTTATTGTCCAATGAAACATTATCACTGAACACTAGTCAGTTCGTGGATAAGTGGAGATGTGGTCTCTCAAAACTCAACGCAAGCTAATAAAGAAGTGTGCGCAAGTTTCACAAAGTCTGCACCATGACGGAGGAGCTGCCACAACTTGTCATCCTCCCATTGTGAGTACAGTGCCATTTACAATGAAAGCAATTTCTTCCTCTTTCCTAGACGGATAATAGCAGCCATTCATCAGAACCTCGCAAATGACGTGTTTCATCGATTTCCATCAGTCTGGGAGAACAGAGCCACAGAGATGGAGGCTCAGAGACATAAGAGCTGTCAGATCAGAGCAGAGTTGGGCAGTGAAAGCCCCACAGAGGGGAAAACAAAGTTTTAAAAAAAATCAGAATAGAAGGAAACAGATTATCAACTCCCATCTATGAACAATGCACTTAACGCTCCATGTTTGGGCTGCTAATGACATGCACAGACTGGGAGGGGGTGGGGAGGTGTTCCTCCAACACAACCTGCCACATCTCACAGCCACTGCATAACAGAGATTTACTCTTCTAATGAAATCCTTTGCTTGCCAGTTGCTTAGCAACAAAAGTACTGATTCATATGGCACATACGGTATGCGCCTGACACTGCATTTCTGACACTTTGGAGGAAGGTTGCTTCTTGGATGAGGAAGAGAGGGTGAGAAGAAAACAGGGCAGGAGTTATGAAATGAATGCCAGGAGAGCAAAAGGCAGAGAGGGAGAGATTGGAAGTGAAAGGATGACCCGTCTCTGGCTGACTCCCACAGAGTAGCACAACAGGTTGGTGGAGCTCGGCAGCTCCACAAAAACACACAAAAAGACCTGACTGCTCTCTTATATGCGCACATAAACAGTGTTCAGCTGTGGACCCTAAAACGAAAAACCTCGGCATGATCCGTTTTCAGGAAAGCATTTCTGTTCCAATTTTCTACATCTATAAATAAATCTTGGCCAAAAACCAAACCAAACAAACGGATCCTCTTAAATATTAGTCGGAAAAATGTGTCGGTCTTTCAGGTTTATTCATTTATGAAGCAAAAACCTGAAATATTTGTAAGTTGTCCCTTTGTATCATGACAACTAATATAGCTGAATTCTTGGTAGTTAATATTTGGGTGCTGGGAAGATGTATATTCTGTATTTTAAGAAAGAAGATACATCGACATATTAAATAACCCATGACTCTAATTGTTATGTGCAGCCTTAATTGTAAGCAGCTTCAACCCAACCATGGAAATGATACAGACGTTTCCCTTCAAAAGGTCAGCACCACCCTGCATGCAGCCTTTAGCGATTCTCTTCCACCCTGACTGCCTGTCTGAGAAATGAATGCACATGCATTAAGACAAACTGCTCCATCTCTTGCACTTTTATCAGCTAGTCCATCTTTGTCCTTAAGCATATGCGTAATGGCGGAAACTCTAAAATGAGACTTTATGGAAAAACACAACAGAAAGATTTTTCATTTTTCTAACACACGACTGCAGACGGCCTGGCGCAGATGATGTCATTACTGTGAGGCTGAAAATGTAGTAGCAGTTGAATTAAATACTACTGCTGCTGCTGTCTCTGGAGATTACACAAAGACACGCATGAACATATCTGACCCATGTAGCAGCCCCTGATAGCTCCACGTGTCCTCAACAGGTTAGAGTATTCCAGACTTTATGAAATACACTAAACAAACTGGGCAGCATGTTCAGCTGGACAGTTGAAAGAAAATGATGCTGACTTCAGATTATGTTGACAAGAACTCAAAAGGGGGGAACCTAAGCTAAGTTGCTGTTTACAGAAGATTAAAAATCCCTTGTCCTCAATAAAATGCAGCTGGATGGATTTTTGTTTGTAAAAATAAGATTCAGCAGCACATTTTGCCTCTGCTACTCTGTTTGTTCTGTAAATTATCCAGTGAGAAATTCTTCAACAGAATGTAGCTCCAATTCAAAATGTACTGCGCTTGAGGCCGGTGGATTATCCACATTAAGCGGGACATGATATCTGGAAACACCAGGTTTTAGTTTTGCCCCCCCCCTATTTTTAGCAGCACAATTTAACTTCCACTAACCTTCAATGTATGACCACAAGCATTGGTTGTACATTGTACAAATGTCAAACTATCTTCATAATATTCCCACAAATTGTTTTCTTATTGTGTGGGAATTAAGCTCCTCAACATGTTAAATTCGTATGATAGTTAAGCTTTTTACAATACTTGTAGGCTACTTGTGCGCTGGATCACCTTCAAATCAACTAAGAACAAACTGAATGCGGTGCACCAACAAGTGTCAGCTGTAGCTCCAACTGCAAACCTGCTGTTAACGAGGACCAACTTTCCTCGTTAACAGCCTACAGTCCAAGATCAAAGAGGTTTTATTATAACAGGCTCGCATTGTATGTGACATTAAGCCAAGAATAGCAGAGTTCATTATTCAGAGTCATGCACTTTGATTGGACCTACTACAGATTTAATTACAAGCCCAAATCAAACTGGCTGCTACACAAAAACCCCTCTATGATGATTTCATGGAGGAGTGCTGCGTTATGAAATGAGCTGGCGTACCTTCTTTTTGGCGTTACAGTGGCAGCATACGGTCCACAGGTATTTGAGAGTTCTCCACAGCAGGATTATGAAGAGACCCCCAAAGAAAGTGACCATGGAAGAGGCGAGGAAAGCCCACCACATCCGCTGGCCGTTGTTATCACAGGGCACATCTGGTGAGAACGGGATGATCACATTCATCTTGGATATGTGGATGGATGGGTCCGGGTTGAATCTCTCCCTGTTTTTCGGCATTACCGACTTCTGGTCACCTGCCAGCCCCTAAAAACAAACAATCAACTCAACTGGGATTCAGGGCCTTTGGGGAGCTCCAGCCAGCGCCCCCTGATGCCACAACGGCTCAGGCATGTTCAGCCAACCACCTTCCGCTCCTCTTCCATCTCATCTGGCTTCACTCTAAGCAAAGATGTAAAAGTTAAAGTCCACAAGAGCCACACTCGCAATTAAAAAAAAAAAAAAACCAAAAAAAACCCCCAAACTTCTTTTGAAATTAAGATCTCAGTCGTGCGCCTCACGACGCGTGTTCGTTGCCGGGATTGCGCGTCATCCGTTAGACGTGTGCGTAAAAATCAAATTTCTTGTTCAAACTCCTCAAAACTCACGGTTTTCTCACAGATCCGATGGATGAAACTGCAGCGGCGTTATGATAACACTGAAGAGGCGTGCTGTCGTCGCCAGTCGATTCACTCACTCCCCCACCTTGTTTTTTTACAGCGTAGCCTTCAGCAGGTCCGCTACTTGAAGTCAGCACCGCGCACTGTTGAATGCCGTCCTCGCGTCAAAGGCCGCAGTTTGTCGTTTCCTTTACGGATATATCGTTTGGGTTGGAAAAAAAATGACCGTTTTATTCTTGTACGCAATTCTCGTTCTCCGACTCCCTCTGTCACATCCATTTGTTGGAAGATGGCATCGCAGATTTACAGGTAGCGGGGGAGGAGCCATCAATAGCAGACGTCGATGCTTATCTTGATGTCTGGTTATTTATAGTGACCGCTTCATCAATTTTTGATGGTTGTAACTTTATGGTTAGAGCCACCGTGCTTTTAAACCCTTAATTTTGTACGGACGTTTTAGTTTTGTACATTAGATCTATGTTCCTAAACTATAATCACATTTCAAACTGTATTTCTATAATAAGGTGGGGCAAAGTGACGAAAATGAAATTCTCTTATTGGTGTCCTACATCTTTATATGGAGCTTTAACATCAATCTAAGGATGTCTGGAGCCTTTAAACGAGAAAACGTTTTCTCCAGCAGTGATGGAAATACGGGTTTAAAAAACACATTGCAGCAGAGAATACACCATACATTTTCATTGTTTCCACGCCACCACGCATTAAAGGCTTAGAAAACCCAAAATGTAAAAAGTTTCCAAATATTGGAATAAGAGTATTTATATGGGCAGTTATAAAACATGGTAAGGAAAAGTACTAAACAGGACATCTTGTTTTCTCTCGTCTAGTGGTAAATTACTCCCCCTCGAGGACAAACTGTGCACTGATTGAGGTCCAACTTGAGTCCAGTTTTTCTTGACAAATAACCAGCCCGCTATTTGTGAGCTGATGTTAGCATTCAGATGTGCAAAGAAAACACAGACAACTTGCACTCCATTAACTGAATGTTTAATATTTTATAGAAACAATAACCTTCATTTGGAGAAAGCCTGATGTAAAGTGTTTTATCTGACATCCAGATGAAATGCTCTCAACGTGATTGACGTGAAAATTCAAGGAGGAACACGTACATGTGTTTAGCCAACAGATGAAAAAAATAAAATAAAATCCCTTCTTAAATTTAAAAACAAAAAAAAATAAAAAAATAAAAATCCACCTGACAAAGAATATTGGCAGAAACTAGCAAACCTGCTGCGTGATTTACAAGGAAAATTGCAGTGTTAATAAGTGTGGTGTATTAAATATATTTAGCTTGGCACAATATTATATGAGAGGAGTGAAATGATCCAAATAAAGACTGACATAATGTGAAGGAAGCAATTTCTCCTCTATAAATAAGAACATTATTCACTAGAGAGCTACAGTTGTATAACAAAGGATCATAACCAACATCTTTGACTTGATTAGATAAATTAAATGGCAAGAGAAGACATAAATATCAAGGAGGGAACACAGTGGTCCATCTTCAGTTTGGAGTTGATGCAGAGTCCCTGTGGTCTGACAATTCAAGGGATTAAAGGAGTGCTACTGAATATGAGGGAATACACAATTCAAGTATTGAAGACTAGTGTAAACAAGTCTCTGTACTACATAATTACTGTAGTAGGAATATTGCAAATCATGTGTGCTGATATTGCTGTAAGTGAGAAGTATTGGATGTTAACCATCGAGTCGGCTGTGAACTGCTGGATTTGAACATCTTCGCTACATCCTGGAATGTTTCTGGTTGACATGAACAAGGGGAGATACTTTTACAGGGCTCCATCTGGAATCCACAGTACTTTACTCTGTTCCTGCTCCACGATGGTCATGATCTGAGTGCAAATGTAGGAGACGCTGCCTCCCTGGACAATACCTGCAATACAGTTGGGAGGAGGGTGGTATTTTTGTGGTTAACACATCCCATTGAAAGTTCTTTCATTTTTTCCCCATTCAGTCACTCAGCTCCCAGACCAATGTGATTTTTTCTTATTTTTGCATAATCCAAGCACTACTCATTTTCAATTATATCAAGCATGTAATGAGACTAATGTTGACACCAACCAACAGGACTGTGGAAATAAAAGACTTACAGTTGTAAACTGTGAAGACAAACTGGTATAAGCTGTCTATCAACAGATACTTTTAATGAAAGTGCTGATAAATATAATCACAATCGTGGCATGTGTGCAGAAGTTGGCCGGCCAACTCTCCCTAATAGATGGGATCAGTTGTGGTATGTGTTCATTGCAAAAGCCCTTGTGTATAAGTCGCCTCCTTTTCTAGTCATTAATCAGGCAGACAGTTGGGTGTCAGACTGTCTGCTGCTCCAGTTACCAGAACTTTAACTCTTCTTAAAGAACACACATACAGTGCTCCCAATACCTCCTCTTTAAGACTAAACTCTAAATAACATGAAATAAATACAGTTAAAAACAAATCTCAGAGACTATCACCAAAAATTTTGGACATACAGCGATAAATGCCATTAAACAGTTTGTGTCTGATTATTGATGAACTGACTTTTAAGCCCGAGGTGAAAAAATGGTTACAAAAATACACCTTTCTTTGTAAACTGGGATTCAGTTTGCAGTTACACATTTCTGTGTACTGTAGGTGTGGTTAAGGTTACAATAATTAGAATTATAACGCCTGTATACAAATTAACATCGAGTGAACATAAGCCTATCCCACCAACCTGTGAAGAAGCGGCTGTAGTCCTGCTCTATTTTCTGCGCTGCCTCAAACTGCTCCCTGGAATGTTTCTGAGACAGTTTATCCCGCAGGTACAAAGGGTCCTTCTGCTCTCTGAGGAAACATCAGCCCTGTCAGCCTGCTACAAAACCTCATTTCAAACACTCAAAGTGTCAGATTCTTGATGTCAACAAAACAGTCACAATTTCCATATTTTGTATTACTAAAAATCTGCAGACATGTTTATAAACAGTAATAATAGTGTGTGGATATTTTAATACATCTTGAACATTGCTAAATACAAATTTAGAGTGAATTTCTTTTATACAAAAATGTGAATACATTTATCCCAATTCAACTGCATATAAATTATTCATGTTTCTGGGCTGCTACTGCCAACATTAACTTAAATGAAAACCATTTTCCTGGAAATTCTACTGGCAGTAATAGACAAGAAAGTCTTTTTGGATAAATCAGCAAAGTTAACAAGGATCAACTACCCTTATTAGCATTTTATCGAAATAAAATAAAAAATACTCAGATGTTGACTAAAGTAACTATAGATGCAATTTAAAGGAGATATCTACTAGTTTTTACAGCAAAACTTCTCATTTCTGCCAAGAAATCTAACAGCTTAGCTTCAGTGAAATCTCCCTACTTTAAACCCATCCATCCCACTCAGTACCCATGACCGCACAAAGCCTTGAGAATTCATGTGTTTACCAGTCTTCATCTTTTACCTCTGACTTAACCTAGAATACCACTGTCTCTCTCCTTTCACTCATTATGCAGTCAACATTTTGGTCTGCTGATGCTTCTCAGAGGATAGAAACCCATGAAAAACCTTGGGCTCCTGTCAGTTGCTGCAGCAGGCAGTGGGAGGTGTGTTTTTGTGTACATGGAAGCTGAGGCCGGCAGGGCATCGTGTGTTTTTAGCCACCCACACCACGAAGCGGAGCCACAGGCCTCGTGAGCCCCTCCCAGGACAGCTGGCACTCAGCTGATGACAGCGAAGGCTTAGCAGGAATCAATCTGAACCATGTTTGCCTGCTGCACCGTTTCATAGATTTATGGACGCGTGTGTGTACGTGCGTGGTGGAAAAAGCCTGTTCCTGCCCGACCCGAGTTTGCCCTGATTTGCATGCGTTTGTGTGCGCATGTGCATGAAGCACCATGCCGAAGGTTCAGCAGATTTAATCTTCCCACGGATTACAAATGAAAAAGCAGAGGATCTGTGAGCCATCACCATCAGTCGATGAAAACAGGTGGTGGAAGAGAGCACGTCGTGTCTTCGCAACTAATGATGCTGATCAAATTTTGGTTGATCAATTCGTTTTGTTATGGATGGAGGGCAAATGTGATTATAAAACCAGCAAGACTTCTGCGGATGCCAATTTCCCAAGCAACTGTCTCAAGCCAGATAAAATTAAGCATAATCAGGAATAATCAGTCCTTCAAGCGAGAATGGCTTTAAAATGGGGGAACTTTAAGTAATCTTTAAATAATTCTTTATGACCTGACATTTTTAGATTACATATTGATTTAATGCCCAAGTAGTTATTTGCAAAATAGAAACAGATTATTACTTTAGTTCAGAATATACGGATGAGTTTTGTTCATGAATGTGGCTTTATTTGAAAATGCTATGGCCCACATTTTCCCCTTTCTTCTCAGAAACAGCCTCCAGAGGCAAAAGCTTTGGATGAGTTCTCTCTGTATGTTGTTCAAGGTTTGGAGCTTGACAAATAACTGGGTAAACAAAACTGGTACCACAACACAAAGCATGCTCAACATGTCTGACAGGTAGAAATAAAAAAAATATTTTAAAAGTCAAAGCAGGCATGAAATTACTCACTTTATCTGCTTGGCATTTTTGTAGCGGATGAATATGATGATTGGGTAGATGTGAACCATGTGAAGACGTTCAATGGCGTGAGGGGCAATGTCAAGTAAGCAGTGACAGTCCTATGAGAGAAGACAACATGAGAAATGGGAGATGTTTAAAAAAAAAAAAAACAAAAAAAAAAACTGCAGAAAATATTTATTTTCACGCTCTGTGTGTTTAAAGACTTCTAGCAGTTTATGGGATATCAACAACAACATAAATGTCAACATAAAAAAAATAAAGGTTCTTTGAAAATATGTAGCCAATCAAGTTATTTTAATCAGTTTGGAAGTTTGGCTGTATTGCATTATTTGGAATTCAGCTGAAAGTCCTCTGAAGATTGTAAGAAAAGTTGGAAAGACAGCAGTGCATAAACTTCAAGATACAACTGCTATTGGTGCAGGGTCATAAATGTGTCATTTCTGGACAAGCAAATCAATAAATAGTGCAGATTAAGGTTATTTTAAATTTACCTTTTCTGTGATTTCTTTTATTGAGGCGACTGTTGTCACGTCAAAATGCCCACTCCTCCGTTTGTAATCAATGAACACACAATCCTTTACTCCACGCTCTATTGCCTGCTGAGATGCCTTCATAATTTCTAAAAGTAAAGAAAAAAAAGCAACATTTTTTATTTTAATATACACGTCAAGTTCTCTGATCTTTGAGTTTCATGTTAGGTAGCTCTCAGTGAAATCTCCCTTGCGCAATAACACAAGTCTGATGGACACACACATCCTTCATGTATAAATTCACACAAATCAGAAGCTCACCAGGCAAACAGCGACAGAACTTGGTAGGAGCCTCCTTCTCCAACATGTCCTTACAGGCCTCCACTAATGGACCCAAGATCAGCACTGGACGAGGCGAAGAGTACTCCACCTTCTGAACCCGCTGGTACATGAGGCTCACGCCGTCTGTGCAGGGAATAAACCAAAGCAATTTATTCCAAAGGCATAACAGGAGAGAGACACTGCTGCTCATTTTAACCGTGGTTTCTGTGTTATGTGAAAGCTTCAGTTTCTTTCAAGAAAAATCCAGCTATATAAACACATCTTCATGCCTGAGATCTGCCTCACAAATCATCACGTAAGGTTAATAGGGACATTCAAAGTAGCAGTTTCTATCTAGTATCAAGCCTAAAGAATAAAATCTGAACTTTTCAAACTTGAGAGCATTATTAAGTCTTAGAGATTAGGCTTAATTGGGAAAAGGTTTTCATTAAAAAAAAAAATAAATGTATGAACTTTTCTTTAAACACTTAAAGGTAACTATTTTAAACACCAAAGACTAAAATTTATTTGGTAAAACTGTGGTGTCTGTGATGAAATGTAATTATGTTTGTTGCACCTCCAGATGC